>NC_067398.1:454574093-455275968 GCF_016432865.1 Antechinus flavipes | reverse complement strand
CGCTGCAAGGACATTTGAAGAAAATGAATCGAAGTGATAATACTGTGAAAAATCTCTAAATGTCTAATGTTTCTGCGTCCTAAATGCCAGAAATTGAGAGTAGAATGGGGCTGAATCTGAACCTCTATTCTGAGATGGGATTAGGCTGTCTTTAATAAGCAAATAATAAAACTTATTAATGAACTTGGTTGACAGTAAAAGAAATTCTGTAATCATACCTCAGAGAAGACATAATTCAGTTCAACAAACATTAAGTACTGTACTATGTGCATGCCAACTGTGTGTTATCCAAACCCTGAAAACTTCTAGTAATGGAGACAGCTAATTCTAATTCTGTACCATTAGTTTTTCTTTTGAGCTCAAACTTCATACTTCCACCTTCTGTAGCTGTAGCAATCACAGCTAGCATTTAAACCGTACTTTAAGGCTTTCAAAACACTATGTAAGTTATTTTATTTGAGCTTCAAAAATCTTTTTTGGCATTACCTTTATTCTATTTTATGGAGGAGGAAATTGAGGTTGTGACATATCTGGATTCATCTGAAGCAGGAATCAAACTCCTGATTCCTATGTCCAACATTATCCACTGTGCCACCTAACTATGTTCTTTTATGAGACCTCCAAAGTTGAAGATTTCTCTAAAGAACTCTGGCCTTTTGTCTTAAAATTATAGAACAGTGGAGTTGGAAGGACTTGAAAATTATATAATAAAATCTCATGTTACAAATAAAGGAAGGTGTTGGGAGAAGGGGGTTAGTATTGTAAGGTACCATGTAGCCTGTTATTCTGAAGGTGGCTTTTCACTGTTTCTATGGGAAACTTTGAACTACAGTTGAGAAGGGAAAAAACAAACAAAAAAACCTTGAGCTTCTTTGAGGTTGTCAGTATTATAGCCTGTTATTCTGAAGGTGGCTTTCCACTGTTTCTATGGGAAACTTTGAACTGCAGTTGAGAAGGGAAAAAACAAACAAAAAAACCTTGAGCTTCCTTGAGGTTGTCAGTATTACTAGAAGATTTTCTTATTTGACTATAACTCCCATGTGTAGAGAACATGATACTGCCAGTCCTTGGAAGTAGTAGCAACCCATCTCAATCAATGAAAAATTTAAAGCACTATACAAATGTCAGCTGTTATTATAGTCTTGTGAATTTAATTTCACCTTTAACTAAAATTTATTGGAATATCTTATGTGCTAGCTACCAGATGTTGTGTGGATTATGTGTTTCCAGTGTTTATGGAGCCTACAAGGCCAGAGTGCAGATATAAATACTACAATACAAGGTGTAATGTACAGCAAGAAATATATGAATGAGTCCAATTCAGAGGAGAAAATGAGAGCATGTTTGGGAGGATAAATGGAGAATCATCAGTGGCTTGGGGAGAATGGTCTTTAAAGTGGGTTTGGAGTCAGAGAACCTAGGTTACCTGCCAGTTTTGTCATCTGTAAAGTGAAGGAGTAGGTAATACTCAGATTACCTCTGGGATCCCTTCCACTTCTAAATCTTAAGAAATTGTGAAATGGTGCAAATGATAATTTAAAAGGTTTACACTGGCTGAAGAAAGGAAAAATACTTGAAGAATGAATAAAATTCCCACTTGCCTTTTTGCTCTGTTTCCTAAGCCTCCGACTTTTCTTATCCTTGTATTTGCGGGATTGCAGGGGTTAAATGTAAGCTCTGGGAACACCTGGGATTAAATAGGCTGTGAGGCTTGGATTTGAAGAGGTAGGCACTTACAGTGAAGGCAGTGCGGGAAGCCTCCCAGGCACCAGAGGGCGCAAGGCCCTGCCCCGAATGGCTTCTCCCTGGGGCAGGGGTGCCTCCAGCCGTTACGGGAGGCACTGGGATGCTGCTGCAGGAGCTGGAGGAGCTGTCACTGGCAGAGATGCGTGGGCAGAGGTGGCCCTCCCCTTGGTATCAGGCACCTAGAACCTACCTAAACGTCTTCTTCCTCTCTCAGTAAGAGTCCGCCGGGGTCCAGAGAGAGTTGGGCCTGCAACAGCTACCTCGTCTGAGGACCCCTACTCTCTGGGGGAGTGGAGGGTTTGCGCCTGGTGATCCAGGGCAGCGTGTAAGGGCAGATCCCGGACAGTTCTGGAGCCCGAGCCCAGCTGAGGCTGCAGGTTGGGGTGCGGCCGGATTTGTTGTAAGGTGGTTGCTTGACAACGCTGCCCGGGCTAATTCTGCCAGCCGTGGAGGTGCAGCAGCAGGAGATGCTGCATCTTATGGCTACATCCTGTGGCCACCACTGACCAAGGGACCCTCGCATTCAACCTCAACAGTCCTTCCTCTTGCCTTGGGTGGGCAACTCCAAGCTGGGCACCCCGCTGGGGTGGGGGAGAGCACAATTAGCTCTCCCTTGGAGAGGTTCCTCACTGGGATTCATCCCTTGGGTTTAGATTTGGCTCTGCTTTCTGTCTGAAGGAAAGCTGCGATCTTGCCAGGAGAGATGGCCTTGGAGAAGTACCAGACCGGTAAGCATAATTTTGATCCCCTCGAAGCTAAGACACCAGAGAACTAGGAGGTTCTAATTGCAACCCCAGAGTCTGAAAAGCAAATTATTCCAGAGCAGTATTCCTTTTTTATTTATTTTTAATAGCAGAACATGCAGGTGAAGAAAGCTATACTTAGTGATTTGCATATCATTAGAGATGGAATTAAAAATAAACAACTTGCTGAAATCCATAAATTTGGAGAAACTCTTTAGCCATTTATGGGGACTTCATTAATATTTGGAGAGAGCTTCCCAAAGAATCATGATCTTATACAGGCTGATTTTCTGGAGGAAGGTTTAGCTCTGAAACAAGTTTTATGGCAATTTCAATGCCATGAATGAGGAAACCCTATTTTACTAGCCCTGCCTAGTTATATGGCTTTAGCTGAAGATGACCTCAAGGGTAATGGTTTTCTCATCTGTAAAATGAAGGAATTGAGACTAAATGATCTTTAAGATCCATTTCAACTCCAAAATGCTATGACTTCAAAGTTTTCAACATCATTAAGTAGAAATGTTTGTGAACTTTTATCTTGCTGCTTGCTAGCAAGTTGAAAACTGGGAATAGAAATTCAAAGTGACCTTGATAGTCTGTGTTTTTTCTGAAAAATCTCTTTATAGATTATTAGAAATATCCAAAACTGCTTCAAGATATGGCAGATAGAAGTTTCTGTGATTATTATATAACATAGAAATAACTGGGGAAAAATAATTCCTTTTTTGGCTCAAATATCTTCAGTAGCATTTTCCTAAAGTTTAAAAGATTCCTTAAAGATTGACATCTAATACTGTCCAAAACATGTCTCCTACCTACTTTTTCAGAAAGAGTTCTGAATCTGGAGTGACAGAAATTTACTTCCATCTCTGCATTTGTGATCCTATTTCCCTTCTCCAAATCTTGAATGCTAACTAAACTAGGCTATTTACTGAACTGTACTGCTGCTGCTTCTTATCACTTTGCTAAGGCTGTCTTCCATACCTCCCCTGTACTATGTCTTTACTTGATTGAAAACCTCCTTTTTTAAGCTTTTATTTTTTAAATGGTACTTTCAAACTCCTCATCTTTCTCAGAAATCTTTTGCATTTTTGTTATAACTATGTCCATTCCTTCTTTGGAAGTTTTAAATTTACAAAGTTAGAGACTGTTGTTTTTCAACTTTTTAAAAAATCCCATTGCTTAGCAAAATGCCTGGCACATTGTAAGTATGCAGTAAGTGTTTGAGTTGAGCAGAGTTCCTTGTGACTATGTGAAGATCCTTGTGCTCCAAGGCCTTTAAACAGAGTGGAGCCTTGTGGTCACCTTTCTTTGTGGAGAGGTTTGAGAAATGTGTTCTTGGAACTGTGGAAACATCAAACTGTATGCTAAAAATATTTTCTGAAGCTTGTTTGAAAAATGCATTAGCCAGTAGCGACCTGTCTTGTGTAATTGGGTAAAATCATAGATTGAGCTCTAGAAAAATCTTTAAAATACTTTCATTTCAAAAATGAGGAAACTGCCTTAGAAGTTAAGGTTGTGTTAGGTTACATCGTAGTCCCACAAAGGTCTTCCAACTTCAAATTCCTTCCACTATATTTTGCTTTTGCAATTAGTTTTCTTTTTTTGATACTTCAGCATTTGAAAAGTCTATGATTTTATAAGTGTATCTTCCAAGATATTAATCTTGGCAAGTTGAATTGCCTCTGTAATTTAGTACCACACTTTCAGGAGTTAATGTGACTGTGAAATTCATTACCATGTGTCCCATTTGGATACAGACTCTTTCTTAACCATATATATAAGGTTCATTATGAGATCCATATTAAAAGACTTTCCAGTGTGATTAGACTTAGAGCTTATGCTCTGCTGGCATAACCTTTGAGAGAACTGTAGTGCCTGCAGTGAGGAGTGCTTCATAGTGGGGAATCAAAGTCTTTTCTGACATGATTATTTCAGGAATATAATTTAGCATGTAAAAATAATTTTATGTTAAAAATATACTGCATTTCATTTTAAATAAGAAAAGAAATGAAAAATCCAATTGATATAAGCAGAGTGTCAGAATCTCAGAAAATTGGTAATTAGAGATATATCACTTATGTTTATAACTTGAAGTTAAATACCTTTTCATCAAACCCTTGATGTAATTAAAAAAATTTTTGCAGCTACACCCAGAGAAAGAACACTGGGAAATGAATATAAACTGCTTGCATTTTTGTTTTTCTTCCTGGGTTATTTATACCTTCTGAATTCAATTCTCCCTGTGCAACAAGAAAACTGTTCAGTTCTGCACACATATGTTGTATCTAGGATATACTGCAACCCATTCAACATGTAAAGGACTGCTTGCCATCTGGGGGAAGGGGTGGAGGGAGGAAGGGGAAAAATCGGAACAGAAGTGAATGCAAGGGATAATGCTGTAAAAAATTACCCTGGCATGCGTTCTATCAATGAAAAGTTACTAAAAAAAAAAATTTTGTCAGGGTCTAGCAGATGGCCTCATACAGTTCAAGTAACATAGTATTAAATTCAAATACTTCGAATGACCACTTATAGTTTTTAAAAAATGTGTTTTGATTAGTCCATGTAAATTACTATTTTTGTGTATATGTTTAATCTGTCTTAACAAAATATAGGGTAGATGTCATTGCCTGTGTTGCTGACAATATTTTGATTTGGGATAAAATATGACTATCAAGTCTCTTTATATGCTGGTGAATTAAATTGTAGTTACTGACTTGTGTTTGTGAGGCTTTATTTATAGGCATAGTTTTTGTGTGTGTGTATGTGACTATGGAGATGAAGATAATAGTTTATATTTATATAATACTATACAGTTACCAAATGCTTACATTATGTCATATGATCCTTGCAATACCATGTAGGGTAGATAGTACACATATATTTCTTATTTTTAGGAATGAGGAAATTGAGGTCCAAAAAAATTAAGTGAACTTGTCCAAAGTCCCACATTTAGTGATTGATAGAGTTGGGACACAAATCTTAGAGTTTTTATTTTGGGCCAAGGATTGATTCTTTCCATTATATCATACTATCTTCTAAGTTGGAGACCTTTGTGAAAGGTAGCTGAGAAAAGTAACTGAACTTATTTTTCTTAAAATAATTAAAATAAAATTACTAGTATTATAAAATAGATTGCCACCTTTTCTGATCATACATTTCCTTATCAAATATGTTAATACTGGTTTATTTCTACTGCGATCTTTCTATTGCTTTTTCAGTCATCTGTAATTTTGATTATCTGGAGATTGATGTTTTATGATTCAGTCATAGAGTAGAAGAATATTGCTGCTGCAAAGATGGGCTGTTATGGTAGAAAACAATTTGACTTGTTGGAAAAATTTAGATTAACTTCTTATATATATAAAAGTTAGCTCATGTTCTTCCTCTAATCTTATAGTCTGCAAACTTGTTTTGATTCTGCACTCCATTAGTAAAATTTTTTGGGTGTGCAACTATAATACGTGCAAATTTATTTACAAATTATATGTGTACATGTACTGTTGTGTTAATAATTATATGCATTATCAGATTTATACAAAAAAATTAAAGAGGGTGAGATTAAAAAAAGAGTATTTTATCCTAATGTCAGTCAGGAGCCACTGCAGTGGAGTACAGGAATGAAATGGCCAGATCTATATATTAGGAAAACCAGTTTGACATCTATGTGTGGGAGTAGGGATTTAAGAAGAGGAAAATCTTGAGGCCAGAAGGATAATTAAGAGATGAGGTGAGAAGGGATTAAGCACTCAATTAGGTTGATATAGAGAGAAGGGGAAGATTTGAGAGACACTGTGGTGGAATGGACAGTTAAGATTTGGCACCTGATTAAATATAGAAGGTGAAAGATATATGTATGTATGTATGTATTTTATTATAGCTTTTTATTTACAAGATATATGTTATGGGTAATTTTTCAGCATTGACCCTCGCAAAACCTTATGTTCCAACTTTTTCCTTCCTTCCTCCCATCCCCTCCCCCCAGATGGCAGGTAGACCAATATATGTTAAATATGTTAAAGTATATTTAAATACAATATATGTACACACACACACACACACACACACACACACAGTTATTTTGCTGCACAAGAAAAATCGGACTTAGAAATAGGGTAAAATTAACCTGAGAAGGAAATCAAAAATACAAGCGGACAAAAACAGAGGGATTAGAAATGCTATGTTGTGGTTCATACTCATTTCCAAGAGTTCTTTCACTGGGTCTAGCTGGTTCTCTTCATTATTGAACAAATGGAACTGATTTGGTTCATTTCATTGTTGAAGAGAGCCACGTCCATCAAAATGGATCATCATATAGTATTGTTGAAATATATAATGATCTCCTGGTCATGCTTATTTCACTCAGCATCAGTTCATGTAAGTCTCGATCTAGGCCTTTCTAAAATCATCCTGCTGGTCATTTCTTACAGGACAATAATATTCCATAACATTCATATAATACAATTTATTCAGCCATTCCCCAATTGGGTTTAGGGTTAGGGTTCAGTTTCCAGTTTTTAGCCACTACAAAAAGGGCTACCACAAACATTTTTGCACATACAGGTCCCTTTCGCTTTAAGATCTCTTTAGGATATAAGCCCAGTAGTAATACTGCTGGATCAAATGATAACTTTTTGAGCGTAGTAGCAAATTGCTCTCCAGAATGGCTGAATGTATTCCTCCAACAATGTATCAGTGTCCCAATTTTTCCATATCCCCTTCAACACTCAGCATTATCTTTTCCTGTCATCCTAGCCAATCTAACCCAGTTTATTGTATGCCTTCTAATATTGTCTGCATTAGTTTTGTTTGTACAAAAGCTTTTTAATTTGATAAAATCAAAATTTTCTATTTTATGATTAATAATGATCTCTATGTCTTCTTTGGTCACAAATTCCTTTCTCCTCTACAGGTCTGAGAGGTAAACTATTCTATGTTCTTCTCATTTATTTACAATCTCATTCTTTATGCCTAGATCATAAACCCATTTTGACCTTATCTTGGTGTACAGTGTTAAATGTGGGTCAATGCCTAGTTTCTGTCATACTAATTTCCAATTTTCCCTAGCAGTTTTTGTCACATAGTGAATTTTTGTCCCAAAAGCTGGGGTCTTTGGGTTTGTCAAACACTAGATTATTAAAGTTATCGACTATTTTGTCCTGTGAATACAACCTATTCCTACTAGTCTATTTCTTAGCCAATACCAAATAGTTTTGGTGACCGTTGCTTTATAATAAAGTTTTAGATTTGGTATAGCTAGGCCACCTTCATTTGTTTTTTTTTTTTTTTCCATTAGTTCCTTTGAAAGTCTTGACCCTTTGTTCTTCCATATGAATTTTGTTATTTTTTCTAGGTTGTTAAAATAGTTTTTTGGGAGTCTGATTGGTATGGCATTAGTTTAGGTAATTTTAGTTTAGGTAATATTGTCATCTTTATTATATTCGTTCGGCCTATCCAAGAGCACCTAATATTTTTCCAATTGTTTAAATCTGACTTTATTTGTGTGGAAAGTGTTTTAATAGTTTTGCTTATATAGTTCCTAACTTTTCCTTGCCAGATAGATTCCCAAATATTTTATATTATAGACAGTTACTTTAAATGGAATTTCTCTTTGTATCTCTAGCTGTTGGATTTTGTTAGTGATATATAAGAATTCTGATGATTTATGTGGGTTTGTTTTGTGTCCTGGAACTTTACTAACATTGTGGATTATTTCTAATAGCTTTTTGGTAGGATCTCTGGGTTCTCTAAGTATACCATCTGCAAAGTGATAATTTAGTTTCCTCATTACCTACTCTAATTCCTTTAATCTCATTTTCAACTCTTATTGCCAAAGATAGCATTTCTAATACAATATTGAATAGTAATGGTGATAGTGGGCAACTTGTTTCACTCCTGATCTTAGTGGGAATGGTTCCACTTTATCCCCATTACATATGATGTTTACTTATGATTTTAAATAGATGCTACTATTTTAAGGAAAGCCCATTTATTCCTATACTCTCAAGTGTTTTTTTAATAAGAATGAATGTTGGATTTTATCAAATGCTTTTTCTGCATCTATTGAGATGATCATTTGGTTTTTGTTAATTTGGTTATTGATATAGTCAATTATGCTAATAGTTTTCTTAATATTGAATCAGCCCTGCATTCCTGGTATAAATCCTACTTGGTCATGGTGTATTATGCTGGGGATGATTTTTTGTAATCTTTTTTGCTAATATTTTATTTAAAATTTTAGCATCAATATTCATTAGAGACATTGGTCTATAATTTTCTTTCTCTGTTTTTAACCTACCTGGTTTAGGTATTAGTACCATGTCTGTGTCATAAAAAAAATTTGATAAGAGTCCTTCATTCCCTATTTTTTCAAAATAGTTTAATATGGGAGTTAATTGTTCTTTAAATGTTTGGTAGAATTCACATGTAAATTCATCTGGTCCTGGGGATTTTTTCTTAGAGAGTTGATTAATAGCTTGTTTTATTTCTTTTTCTGAAATGGGACTATTTAAACAATTTACTTCCTCCTCTGTTAATCTGGGAAGCCTATATTTTTGAAGGTAGTCATCCATTTTGCTTGGGTTATCAAATTTATTGGCATAAAGTTGGGCAAGGTAACTCCTAATTATTGTTCTAATTTACTCTTCATTGGTGGAAAGTTCTCCCTTTTCATTTTTAAGACTAACAATTTGATTTTCCTCTTTCCTTTTTCAAATCAAATTTACCAAAGGTTTATCTATTTTGTTGGTTTTGTCATAAAACCAACTCTTAGTTTTATTTATTAATTCAGTAGTTTTTTTTAAACATTGAATTTTATTAATTTCTCCTTTTAATTTTAGAATTTCAAGTTTAGGATTTGATTAGGGGTTTTTAATTTGCTCTTTTTCCTAGCTTTTTAAGTTGAAAGCCCAATTCATTGATCTTCTCTTTATTTTATTCAAATAAACCTCTAGAGATATAAATTTCCCCTTATTACCACTTTGGCTACATCCCACAAATTTTGGTATGTTGTCTTATTATCATTCTCTTGGGTGAAATTAATTGTGTCTATGATTTGCTGTTTCACCCATTCAACAATTCTTTAGGATGAGATTATTTAGTTTCCATTTACTTATTGGTCTATTTACTCCTAGCTTTTTGTTGAATGTAGTTTTTATTGCATCGTGATCTGAAAAGAATGCATTTACTATTTCTGCCTTTCTGCATTTAATTTTGAGGTCTTTATGTCCTAATATATGATCAGTTTTTGTATAGGTTCCATGAACTGCTGAGAAGAAAGTATACTCCTTTCTGTCTTTTTTTTAAAAAATTTTATAATAACTTTTTATTGACAGCTCCTTTCTGTATTTATTCAGTTTTTTCCAAAGATCTATCATACCTAACTTTTCTAATATTCTATTTACCTCTTGAACTTCTTTTTTATTCATTTTATGGTTTGATTTATCTAATTCTGAGAGTGCAAGGTTGAGATCTCTCACTATTATAGTTTTGCTGTCTATTTCTTCTTGCAACTCTCTTAACTTCTCCTTTAGGAATTTAGATGCTTTATCAGGTGGTGCATATATGTTTAGTATTAATATTGCTTCATTGTCTATGCTACTCTTTAACAAGATATAGTTTCCTTATCTCTTTTAATTAGATCAATTTTTGCTTTTACTTGATCTGAGATAAGGATGGTTACGCCTGCTTTTTTGACTTCACCTGAAGCATAATAAATTCTGCTCCAGCCTTTTACCTTTACTCTGTATGTATCACTCTGCTTTAAATGTGTTTCTTGTAAACAACACATTGTAGGATTCTGGCTTTTGATCCAGTCTGCTATCAGCCTTTATTATCTGGGAGAGTGTATTCCATTCACATTTACTGTTAAAACTACTAATTCTGTATTTCCTGCCATCTTATTATCTCCAGATTATGCTTTTCTTTTTCTTTCACCCTTTATCCCCCTCCCCAGTATTAAACTTATGGGCATCATTTGCCTCATGCAGATTTCCCTCTTTAGAATCCCTCCCACCCCCTTTGAGTCCTTTTCCCTTTCTTATACCTTTCCCTTATTGTTTCCCTTTCCCTTTTCTTCTCCCACTTTTTAATGAGGTGAGAGAAGTTTCTCTGTAAACCAAATATGTGTAATATTTTCTCTTTGAGGCAAATCTGATGAGTAAGGTTCACACAGTGTTCCTCCCCTTCCCTAAATTCCTTCATATTTGATAGGCTTCCTTTGCCTCTTTGTGGGATGTAATTTCTCTCTTTTTATCTCCCCTTTTCCCTTTTTCTGATATCTCTTTTTACTTTTGCTTCCCTTTTTTTGGTATAACAGTAAAATCAAATTATACACATGCTTTTTATGTATGTCCATAACAGAAATATAGTTCTCAAGAGTTCTTTTTATCTTTTATGCTTCTCTTGAGTCCTATATTTGGAGGTCAGATTTTTTTTGTTTAGCTCTGGTTTGTTCATAAGGAATAAATGGATTTCACCTGTTTCTTTTTTTTAAATTATTATAACTTTTTATTGACAGAACCCATGCCTGGGTAATTTTTTTACAACATCATCCCTTGCACTCACTTCTGTTCCGACTCTTCCCTTCTCTCCCTTCACCCCCTCCCCCAGATGGCAAGCAGTCCATGTTGAATATGTCACCGTATATCCTAGATACAATATATGTATGCAGAACCGAACAGTTCTCTTATTGCACAGGGAGAATTGGATTCAGAAGGTAAAAAATAACCTGGGAAGAAAAACAAAAATGCAAACAGTTTACATTCATTTCCCACTGTTATTTCTTTGGGTGTAGCTGCTTCTGTCCATCCTTGATCAATTGAAACTGAGTTAGATCTCTTTGTCAAAGAAATCCACTTCCATCAGAATACATCCTCATACAGTATCGTTGTTGAAGTATATAATGATCTCCTGGTTCTGCTCATTTCACTTAGCATCAGTTCATGTAAGTCTCTCCAAGCCTCTCTGTATGCATCCTATTGGTCATTTCTTACAGAACAATAATATTCCATAACCTTCATATACCACAATTTACCCAACCATTCTCCAATTGATGGGCATCCATTCATTTTCCAGTTTCCAGCCACTACAAATAGAGCTGCCACAAACATTTTGGCACATACAGGTCCCTTTCTCTTCTTTAGTATCTCTTTGGGGTATAAGCCCAGTAGAAACACTGCTGGATCAAAGGGTATACACAGTTTGATAACTTTTTGAGCATAGTTCCAAATTGTTCTCCAGAATGGCTGGATATATTCACAATTCCACTAACAATGTATTACTGTCCCTGTTTTCCCACATCCCCTCCAACATTTCGCATTACCTTTCTCTGTCATTCTAGCCAATCTAACAGGTGTGTAGTGGTATCTTATAGTTGTCTTAATTTGCATTTCTCTGATTAATAATGACTTGGAGCATATTTTCATATGGCTAGAAATAGTTTCAATTTCTTCAAAATTGAATTTCTGAGAATTGTCTGTTCATATCCTTTGACCCATTTATCAATTGGAAAATGTCTTGATTTCTTATAAATGAGTCAATTCTCTATATATTTTGGAAATGAGGCCTTTATCAGAACCTTTGACTGTAAACCAGTTTCTTTCCCTTCTAATCTTGTCTATATTAGTTTTGTTTATACAAAAACTTTTCAATTTGATATGATCAAAATTTTCTATTTTATAATCAATAATGATCTCTAGTTCTTCTTTGGTCATAAGGAATTCACATATTTCATTGAATGTCCATCTTCTTCCCTGGAAGAAAATGCTCAGCTTAGCTGGGTGTTTATTCTTGGCTGCATTCCAAGTTCTTTTGCCTTTCAGAATATCAGATTCCAGGCCCTTCAATCTTTTAATGTGGAAGTAGCTAGATCCTGAGTAATCATTATTGTGGCTCCTTGGTATTTGAATCTTTTTTTTTCTGGCTGCTTGTAATATTTTTTCCTTACTCTGATAGCTTTGAAATTTAGCCACAACATTCCTTGGAATTTTTATTTTGGGGTCTCTTTCAGAAGGTGTGCAATGAATTCTTTCTTTTTTCTTTTCTTTTTTTTTTTTTTTTTTTTTTTCTAATTAAATAACTTTTTATTGACAGAACCCATGCCAGGGTAATTTTTTTTACATTATCCCTTGCACTCACTTCTGTTCCGATTTTTCCCCTCTCTCCCTCCACCCCCTCCCCCAGATGGCAAGCAGTCTTATATATGTTAAATAGGTTACAGTATATCCTAGATACAATATATGTGTGCAGAACCGAACAGTTCTCTTGTACAGGGAGAATTGGATTCAGAAGGTATAAATAACCTGGGAAAAAAAACACAAATGCAAACAGTTTATATTCATTTCCCAGTATTCTTTCTTTGGGTGTAGCTGCTTCTGTCCATCCTTGATTAGTTGAAACTGTGTTAGATCTCTTTGTTGAAGAAATCTACTTCCATCAGAATACATTCTCATACAGTATCGTTGTTGAGGTATATAATGATCTCCTGGTTCTGCTCATTTCACTTAGCATCAGTTCATGTAAGTCTCGCCAGTCCTGTCTGTATTCATCCTATTGGTCATTTCTTACAGAACAATAATATTCCATAACCTTCATATACCACAATTTACTCAACCATTCTCCAATTGATGGGCATCCATTCATTTTCTAGCTTCTAGCCACTACAAAGAGGGCTGCCACAAACATTTTGGCACATACAGGTTCCTTTCCCTTCTTTAGTATCTCTTTGGGGTGTAAGCCCAGTAGAAACACTGGATCAAAGGATATGCAGAGTTTGATAACTTTTTGAGCATAGTTCCAAATTGCTCTCCAGAATGGCTGGATGTGTTCATAATTCCACCAACGATGTATTAGTGTCCCTGTTTTCCCACATCTCCTCCAACAATTAATTCTTTCAATACCTATTTTGCCTTCTGATTCTATTACATCTGGGCAGTTTTTTTTTTGATGATTTCCTGTAAAATAGTGTCTAAGCTAATTTTTTCATAATAATTTTCAGGAAGTCCAGTAATCCTCAGATAATTTCTCCTAGATCTATTTTCCAGGTCTGTTGTTTTTCCAAGTAGATATTTAACATTTTTTTCTATTTTTTTATTTTTTTGTTTTGCTTGACTGATTCTTGGTGTCTCAATGAATCATTCATTTCTGTTTGTTCAGTTCTGATTTTTAATGAGTTATTTTCTTCATTAGCTTTTTTTTTAATATATTTTTTTAAATTTTTATTTAATAATAATTATATTGACAGAATCCATGCCAGGGTACTTTTTTTACAACATTATCCCTTGCACTCATTTCTGTTCCGATTTTTCCTCTCCCTCCCTCCACCTCCTCCCCTAGATGGCAAGCAGTCCTATATATGTTGGATATGTTGCAGTATATCCTAGATACAATATATGTTTGCAGAACCGAACAGTTCTCTTGTTTCACAGGGAGAATTGGATTCAGAAGGTATAAATAACCCGGGAAGAAAAACAAAGATGCAGATAGTTCACATTCGTTTCCCAGTGTTCTTTCTTTGGGTGTAGCTGCTTCTGTCTGTCATTTATCAATTGAAACTCAGTTAAGTCTCTTTGTCACAGAAATCCACTTCCATCAAAATATGTCCTCATACAATATCGTTGTCGAAGTGTATAATGATCTCCTGGTTCTACTCATTTCACTTAGTATCAGTTCATGTAAGTCTCGCCAGTCCTCTCTGTATTCATCCTGCTGGTCATTTCTTACAGAACAATAATATTCCATAACATTCATATACCACAATTTACCCAGCCATTCTCCAATTGATGGGCATCCATTCATTGTCCAGTTTCTAGCCACTACAAACAGGGCTGCTACAAACATTTTGGCACATACAGGTCCCTTTCCCTTCTTTAGTATTTCTTTGGGATATAAGCCCAATAGAAACACTGCTGGATCAAAGGGTATGCACAATTTGATAACTTTTTGGGCATAATTCCAGATTGCTCTCCAGAATGGTTGGATTCGTTCACAACTCCACCAACAATGCATTAGTGTCCCAGTTTTCCCGCATCCCCTCCAACATTCATCATTATTTTTTCCTGTCATCTTAGCCAATCTGACAGGTATGTAGTGATATCTCAGAGTTGTCTTAATTTGCATTTCTCTGCTCAATAGTGATTTGGAACAGTCTTTCATATGAGTGGTAATAGTTTCAATTTCATCCTCTGAAAATTGTTCATATCCTTTGACCATTTATCTTTAGTTTTTTTTTAACTTCTTTTTGTGTATGTCCAATTGAGTTTTTAAATGAGTTATTTTGCTCTATGGAATTTTTTTCCATTTCACTAATTTTTTTTTTTTTAACTGAGTTATTTTCTTTTTCCATTTCACAGATCCTACTTTCCTGGGAGTTCTTTGTCTTTTCTAATTCACATTTCAGGAAGTTGTTTTCTTTTTCCACTTTTCAAATTTTTCTTTTAATGAATTATATGCCTTTTCTATACTCTTTTGCAGAGCTTCTCTTTCCTCTTTTTTCATCTAGCTCTCTTTTAAGATCTCTTATAATTTCTTTTAGGAAAGCCTTGTATGATAAGGATCAGGTTACATCCCCCTTTGGGGTTTTGTCTAGAGACTGTCTGCTATTAGTCTCCTTGGGGTAACCTGATGAAACCTGTTCTCTTCCTATATAGAAGCTATCGGTTAGCGTATGCTTGGCTTTTTTGCTCATTCTTTAAAAAAGCCCTTAGAGTTTGCCTTCAGGGCAAGGAAGTTACCAGCTTTCTCTGCAGAACAGGGATAGATATATGGAAAGTAGCTGTCCTGCAAACAGGCTGCAAAGAGTGGCAGGCAGCTGAGCTGCAAAAGCTTACTGCCCTGTAAGTTTGCGAATGCCCTGGGCAGAGCCCTGCAGCGTAAGTTTCACTGCCCTGGGAAGAACCCTGCCTAGCAGAAGTGCATGTGCCAGGTAGACCCCTTCCCTCCTCACTCCCCCCTCCCTTCTTCCAAATGTGACTGCCCTGGCAGAGTCCATGGCTGCGCAGCTGCACTGTGGTCCATGTTGAGTCACTCCCGGTGCTGTGTGGGTGTAGCCAGATCCTGTTAAATTCTAGCATTTTTTGGAGTACACTCCACCTTTGGCCTTTTTGTAACTTCTCTTCTGATCTAGTGCTTTGCAACCAAAGCAGAGCAGCCAACCTGTTGTAGAATCCTTCATGCAAATTCTGTACTCATGGAGACTGCCCCTGCCTCTGATTCACTCAGTGCACTAGCCTTCGGCCTGCCTGCTCTGCCTCTAGCCTCCTGCCTCTGGCCTCTTCCCCGATCAGGACAAACCTTTTCTGGCTATCTTCCAGATTATCTTCTGCTGGTAATTTGTTGTACTCCCAATATTTGTGGATTCTACCAGTCAAGCACTATTTCAGAGCCTGAATTTGGTAATCAGTAGTGAGGGTAAAAGGGGAGCTTAGAATGAAGCATGTGTCCTCTCTGCCATTTTGGTTCTGCCCCTGGTGGTGATATTTTTGACAAAAGTAGATAGTTCAGAAGAGTTGTTTATTTTGTCCTGAAAAACAGAAACTGCTCCTCTAAGGGACCCTTGTTTAAATCACAGTGTAATCTGGGGCTTGTAGTTGTGGGTATGCATCTTTGTGTCCTCGGCCCCAGAATTCTGTTAATCTATTGGGTCAATCTAATGATAAGAATAAAAATCATAACTGACATCTATGATATTTGTTTTCAAATTGTATTGTGTACAGTATCTCAATCAGTCCAACTTTTCCTTTGGAGTACTGGGGTCTGTACAGCTATTGAGGTTTCTATTACATCATTCCGAAGGGCTACACCACTTCATTTGAGGGCAGGGATTGCTCTGCTTTTATCTTTGTGTTTTCAGCCCCAGGATCTTGTTAATCAGTTGGGTCAATCTTCTGATAAGAATAAAAGTCATAACTTACATCTATAATATTTGAATGTTTTCAAATTATTTTGTGGATAGTATCTCAGTCAATCCAACTTTTCATTTAAAGTTTTCATGTGAATAAATAAGCTCAATTGAATGCCAAATGAGGAGTTCTTAAGGGTATATAAATATCTAAGTAATAAGGATATGCATATTGATATAACATTTATTTAATATATTATTATTTATTTTTAGAATCTGAAGAATGGCAGATAATTTAGACCAGTTTATTGAAGATCGAAAGGCTAGGCTGACAAAAGACAAAGCAGAGTTGGAAAAAGATCCTCCTTATATGGATATAAAGGTAATATGACAGTGTCTAGCTCTAATTCATGTTAAGTTCTGGAGTTTTATTTGTCAGTTTCTGTTTCGTTACAAGTTAAAAGTATTTGTTAGACTGGTAAAAAAACTTTAAAACTAAAACAGGAAATTTTAAGTCAAAACTCAATTGTAAGTGAATGTAAAGTAAAATGTAAACTGGAAAGTTGATAAACTGAAATAATCCCAAATATATTATTAAAGAAGAAAATTAAAGTTGTGAAATTTAAGTGGTACTATATTACAATTTACATTTCTTCCAGTTATAAAACATTATAGGAAGCAGAAACAACTTTTGTGCTAAATTGTGATATTTTTAGAGATGCAATAAGATTGATTATTAAGATATACAAATAAATATATGCAATAAGATATACAAAATCAGTCTTATTTAGCAGAATTAACCCTACACATTAAAATTATTTAAAAGTATATTACTGCAAAATTGTTTAAATTAAGGAGTTGTGCTATGCTTGTAAAAAGTTTGAGAAAAAGTTAGATTCCAAATTAATCTTAATCCTAAACTATCGGAATTAATGAATTTACTAGCTGCAGGTTTAGTAAGATACATTTAGTTTAACTTATCTTTTAAACTGTTTTGAATCTCAGTTTTTCTGACTTCTTTCCAGTTGCTAAAATTATTGGTTCATAAAAATGATGAAATTGTGCCTGGCTACAAATAATTTTCAAATACCAAAAATTTGTAAAAATTAAAAATTTCAAATTTGTATTTTAGGAATTATTTTTACTCCATTAATATCTTAAAAACAATTTGTAAAATTGGCAATAATGCATGTTTTAGAAGATTTTAAAAAATTATTAATGACTTCTCATATTTACAATTATATTACCATATTATTTCACAGTATAAAAGTAACCTCTTTTCTAAGATCTGTGAATTACAAAGTGATATCTTTGTGATGGAACAATTAAGTGTTTAAGTGAGCAGAGTGCTGGGTCTGGAAACAGGAAGACTCATTTTCCTGAGTTCAAATCTGACCTCAGACACTTAACAGCTGTTTGATTATAGGCAAGTCATTTAATCCTGTTTGCATTAGTCTTCTCATCTGTAAAATGATGTGGAGAAGAAAATGACAAATTATCCTATTATCTTTGACGAGAAAACCCCAAATGAGGTCATAAAGGGTTGGATATGACTGAAAAAAAAGATGTGTATAACAAAAAGCATGCAATTTGTAAATGTACTAGAGAAATATTTTGATGCATAAGATATCTGAATCTATGGAATTGCAAGTATTTTATAATAAAGTTTTGTAGCACTTAAGCACAGATGATTAAAATGCTTAATATTATATATTAATGTTTTGGAAAAGTTATAACTTTATTACCATTTATTACAATATTGAGACATCTTGGTATTGCTTCTTATATTGCAAAATGTAAAAAGATGTGAAACACATTAAAAATGTATTAAATGCTTTGTGATTTTTCCCTTCTTAAATGGATTGTCTTTTTTTTGTTGTTGTTCCAGAGCAATGCTGGAGAAAAGCTTTCAGACAACAGCAAAATATTAATATCCATGGCCAAAGAAAACATACCACCAAATCGTCAAGAGAACAGAGATTCTTTAGGTATTTTGTTTTAAGTGCACTAATATTTAAGAAATTGTTAGTATCAAGTTTAGCTAATGCAAGAGATTTGCTTTTTTTTTTTTTTTTTAAGATATGTTTCATTTTCTTTCCCTTCTAGTATCCTGGTAATGTACTCTCTCTATATAAATTAATATCTTTACCAATCATTTGGTAACAATATACTAGTTTTGTTTTAATTTACTAAAAACTAGCTACTGTTATCTATAATACAACTACAGATTGCGTTATAAATGGAACAGATTTTTTTTTAATTTAAAAAATGAGTAAATACAGTAAGACCAACTTTTTCATTTAAAAATCAAAGAAGTGGAGTTAGTTAGTGTAGTGGATGGAGCACCAGTCCTGAAGTCAGGAGGATCTGAGTTCATATCTGGCTTATTATATGAAGATATATAATATCTTCTTATTATAATAACGTATATTTCCTGGCTGTGTGACTCTGGGCAAGTCACTTAACCCCAACTGTCTCAGCAAAAAAAAAAAAAAAAAAATCAAGTAATTATGCTTTAAGGTGATAGAAAGACCATATTAGCAAGTGGAAACCATATTAAATGTGTGTACATAAAATTTTCTTTCTTATAATGAAGTCAATATAATTATATGAATAATATGATTTTAATCATGCTTGTATCATCCTTTTATTTGTGTTAGGTAATGCAGTAGATAAAAAAGTGAAGACAGAGAGAGCCAAGCCTGGAATTGGGAAGATTATAATTCAACTATGCTCTTAGACACTTACTAGCTATGTGACTCTGGACAAGTCACTTAATCTCTTTTTGCTTCAGTTTCCTCAATTTTAAAATGGGGAAAATATTTGTAGCCCTCCCCTCCCTCGGTTGTTGTGATTATATTTGTAAAGCACTTAGTACAGTACTTGGCACATAGTAAGCACTATATAAATATTAGCTATCATTGTTATTACCATCATTAATATTATTTTTAATAATTAATGGGAAATAGTTAACATTTGTATAATACTTAAAAGGTTTGTAAAGCACTCTGCATTTTTGGTCTAATTTATTGAATTATTGAACAGCTGAGATAGTGCTACTTTTTAACTTAACAGAACGTACTTTAATATGTATATATAAATGTGAGTGTGTGAATATAACTTATTTTTAAATAATACTTTAAATTATTCTGTAAGAGGTTCTCAAGTATAAAATGGTGGTAATTATTCATTATCATGAGGTAGAGCTGTAGTAATGATGTCAAAATTTAGTGTCCAGTTGAGTCAGAGTTCATGGCTGAAGACTATACATCTTTAACCCATGTCTGCTTCAGAAAGCAGACCGTAAGAAGAAATGAGTAAGAGATATGAATGGATAGTTTACTTTTTTCACTTCTGTTGGCATTATAACTGATAATTCATTCTGCTGCTGATGACATGTTCATGTGTAGATAGCATTATTTATTTTGCATTCTTTAAAAAAAAGTTTAAGAAATAACTTTAAAATATATTTGCCAGAATAGGAACAAAAAAAATATGAAAAGAATATACATATACATATATAATATGTAATTACTACAAAGTATGAATCTTAAAGTAGTCCATATAAAGGAAAAAACTTCATTAAATGAAGGTATTTATTATGCAGCTGTTCTTTTTTTTTTTAATTAAAGCTTTTTATTTTCAAAACATATGCATGGATAATTTTTCAACATTGACTCTTGCAAAACCTTGTATTCCAATTTTTCCTCTCCTTTCCTCTACCCCCTTCCCTAGAAGGCAAGTAATCCAGTACATGTTAAACATGATAAAAATATGTTATATCCAATATATGCCCACATATTTATATAATTATCTTTCTGCACAAGAAAAATCAGATCAAAAAGAAAAAATAAAATGCAAGCAAACAACAACAAAAAGTGAAAATGCTGTGTTGTGATCCATACTCAGTTTCCACAGTCCTCTCTCTGGCTCTCCTCATCACAAGATCACTGGAACTGGTCTGAATCATCTCACTGATGATTGAAGAGAGCCACATCCATCAGAATTGATCATTGTATAATCTTGCTATTGTCATGTACACCGATCTCTTGGTTCTCTGCTCATTTCACTTAGCATCAGTTCACGTATGTCTCTCCAACACTCTCTGAAATCATCCTGCTGATCAGTTCTTACAGAATAATGTTATTCCGTAACATTCATATATCATAAGTTATTCAGCCATTCTCCAACTGATGGGTATCCATTCAGTTTTCAATTTCTTGCCACTATCAAAAGGGCTGCCACAAACATTTTTACACATATGGGTCCCTTTCCCTCCTTTAAAATCTCTTTGGGATACAAGTCCAGTAGAAACACTGCTGGGTCAAAGGATATGCACAGTTTGATAGCCCTTTGGGCACAGTTCCAAATTGCTCTCCAGAGTTATTGGATCACTTCACAACTCCACCAACAATGTATTAGTGTCCCAGTTTTCCCACATCTCCTCTAACATTTGTCCTTATCTTTTCCTGTCATCTTAGCCAATCTGTCAAACACTAGATTACTATAGATTGTCATTGACTATTTTGTCCTGTAAACTTAACCTATTCCACTGATCAACTACTTTTGTTTCTTAGCCAGTACCAAATGGTTTTGATGATTGTATGTAGCTATTTTTTTTAAATTTTATTTTTTGTTATAGCTTTTTATATATAAAACATATACATAGGTAAATTTTCAACATTGACCCTTGCAAAAGGATCTGTTCCAACTTTTCC
Organism: Antechinus flavipes; assembly: GCF_016432865.1. Classification (NCBI taxonomy): domain Eukaryota; kingdom Metazoa; phylum Chordata; class Mammalia; order Dasyuromorphia; family Dasyuridae; genus Antechinus; species Antechinus flavipes. The sequence continues at coordinate 455,254,921 of NC_067398.1, read as the reverse complement.
CTTCCTTCCTCCCACCCCTTCCCCTAAATGACATGTATTCCCATACATGTTAAATATGTTAAAGTATATGTTTACAATATATGTATACATATTTATACAATTATCTTGTTGCACAGGAAAAATCGGACTTAGAAAGAAGGTAAAAATAACCTGAGCAGAAAAAAAAAATGCAAGCAAACAGTAACAGAAAAAGGGGAAATGTTATGTTGTGGTTCATACTCATTTCCCAGTGTTCTTTCTCTGGGTATAGTTGGTTCTGTTCATTACAGCTCTGATTTGGATCCTCTCATTGTTGAAGAGAGCCACATCCATCAGAATTGATCTTCATGTAGTATTGTTGTTGCTGTGTATAATGATCTCCTGGTTCTGCTCATTTCACTTAGCATCAGTTCATATATGTCTCTCCAAGCTTCTCTGTATTCATCCTGCTGGTCACTTCTTATAGAACAATAATATTCCATAACATTCATATACCACAATTTATTCAGCCATTCTCCAATTGGTGGGCATCCCTTCAATTTCCAGTTTCTAGCCCATATGTAGCTATTCTAAAATAGAAATGTGACACACATACTTGCTAATGATAGTTCTAGCCATCTAATCCCAGTCATTATTTTTATAGTTAATTTTTTGATACTTTTAAACATTAAAAAAAAAATCTGAAACTGAACTTTATCATCAAAAAAGAGTATTTCCATATAAATAGCAGAATACAAAAAGGATTCAATATGAAACTGAAATGAGGTCTGATGAAGACCTCATTTCAAAATATATAGAGAGCTGGGTCAAATTTATAAAATTAAGAACCATCCCCCCAATTGATGAGTATTCAAAGGATAGGAACAAGAAATTTTCACATGAAGTAATCAAAATATCTATATTCATATGCTCTAAACCATTTTGATGAGAGAAATGCAAATTAGAACAATTTTGAGGTACCACCCTATACCTATCAGATTGGCTAATTTGACAGAAAAGAAAAACATCAGCTATTAGAGGGGCATGTGAAAGTGGAGATGCTAATGCACCGTTGGTAGAATTGTGTAGTGATCCATCCATTCTGTAGAGCAATTTGGAACTATGTTCAAAGAGCTTTAAAGTCATGCATACCCTTTGATCTAGCAATACCATTACTAGGTCTGTATCCCAAAGTGATAAAAAACAGAGGAAAATGACCTATATGTATAAAAATGTTTATGGCAGCTCTTTTTGTAGTGGGAAAGATTTGGAAACTGGGGGGATGCCCATCATTTGGAGGATGGCCCAACAAGTTGTGGTATAGGATTATGATAGGATACTATTATGCTATGACAAATGTTGAGGAAGATCTCTCAGAAAAACTTGGAAAGACTTAAATGAACTGATAGAAAAGTGAGTAAAACCTGAATGTTATTTGTTTTACTTGTAGCTATTGTTTTCCCCTCTTTACTCCCTCTCCTGCTCTCCATGTATTTCTTTATTGAATTGGAAGGGGGCATTTGTGTGTGATGTATATTTGAATATAGTCAATCCTTTTGTCCGTGTTAATTTCTTTTGATGCATCCTCTCCCCAATCCCTTTCTTTCTGATTGTATATTCTTCTCATGTACTCCACTTAGAAGGAATGGAAGAATAGGTGTTTCCTCCTTTCTGTGGTAGGTATATTCCTCCTTTTTCCTTCCTTCTCTTTCTTTTCCTCACTCAGAACAGAATCAGTCCACATCCAGGTCTTCTGATTTCTTTAATTCCCTCAATACGCTTTGAAGGAGCACGTTTGTTGTTAAGATAGAATGTTTGCACCATATCACCATATAGTTTCTTCCATTTGCTCCATAAAGTAAATTTAGTTTTCTGTGTTTCTCTCAACTCTTGTGTTTATTTCAAAGTCCCTAATTAGTTCTAGGATTTTTTTTTTTAAATTATTATTAGAAATGCTTGGAAGATCTGTATTCTGTTAAAAGTTCCATTTTTTTTTTTTGTCCTGTAAGATTATATTTTTCTTTGCAGAGGTATTTTTTAATATATTTTTTTCCAACTTTTGCCTTTTGGAATATTAAATTCAAGATTTCTCTCTGTAGCATTAGCTTCCAGGTTTCTCTAGGACTACCTTTTTTTGAATGCTTGTAGTTTTATGTTCTTTGATTCTTGATTATGGGTATGATTTTTCTGGGACTTTTTGGAAGATTTTTTTTCAAGAGATTGAGGATTCTTTACTTTGGCCTCATTCTAAAAAAAATTTGGTCATTTTTAATTTGTGATTTCATGAAATATAATGACTGTGCTTAAAAAGATCCAAAGTTCGATCAGAGTCTGTGGCTACAGATTGTACATTTCTTATCCATGTTTGTTTTCTATGAATATACCATTCATTATAAAGTGGAATTGGCTTTTAGGTATTTAAATAATTTTTAGATTATGCCTTCTTTTACCTTTTTTTTTCAAGGTCAGTTTTTTTTTTTTTTTTTGGTATCAGAATCTTGCATTTTCTTCTATTCCTTAATATTTTAATTTTGATTTTGTTCCATATTTTTTGTTTTCTCATGAAATCGTTGTTCCTGTTTGGTCTAATCTGGTTTTAGGAAGTCTATTACTATAGTAAAATTAGCCACATATTTTAAGCTACTTATGCTTCTTCTAATACTTCCTTTAGAACTTTTAATGCCTTTAAAAAAAATCTTTTCATGTAGGTATTTTTGAAGACCTTGTAGAAAGTTATTTTTTTCACTTGAACTCATTGCTTATGGTTGTTGTATAGAATTATTTTCTAATTTTGGAGTGTCTTTAGATCTACAAAAGTTAGTGATTTTAGTTGAGCTTCTTTAGTTTACTTCTCTCTCCTGCTTTGGTTCCTGAATTGGGTAGTGTGATCGGTCCTGTTTGGTTTCACTCTGAGTTCCTTGGATTTTTGTGCTGATTTCTACCTGCCTCTTATCTTTGAGATTCGAGTGATGCATCTTGAGGGCTCTCCCTGGGATCACAAAACAGTGCTGAGGACCTTGGAGCCACTGGACTCCTGATTGTTGTTTTCATCTGAGCATTGCTTGCTTCTCTGGAAGATGCTGTAGTTTTCCCCTAGCACTCAACCCTGAGACATTCTGAACACATTGAGGCTTTCCGAGGCTACAGAGGTAGTCCTATTTTTGTTGATATTAGCAGCTGTTTGTAGATTTTGATATTCTATTTCTTACTCCGAAGAATTTGTACAAACCTCTTTGAGACTTCATTCTCTTTTATATCTTACTACCAAAATATTCTTATCTTCATTCAAAGCTCAGTTCACATGCAACTTTTCTGTCAATCTTCACCTGATCATCCTTCTGGTTGTTTAATATTTCTTTTTCCTCAGTCTGTGCCTAGTTCTGTCCTTTTTGTAGAATATAAAAACTCTTTGAGGATAGCAAGTGTTCTTTGTTTTTGTTTTTGTATCTCTACTGTCTCCTTAGCACAGTGCCTTGTTCATACTAGGCATTTTATAATATTATGCTGAATTGATATAATGCCTGTATGAAAAAATAAATTTTAATTTGAAAAAAATACATCTCAGTTATCTCTTAGGAATGATTTGTATAAATTGATTTTGTATAAATTGATATTATATAAAATATAATTTTATTTCACTCATAATTGCTGTATAAAAGTAAATACTAGTTTACTTGGTTGTATTTTTGAAACTTATTCTTAATCCTTTTTGTGGTCATTGTTGTTTTACTTTGTAAACTGTAACTGTTAATGACTGTAAAATGACCTTTAAGTGTTACTTGCTACTAGAACCATCAGAAGGCAACCATTGAATTAGAGGATCTCTATATTTCTTTAGATCATTAAGCAAATTTGTCATGTCATGGTTATTGTTTAGCTTGAAGTGCTAAAGCAGATGAAAAAATTAAGCTTTTTTTTAAACATAGTTTTAAATTTATTCAACATTTCTTTATTGAGGCAACTGTTGATAGAGTTCCTCAAAAATAATGTTTTAAAATTGGAGGTGGAACATGGTTTAGAATTACATAATTATTTGCCATATAGAGCTGGAAAAATAACAGCATTATAAGTGCCATTTAAATTTATAGTAAAAGTAAATAGATAATCTTAATAAATGATATTGTAGATATATGTGAAAGTAAGTATAACATTTGTACTTCTGAAAGATGTGAATAATTTGTTTACTCTTCCCACTGTGAGCTAAGTTCCCTTAGCATATAATGTCATTGCACAACAAAGCCTTTATTATGATTGTATATGCTGAGATATTTTACTTCACAGTTATTGTGCATTTGTTTTTGGGTGAAAATTTATCTAAATGCAAAAGTAGAAAAATAAAAATATTTTTCATATTTTCCCTATTTTAGATGAGATTCAAAATATGAAGTCTTTTTCCTTTATAATAGTAGATATAAGTAGTATTTCTCCAGAGAAAGATCTAATTTTCTTGGTTTTAAAGGAAGGCTACTAGCTATTCCAGCAAAAATGGATAGTTAGTGCTTTTTGGTTATGAAAGATGTTAAACTCTTGAAAGAAAATTATTAGCAATGTGAGTTAAAAGGTGTTACCTTAGGGAAGTGTGTGTGTTGATAATACTCAAATCCTTTTAAAGGTGATAGGAGATAATGTGAGATGAGTATTCTAGCTGTGAACATGACAATTAAGTGATAAGATAATTAGATAGTACATGTTGTACATGTATACATATGTTGTATACAATTTTGTAAAAGCCAGTAAACACCCATTAAAATTTATAGCTCTTTGGCTTAATTTCTGAAATATTTTAGTGATGTAATAAAGCACTGATATGTCATGCCTATGACCAGGTCCCATTCTTTAGTTGCTTTGTGAGGAATAAGGCACAGAAATGGTGATATCAATGGCAACACATACACTGTAGCTAGTTATCTTAACTATAGTCCTTTCTGGATTTCAAAAGGAAAAACTTCTATTTTGCTAAAATGAAAATATTTGAAATTATATTTTTTTATCTAGTAGGGCCAGAGAAAAAGGAAGGGCTTTCAAAAATCTGAAAAGAATAGTCATCTGTCACCTATGCTTGACATAGTGTTTTATAATAAAAATTAACTTTTGAAAAGTATGTAACCTAATCTTAAAGTTCATTTAAATGGATATTTTTGAAGGAAATGTTCAGTTTCTATGAAATAGTAGCTTTTTCAGTCAGTGGTTTAAATTTATTATAAGATAAAATTGCTAAACACCATAAATATATTTCCTGAGAAAAATGCTTTTGACAAATTTATTTTTGTAAGCTTCCTCACTGAAAAATACATGTTGATTACATGTTCTTCTAGAATTGGAAGTGGACAATCTGACATTCTTAGAATTTTCTTTTACAAAAAATTACAAAGTAATTTACAAAAATTAATTTACAAATTAGATGACATTAAATGCATCATTTTTCTTTGGTTTTATTTTGCCAATTTGATTGTAGTCCAAAGATTAAAATAGTTGAGGCTTTGCTAATAATCAAAAGGTGTAGATTTAAATGGACGTTCTTCCCAATTTGTTTTGTTCTATCTAGAGTGCATTGAAAGTGAAGTTCTGTTGTTTAAATTTGTTAGTAAATACTTTCTATTTTTCAGGGATTGACTATGGATTGAGTTTACCACTTGGTGAAGACTATGAAAGGAAGAAACATAAACTAAAGGAAGAACTTCGCCAAGATTATAGACGGTATCTTACTCAGGTAAAGATTCTAATTTTACTAAAGATGGATATTAAACTTCAAGGTGGCAACAGTAGCTTAAGTTAAAAATTTCTGAGTAGGATTCCTTTCATCACAAAATATTTGAATGTTTGCCCTGCAAAACCCAAGTGCAGAGGTACTACTTGCAGAACTTAATCCTGTGTGCAGATGACAATGAAAAATTGAAAGCACACATAGAGGAGAAAAAATCGAGGAGAGGAGAAATAGTAGAGGCAGAATCAGAGAGTAAAAGATGCATTTTTTATATCCAGTGAATGCTCTAAGTTTACTTACCTGATATAAAGCAATAGGTTATAGTTTTGAATGAGATTCTAAATCTTAAATTCACATTTCCTTTAAAATATGATATTTTTTGAAATAAGTTGTCATTTTTCATGGTAGATACTTGATTCATTTTTAATTACAATAACAGTTAAGAATTATTTTCTGCCTTCAAAATAGTATAGTAAACATAGTTTCATCCTTTTTTATTGAATATAAACTGCCTTCTAAATGCAATTTCTTGGCTAATATAAGACATTGGTTAATATTATCAGCCTTAAGTTTCATGATAAATATCAAATAAGTTCATTTTAATTTGTAAAATACTAAGCTTTGTATGTTTTTGTAAAATAATCTGAAGTAATCAGATGTTTTCACTTTTAGGATATTCTTGAATTTATCTCACCTGCATCTTGGTTCCTTATTTTAATTAAAACTTTTTCTGCATATGTAGGGAAAGAATTTTGAATGTGTTTTATCAATGACTTGTTTTTCTTAACTGTAGAATATTACCCAGGCAAAAAAAAAAGTAGAGTGCCTGAAAAATGCACCCTTTTCAGTGTTAAAATTAATAGCTTATAATTTTTGTATTTGAAATTGCTACTACAATGGAGTGCTGGAGCTAGTTCGCGCTTCCTTTTGAGAGCTGTTTGTTCAATCCCCAACCTTGAAAATTAGCGAACAATACAAATTAGTACTTGTATCATTGTTTAGATTTAAGAAAGTGACAGAAAAATTTTTAACAATGCAGATTAAATGTTAAAGTTTAACACTTTTTTCCAAGTGTATTTCAGAGTGCTTGTTGTTAAACATTTATCAGCACACCTGACTGCTCCTCCACTAATTAGAACAATTCTTTTGTTTGTTGTTGAAGAATGTTGTAATTCATTACTTTTCTTGTTCATAGCAAGATGATATTCCACACATCATTTTTTCACTAATCAGATTTTTATCTTGATTTTTGCATTGCATTTGTTATCTTTTCTTTATCATGAATTCTTTGCAAAGACTTTGCTGTTATATCTAAATTCATGTGTGATCTGGCATGTCATTTGTCACCCAGTTCAATATGTTACTTATGAGTAGGTCAAATTTTAATAAATGGTAAATAGAATGTTTGAGAAATATTCAGTTGATTAATTAGGATTTAAATTATTGATTATTTATGGAAGACTATGCCTATAAATTTTAGTATACTTTTGCTGTAATAGTTCAATTAACTGAACATTAAGGAACTTGTGTTTCTTTTACATATTTGAGGGAAAGAAGCAGATGATAAAAAAGTACATTATTAATTTAAACAAAAAAACCAACTTTTATGGTAGGATGACATGAGATCTATTATACTGATCCCTCACCCATACTTTTTTTTTTCTATCAGAACTTATTGGTAGGACTTGACTTATCAGTACACATTCCTGATTTTTCATTGCTACTTTGAAACCTTGATTCCTCCACCTTTGCCTATGGAAGAAAATGCAAACTTTCCCCCTTGTTCTTTGCTTCAGAATAGCAAAAAAGTCTTTTTGTGCATATTTTTTAAGGTTTTTAATACTAAGTATTAATGGAAAACACAAAAGGCATTTATAATAATAGTAAGTAAAAATTATAGGTTTGTGCTCCTTCATAGTTAAAGCTAGTGTTTTGTGTAAATGTTCAAGAAACTAGCTTTGTTTCCTCTTGATAAACTTAAAAAAACCCAAAACTTTTTCAATTCTCTCTGGGCTAAATGCTAAGTTCTTAAGTTTTCTAGTTATTATTTGACTCTTAACTAGGTGTTTCATTTTGTCTATAAGTTGTTGACTCAACCATATAGCACTAGATATGGGGGCCCTAGATGAGAAACATCCCAAATCTCTTCTTTCGTCTAGTGACATCCCTTCATCTTTAGTTCTGTGAAGACCCTTTATGTAGTCTCCTAGGTTCACTAATTTTTAGCCTTGATCCTAAGTCCTTGAAAGAGTAGCATTTCCTTCCTCCCAATCTTGTCTTCTAGAAATTTCAGTTCTGACCTTAGAAACTATCTTAAAATGGGAATGATAATATAGTATTTGTGCCTCGCTGTTTTATGAAGTGTTCTGTAAACTGTAAAGTGCTACATAAGTCAGCTATTATTTGATATGTTTCATAATGTATATGTTAAATAAATAAATGCAGTCATTAAAAATTATTGTGATAATTATAAGTGGTAGATGTTGTTTAATGAGATGAGCAGTTATTTTTTATTAGCAATATTTACTTTTAAAATTACTTTTTAATTACTTTATTTTAATTTAATTTAATTTAAATTAATTAATTACTTTAAGAAGTAATTATTGAATGCCTAACCTATTATGTTCATCACTCTGCTGGGCTCTGAAGGGATATAAGAGAAATGTAATCCATTAAACATATTATAGTAGTTCACATTTATATATCATTTTAAAGTTTACAAAATGCCTTATTCTTAACTATTAGCTCTAGAAGCTCATATGCCATTAAACACCATCCATAAACACCTCTTTTACCCTGTCTCTTTTGCCCTGGTTAGTTTTTCCCCAGCCAGTTCAATTTTTTTTTTTTCTCTAGTAAGAGTTAAATATCTTTGTAAAAATGTAGTTAAAAAAAAAAAAAAACAGTGCACACTAATTATGACACTTAAATGTCATTCTTTAGGTGTACTTAAGATTAAACTAATACAAATGTTCAGTTCTTAGTGTATAGTGCTTATATTGTTATTGATATACTTCTCTTGGGAAAATTCTTTATGTGCTCACTGGGTCCATGGTCGCTATCCTCCCCAAGGACTTACCACCACCTCAAATGACAGGTAGTCCAATGTTGTTTTTGTTTGATAGTTAAGGAAATTTATTCTCAGAGAAATAGAATGACTTACTCAGGATCATATAGAAAGTAAAATCAGAGGGGCAGGTAGGTGGCACAGTGGATAGAGCACTAGCCCTCAAATAAAAGGAGGACAATCTGAATTCAAATCTGGCCTCAGACATTTAACACTGCCTAGCTTTGTGACCCTGGGTAAGTCATTTAACTCCAGTTGCCTCAGGGAAAAAAAAGAACGTATCAGAGTTGGAATTTTACTGAATCTGAAAGTTGTTAGGGATCTTAGAATCCATCTAGTTTAAACCATACTGAAATAAAAGTACTCTTGACAGCATACTCAACAAGTAGATTTCCAGCCTTTGTTGAAGACTTCAGGTGAAAGAAAAATCTGCTGCTTCCTAAGGCAGTCATTTATCTTTTGGATACCTTTGATTATTATCAAGTTTTTCCTTATATTGAACCAAAATATGCCTTTTTGCTTTCATTTATTATGACTTATTCTGCTTTCTTGGTCAAGCAGAAAAAGCAGCAAACAAATTTTTATTCTATATAACAATCTTTCAAAGACTTGAAAACAGTGATTATTATGTTCTCCCTGATTCTTAAATTAAGCATATTAATTTCCTCTAATTGATCTTCATAGATCTAATTGTCTATTAACTAATCTGTACAAGTTATATTGTCACAATTCTAATTCTAATCCTCAGCAAAAATATAAATTTTTTGAAGTATCCTAAGTGCCTAAAACATTATCTTATACACAGTAGAAGAGTTGCTGAAGGGTATCTGGCACGATGTGATGGTTATCCAGTGTAGTCTAAACCAAATAAAAGTGAGAATAAAAATCTTACACAGGCGATGCTCTTAAGCAAAATCTTGAAAGAATATAAAAATTTTAAGAGGCAATGAGAAGGTATAGTGAGTAGAACACTGGATCTGGAGTCAGGAAGACTTGAATTCATATCCAGTCATTAATAGCATCATGAGCCTTGATAAAAACTGAGGTCATTCCCTCAGAGCTCAGTCTTCTTTCTTTCTTCTCTCACATCACCCAGATGCTTTCAGCTTCTATTTTCTTCACTTTTGTCCTACACACCAAATGATTCCATTCTATCTTACTTCTTCAGCAGAGTGCAACCTACATTGTCATGACTGCGTATTTTAAAATCAGCTGGAGTCAGGAATTCAGATTAAGGGAAAATCTTCAATCTTTATTCTTTGTGGAAGTGAAGGGGGATGGCTATAGGAATGTGTATAGCTGCAACATGAACCCGGCCAGCAGTCTCTCTGCCTCTCTCTCCACCCCTCTCTCTCCATCCACCAAAATCGTCTCTACGTCATTTCCTATATAACATATCAAAATTTGCACATGATCTACAAGCCCCATGGATTCAATTGTCATCTCAGCACATAATTCTCAGATCTACTTAACAACTACTTAGCTCTCCTAAACTTCAGATTTGTATCTTTAATTGCCTTTTAGATATCTCAAACTGAAATTTAATCTCAACACATTTAAAACTAAACTCATCACCTCCCTGCCAAGTCTCCCTCCTTCTGAACTTCCCTATTATTGTCAAGGGTACCACTGTGATCCCATTCCCTGAGGCTTGTGACCTACGGTTATCCTTAAACTCTCTCATCTCTCATGTCCGATATATTGTCAAGTCTGTCGATTTTGCCTTTCTGACATCTCTATATATTCCTTCCTCTCCTTTGACTCATTGACACTGACCATTTTTTTGTTCCTCATACAAAACACTCCTTCTCCAGAACTCCAGATGTTTCTATTGGATATATCCCTCATGTCTAGTGTTCTCTTTCTTCATTTCCATCAAATCCCAGAAAAATTACACCATGCACAAGAAATTTTTCCTGATCATTCTTAGTTCTAGTTTCTTTCCTTTGTTAATTATTTTCAATGTACCCTCTATTTATTTTGTTTGTACATAGTTGCTTTCATGCTGTGTTCTCTTAAGCTGTCCCCTCAGGAACAGTGTCTGTCTTTTGCTATTCTTTGTGTCCCCAATGTTTAGTATAGTGTCTGACATTTTAAGTGCTTAATAAATGCTTTTTAGACTGACTGACTTAACATTTGTATCTGTTAGTTTTCTCTCTTATAAAATGGGAGTAATAGCTCCTACCTCTTAGGATTGTTGTAAGAATAAGTGAAATAATTGTAAGGTGCTTTGTGAATCTTAAAGCTCTATATAAATGCTAATTGTTGTTTTTAAAATCATTTTTGTTAAAGAGATTTGAGGTGTAGAGGTCAAACATTTTAGAAATGGAGGATAGCTTATGCAAAGGCATGAAAAATGAGAAAATAAATTTGGGGAAATAGCTGGTAATATGATCTAATTGGAATGTGGAATGTGTAAATGGGAAGGATGTAAATTAGGCTGGAAAGTTGATGGTAAATCTGTGTTCCCTAGAGTGCCCATAAAGGCCTCTTAGAATTCCTGATCCAATTCTAAAATAGAAATTAGAATTACTAGAAGAAATTGGAAATATCACAAACATGGCATATAAATATTGAAACAATAGACTATGTAAATTTTTAAAGAGAAATCAGTGTGATTAAAGTATTCTGGAATGGCTTTTATAGAATATGTAGATTTTGAAATTGGGCTTTATCCCAAGAGAATTTCTTGTATACAAGGCTGTATCAGTCATTTTAATCCTTAGTCACACCTGTATTGTTAATTACTTTAACATATGTGTCTTTTCCTTAATTATATTGTAATATCATTATTTTTTGTTTGCCTTGTCTGGAAAGGTACTGCTAATATTAGCTGCTTGATAAATATTTGTTAAGTTCTTGGGCACTTTACAGATTCTGTTATTTCATCATGGGATACTTATTTCTAGAACACAAATCTCAACTTGTAGGTGTTTTCTGATTGTGGGTGATTCTTGCTTATATATTTCAATACATAGTGATTCTTGCTTATATATTTCAATACATAATCTATAGAAAATTTTCCTAATATGCTGGAAGCTTTCTTCTAAATCTGAATGTTTCATGGGCCAAAGAACAGCACTTGGATTGCTATATTCCCTTGCTCTGCTTGGTATATGATCAGTTCATTTACTTACATAAATTTTTTGGATTATATCTTCAACACTATGTGCATGAAAGTCATCTTTAGTAATAAGGCTTCATTGTACTTATTTATGCTTATCATTTATCTGTATTGCCCTGTTGGGTCACTTGAAGTTCAGATAGATCCTCTGGAGATTGCGGCATTCTATGCTTTGTAGTCATATAATAGTACTGAAAGAAGATTGATCTTTGTGCTAGGAAATAGCTTGGACTCTTTAAAAATAAGCTAGTTTTTCAAATGCAATCCACATTGTCCTCTTCAAATTCCATTCTGCTCCCAGTTTTGTTCATTTGTAGTGTTTGTCCAATGAACTGATAATTGTATTGATAATTCAAGATTGCCTATCCAAATCGTGTGTGTGTGTGTGTGTGTGTGTGTATACACACACACACACACACACACACACACACACGTATATAAAATAGACTGGTCAGCATTATATCTATTTGGCTTTTGCGGTATTATAAAACTGACCTCTTTTGAGTGTGCTACTTGACAGCAGTGATTTTTTTCAGTCATGGCCTCTCTTACCCTAATTTTACAGATTAGAAAACTGAGGCTAGAAGTTTGGGAGGTAAAATTTGAACTCAGATCTTTTGTCTGCAAATCCAGTAATCTAAACTGTACCATTTATCTGTGTCTAAATAAGTATACAGTGTAAATGAAAGGTAATCTCAGCAGTCATTAGTGGGGTATGGGGGGAAGTAGGGGAGAGAAGAGCCATATAACAAGTGTTTAATTTCCTTGTTGATTGATTAATCATGAATTTTATTGAAAAGATCCTGTAATGGTCTGAGAATTGAGTCATATAATATCTACAAATAGGAGCATCTGGAAGACATGACTATGTGTTGGGATCCCTTTTCCATTTGGAATCTACATGATAATTCTTTTTGATGGAGAGTAACACTTAGCAGGCATATCACTCCCTCTTTGATGCCTTCTTTGAATACAATCAAGATCACTGAATAAAATTACCTTTTCTAGTTGTTTCTATCAAAAAATCTCATGATCTTAATGTGTGTGAGAGATAGCTCATTAGAGAAGACTTTTACATTTTGCTTAAATCGATTGCTTTTTAAAATAATCAACAAATAATAAATAACAGGTCTATATGTACTATAACTTTCAGCCACGTATGACTTATAATTTCATAATGAGTTTATAGAAATGAGAAAGGAGGCATATTGAAGTAGTTGTTGATAGCCTGTAGATACTTTTTTTTGGGGTACTAATACCTTTCCCCTATTATTTTGGTAATTTCCCTTTTTTTCAAATATATTGTAAATTAGTCCTTTAGGGCTTTCAAAAGTGTTGCTTCTGGCATAGATCTTTTCTCTTTGGAGTAAGCATACTCCAGCAGTTTTTCCTGAAATGCTGAATTTCTTGACTTCATTTTCTTAAGTGCCATTTCTACTTACTTTCTTATAATATAGCGCATGCAGAACTGAGCTGTTAGAGTCCAAAGGTGGTGTTTCCAGTGACATATATGATGAAAATAGGTTGCTATTAAAATGCTCCAGGTATGTTTTATTTTTGTCTATTTGTTGTTACCACATTTTAGTTATAAAATGGTATTGGTCTCATGCCAAGTCTTTCATAGATTTGTTTCCCCTTAGCTTTTCTTCTCTTTTATAATATAATAATTCTCATACATAACCTTTCATTATCTTTATTTATAATCTCTTACCTATGATAAGTTTATATTTTAAACTAGTATTGTGCTTGGCTATTCAGTAAAGAGTTTAGGTGTTTGCTGGCCAAGGTTTTCTCCAGGCTCTTTTGTTATGATGTCTGCTTGTGCTATTTCCTTTACAGTGGTTAAATTTATGAAGGAAATGGTAATAATGATAATATCTTTTCCTTTATCCATTTTGTTTCTTTGCAACAGGATATTAAGGAATTATTCAGGTTTGAGCTTGTTTTAAGCAGGTTTAGTGATTTCTTCTTTTTATTTCTTTTTCTTGATTTTGGTTATATTTTAATTAGTCTTGTAGATAGTAGATTCCATATTTCCATGTTAAGAAACACTTTTTTTTTATCACTAGAAATTGTTTTGTTATGTGGTTTAGTGCCTTTTCCAGAGTTTTCTATAAATGGGAATTTCATCAGTTGATGAGTAACTCAGGTCTTTGGATTCTGTTTCTATTTTTCTCTTAACATACACAAACAGGTATATTTACTCATTTTTCTTATATCTAAATTCAAATTTAAGTTTCACTTTTATTAACATTGACATGACTTGAAGACTTTTTGTCAAGTTCTTAAATATTGATGGATAATCTGTAATTATCTTCATAGTATGTTTTTGGCATATGTTTGTTGTGAAAATGACAAAACCAGATGACCATGAACTGATGCTTTTTCTTACTGCATTTGGACTCATGGGAAACCAGTTCTACAAAGTTTCTAATTGGCCTTTACAAGTTCAACCTGTGAGCCATTCTTATATTTAGATTTGTTTTCTGATTTCATTTCATTTCTATTAAGATAATCTCAATATTTAGCTGATTCAATTTCTCCTTCACTCTCATCAGTTTTGTAGTCATTGGACAAAGATATCACTTTTAGAATATCAGCAGATTAATATTTAAACATGGTGTAAAATAGGTGTCCAAGTCTTATTGCAGAACTCCTGAGTGTGGCCATTAGATTAAAATGTAATTAGGAAAGTTTCACAAAATGAATTAAAAAATATAGTACAACATTAGACTTTTACTTTATGATTTTCTAAGATGGATGTTGGAGATCTTTTGTTTCTATTTATGTTTGATTCCACCAGTTTAAAAATTATGAGATTTCACTTCCCTTTACCCACTTTTGTGTTATTCTATTGTTGTTATAAAAATAGAAGGGGACTGTGTAGGACTGAAGACTAATTTTGTGTGTTTTTTTTTTTGTTTGTTTGTTTAATGGGTTATTATTGCAAAAATATTATCTAGCAACTAGTGTATGAGTATGAACTTTTTCAACATTAGTTAGGGGTTGGACCATGGATAGATAATTTATTTTAATTATCATACTTAAAACCTTTCCAAGATGTTATTGGATTGATGAGTATTGTTTTCCAAGAAGTTATTGAAGTTTATATTCTGCTGGTATAGCCTTCTGAGATCTCAAGGTCATCTCTGCTTCATTATGAAGTTTCAATGTAAGATTTTTAAAAATTTATTATTATATGTACATATATAGAGAGCATAATGTTACCTATTTGAGAGTTGTTTTTTGCTTTTGTATTACCAGTACTTATTAGCACAATGGCTAGCACATAGTATGTTCTTAATAAATGCTTGTTTGATTCAGTGATTTTTTTAAATAGCCAAATCACAGAATGTCAAGAGTCATTTAGCTATATTATATGAGAAAGCTAAATCTTAAGAGTAGTGAAATGATTCCCCAATTAGTTGGCTAATAAATGGTAAAGCCTGAATTAGAACTAATTTTACCTGTACAGACAGTTTTTGCTTTGATTAAATATGCATCATGTAAATTCGACTTTAAGAATTCTGAAAGAAATCTGCATTCCAAAAACCCCATCTATATGAACTTTATTGCTGAGAGGTGTAATGGAGTGTTTAGGGGAGGAATTAACCCCAGAGATGTGAGGGCTTCCCAATCCTTTTCAGGGCTGCTCATCCATCTTTGGTATCTCCTTTCATTCAGCTCTACTTGTGGCTGCAAGAACTTACAACATGTACAGGAAACTGACCAGGCAGATGGACTAAGCCAGGTTGAGGGTAACTGACACGACCTAAACCTGTCAGTGAATTAGGGGAATGTCTATCCCAAGCATGTGGAGACTTTGATTAGTGGAATGGACAGATGAGAACGGTTTTGTTCCAAAGGCTTTCCAAGGGTGTATGAAGCAAGTGCTACTGAGAGCGTAGAGCTTGGTTAGACCTCACAGATGTCAAGGTTATCCACAGCATCCTGGGTCATCACCAGTCATCTTGACTTTTAGTTCTGTCATTGGACTTTTATGACTCAGGAGGAAAGAGTGAGACTGACAACTTGGGACAACTGTGCCTCACTTAAATTCAATTCACCCAAGTCAAGACATTTTCTGTGATGTCACTGATCCTCTTTGAAAATGAAGGACAAGGACAGCTAGGTGGCGCAGTAGATAGACCACCAGCCCTGAAGTAGGAGGACCTGAGTTCAAATCTGGTCTCAGACACTTAACACTTCATAGCCATGTGACCCTGGGCAAGTCACTTAACCCCAATTGCCTCAGGGAAAAAAAAGAAAATGAAGGACAAATAACAGCACTGTCCTCTTTTTCTCTGCTCCTGCGCCTTGCCTCAGCACTCTATGGGTCTTCCCTCCCTTCCCCCGCCCTCAAGCCCTACAAACTTAAAAAAAAAAAATAAAACCAAACCTTCCAAGTGAAAGCAAAAGACAAGCTTGTTACTGCTGCCGTCCTGGGATTGAGGCCTAGCCTCAGGCCTTTGGCACTGAGAGAGGAGACTTGCTCTTCTTTGCCTGTGTGTCCAGCCCCTCCACATGTCTTTCTTCCATCTGTCCATGATTGAGTACTGCATTTCTCTATCTGATCCTCGTTTGTCCCACATACTCTATTTCTCTCTGTATCTGTGTCTGACCCCTTTGTGTTTGTCTCCCATGTGTTTTTCTTCTTGGTTCTGATCAGGCCCTCATGTGGCTGACCCCAGACTTCTAATTATTCCTCCTGCTCTTCTCTTTCTTGACCTTCATGTATCCTTGAACCTATGTTGGGCTGGCCCCCTCCGTCTACAAGTGAACAGTCCCCTTCCTGCCTGCCTTACTCCCTCCCTGTCCAGAACAAATTCACATTACATAAAAATTGTTTTACATAGAGGTCCACGGTCCATTTATATAAAATGAAAACTGTATTTAAAAAAATGAACTAAATTTGAGTTGGTGGAAAGTAGGACAGCTTGAGGAGAATAAAGAATAAAGTCATGGAAATAGGAGTTTGTTAGCATATCATATGTGGGCGGCATTAAGAAGAAAGACCTGATAGAATCCTGGCTATTGGTGGGGAAGCAAGTTGGATTTTGGGGAGAGGGGAGGAGTTGGGAATATTAAGGTTATGAAAAACCTAAATGGATAGCCCAAAAAGTTTGGATTAATTTGGTTGTACCAAAGCCATACTCTGGTTGCTCAAAATTTTTTATAATGGAGTGCAAGCTTTGGGAAGTTTATAAATAGATAAAAAGACTACAAGTATAGGTTTCTGGATAAGTTGAATATCTATTGTTTGTGTGCCAAGTTAGTTAAGTTTAGGAATTCTCACTGAAATATGAGTTAGGAAGCAAATGTTTTTGGTCATATAAATTCTTGTAACCATCTACTTTAATATTATGTGTGTTGGTGAAACTTGCATACTCACGCTGAAATCAAGGATCTTTGAATTATATTGAAGTGGAAATCATGGAATCAATTGGAAAAGAAATTGATCTAGAAGCAGAGATGCTATGTGGGAGTTTATTGGAATATATGTTATCTAGTAGATTTTTACGGAGTTTATTGTCAAATATTTTTGGTCATATAAATTCTTGCAACCATCTACTTTAATATTATGTGTGTTGGTGAAACTTGCATACTCACACTGAAATCAAGGATCTTTGAATTATATTGAAGTGGAAATCATGGAATCAATTGGAAAAGAAATTGATCTACAAGCAGAGATGCTATGTGGGAGTTTATTGGAATATATGTTCTCTAGTAGATTTTTATGGAGTTTATTGTAATAGTTAATATTGATAATTTGTATACATCATGCTTTAAAAATATGATTGGCTACTGCAAGAGATAGGAACTTTGCTTTCCTCCATTTTGTAATTGAATGACTAGGGATATTTGCTATTTCCCTTCTTCCTCCTCTCATTTAATTGGCAGTGGACCTGCCTAGAATTCCTAAGCCCAGGCTCTCTTTCTAGTGTAATCTTAGTGCTAAACTGTGGCAAAGGTATGTGAAACATGAATAAAAACATATTCATATATATATTATATAAATACTACATGTATATATATTCATTTTTTTCTTTCTCTCCTTTTCCTTCCCCCTTCCTTCTTTTCTCTTTTTTTTTCTCTCCTTCTTTCCCCTTCTCCCCCAAGGAATTCATTGAAGTAGACATAAGGAAATTTCTGATCTCAAGAAAAGAAGTATAGTAGATCATTAACTCTAATACTGGGAGGAATATATAGTTGGCAAAGAAATGTGTGCTGAAAAACAGCCTCCTTTTTTTATTCTTGAATTGAGGAACAGAGTGTGTAAAATCTGGCCTTTGGTTGCTAAGTAATGTAAATTTTTCTTTATTTAAAAAAAGTTATTTAGTGTTTCTTAGTTTATATTTCAATATCCTTGGAGTTAAAATGGAAAGGTAAATTGGAAATCATTTGGTTCAGCTCCTTCACTTTTCAGAAGCTGCAGATTAAAAGCCTAATAATTGGAAAGTAAATTATTTTCTAAAGGTCTCACAGGTAGTGAGTAGCAAAACAGGGATTCTAATTTAGGTACCCAAATGCCAAATTAAGGTCTGTGCTGAGTCATTATTCTCAGGATTTTGACTTCCAATATGTACTATAGGATATGCTATATGAAAACATGTATTTTTATTAAATAGAATATTCAAGATCAAAAGTTAAATCAGAGTTTTTTTTTTTTTAAATACAGAAAAACTTTGTGTCTACGGGTGAAATAGATCCATCTACTCTTGGAGTATCTCTTCCTATTGGTGAGAGGTTATCTGCCAAGGTAGGTTAATTGTTGTGAGTGCTTAGCCTTCCTAAAGAATCAAAATTATTAAAGAATGTACTTCTTGTTTAAATATAAGCAAAAGAGAAATTAAAACTATTTTAGATATAATATTGCATTCTTTTGACAAATTTGGTAGGCTTTAATGAAATCACTAGAAAGAATATAAATTGTTTCTGGTCATATAATGTGGAAAACATTTTTGTTTCTTTGACCAGTTTATTTTCACTTTCTATAATTGTAAAATTACTTTTTGATTCTTTTTTTGAAGTTAAAATGATGGACTTTCCCTCTTATACCACAGTTGTTTCTTCACATATCTCTTTCCTACCATAAAAGCCTCTAGTCTTAATACATATATACATACATATACACACATGCATCTGTGTGCACACATGATTAGATGTATATGTACATAAAAATGCAGATATCTGCCAATATCTATCTTTTGGTCAGTTGCTTAATATTACAACATTTTCTTTATTTTTTCCTAATTGTTTTGTTTTAGTCTGTATTTTAATATTATAGGCATTAGAGTAAAAAGGGAATTTGGAAATCATCTGGTCCAGCATCTTCACTTTTTTTTTTCCCTTAGGGCAGATAAAACCTATTAATTGAAAAGTAAATGATTTTCTAAAGGTCTCACAGTATACTGTGTGTAGGTTGTCTAAAATAAAAAATTTCTGAAGGAGAACTCAGTTTAAGTGCCACTTTCTACCTGAAACCTTTCCTGATCTTCCATCTGCTAGTGCCTTCCACCTCCAGAATTGCTTATCTGTTTTGTATGTATTTGTGTTTACATACATACACACACATATCTGTGTGTAATATGTGGGTATATTTTATTTTATTGTCTTTTTTTATACATTGTTTCTCCTACAGAATAGGAACTCATGCTTAATCTATGTCTGTTTTTTGATTAACAAGTATTGAAATAAGCCAGGAAAAGTAGATTTGTGCTAGCTTGTGGAATGTCTTAAATGCCAGATTACAGAATTTAAATTTTATCCTGTAGACTACAAGGCATTTGTGGAAGCAGGCAGTGACAAGTTCAGATTTGTTCATTGTGACAATTATGTTGGCTGCTGTGTAGATGATGGATTGAAAAAGGGGAAACTAGACTTAGGATCTTAAATAAAATTCAGGCAGTAAGGATGAGGAACTGAACTAGATTGTATTAGTGAAAGTGAAACAAATGGAAGAAATATTATCAAGGTAAAATCAACTGGACTTGACAGCTGAGGAAATAACTGGAATGAGGAAGAGGGAAAAATGAAAGATAATGTTGCATTTTCAATATTGGATAATTGGAATGGTGTTCTCAATAGAAATACAGAAGTTATGGGGTGAGTTCAGTGAATTTTTGTTGAATTTGTTGAATCTTGGCAAGACATTGAATCTAGGAGACAAATATTTATAATGTAATTAGGAATGCTGCATGGGAACTCAAAGGGGAGAGGTCAGTAGTCTTAAGAGAATTTTCAGTAAAGGGATGTGCAACATGTTGGGAATATGACCACTTAGGGCACAGATCATCCCCGAAGTATTCCAGAGTCCTGTGCCTGGTTTCTCAAACACCAGTTTAATTCAGAGGAAGTGCAATTCTTGATAATGATATGCAAAAGATATATTTGTTCCCTAAATACATGATATATAATGAATAGTATCCAGTTATGTAATTTATTTGCTGTTTGTTTACATTTTTTTCAAATTCAGAGTTTTAATAGAAAATGTACAAAACAATGTTTAAAGGTATTTATTCATATAGGAGATGTCTATTGTTTGAACAGAACCTTTTCCATTATTTTACTTTGGTTTGTATTATAAGATTCTTCTAACTTGGATTTCATTTTTTGTCTTCTTTGTACTGTTTCATTATAAACTAGTGATATCAATATAATGAGGCATTTGTGGAAGTTTTTAAGCAGGCAGTGACAAGTTCAGATTTTTCCTATAAAGTTTACCTTTTCTAAAGTTTGAAATTGTTGTAATACCTTTTTTGATGTCTATCTTAAGGAGAGATTGAAACTTGAAAGAAACAAAGAGTACAATCAGTTTCTCAGGGACAAGGAAGAATGGAATGAAAAGTTCAGAGAAATAGAGAAGAAAAATCCAGAGGTAGGTTTTGCTGAAATAATTTCCTTGGGGGGAGAGGGGAAACTATATAACTTGTCTTTTAAAGATTTTTATCAAGTAACTAATATAAATCTTTCTAAGACAAATGACTTACCTTAAAAGAAATCTGTCAGAAAACGCCAAAATTTACAAACTGTCAAAATCTGTTGTGACTTAGCTTTTTGCTTCAGAATGTCCATAAAATGATTTGAGAGGAAAAATTAAAAAGAAAAATTCACATAGCCATATGCAAAAAAATTAATTATGCCCTATATTTGGAGCAATATTGTAAAAATATTTAGAATAGTAGATTATAAAAATGTACTGAATGTTAATGTGAGTGTGTTGTTAATGTGAGTTAATGTGAGTGAGGGTGAGGTGCTGAGATAAAACTTCCTCTTCAACTCCTTCAGAGGGTCCTCAGGCCATATTCCTCCCTGATATGAGTGATCTTGAGACTTCACCAGGATATAATACCACTTCTGCGATGAGGTTGACTTGATAGGCTGGCCTTGAATCATGTAATCATCAGACTTCAGGGAATTTCTTTCTGTGCACTGATACTCTGCCTGAACTTATTTTTTTCAATGGTTAATATATACCCACTTCCTTTTGCTTTCCCTACCTGAACTTCTGCTACTGAAGAATGGGACCTTTC
Source organism: Antechinus flavipes (assembly GCF_016432865.1). Taxonomy (NCBI): domain Eukaryota; kingdom Metazoa; phylum Chordata; class Mammalia; order Dasyuromorphia; family Dasyuridae; genus Antechinus; species Antechinus flavipes. Next base: position 455,233,535 of record NC_067398.1, on the reverse strand, counting down.
CCTCAGCCTCAGACATGAGGAGACCAGAAGAACAGTACCTTATGAGGTACTTCTTTTGTGAATAGAATTCAGTTCAAATAAAGAAATATTTATTAAATGCCCAATAGAATGCTGCTGAAGTTCGGCCATTTTGTATTATCATGTCATAAAGGCGACTGCATCATGCCACTTGGTATGTGAGTTCTAACATGTCGTACTAATCCCGGAAGACTGCGTGTCTATACCCCATAACACTCAGTCACCGCAGTATAAGACTGTCTGAAAACAAAGACACTCACTACTAGGTTAAACATCAGATCAGGCATTTTTCAGCCATGAGCAACTTATAAAAATGATTTAACATCTATCTCCCTTCCATTTCCCAGCAGTATGCTGCTGAACATTTGCTGCCTCCTTATATTATTCCTTCTAGAATGCCTGCTTCATCATGAGTAAATTTTCTCATTTAAGTCTCTTTCCATCTTCTGGCTTAGAAGCAAAAGCAACAAACTCAAAAATCAATAACAAAGACAATAAAAAAATTAGCATCATTTCCATAATAGTTTTAGTATGGACTTTAACCATAGCCTATGGCATGAAAAACCATTGTTGTAATTCAACTACAGAAAGACCAATCTACGTAAAACTCACCCCTTTATAAAAATTATCAACCACTTGTTCATTGACCTTCCTGCACTCTCTAACATTTCTGCCTGATGAAACTTTGGGTCTCTACTAGGAGTGTGCCTAATTATTCAAATCCTTACAGACCTATTTCTCGCAATACACTATACATCAGACACCCTAATTTGCCTTCTCCTCAGTAGCCCACATCTGCTGTGATGTCGACCATGGTTGACTGATTTGTAACCTCCATGCTAATGGAGCATCAATATTTTTCATATGTCTCTTCCTACATGTTGGCTGAGGAATCTACTACGGATGCTACTTCTACAAAGAAACATGAAACACTGGAGTAATCCTACTTCTGACTGTTATAGCAACTGCATTTGGAGGATATTTTAAGCAAAAGGACTTTCTAAACAATTTTACAAAACCTTGAAAACTATTATAAAAACAGCCAAGCTTGTCTTTATATATGACCATATTCTGTTGACTTTCTAATAAGTATTTCTATTTCTAGACTGTAAAATCTTTTTTCTTGGGGCATAGCACTTGAGTAGTGTTCCTTCTCAGTGTTCATCACCCACATATGAGTGGCCCTGAGGCCAAATATCATTCTGAGTTGCTACCATAATTACCAGTCTCCTATCAGCCATCCCCTACATCGGCACCACCTTGACAGAATGAAACTGAGGGGGGTTCACAGTAGATAAAGCTACCCTCACCCACATTCCACTTGCTGGGATCTGGCTCCCTCCGGATGCTATTGTTTCTTTGGCCTCCCTTTTCCTGAGAGAGGCTTTGTCTGTCATACTCCACATGATGGTGGGGAATCAGATTCTCCTTTGCTCCCATTGTCACTTCCAAGATTTCCCCCTACCACTATGATCTAGCAATTTCTTCTTCATGGAGGTTCACTAAATCCAACTCATCATCCCACAGAGTTCCTGATTGTTGTTAGTTACTGACTCACTGGAAATTCTCCTAGCTTTCTTAAATTTCTAGTGTCTGCCTCACAGTTTGTCTCTTTATTCTAATTCTTGCTCTCATACTAAGGGACTTCAATGTAAATGTTCATGTTGTATTAAATACTTTTAACTTCCTAGTTTCTTAATCTGTTTCAGTCTAGTGACCTATCCCTTCACTTCCTCTGATTGCACATAGGAATCGCTGTTATCTTGATCTTGCTATAACCCTCAGTTTTCCCTATAGCCTCTATTGTCAATTGTGTGAGATAGTTAGCAAAGTGTCACAGGGTATAGCATGCTAGAACTGGGGTCAAAAAGACCCAAATTCAAATCCAATTTTAGTTGTTTTCTAGCTGTGTGACTTGGGTATGTCACTTAATCCCCATAATGGGGATAATAATAATGTTTACATTTCCTAGAGTTGTTGTGAGCATCAAATCAGTTAATATTTGTAAAATGCTTTGCAAACTTTGAACACAAGTATAAATGCAAATTATTACTGTTGTGATTTTAAATTACGCCAGATTTCTTTCTCTCATATATGGGTGATGAACACTGAGAAAAGGAATCTAAGAACTACTCAAGTGCTATGCCCCAAGAAAAAAGATTTTACAGTCTAGAAATAGAAATACTTATTAGAAAGTCAACAGAACATGGTCATATATACTAAAGACAAGCTTGGAAGTTTTTATAATAGTTTTCAAGGTTTTGTAAAATTGTTTAGAAAGTCCTTTTGCTTAAAATATATTTTGAACATTGAACAAGTAAGACTAAAAAGTAATTGGGGTTTTATAGTGTTGAATTTATTATAGCAAAGTAATTTTAATTCAAGGCAGCTGTGTGGTACAGTGGTTATAGCTCAGGTGGAATTAAGAACATCTGAGCCCAAATTCAACTCCCAAAACTTATTAGGTTTGTGATTTAGGGCAAGTCATTTAATCTGTGTTTGCTTCAATTTCTTTATTGTAAAGTGGGGATTATGATAGCATCTATTCATATTTAGCATAGTTCCTGTATAATAGATATTTAAATGCTTATTTTCTCCTTCTCCACAAATTATTTTGACATTAGTTGCCTTATTTGTGGAAGTACTTTTATCTTATTCTTTATAAAAATTTAAATCTGTCCTGTTTGATGATATAGTCACATAATTTTTTATAAATATTTAATAAATCAATTATTAAACTTCATTTACTTTCTTTAAAGATCAAATATATTTTATAAGAATCACTCAGATGAGCAAGTTTTACTTACCACTCAGTAGTCTCTGTGTCTAAATATAGTCTAGTTTGAAATAAAAATATTCAGTTAAGATGTAGGATTGTTCTTCTGAAATTATGCTAATATTTAACCTATCTCCTCATTTGTCAATTAGGATTTAATATTTTAAATAGTTTTCTTACATATTTAAATATTAGACTTGTTTTAAATGTTATGTAGAACCAAGAGATTTTGAGTGATTACTATTGTCGTGAACATTACTTTCAAGTCTTTTTTTTTTTTTTTATTGAACAGCATGAAAGTGAAGGAAATAAAACCATCAGTAAAATTAAGTCCGATTTACATTCGCAAATACAGTCATCAAACAGAAATACAGAAGCCCCCCCAAAAGATGTTTCATTGTCAACAGAGACCTACGAAGAGCTTTTAAATCAGAGACGGTTGGAAGAGGACAGATATCGAAGATTAGATGATGAAATTGAGTTAAGAGATGCAAAACCACATAAAAAATCTAATGAAGTGGACGTTTCCAATAGAAAACACTATGAGATTGCCAACAAAGTTGATGTTCCTGGTAGAAGATACTATAGATTCAAAGAAGATCAAAATTTTGATAAACATTATTATAAACCAAACTGTGGTCCTGAAGGAAGTGAAGAAACTGACCCAAGGGTTAGATATGAAAGTGATTATGATAGAAGACCTCTGAGGGTGTTTACAACGGACAGGTATTTAAAATTCCACTTTTATTTTTCACAATTCATTATTTTCTTTAATAGGGACTGGCCATCATTTCATTAGGATAACAAACTCAGGTGAGGAATTTCTTTTTGCCAATCCTCTCCTAGGTTAGCTCCTTTTCTTCAAATCATGGTCTTTGAGAGTGACCTAAAGCAAGGCTTCTTAAACTTTTTTCACTTGTGACCTGTTTTCACCTGAGAAATTTTCATATGACCTCTTTTATAGAGCCATATAAAACAATTATACAAATCATACATTTACTGATAATAAATCATAATTTTGCAATCCCCCCTTCAGTTACATGATCCCATTTGGGATGATGACCCACACTGTAAGAAGCAGGGTCCTTGAGCACTGAGATATTAAATGACTTGAGGGAAAATCACAGCCATGATGGGGTAGAAGAGGTAGAATTTAAACTTGAGTCTTTTTAGCTTTGAGATTGGCTCTCTTTCCATTAAAGCACACAGTCTTTTTAAATTTTCAATATTAATAATTTTAAAGATGCCTATCTTTTCTCTGCTACTTTTGATAAATCCCACATTTATCTCTTATCTAATACTATCTCAGTATTTTTGCTCATGATTTATCTTGAAGCTTAAGTGAGAACCTAAAATAGAATATAATGGGGAGCATGGAATGTTAACCCAATTCAAAATCTTATTTTTCAGATTGTAGAGAATGTTAGAATTTCTGTTTTATATTGAATTTGAAAGTAACAGAATGGGAGAGGAAGGTTATTTAATAAAACACACAATCAGACTGTGCTGTATCTTTGGAATAGTGCTTTTTCAGGGCTTACAAACCTTTTTCTATTTGTATTTAGCTGCTGCTTTCACTTATTTATTTGTTTGTGTGGTGGTGGGGTCCCTCTAATGAAGGACTTAAAAAAAAGTGACTTCTAGATTGTGCTCAGTTTGAGGCTAACTCTAAAGTATAGCTGGTAAAACTTGAGCAGTATCAGCTATTCATTAAGTTAATGGTCATTTACTGTTCAGGATATGGTCATACATAACATATGAAGCTTGAACATAAGTCCATAAGCCCTTTGATTCAACTCTACTATGATATAATGTTTTCAAGATATATTACAAAACAGTTTTTTAACTGAAATTTTTGCTTTAGGTTCATGTTTGTTTGTCTTTTTTGGAAGCATCTTTATGCTTTGTTTCCCAAGATAATTTTGAGGATACGTCAAAAAACTAAAATAAATTTTCATTTTTATAAATATAATTTACTTGTAATTTATGCATTGCTGGAGAGTCAATACTAGTTTGTATTATTCATATGAAGTTGGTTACATTTTTGTTCATGTTTCTGGATGTCTTGGAATTATCCTTACATAGATTCTGCTCCTAACTTCTCATCATAAAAATGAAATGACAAATGTCTTGTTCTGATTATTGAAAAAAAAATATTTTCCTATGATCCTCATAGTCATGAAATCATATTGGCATGACATTTGTACCCTTTTATAGTAACTTTTATAATTATCCTTGTGGATTGTTTTAAGAATGAATTAGATAAGAGGAACCATCTAAATGAGTTGGTTGTACATTCTATAATTTAGGACTTTTATTAATCTAAAGATGTTTTAGAAATCTTACAAATTAAGGTTAATTTTGTAGTTAAAGAACTTTAAAAAGTGTTTTTAGATTTTATTTTTATTTTCAGTTCTAAATTCTCTCCTTCCCTCCCTCCTGGTACTCCATCCCCAACCCATTGAGAAAACAAGAAATACAATTCCTGTTATACATATGAAGTCATGCAAAACATGTTAATGAATTAGCATTATTCTTGAGATTAAAACAGTTGTAAATTGTATCAAAAAGTTTGGGTTAGAGGCATTTATAAAACAGATTAGATTTTTCTTTCTGGCTTTTAGGTTTGCTTAGATTTGTAAATTGTTTGTAGGAAGAAAAAAAGGATTTCCACATTAACTCAGGGGATATGAGGGTTAACTCAAAGAATTAAGGAAAAAGGATTTGAAGAGACACAGGATTGTAGGCAGGCCAGCAGTTTTTGAGCCTCAAGAAATTTTAAGTAATCTCACTGACCTGCTGGCCCTGGGCACTTTCTACCTGAGGTAGAATACTTAACATCTTGAAATAGTTATTGAAATTTGGATAGTTAATATTAAGATTTTTATGTAAAAATCGAATTTGGTGGACCTTATCAGGTGCAGTTATTACCGAGCTGTCCTCAGATTTTAGAAGATTGATAAAAGGTGATCAGTATATTCAATAAAGAAACATTCTCTGTAGTCTGAATATACAATATTTCTTATACATATATGTATCACTGCTTTTCAGTTGTGTTTAGATGCCCTTGAAAATAATGAAATACAAATTCATTTAAAAGTTTTGTTGAATTCATAGTAGCTTTTTGTTGTATATTTTCTCATTCAGCAGATCCTAACACTACAACTAAAATTACATAGAGTTCTGCAAACATTTTTTTATTAACAAGTAGTCTTGCTGCTTGAAATGATTGGGAACTTTTATTTTCCTGAATATGTTTCTTACTGATTCGTTATCTTCCCCCTTGCTTCCCCTGCCCCTTCTACAAGCAAAATGGAGAGATCGAATACAATAGTTTTTCAAAGTAATTTTTATTTTCACATTTTCTTTCTTAAATAACTTAGAATCTTTGTTTTTATAGATTATAATATATGATGCTATACTGTAACATAGCTTCTAACATTCTATAGGAAAAATTGAAACAAAGAAGGTTGTGAAAGACATGCCACAATTTAAAATATATATAGTTTAATTAGGAATAAATAACTAGTGGATAAAGCTTGAGTTGTGATTCTTAGTTTATTTATGCTTATGAAATACTTCTCCTTTTTGGATAATATTTATAGTCTTTTGGGCTTTTCTCCAAATAAAGTGTTTTATTTTTAAAAATTTGAATAAATTTGAATTTAAAATTTATTTCTTAGCTTTCAAATAATCATATATGTATGATTATGTAAGCTTATCATAACTTAAATCAACCTTTAGGCTTATCACAGTCCATTGTTAATCAGCAAAATTTTCCTAAAATTTTTAGGAACTCAAAAAAAAGGAACTAAACAAAACATTAGTTATTTCTATATGTCTTAAACAAATTAGAATGATTTAACTGAAAAGAGCTTTAGAGTTCATCTTTTTTGACTAACCACTTAATTCGTAGATTCATCAGGCTGAGACCTATGATATTAAATGCCTTACCCCAAGTCATATTCCTTGTCAGTAGCACAAACTGGCTGGCTATATGACCTTGTGTAATTCCATTTTAGTAGATTGATGGGATTATGGAATCATACAATTGGAACAGACTTTGGTTCGCACTTAGTCCAACTGGGAAAATTCATAAATTTTATCTATTAAGCCCATTGAGAGGCTTTTCAATAGAAGGTTATTGTAGTGTAGTGAATGAGGGCTGAACTGAGTACCTTTCAGTTACATGAAGGCTTCTATCATAGTATCGCATATCCTCCTAAGTATTCTTTTTGCTTGACTAACTCCCTTAATTTTTTCAGTTGATTTATTTATGATATTGCTTTTAGTGTGATCAACATTTTGGTCACCCTAGTCTGGTTTTGTTTCTTTGTTAATATTCCTTGTGGACAAAAAAGTGATATACAAGAAAGAACAGTTTCTATCCCTGGAATTTACCTTACATTAGTGAAATTATAGGTCTCAATTCCCTTTCTCTTTCCATTCCAAATACATTATAGCCCATAACATATTGTACATAGTGAAGGTGATAATAGTATATATTTGTCTTTTGCTCCGTTCCTTTCTCATTTGAGCATGGGAAGGTAAAGTATATTCTGCCCCCTGGATGTACATTGTGACTTTGGCTGAATTTAATTGATAATGAAGATATACAAGGATACCCAGAGAGAAATACAAGGGATGAAACGTGTTCTCATCTTGTACTGGGGAGATGGTATTGCTTTATAACTGTAATTTAGAAAATTAGGGAAATAGTATCTATAATATCCTTTTACAATATTGTGTTAGACTCACCATTTGGAAACATACAGGTCACAATATTATCAAAGTTTTGTTAAAAGGAAGAAGATAAAATAAAAAATCAGTGAACAACCAGTAATCTCAAAAATGTATTTAAGCTAAAGCATGGTAGAAGGATCACTGTATTTGGGATCAGAAAACCTGGGTTCACATCCCATCTCTGCCATTTACTGTCTTTGGGATTTTTAACAAATTGACTGTAACCTCTCTGATTCTCATTATCTCATTCTTAACTTTGTAGTCAGAGAACTTAAAAAAAATTGATAACTATATTTTAATATGAATGGTTTTCCTTTTATTTCATGCCTTTTAAAACATTATTCTGACTGCCAAGGAATCCATGACATTAAAATAGACTAGATAATCTTGTTGGTTCCAAATCTTCCAGCTCTAAACCTGATAGAACTCCTTCCTGAATAGTTTTGCTTTGGAGGAGCATGTGTGATATAGGAGTGTCATTCATTCCTTCTTTCCTGCTTTCTAGTGGAGCTGTGGAACAGTTAAAACATTAATCTCATTTCTCAATTAAGATCAGATTAATCTTCCAATCTCTAGTTCTCTAGGCTTTTGATGCCATTTTCCCGTTTTGATAAAGTACAAAAAGTCTTCCTGAATCCCTTTTATTTTGTCTTCAATCTCATATTGCTTTCATTCTTACCTTTTCTTATTAGATTGACTTGTTTGGTCTCTGCCAGTTACCAGGTGCAGATACAGTTTATTTTCCTCAATCTCTCTCTCTCTCTCACACACACACACACACACACACACACACACACACACACAGAACAAACATTCTAATATTCCTTAGAAATGTATACATTTATGAAATGCATAACTAACTTCAGATGGGATTTGTTGGAGAAGGCATCAAGCATATACATGAAAAATTTTGAGGACTGCTTTACTCAAATAGTACATAAATACTTGAGATTATGATTGTTAGAAGAAGTATAATATAGGAGAAAAAGCACTCTATCTAGATTCAGAGGCCATAAGTTCAAATTTGACCTCTTAAATGTATTTGTATAACCATGGCAATTCACTTATGCTCTTTGGCTTCAGTTTCCTCACTTGTAAAATGAGATGGTTAGACTAGATGCCTCAGAGGACCCTTCTAAGTTATGAGTTATAACCTTAAAATTTCAAAATGGATTTCAATTCATTGGATTGAATTCAGTCTAAATAGATTTCAGAATCCAAAGTTTGCTGATTTATTTTACATTTCTTTTATATTTCTACACTGTTACTTTTTTTTTATTTAAAAATGGAGACACCATTTATTAACATAATATGTTCAAAGTGAATGTAAGGAACAAATTGGAATATAATTAGAAAGATGTGGTATGATACAAAATGTCTGCATGCTTTTCTATTATGGGGATACTTTATAGTATAAACCACTTATAATAGCAATGTTGTTGAGAAGAAACTCCCTCCCCCCAATGATATCAAAATAGGTCAAGAATTATGATAATTATTTATGTTTTAAAATACTGTATCATTGAAGTAAAGATCTGTACTAGGTTAATAATTTATTCCCGAAATGACTTGTTTGGCATTGGTGTTTAAGGAAAAGGGGAAAGTTATTCATTACTATAGCAAGTTATTCATTCACATTTAAAGTAGATAACTCACAGTCTTATTAGATTGAATTCCTCTGTTCGTTTCCTAACATAAATTTGACCTATAGCTATTTACATGAACCTGCTTACCTTGGGCATCCCACATGCCTCTTTACCTCTTAAAATTTAAAAAAAAAATTTTTTATGGACCAATGTTTTTCTTGCTGAGATAAAAGTGCTCATATAAGAGAAAAGTTGTTGGCACCCTTTCCCCTTTCTTTCTTCTTTTCTTTGTTCCCTTTTCTCTTTTGCTTTCCTTTCTTCTTTCCCCCTTTTCCTTTCTCTTTTTTGCAATGTAGAGGGACTGGAAGACGAATCAACTTATTCTGGCAATTGTACCTTTCTTCTAACTTCAGTTGCAGATAAAGCTGAGCACAAGTTGTCAGTTGATCAGTCACCAAACATATATTACTTATTATGTGTCAGGCTCTCTGCTACATACGGAAAGAGGCTAAAATTGGTCCCTGTCCTCATTTCTCAGGTCCAGGAATTTACAAAAAGATTTTCTCAAACTTTGGGGGCAGCCAGGTGGTAGGGGTGGAGCACTGGGTTTGGAATCAGGAGGAATCATCTTCTTGAGTTCAAATCTGGCTGTAGACACTCACTAGCTGTGTGACTCTGGGCAAGTCAATTAAACCTGTTTGCCTGTTTCTCATCTACAAAATGATCTGGAGAAGGAAATGAAAAACCACTCCAATATCTTTGCCAAAAAAAAAAAAAAATTAGGAATCAAGAAAAGTCAGATTCTACTGAAATAACTTTCCCAAATCTTCTTAATACTAGGACTTCTTCAGTTATCATCTCCTCTTTATCCTGTATATAGTTTCCTCTGTATGTTCTTATTTGCAGTTTCCTCCATGCCTTGGGGGGTGAGTAAGGTGTAAGAAGTCTGAAAAGGTAAGAGGGGAATAGATGTGAAGGCCTTTAGACACCAAACAGCATTTTTTATTTAATCCTGGAGGGTGATAAGAAGCCATGGGAATTTATTGAATAGGTGTACATGTTGGACCTACACTTTAGGAAAACCTTTGTAATGGCTGAGTGGAGAGTAGATTGTATTAGAATCAGCCTTGAGGCAGACCAACCACCATTCTGGCTCTTCCAATAATCCAGGTGTGGGGTGATGAGGAGACCTGCATTGGTGTGGTGGCTATGTGCAAGGAAAGAAGGGGGTGTGATGGAGAGATGTTGCAGCATTGAAGTCAAACAGGCCTTGGCAACAGGTTGAATGGAGTGATGAGAGAGTTCAGACTGACTTGTAGATTTTGGGCCTGAGGAACTGGGAGGAGGATGGGGCTGTATTTTGGACAAGAGTTCAAGTTTAAATTGAGTGATTGTACTATTTAAAAAAAAAATTCTGAAGCTAACTAATCTATAGTTTTAACTAAACTACTTGGGTGTGGATATAAAATACATAAGTCCAAGTTATATGATAATAGGGACATTAGGATTATTACTGTTATATTTTCAGAACTGATCATGATAGGTTCCCCTTCCCTGTGCACTGTACTGGAACCTTATTCCTATCAGCTTCCTGATTGTTAATATTCAGAGCAAATTGACAAATGGTATAAATTGGGATTTAATTTATTTTCTTGCTGATTATCTAGATTTGAAAAAATGATAGAGTTTTAAAATGTTAATAATGTTCATTAAACTTAAAAGTATATCATGTGAATCCCGCCCCTCCTCCCCCCAAACCAGGGGCAATCTAGTTAAACTTTTATCCTCAAACTACTGCTTATCTCTCACTTTCTTGAAAATGGAAAAAGGATGACTGTGACATATTAGTTAGCTAGCTACATAGTGATTTGAGTAGTTCTTGGATCTCTTTTGTTTCTCCATGACCTTCATCATAGTCCTTTATTTTCATAGGGAAAGAGAGAGGACTTTCTCTGTTTCTTTTTCTTACAATAAATTCTAACCACTTTCTTTTGAGAGGTTCCATTAGCTTTAAATAATGGGCTTTGAAGATATACCTGCAAATTATAAGTTTTCCTACCAGTAAGAGATGCTCGAGAATTACTAAAAGATGAATTTATTAAAAATGTAATAGAAAGTTGTTTAGGCAGCTGAAGAATTGAGGAAACTGTAAAAACAAAACATTTCTAGAGAACAAAAAGACAAATTTTGGCTTATTTTTTTCCTCTATATGTTAAGAATATTATATTCTTTCTGTTTCATGGAAATTCAAAATAATTTGACCTTCTAATCTACCCTATCTTGAGGGTGATTTTTTTCTTTTTTAGATAGAATTTATGTCTGTAAGAAAAGCTTACTCTATTATTTTTTAAATGCTGAAATATTCTTTAGTTGCCTTGACATCTAGCCAGATATCTCTTAGAAAGTCTTAGCATTTCATTTTCATTTTTCTTCTGTTTATATATGTTCGATAACTTCTTATTTTTTTCATCATTTTTCTTGTAATATGTTTAAATTCTCCTGACTAGTCTCTCTGCCTTCAACCTTCTGCTTGAGCTATGAACTAGACTGGAAAATTCTGTATAGTGCACACATGTATTGTATCTAAGATATACTGTAACCTATTCAACATGTAAAGGACTGCATGTCATCTGGGGGAGGGGGTGGAAGGAGGGAACAGAAGTGAGTGCAAGGGATAATGCTGTAAAAAATTACCCTGGCATGGGTTCCATTAATAAAAAGTTATTTAAAAAAAAAAAAGAATCCATTGGGCAATGAGCCATCCAATCCATCAAAATAATAATTAAAAAAAAAGAAGAAGAAAGAAAATTCTGTATAGAAAGATCTTTGCCTTATTTGTCTTCCTATCTTCCCCAATGCCTAACATACCTTTTTTTCCCCTAGGTACAAAAATTTCATTCTGATTTATTTATTTTTAACAGAATTTTATTTTTTCCAATTACACATAAAGATAGTTTTCAGTATAAATTGTTTTAAGTTTTGAATTCCAGATTTTTCTTCCTCCCTTTCATTCTCCCTCTCTGAGATGGTAAGCAATCTGATATAGTTTATATATGTGCAATCATGTTAAATATATGTTCATATTAGAATTGTGAAAGGACAAACAACAAAAAGAAAAAAATGAAGAAAAATTTTTTTGAAGTGAAAATAGCATGCTTTGGTCTGTGTTCAGGCTCTACAGTTCTTTCTCTAGATGTGGATAGCATTTTCCATCATGAGAATTTGGCATTTTCTTGGATCATTGTAGTGTTGAGAAGATGATCATAGTTATCGCAGAATACTGCTGTCCCCTGTGTGCAAAGTTCTCCTGGTTCTACTGAGTTCATTCAGCATCAATTTATATGTCTTTGCAGGTTTTCCTGAGATCTACTTGCTCTTCATTTATTATAGCGCATAATTTCTTATAGCAAAATAATATTCATTTCATTTCAAACCTTTGATGATATACAACAACTTGTTCAGCCATTCCCCAGTTAATGGACATTCTCTTAATTTCCATTTCTTTGCTTCTACAAAAAGAGCTGCTTTAAATATTTTTGTACTTGTAAGATGCTCTTCTTTTTTATGATGTCTTTGGGGTACCATCCTAACAATGATTTTGTTGGAACAAAAATTTTTTTTTAATGCCCAGTTTAATTGCCCTTTGGGGATGGATAGTTTCAAATTGCTCTCCATATTGATTGGATTAGTTCACAATTACAACACAATCGTAATTTTTCTACAGCTTCTCCAACATTTATCATTTTCCTTTTCTGCCACATTAGCCAATCTGATAGGTGTGAAGGTGGTACCTCAGAATTGTTTTATTTTTCATTTCTCTATCATTAGTGATTTAGAACATTTTTTCAGGGCTATAGATACCTGACTTCATCTGAAAACTGCCTGTTCATATCTTTTAACCATTTATCAATAGGGGAATGACTTGTGTTCTTGTAAATTTGGCTCAGTTCTCCATATGCTTGAGAGATGAGGTCTTTATAAGAAACATTTGTTGTAAATTTTTTCTCCCACCTTTTTATTTTCTTCTAATCTTGATTGTATTGGTTTTATTTGTGCAAAAACATTTTAATTTAATGTAACCAAAGTTATCTGTTTTGCATTTTTATAATGCTATCTCTTGTTTGTTCACAAATTCTTTCCCTTTCCATAGTATAGTTCTAATCCTGTATAAAGATAATCTATGGAAATTCTAGTTAAAATTCAACTAAAATTTGAGTTAGCTAGTGGCTATTAGGTAATTAAGAAGTTTCATTAGGATAAATTTCAGTACTTTAATTGCTCTTCTTGTTCTGTGACCCTAGACTTATTTTTGCACTTGAAATTCTTATACTTTCACAAATCTGGTAATTTTTCAGGGATCTTTTTTATAGTGTACTTTAAAAATATATTTAACTTAATGCTAAATTGTAGCATTGTTGTAGCAGGAGACATTGTTGAATTGTGTTTGAGTTTGCTGTTTGTTTAATGCTTTTTGAGAGAAGCAGCTAGTAAACAATGCAAAATTGATGGAATCAGGGACATTTTGGTACATGTATTTAATGTCTGAAATGAAATTTGACAAAAAGGAATGAAAGTGATATTAATCTTTTGAAAGTGGTTCATGAAGACTTTTATTATTTTCCATATACAGATAAGAGTAGGAGAGTTTGTGTATCTGGCCAAGCTGTTTTGATTTCTTTCATACATATTATTTCTTATAGAGTATATGAAGTGAAGACTATGCATGGTGGCTTTGTAAAGAATGAAAAGATTTAAATATTTGGAACAATATTATTAATATTTTAGAAAATTCATACTTTTATGATGGTATTCTTGGGGAAAGTGATGCATGATAATTTTAACTTTACAGTGAACATAATATTACTAACAATTAGATTTATACTATAGATACCAATAAGTGTAGCTCTAAAATATGTTGATTTCTCTCTAGGGAGAAATTCAACTAAAGAAATCAGTGTTTGCCAAATGGAAAAAAAAAGTTAAATAAGAAGTTTTATTTAAAAATCATACAAATAATTTTTTCCATGACTTACTCTGTTTCTTATGCAGTTTTTACATCTTCTTTTGGTATAAGTTTCTTGTAATTAAGAGTATTAAACATGTTCTGATGATTTGATGCCCAACATATTCATAGGAGTAATGTGTTATTTTTATTATTTATCTTTGTATTGAAATAATGCCTGGGTTCACTAAATTCTGATCTCACAGGGAATATCTTGCTCCTTAAAGAAATGGTAAAAAAAAAGTTATGATTAATATTGAAAAAGTATAATCGGCATTTTGAATTTATAAAGATTATATTGCCATAATTTATAGTAAATTGAGCATTCTAAAGATTTGTAATCTCTTTTATTGGTCATTGTATTTTAATTGATATTAATGTATTTAGAGTAAAACTCCATTATAACATTCTGCTCCATTTAATGTTTTCTATATCTAATGTAAAAAAACCAAACTTGGGAGATGTAAAAAGGTTGACTTGTAGATGGAGTATGCTTTATAAGACCATGTATTTTTAAGGATGTACAGAAACAGAAGAGAAAGAGTTCCTCCTATGGAATATGAGGAAGATTTTCCAGAACAATCAAACATACGTGTTTCATCAGCCGGAAATAACAGGTATAATATGTAGTTTAATTTTGGTTTTTAGTCATTTTCTGGAAAACTATATCTATCTAAAATGACTGACTAGAAAATATATATATTTATGATCAGAGTTGTTTGATACAAGGGCAAATAATTTAAAAAGCTGTTCAATAGGGAGGTGAGATTTGCTTTAGAAGCAATATTTGTTAGGTCCTAGCATTTTTTTCTTTAAGAAATTGCTGTATGTAAGCTATATATTAAAAACCTTCGTATCAATATTATAAATCTTTCAAAACATTTTTAGAAATAAGAATCTTATATAGTATAAAATATGTTAATCTTATGGAAATACATTTGAAGTATTTCAAAATTGCAGAGGAGCTAAAGATTTCTTGCTAGTTAATAGATTTATTTCTTTAGGGCTATATATGTATTTTAAAGCTTTTTTTGTTTTATATTTATGCTTATATGAAATAGTATTTTTTCTTCTTGTGAATCCATTCTCAGTATATGTATTGCTAAAATGAAATTTTTTTTATATTTCACTTTTTTGCGTACATTATTGTTGTGAGTTTTCAGTCTTTTAAAAGAAGAAGGCTGAAGGACATCCTTCTTTCATATATATGTTTGATGACTGTGTTTTCTGGAACAAAGATCAGTGCACAGTTTCTGAGAAAAGATTATATCTGTATCTGTGTCTATAACCTTGTTAAAGGAATACTTTTCCTCTTGAAATATGGGGACTGTTCTTTAAAATTGTGGTATGTATGGTTACATCCATATTTCTTATATAAGGTCCTGATTTTGAGAACCTGCAGATTATATTGAACTTACTTAGCATATGTTGAGCTGAATATTTTCCTTTGAGAAAAAAGTAAAATCACAAGATTTTAACATCGGAGAGAAGACATGGCCTCTTTTGGTTACAATTAATTGGGGTCCTCTTCTGAAGAGTCAGATCATTTCTATTTGTGGTTTCTTTTTTTAAGTGTGGGAAAAAACCTCAATTTTTCTTTAATTTATGAAAATCTGTTAAATACTAACTTACACAGAAAAGTTCCTTGGAGTATTTCTTTTCTTGATGTGGAATTTTCAGCATGGAGTAGGGCTCTCTGTGAGTTAAGGGCCCCACAATCAAACTTTGCTACTGCTTGCACAAGAGTTTGTTACTTTCCTTATGTCTTGCAAAGAAATAAACAGAAACAAAAAATTCATGATTTTTTTGTAAATTTACTAAGATATACTACACTGGTACTGGCTTTTAAAAGCATGTGAATAAATGACATATTAAAATTTCATAATAAAATGTTTACTAGCGCATTTTTGGAATCTGATTAATTTTCATTTTCTGTTGTCACCAGTGTGCCAAACAGCCGTCATGGTGATGAACGATCAAAGTCTGCCACTATTAAAATGGAGAGTCCTTTTGCAGGGATGATTTTTGGTATGTCTACATTTCTTTACTGACAAAGCCTTTATAGAAATATTGTGCTCTGCATTTAAAAATATTCATTTTTATGATACCTTAATGTAGATAGGTCTATGTGAGATTTTAATTTATTAGGTTTTCTAAGGGATCATTTTTGTTAGAGAAATATTAGCTTTATGAGAATTTTATAAATTCATAACCTAGCTAGTATAAAAATATTTTAGATATGCAATTATTATTTGTCATGTTTTTAATACAATAATTATAT
Source organism: Antechinus flavipes (assembly GCF_016432865.1). NCBI lineage: Eukaryota > Metazoa > Chordata > Mammalia > Dasyuromorphia > Dasyuridae > Antechinus > Antechinus flavipes. The sequence continues at coordinate 455,217,129 of NC_067398.1, read as the reverse complement.
TTGTTTTAAAATTTGTTCAACCCTTTTTTTAAAATTTTATGCCCTGTTTTGTTTTTTTTTTTTGTTGTTATTTTCAGATAACTCAGGATTACTTTTGGAGTTAATAGGAAATAATCAAAAAGGATATCTGATTAGAATTTTCTTGACCCAAATTATTCCTTAACATTTAATGGCAGTTTTCCTAGGAATGATTTTGTAATAAATAGAGCATGAACAAATAGGCCACATATATACAACTTCATGTCCTAAAGAAATTTATTGATGGATATATTTGTAGCTAATAGTGGTTGCCAGACAGGTATCAGGAGTAGGTGAAATGAAATCTTTACATGCCTTTTTCTCAGATTGTAAATGTTCAGAGTCTAAGATTGGTCAGGTTGTAAAAAAGGAGGAAGGGGAGGGAAAGGCCATGATCTCCTCCCTCAAATTTAGATGTCAAGCAGCAGAGTTGCAAAACCAGAGTCACTGTAGAGACTCACAGAAGAGCTAGTTGTGGGTGGAGACAAGGAAAGATGCCAGCATCTGTCAATTTTTAGCCTTCTTCTCCTCTACCTCATAGCAGCATCCTGAGAACTTAGAACCCTTAGATTCCATGTTTTCAGCTTTAACCTCTTAAAATCTTTTCTTTTTTATATATAAAAATGTTCCTATCTATGATACATATTAGAGGGATTTCAGTTTTTCTAGTTCCTAGGATTCTAGGCCAGTAAAAGAATGGAGTGACAAAAATGAGGGCTCATTTTTCTTATTTTTCCTTAAGATAAATCTATTATCTATTTAAAAAAATAGGGTATTATAAGAAAAGTAGTACACTTGGGCAGAGCTGAATTTGATTACAATTTTGGAAATGGAGAGTTCTCGCAATAGTTTAGGGATATAAAATAAAATAACAAAATTTCATAAGTAGAAAACAGAAGTATGCTAAAGAATTTCTTTTTCCTTTTTTTGAGGGGTGATCTATAACTAGTTTGACCATGCCAAAGAGTAACCAGCATGAGGCTTGCTCCATAAAGGACAAGACAGAAATCTTTGGTGTCAGGATTTTATAGCTTTCCTTCTGGACTTTCAATATGACTGTTGACACAAATAAGAGTTTGAGGGAGAACTTTATAAACATTTAGGCAGAATTATAGTTAACTGAGTAAATTCTTATCCTTTCTTCTTTGCAGACAGTAAATGACAACTTTTTCTAGAGTTGACCTGTTTGATTTCTAGATAATTCAGTATTGAATATAAATATGTAGGAATAGAACTCAGGAAGGAGATGTGGGATGGATATAAAGAGATCATAGGGTATCTATGAATGAAGAGGGGTGCAACTTTACCTGGGCATAGAGGAAAGTGTACAAGTTAGAAATGTGCAAAGAAGAAAAGAGGACATTTAAGGAAGGTAATAATAATTTAAAGAAGACATAAAGTACATATATGGGAATGTACATAGTTATGTTTGTGTTGTTCAGCCATTTAGTAGTATTTGACTCTTTGTTACCCCATATGGGATTTTTTTGGCAAAGATTGGAATAGTTTGCCATTTTCTTTTGTAGCTTATTTTATTCATGAGGAAACTGAGGCAAACAGGATTAAGTGATCATGCAGCTAGAAAGTATCTAAGGCCATTTTTGACCTCAGATCCTCCTGAGCCTACCAACCTATGTGTCTTTCCTCCCGGCCATGATGAAATTACTTATTTATTTTTTCTGCTGTAGTTTGGTGGGATCAATGGTAATTTAAATTATGAACATAAATTATAATTATATAGTTACTCTATATAGAATATGTATAGATTGGGTTCACTTTTTTTCAAAATTACTTTAAGAATTAAATCCCTGATATAATTTTGTTATTTTTATTAAAACTAAGTATAATATATAATTTGGAACATCAAGCTTTCTGGTTGTTTGAATTTTGCATCAATCAGATTTTCTTGTAATAACTTTAACTTTTGCTACTATGTTAATAAGAATATTTTTTGAATGAAGTGCTTTTATATTTGTAAAAGCCTAGCTCATAAATAATATAAATGTTATTGTGGTTATTATTGCCATTTAAAACTTGTGGTATATGTGTAATGGCTACAAAATAAATATGACATCATCTGTTTTCTAAAAAAAACTTAAGTTTTATTGGAGAAAACAAGACACTGCATAATATATATTATCTAAATGGAAATGTATACTCAAAACTACAGACAGTATTTTTATAAAGATTCAGAGAGGAGAAACAGTGCTTAAGTATAAATGTTCAAGAAAAGTTTTATGGAAAAAATGTGACTGTGTTTGGGCCTACATGGATTTGGTAGGATTTGAATCAGTGAAAGGGATAAGACATTCTAAGTGAAAGGAATACTTTGAAACAAAATTTTGTCACACAGATTAGCTTGATTGGAGAGAAGATTAACAGTTATACTTTGATGTTAATTAGCGGGAGATGTAACATTGGCTGTGTAAAGTGGGATCAGATTTTGGAGCACCTTGAAAGTTAGGATGAACTGTTAGGCCCAAATTAATGGGAAATAGGGAACTTTTGTAGACCCAAATTAAATATTCTCTGTCTCAATTTATGTAAGCAGAAAAGATATGCACATATATGGGTATATACAAAAAATATATAAAACAAGGATAAGGTTATCTTTGGATGGTGACTGAAAGATTAGGTATTTTAGTGGGGACAGTGAGCTAGAGCATAGATTTGGATCCAATAGGAGATTAACTTATATATAGAGAAAATAATCTTCAGTAAGTATTGGATTAAAGGCAGAATTAGTCGAAGATGATATAAAGAGTTTAGAAATGAGAGGGGGAAAAGAGAGAGCTCATAGTGAAGGATTTCAATTTTCTTGGGAGGTATGAAGCAAGATCTTCACTTGAAGAGGTTAAGGGGAAGGCAGTTCAGGGAAAAAGTGAATAAAGGAGAGAAATGGAGACAGCTATTGTAGTGAGTAGGCTAGAGAAATATATAAGTTTCCAGTTGTATTTTTTCTTTAAGTGTTATTACATTTTTTAAACCTATTATAGCAGGTCAAGATCGAGATACTATTCGAAGAAGGAAAGAAAAGTACAGACAAGAATTGTTGGAACAAATAGCTCAGCAGCAGAGGAATAAGAGACGGTAATAAAATCTATTTTTTTGAATCAAAATATTAACAAGAAATAATTTATTCTGTGGTTTAGTAAGGGAAGGAAACAATTTTTAACTAAAAATCAGGGAAGGCTGGTGAAGAAACTCTCTACCAGTACAGATTGGCACTTTATAATTTATAGTCATTGAGAATTGGTTGGATTATTAAGAGCTAACCTTTCACAGCTGGTATGTCAGAGGCAGGAATTAAAGTCTTTCCTCTGGGTCTTATGCTCTGTCTACCCCTCTCTGATTGTATAAATGTAAAAATTGTTCTTATAATTTGGAAGCAATTTGAGCATGCTTAAATTATGCTGTTACCCATTACTTTGGTTTTTATTTCCCCTAAATGTGATTTAGGATTATAAAATTACCTGTCTGCCATTTTCTAATATGAAAATCAATCAAGTGTATGAGGGAATATATTAATATACACATATATTAATAACATATCCATTAGCATAATATGAATAATCATATAGGTTAATTAAATTATCAAGTTTAATCAATTAACACCACCATCAAGCAACATTAAATTTAATAAATTAATATTAACAAATTAATAGAATATAATATTGATAATTTATTGATATAATATTAATAGCATAATGAGTATATTAATACAATTTTTCTTTTTCTTAGTGAAAAAATACCAAAGATAAAAATAGCAATATATATATCCATACCAGATACATAGTTTAAAGTTTTATATTATTGTCTTCACATTGTTACTTTCACATAAATTTTTAAAAATATCTATCCTACATAGTTTCTTTTCTATGGATAAGCATATCCATGGGCTTTTTCCTCTTAGATATGTAAAAGAATATATTGTACACTCTTATTCTCATTGTTTCATTTTCTTGCCTTCTCAGTATATGTGGGATGTATATATTATGCTATAGCCGTTGTAGGACAGTTTCTTGAACAGAGTGAGCACTTAATATATGCTGGATTATAATGAATTAAATTCTACATTGCTCATCTTCTTTGTAAAGGGAGAGTAAAAGTTTTCAAAAAAATAAAATAGGTTTTTCCTCATAAATAGAGAATATAATTTTTTTAACTGGTAATTTTTGCTATGAAAGCTGTTTAGTCTCAAAGTTTGGATATACACATATATACACATGCACATGCATATGTGTGTGTGCATGCTTTGTGCTCAAATACCAAATTACTCAAAAGCGAAATATTTATTTTTTTCTGGTGTAGTTTGGTGGGATCAATGGTAATTAAAACTTCATATGATTATTTATAGCCAATTCAGTAAATATTTATTAAGTACCTATTACATAAAGTTATTGAGAGTACTATCCCTGCCATCAAGGAGCTTCCCTTCTACTAGGGACATACTACATGTATGTAAGAAAGGATATGATGGAAAGCATAGTAATAGACTTGAAGGAGAGTTCTGAGTGAAGTGTTCTTGAAAAAATACTTTTGGAGAAGAAGGAAGATGGAAAAAACTTTGAAGAAAAAATTCTGGAAGATGGAGAGGAGAGGATTGCAAGAATGTGGGGTCACCTGTGGCGATAGAGGCTGAAGGTAGCAATTTAAATTTGTGAAAACAACTAGTTATCCATTTTGAAACAGAAAGTACCTGTTAAAAAAAAAAAAAAAAAGAGGGGAGAAAGAAGTGCTGTGAAATAAAATTGGAAGACAATATTCTATCTCAGTGCTAAGCTAAGGAATTTGCCTTTTATTCCAGCAACAATAAAATCAGAAATCATTTAAGATTTTTAAGCAGGATTATAGTTAGAACTATGCTTTGGAAGTTTATTTTTAGAGACAAGTGAATTACATATAAAAATTGCTTGTGATGAGAAATGCTACTGTTTAGTGATCTTTAGACTTGCACCCATTATAATGGTTATTGTAACACTTATTTAAAATTTATTTTTCTAACATTTCATTTAGCGAAAAAGAACTAGAACTCAGTGTTGCAGCTACTGGAGAAGTTGATCCAGAGAAATCGGTGAGAATTTAGAATATCAGTATAATGTTTTACTTTTCATATAAATGGATCTTTTTCCATGAAAGGTATAAGCATAAATGCTTAAAATGAAATTTTGTGGGCAAAATAGGGGAAGAAAATAGAATTATAAAAACAAGGAACCTTAAGAAAGTATAATATGTAGTAAACTCAGGTATTTAAGAATATATTATTTTTGTGTACTCAACCTGAGTTCATATTTTATAAAACAGACTAATATAAAGTCAGCTTATTAGTAGTTCTTCATTTTCCTAAGAAAACATTTTATTTTCCCTTTTTAGCTCATAGTTTTAATTTTAATACGAAATTATCTTTGCTTTTCTCAAATGCAATGTGATAATGTATTAAAAGAAATGTACCAAGACAAAGTTATCTTAAATGTATGACATAAGATAACACTTTACCTACCCTATCTTGGTTAGCCTTCAGATTTGAATATTTTTTAAGGAAACTTCTCTTTTTATAAAAAAAAAAAATTCTCTCATTCTCTTTTGATAAGTATATATTAGTAAATGTTGTAAAAATTAAAATGATGTGAAAGTAACAATCTTATTTGTACTTCAATTTTGCAATTCTCATTATAAGCGGAATGGATTACTAACGTCATTGCAGCTAAGTAAAAAGGAGGTAATTATTTCTCTTATCTGAAATGCTGTTTTTATCTAGTTGGATAATTATTTAAAATGCTAAAGGGAATATTTAGTCTTGAATGCATGTTTTGTGATATATCATGGTACGTTGATGATCAAAAGTATTTAAGAAAATGAAAAAAGTTTATGAAAAATTTAGGCTTAGAAAAAGATAAAGTAGTATAAGATAAAATTATTCATATTGGTTAATTTTTGATTGTTTAAATTATACATCATGTGGGCTATTTTTTTTCCCATATTTTAATTATTGTACTAGTTTTCCCTTGCCACTTAGCATGCTTTTGAGTGGCTTTCTCATAAACCTATAACAAATATGTACTCAGAAAATACAAACTCATTTTAATTTTAGTCTGACTCATTACTAGAGAGCTAAATAAGCTACCAAAGACCTAATAAAATCAAAAGGAATTAAGAATAGATATAAATTATTGGTGATCATCTGTGCTTTTGTTCCCATTTCTTAGCACAGATAATTGGGATTTACCTCAATATCTAAAACTAAGTGCATTTTAGTAGGAAGAAATATTATGATAGGTTGAAATTTCCAACTTAGTAAGCTTTTAAAATTATAGACATTTCCTACCTTGAGAATAAGATAAGTTATGTTCACATTTAGCTACTTTGGAATATGGAACACAGTTCTGTTATAAACTAAGTAGTATGCTAACATTTTAAAGCTAGAAGTGACTATAGAAATCATATACAGAAAAATATTTGTGCATACTCAGAGATTCCCAAGCCAGCCCACAAAATCATATTTAGTCTACATCATATCTGAATGGCTCTGACTCACAAATTCCTCAAAGGCTTCTGAGAACCCCAAGTTCTTCTGGTCTAGTTCTAGTCTAGTATGATCTTTGAGCCTCTTTGTACCCCTGAAGGAGATGTATGAAGTGAGAGATGGGAGCATTGTTGGAGGTTTAAGCTATTTCTTACCTTTTAGAGAAGATATTTGGTAATTCAGAGATCTTAAAGCAAAGATGGGGAGGACTTCAGTGATAAGGTGGCACCTAGCTATTTGTATCTTTAATTATTGATAAATTAAGTATTATTGGCTTTTGAGAGACTACTTGCTATAAAGAAAGTTTTTGAAACCAATATAGTATAAGTATATATACGTGTATATGTGTGTATGTGTATGTGTGTGTGTGTGTGTGTGTGTACGTACATGATAGAATGAAGTTTGTGGTTGGCATAGCATTATACTTACATATAAGGTTGTTATGGGGTCTGAAGATCTTGACATTTTTTCCTATTTGAACAAAATTCAGATTATTTTGGATTAAATACAGGAAGTATAAGACTTTGTTAATATTTAAATAACATTGATGTTATCTTTAGTGAGTTAGTCTCAAAAGAGTATAAAATTCAGAAGAATTAGTCACAGTGGTGCTGTACATCCATAAGACTTTCATAGTTTAACAAAGGCCTTTTCTCACAACAACCCTAGGATGTAAGTGATACAAATATTATTTTTGTTGTTTTTTTTAAATCTTCAGTTATGCCTGAATTTATAACTTTGAGATTTTTTTGGGAAAAATACTGGAATGATTTGCCATTTCCTACTTTAGCTCATTTTTCAGATGAGAAAACTAAGGCAAATAACTTAAGTGACTTGTCCAAGGTCAAACAGCTAGTTAGTGTCTGAGGCCAGATTTGAACTCAGGAAAGGAGAATCTTTCTGACTCCAGGCCTACCATCACCTAGTTGCCTCCATTATTTTGTAGATGAGGGTAAGTGATGTTCCTGTTGCCTGAGGGGACAGAACTAACTGGCTTGGTAGAAATATCTAAGCCTACAGCTTCTAATGTATCCTGGACTGGTATTGTAAAGAAAACCATTTGTAAACTCTAAAGCACTATACAAGTTAAGCTGTTGGGGCTAGTGTTCCAATGTCCATGGAAGTGCACTTCTTTAACCCCTGTGCCTTTAGACTCCCCCATCCAGTCTCTCAAGCTGTTCCTACTGTGCTAACTGTATAGGAAGAAATGTAGCTCCCACAAAAAGGAGCCCTGGCTTCTGTAGCCTTAAGCAACACCTTCCATACTTTTTTTATTCTGTCAGGTCTTTTCATTCACTCAGTCTTTGTGGGCCTTAGTTTCCTGATCTGTAAAATGATGAAAATAATACTTTTCATCATTTTTGTGATGAAGCATAAATGCCTGAAGAATTTTTGGGTTATTTATATTATTGGGCGTTAGAAATGATTATCTTTTTTTTTTTTTTTTTTTTTGCTGAGACAATTGGGGTTAAGTGACTTGCCCAGGGGCACACAACTAGGAAGTGTCTGAGACTAGACTTGAACTCAGGTCCTCCTGACTTCAGGGCTGGTGGGAATGATTATCTCTTAAAGCCCCTTTCAGTCATTAACATCAATGAATTTACAGAATAATCATTTACTTTTTTTTCCTTTTAGCCTGATAGACTAAAGCAATTAGGTATGAGCTCAAGATATTTTGAAAAGAAGTTTTCACTTTTTGAAGAGAGGATACCACCAGAAAGGCCCAAAGTAGCTTTCCAGACACCTCTTCCCGCCTTATCTGACCTGCCTAGGACATCTTTAAGTGAAGACTTTAACCAAGGGATCAACACAACCCTTGGTGAAATGATGTCGTCCAGGTGCATATTTATAATGTGTTTTTTTTTTTTGTTTGTTTGTTTGTTTTTGTTTTTAGGAATTAGGTAAGCTATTATTTTTGACATTTAGATGAATGTGAATTTAATTATGAAGAAAATACTGTTCTTAGAAAATTATCAAGTTCTTTGGAATTGTTTCTTTAATTACAGCATTTGATTTTATTACTCTTAGTTCCTGTTTCTGTGAAACCAAGTAAAATTATTAAACATTTTTTATCCCTTTTAGATGAATGCAAATTTCTTTAAAATTTGTATTAAGTTTTATTTTAGAATTATCATTCTTTGTAATATCCCTTTAAAAATATGTAAACCATACTGTGTTATTAATTTTGGAAATTTCCACTTGGCAAACATTGAATTCTTTAATTTCTTAAAGAAAAAAATTGAGTTTGGCCTTGTCTTTTACATATTGATCATACTAACTGATGTCTTTAGGGAATTTTTTTTTAATGACAAGTTAGAAAGCTTTAATGCCTAAGATAGGCCTCAGTTATCATAATAAATTTTCAACCCTATAAATTGCTATTACATTGAGGCTTAAAGAATTAATGATATTCAGTATTTGAGATCCATAAATGTACGGTTTCTATGCATCATTCCTGTTACTGTTACTGCTATCTGTTACTGTGATCTGTAATATAATTATTCTTCATGCTGTCACTATTCTAGTTATAAAGTATTTTTTTCTTTATTTCAAAGGTGCTCTGTTAACATTGCTATTTCCTGTGTCATACTACCTATTGTCAGATCTGATGTCTGTTAATGACAGATTGGATGACAACATTGATATATATTTAATAAAATTAGATACAGTTCACAAAATTAAAAGAGATGAGGACTATTCATTTCCTTTATATTAGCTTTTCATTGCAGATACTTAGTTGAAAAATAGGACAAAGGGAAAGGAACGAGATTAGATGTGTCTAAACAACATACTTTTGAAGGAATCACTAATTTTTCATTGGTCCTTCCAAATTATTTTGAAGTAAATAACTTGAGAAGAGTCAGCTGGGTTACATCAGAAAAGGATGACATTTCTGAGGAAGCAAAGTAAATGGATGTTTTTATCCTTTTCTTTCAGAAAACTTTTAATGGAATTTAACTGTTGGGATTATTAAAGTTATAGAAATCTAGGGAGAAGCTAGATGTTGAGTAGAGAAATTGAAGCATAACCACTTTAGTCTCTTTCTAAAGACATTATAAAAGGTGTTCCAAAAATCTTAAAGCTTAAAACTTCACCAAAACATTTAGGGCACCCTATATATTAAATATCATGGATTATATCAAAGCATCATTTTTAAAATTAGCTCCTTCCTTTCCACTTCTTACCCACCCCACTATTTTTTTTTTATTTTTTATTTTTTTGTCTTCATGGTTTTTAATGCCATAAATTATTTTCCCATTTACAGGTCTAATTGAAGGTTAGGAGAGCATGTAAATAACCCAGTTTAATCTTTCTTTGGTATTAGTTGAAATGGGCGTGTACTTTTCCACCACTTCAAAAAGGAGAATACACTAATATCCCACTGTAGATAATAGATATGTTCTTAAAAAGTTATATATTAATAAAAATTAAAAATTTTGAATGATGTTATACTCCCAGTAGGATAGTTTCTTAAAAGTTTGTATTGTTATTTGTGTTTATGACTGTATAATTTGTGCATGTATGTATATGCTTTTAGACTTTTACTTATGTTTTTATGTTTCTTTAGTTTTATACCCACTGTGTGAGTCCATGAGAGTGTTTATGAGCATGTGATATGTGTGTATAATACATATGTGTAAGGGGAATGTGGGATTTATATGAGTGTAGAAAAATATACCTTGCTAGAAATGAGTCCAAAGAATGGCCACATTCTCATGTCTCTATAAAGAGCTGTCCTAAGAATTGGGAGTAAAAATTCTATACTTCTCTCCTGACTCTTCCTCCCTACTAGTAAGAGTCGTCGTCTTCTTCTTCTTCTTCTTCTTCTTCTTCTTCTTCTTCTTCTTCTGCTTCTGCTTCTGCTTCTGCTTCTTCTGCTTCTTCTGCTTCTTCTGCTTCTTCTTCTTCTGCTTCTTCTTCTTCTTCTGCTTCTGCTTCTGCTTCTGCTTCTTCTGCTTCTGCTTCTGCTTCTGCTTCTGCTTCTTCTTTTCTTCTGCTTCTTCTTCTTCTTCTTTTTTTTTTTTTTTTTTTAATAAAATAGTGATGGTGACTCCCCTCCAAATGGCATGGGATAAATGAAAAATTTTAGTTACTAACAAGTAAGTAGGAGAAGAGCACTGAATGTTATGTATGTAAAGGAGGGAATATTAGAGTCTATCTGTATGTATGGGGAACATAGATGAATGAGAGGCACCTGAAAGGGATCTATATGGAGAAAGCTATCTAGAAGTAACCTGGTGATACATCTAAGAGAGAACCATATGTATAAGAGAAGTATGTGGGGGACATGGAAAGTTCTGTGGATAGTAGACATACAGAGATGTATGTGTGAGACATGGGGAGATGAATGCATGAGTGGACATATGTCTAGAGATATTGAATGGAACACATGTGGGAAATAAGGGTACATGTGTGTGTTTGAGAGGCACTTGGGAGCGTGGGGCTATGTTATGTGCCAAGTGGATTTGTGGGAGATACACGAGTGTTCCTGTGTTCCTGTGTGGGGAAGCATATAGACGTGCAGATGTAAAAATACCTGTGATTAAATGTATGTGTGTGTGTGTATATATATACACACACACCACACATAAATACATGCATACGCATATCTCACAATACAGGTATGCATACACACACACACATCCTTATGTTTACATATGGAAATGGGTATGAATATATATGTGTGTATATATATGTATGCATATATATATATATATATTTATTTATTTACATGAGGATATGTTTGGAGGTATGCACCTGAATAGGAATGTGTTTGGAAAGCTTCTAGGATCATGAAAAGGAGAGTGAGTAGGATAGTACAGAAAACTATCAAATGAGTTTTCCTCCTTTCAAAGCTTTTATCAGTTCCTTCCTTTTTTTCCTTTCTTGAGCCTTCTCTAATTTCCTGTTTTCTTATCCCTCCCAGTCCTATATTCCCTTGCCCTTTTTGTCCTTTCAAGCTTTCTTTGTTTTTTCTCAACTTTTTCTTTCCCCTTCCATTTGTGGTGGAAGGAATTTGCAGATAGAAAGCAAAGGAAGAATTGCGCTAGGGGACCTGGGATGGTATCAGAACACTAATTATATCCTGTCCTGAATCTTGGGAGTACATTGGTGATAATGATAGGGTTTTCTCTCCCACCTCTCTACCCCTATCATATTTCCTTCTCTGTCCTCCCTCCCATCAATTGGGAATGGCTTTTTATCATATCTCATTTAAAACTGATGGTTTTTTCTTCTTTGTTTTGAAGACAGTGTTCAAGTTATTTTAAACTTAAAAGGTAATATTGGATCAGCTAAGTTCTTTTTTTTTTAAGTTATCATATATAAAAGTTCTATTAACGTAAGGAATAGCAAATTCCTGTTTAGCCAGGAGCTAAATTAAGACTAATTGATGCACTTTATAGGTAGTTTTTAAAAACAATTAAGGATTGCTTTATTTTGGTTGCTTAAAAACATTTACTAAGAGGCTTAAGTTAACCAGCCTCTTTTAGAAGAAGAGATTACCTTTCTGATTTAAATTAAATATGTTTTAAAAGGAAACTTATTCTATCACTTTCTTTATGGATTCACAAATTTAGAAGTGGAAGGGACCTTAGTGACACAGTAGAAATCCTGTTATCTTGAATTTGAGTAAAATATTAAAAAAAATAAACTGTATATTTGCATCCCAACTAAACAGATCTAAATTACTTCTTTTATCAATACATGCTTGCAATTTAATTTCTTTTTCTAATTACCCTTCAATCTGTTATATTAAGACATGCTATAGCAAATACTGGATTTGTAACAATAAAATTCTTCTATACAGGGCCTTTTTAATCTTAATATCTTTTTAGTTATACAATGAAATATGAAATGGATTTTCTAATTTTATTTTGATATAGGATTACATCTCTACCTCCACCTCTTCCCCCTCCACCTGCACCGTCTTTGCTCAATTATCGAACTCCTTATGATGAAGCATATTATTTTTATGGGGCCAGGAATCCTTTGGATCCCAGTCTTGTATATTGTAAGTTAATGCTACACTAAGTATATTATCTATTTGTTCAAATAGGAAAATTGGTTTCTTAGTGGAAAATATGAAGACAGGTTTCTGAAAAATATTTGAATGAGAACATTCGTTCTTTTGAAAAAATACATTATTTCAAAATTCACAGTGTGATATACAGTAATGATTACTGCTTTATCATTTTATAAAAAGTGTGCTATTTTTCCTTTAGAATTGCTAAAGTAGAATAACACGATAGCATTTTTTATGTGTGGGTTGTTAGTCTTTTTGGTGATTTTTTTTTTCTTCATAAGTCTTTGTTCTAGATGCTCATAATTTTTTTTTTATTGATGTCTAAGATTGATTGCATATTTTTTATTTTGTCTAGATAACCCAGGAATGATGGGAATACCTCCACCAACCTTGAGTGCTCCTGATACTCATGAACCAGTAGGACCCATTGTGTAAGTCTCTATATAAAAAATGTAATTTTAGGAAGGATGTAAAATATCCTTTCTTAGTTAACTACTTCCTATTATAGAGTGTACATGTATGTGCATATGTGTATATATATGTGTTTATTGGTTATACTGTTTGCATATGTGGACATACTTTGATGTATTTCTGGTAAGAACACTAATGTTGTAGATAACAACCTATTCATGTGTTTCCACCTTAGGGCTTTCTTGTCTATTTCTTGAGTAACTGGTCACATTTCCTTTTCTGATAATAAGTTCCCATGATGCTAAAGTATTTTTTGTTTTTTGTTGTAGCCTAATTATACCTAACATACGTTAGGTAACATCTCTTCTCTAACTTTAGTTTTTTGGAGCCTAGTATTATATGACTTGTAGTTGTGGCTGAAAGGATATTGATTTTAAAGAGATGGACATTTGTTTCTTGGAGAAGCTTTGAGGTCATTATATTATTGCACGGTTTTTCCACAGATAGTCAATTCCACTGTCTTTCACTTACTCAATTCTGGATCCAATTTATTGTCTGTCTTTGGTGTCACTCCCAAGATACTTAAATTGTTAAACCATCAAATTGCATGTCATAATTTAGTTAATAAACATTCTTTATCTACTTGGTTTTTCCTCTGTGGGTTAACATTTAATATATTTTTAAAAATCCACTAAAGAACATTGATCAAGGGCATAGGTTGGATGGTAGATAGTGGGAAATTAAAAACATATTTAGATATCAATGATTTTGTTTCCTTAAGTATTTTCTTTACTATTTTTCCTTTTTAATCCTTGCTCCAACCCCATGTAAAAGGTTCTTTAGTGATTTTATTTGAAAATTAGCTCTTTCTTAACTATTACATTTTTATGATTGTTAGGTTACATTTTTTTGTTGTAGCTAGATTGGGTTAGTGTTCATTGTTATTTTAATTGTTTTGAAAGATATTTTTAAACTTGGAAATGGAAGAAAATGCTACAGGATTTTTTTGCCTCATGAAATATATCAAGAGTTGTATCTCATACTTTACCTGTGGTCCATGCAGCTCAAAAAAAAAAAAAAGCCACTGGAAATACTATTTGCTATTTTTTTTTATTTAGCATCATATCAGATTATGTTGTTTATTTTAGGAATCTTAAAGTCAGCTATTAGTTCATTGTTTCATGTCAAGCCTATGATTAAGAGACGTCTTTGTTACATCTTCTTCACTGACAAATTAAGGATCCTCTACCAATTTTTAACAAATGATTTTTATGCTTTCTACTTATTTAGCCCATTAACCTGAATATTTCAATTGGTTTTGCCCCAGTATTCTAACCCGTCAGCATTAATTTTGATATGGGTCTATCAGTTTGATGTCAGGTATCTTGAAGAAAATAGAATTTAGAGCAAAAAAAATCTATTGTCCTTCTTTACTCTCATGTTGTTTTTATTTAGATAGAATACTAGAAGTAGTGCTGTAGACTAAGATCATCCATTTAGGCTGAGTGCCGCTGCTAGAAGGCCTCTGATGAGTTTTATTTATTTATTCTTTTGTATGCTGGGGAGATTTCATTTTACATTCTTGCAAGAACGGGTACCTAGGTTAGTATGCACATTTTTGAAATGTCAGACAGTCTTTTATTTCCTATTCTGAAGTGCAAGTCCCTCCCTGGATTCCCCATTAATTGGGTGTTTCAGAAGTTACAGAATGAATCTCTACCCCATAAGCATTATTTTCTTACACATTTTTTCTATTTGTTCCATACTAGTATTGTTCTGCTTGTTTGCATTTGTCCTTTTGATTATCACTTGTCTTATAACATATTGCAATTTATTTTGTGAGTCATATTTTAATAATGTGATTTTTTTTATATACAAGTATGTATTCCTTATGTAGGGATATGTTCCTGAGAATGTTTATGGAAATTTAATTTTTGTAAATAAAGAGATGTTTTAAGTGCACCAGGAGATCTAATAACTTATTGTTTGGAATAATTTTATAGAGTAAAGTCTTATGTGTAGGGCAAAAATTCCCTAATTTTTCTTTTTTTAAGTTTGGATTTTTAAATGTCAGCTTTGCTTTAAGTTGTGAGGCTCATGTGTTCTGTAGTTTAAGTCACAGAATACTCTGTGGCTCCAGGGTTATATGTATTTTATTTTCTCTCATTACTTTTTAAATTTTATTTTTGTTCAGGAATCTTCTGTTCATTTTGAACTTTCATTGTATTGATAATTCTTTTTTGCTCTACCAAAATAATGTCTAAATATAATTTACATATTCAGTCTTGTTTATTATTCTAGGCCTCTGTTAGTTATTTTTTCTCCTTATGGATTTTTGGAGATGATGTATTTGCTGTGTAGTCCACTATTTCCCATCCCAAAGTCATCCTGTTCTCATATGTTAAATTCCATGCTGTTTCAATAGAGTATTTTGTTTTAATTTTCTAAATACATTTCACATTATTAATTATATGTTTCAAACAGGAACAAAAGTATTTTGAATGAACTGAGCACCGTGAGTGATAGAACAAGAACAGGAGGATTGATTTTTGAAGATAAACCAAGGCCTACAAAGGAATCAGTTCAGTCTTATCAATATGATTTGCAGCAACAGGTATAAAATAGGATAACTATTTCAAAGTATATCTGGGGGAATTATTCGGGAGAAGAAAATCAATACAAATTTATTCTAAAACTGCTTGATTGTCAGTATTATAGATTTGCCAAGAATTCTCTTAAGTGTTTTTGATTTAACTATATCCAGTGTTTAGGCAATGTAAAGTTTACAATTGCAGTTTGTTTCATGTAAATGAACACCTTCTCCTTTTAGGGATTAAAGTTCACTCAGACTTGGATTTAACGAAATTCTTTGTTTAGGAGAAAATGATTCTTTGATTAAAGTCCAAATTTAGACCAGTTTAAACAGTTTTTCTGGTTTCATAATAGCAAAATTAAGGGTCTTAGCTACCTTATGGTCTAGGTTGCCCATTATTAAATATATGTGAGGAACTGATGCTAACCATAGTATTTCTTAGCAGAAAATAGTATTTTTTTTTGTACATGGATATCCTACTCAGTGCCATTAATTGGTTTCATGAAAATAAAACCTTAATCAAACCTTTGTTCCTCGGGGTAGTAGGACTGTTGAAACAGTATGTGAGAAGAACAAGATTTCGAATGGCATCAGAGGGGTCCTTGAGGTTTTGTTTTGCCAGACAGAAGAATTGGAGGGAAGGGAAACATTAGGGAGGAAAAGGCTGGCTCAGATCAGAGCATTTTGTGACATCCTGGAAAGAAAGATGCAACGAAGAGCTAACTTTACATAATGCAATGATCTATTTCTTGATTTAAAATGGGTTTTAGTGAAAAACTTTAGATTCTTTTAGAAACTTTAGACATCATTTCTCAATATTAAGTGCTTTCCATTTCCCTTTGCTTATTTTAACAGTCTCATTAGAAAACATTGACCTTATCTTAATACCATTATTGATATCTGTTTGGCTGAACTTGTATCCCTTTACTTTAGGGTGGAGCTTGGTTATAATTTAATAAGGGTATTATTGTACATTGAAACTGGTCAGAGAAGCTTTGTCTGGTCATACAAAACTTGGATGAAATATGTTTGTATTAGTCTTGAAGGTTTTTTTTTTTCTTTTTGCTGAGGCAGTTGGGGTTAAGTGACTTGTCCAGGGTCACACAGGAAATGTTAAGTGTCTGAGATCAGATTTGAACTCAGGTCTCTCCTGACTTCAGGGCTAGAGCTTTATCTGCACCAACTAGCTGCCCCTTGAAGGTTGCTTTTTATTTATTTATTTATTTTTTAAATTTTAATAACTTTTTATTGACAGAACCCATGCCAGGGTAATTTTTTACAACATTATCCCTTGCACTCACTTCTGTTCCGATTTTTCCCTTCCCTCCACCCCCTCCCCCAGATGGCAAGCAGTCCTATATATGTTAAATAGGTTACAGTATATCCTAGATACTATATATGTGTGCAGAACTGAACAGTTCTCTTCTTGCACAGGAAGAATTGGATTCAGAAGGTAAAAATAACCCGGGAAGAAAAACAAAAATGCAAGCAGTTTACATTCATTTTCCAGTGTTCTTTCTTTGGGTGTAGCTGCTTCTGTGAAGGTTGCTTTTTAAAAAATAATATGAGTAGTTAGAAATTTCCATAATTTGGTTCTTCAAATATCTATGCTATGCTGTTATACCTTTATACAACTCTTTGCTATTGACATTACTCCTTCCTGGGTCAGCTTAGTTTATCTACCTCAACCCAAAGATTTGATGCTGGAATAACCAGTGTCTATAAGAAGTGTTGGGGTGGACAGCCAAGATCAAGGCATGATAGTAGAGATGTAGGCCATAGGAATGAGCTACAATAGATTGAAGTGTAGCCATAAGTTTGGGAAATGGGAGCCAGAAGTTTCAAAGAGGAGAGCAGAGAAGTGGAATTTGGAGCAGTATGAACCTGGGAATAGAGTAAAAGAACCTTGCTATTTGAGCCTTATCAGAAAAAACTCTTAGCTCACTTTTGTTTTATTAGAGTAAAATAAGCATGATTCTACTGACAGATTTTTAAATTATTAGTACTACACTTAAATAGTTCAACACATTTAGAAGTAGCTATTAAACAATTGACTCTTGTTTATTTTTAATATATTCTCCCAAAAATTTACTTTTCACAAATGTAAAATTTGCCCTCTAGTTGTGTTTTATCCACCTTCATGCATCTAGACAGCTTTATTCTTAAATGTGGTGGTTCCAGGATTCATTTTTATGCATGCTTTTCTTGGAGATATTTATCCTCAATTATACAAGGAATTTTGTTCAGATATATAGGCAGTCTCTAATTCAGGAGCAATTTGTGTTTCTAAAGTTTCTTTAAAAAAAATTATGTAGAATTTAACAAATACTTTAAAAAGAATATTTCTATATGTATAATATAATCAAAAAAGAGAACATATATATACAAATCCATAAATTTCTATTATATACAAGCTAAATTAAAAACAAAACAACAGATATAATAAATTAAACATATTACTTTCAAAGTTGTCCTGCATGCTTGTGTTTTCTTCTGAATGCGTTCCTGTTCCTTTTGATGTATTTAAAAGATAACTCAAATGAGTCTTTTTCTCCTTTTTTTTTTTTTTTTTTTTTTTTTTTGTTTCTAGCTTCTCCTCCCCTTCCTCTTCCTTTCCACCCCTAGCCCTCTCAAGTGAAAAAAAGGAGGGGGCACAATCCTTGTAATAAACAAACATAGTCAAAGAAAATAAACTCACTGAGTTATCTAATCCAAAACTGTCTTTCCTTGACTCTAATGCCTTAGCAACAGTAGTCATTTGATTCTCCAGGAAGCCTACAGATAGCCTTCTTGATTGATAAGATTTATGATACAGTACCATTAGTAATTCTGAATCCCTTATTCCTCTGATTTCTGAACCTGATACCAAGCTTTAGTATCCCTGAATTGCAAGTAGCTTTAGGAATTGTGTAGAGTTAGAAAATCTGGAAATTACTCAGCTTCCAATGCAGTGTAATTGGAGGAATCTAGACAGGAGTACTAAGAGCTTTCATAGAAATACACTGTGAGACATAGACAAGGTGCAAAAATCTATTGCAATTTTGGATGGAGAGTAGGAAAGGATAATCATTGGTGGAGGAGAAATGAATGAAAATAGAGTTGTGAATTAAATATCTCTTTAAAAGAATTAGCTAGGGCTTTTTTTTTTTTTTTTGCAATGGTTTGGATAAGAGGAGTAAAGTTAGTAATGGCATTACTATTCTTGATTGTGTCAAACTGGTAGTACAGCATTGTAAATTGTTGCTCATTTTGTTAAGATACGAGAAAGAGAAGCAAGACGGAGGAAAGAGCGAGAAGAAAAAGAAGAATATGAAGCTAAACTTGAAGCTGAAATGAAAAATTACAATCCTTGGGGAAAAGGTGGAGGGGGTGCTCCACTCAGAGATGCCAGAGGAAACCTGATAAGTATGTTGGCTTTCTTGTTTCTTTTCTCTTGGAAAAAATGTGATTCTTTCTGTTCTTTATTTTGGGAGAGAGTTAGGAAGGGCATATTTTTCCGAATTGATTCTCTTCCATTAAGTAAATACATTTTATTGCCATTTGTATATTCTCATTTTTTTTGGATAGAAGGGTAACTTAATACTATTCAACTATAAGACAATCATCATAATATTAGAATAGAAACTTCCAAGTAATTTTAAAATAAATTTTTTATACAGACTGGTAGGTAAATTAAAATTATTACTTTTATTAGAAATTTGCCTCATTTCAGAATTTTATGTTTTTTTGAATCCTAGTCTTAACAAATTTTGGTATACTAGTACTTACTACATGGCAGAATAGTAAAGCTAAAAATGCTTTTCATATAATGTAGGAAGCTGATTTAAAGTATTCTGTTTTCACTTGTGCACATGAAATAAAAAATTAAAACAAGATAAAACTAGAGGGAAAGTTGAGTGATGTTTAAATATATATTATGATTGAAAACATGAGGGAGAAATGATTGTAAAAATTACTAAAATAATTAGAAAGTACCATTCAAAGTAAATGAGAAAAATTTTAATCTTAAATTACCTATTAAATAGCCCAAGAGGACAGGGAATTATTTGAGAATTCCTTCTGAATATTATTAAGGATGGTAACTACTTGAAGAAATTACCTTAGACTTAAGTCCAGGATAATAAAGGATGTTAGCTTATTTCTTGTTTTGATTGTAACTTATTTTGTAAAGCAATAATTTCTAAAATTGTATATTAACTCAATTTATCCTAAAGTTTCTCTTGGATCATTACTTTGTTTTGGATGTCTTGAATTTCTGGTCTAGAATAGCTTCTTAGAACTTTTTGGCCCTCTTATTATTTAACATATATTGCAAGTAAAGATAAAATATTGTTCTTCATATAAATAATTATGAAACTTGTGAATTATGGCACATATTATAATAATTCTTATAAGTTACAGTCCATATTGGTATACAAAAGATTTAATAGTAAAATGTTAAAATCCAAGACTAAATAATTTCCATTTCTAACATTAGTAAATATTTTATAACCTCAAAAATTGTATGCCATGTTGTTCTAGGTTCTTTGGGTGAATTCAGAAGGTGAGAGGAGATAAATGAGCTCTCTCATCCCCAATATTTATCAGTAAATGCTTTCTAAATCAAGTTATATGGCAAAAATTACCTCTATTCCACTAAAAAGTGATAGTAAAATCTAATTTGCAAATCATATATACGTTCTACCCAGTGAATTCATTGAAGGATTTATGTTTACAATTGGCTGGATCTTGTATGAAAAACAAGTGTGGATGTTGCCAAGCTAAGTTTGAATATTTCCAGCTAAAGGGAGTTTTTCTTTCTATTGCTCTATCAGCTTTTTTCAAACTTATTCAAGTTTCAGGATCAGGTTGAAGGATGAATATTTTTTTACTTACTTTATCCCTTTTTTCTTTTTCAATTATCAAGCATTTATTTTCTCTCCATACCTCCCCCTAACTCAATAAAAAAATTAAAAATACAGCCTTGTAACAAATATACATAATTAAGCAAAGCAAATTCCTATAATGATCATGTTAAAAAATGTTCAAGATGTATCAGAATGACCTTAACTGTTACTTGGGGATGAGTAAAATGTAGAGGTTATTCAAAAAGAAAAAAAAAACTGTTGAACTTTTAGTATCCAAATTTATTAGATTGTAAATGTTTAATGTTTCAAAGAAATCCATTTAATTTTTAAGGTGCAAACAAAAATGATAATTATAAATTTTACTTAACGGAAACATTTCTTTTACTTACAAAAGAAATATCAGAATGAGATGGGATGTACTTATAGACAATAAATGATAATAATAACAATTTATAATAATAACAATTTATAATAATCACAACATTAATATTAATTTGATCAATCCCTATAAGTAAAATTAGTACCCAGAACTCTGATATGGTTTACATTAGTCAAAATAAGGTGAATGAAAAAAGCCACCCAGGAGACATTACGTGAATTCACAGTAGACATTTATTGTTAGGGCACTATTTAATTTATCAACATGGAAACTCACTTATTATGATAGATTATTTGGGGAAAGAGTAAAAATCTATGCATTTTTTATCTGCAATTGTTATATTTTGAATAGCATTAGTTTCTTTTAACTTTTCTTTCAATTCCTGTTGTGTGTATATGGCTTTTATGTTATAAAAGAATTTAGTTATAACTCAGTTTTCTTCCTGAATTCCTCCTCAAAGAAAGTTTTCTTATAGGGAGATGAGATATGAAAATTTACTTTCTCCATGTATAGAATAGTTTTTTTTTAATATTAAAGCTCATTTATAGCTTGTTCAAAAATTTAAAAATTGTGTTCTTTGAAGTCTATTTCTTGTTTTTTTATTCTCAGAGTTTTGTATTTTTATAAATATTTGTCTATTTTATTTAATATAAAAATCAGCTTGTGCTTTGGGAGCATGTATGACAAGAGTTGCTGAATCATTTTAGAAATGTAGAGATTTATGTTTTGTTTTTTAAAGCCAGCAGTCTTTAACAGATACAGCTTTTTTTCCCCCCACCATTGGTAGTTTTTGTTACTAAAACACAGGAAAGACTTGGGGTTTCTTAATGTTTTCTCTCACTTTTTAACCTTTTAATTTTGATTGATGTAAATTTTGTGGTGATAAAATATGTGTTCAGATTTGGAAAAAAGAAAATAAAATAGGAAGCAAGGTAAGACTGAACTGAGAAGGGAAAATAATTAACTTTGTTTTATGTAATTAGGAGTGATTTAGGGGACATTTGGCACATTGTTCAAAGAAATAGAATTTTTCCCATTTTATTAAGTCTTTTGTTAACTGCTCTCATCTTTTTATTTTAAATTATGATGATTCTCAATTGCTAGTGACTCATCTACTAATTTTGATTTTATAAATTCAAAATAATATTATTTTTAGCTTCTATGAGCATATTGAAGTTGATATACCAAAGTAAGCCTTTGCATATTTTGATAATACCAAGGTAAATCCTTTGGTCGTATATCAGTTATACGTGGTAAGTATTTGTTTTCTTGGGAAAAATGCTTTACATTTTCTTAAGTCATCTTTTTTGGCTTCCATTCAGCAATATTTTGGACCATCAGTTTGGGCAATAATGGATAATCTTCAGCTGATTAATTAAGAACTGACTATGCTTTCATTTTTTCTCAATGAGTTGTCTTTTAGATTTTTTTTATTCATGTAGATGAACTATCTGATATTGTTCTAGTGGGTTATATAATAAGAAAGAAATGAACATTCAGTCCTGGATTTAAAATGTATGTTGATTTCTCTTCCTATGAAAGATGGTAAAAGGTTTTGAATAATGGATATATCAACCTGAAATAAGACTACTTATGTAGTAAAAACTAGGTTCTTTAATGGGGGCAACAGAATGGCAATCTAGGACCATTATATAGCACCAAAGTACAAATTTTGCTTGAGGGTAAGGGTTGAGCATGGGGTTCTTAACAGAATACCAGGGCAGAAGGAGTAGGACACAGTTCTAGAAACTGTGCAGCTCCAGGTGCCAGGAGATTGGAACATTCTATGGAACAGTGTCCACAAGTGTATCAAGAGGAAATGTCCAATGATACTGTACAACCAGTTCCTCCTGGCTCTGGGGTTGGGGTGGGGTATCCTCAAAATCTCCTGCATTTAGCACTTTTCTACAATCTAGGTGATCGGGAAAAACGCAATGTCCCTTAAAAAGAAAAGGATGGTTTCAGTGTGAAAAGAAATACACAAAAGAACCTGAAAAGGTAGATGGGTCATTATGACCTGTGTTAAGAGGTTGAAGGGTAGAATGATATCAGGAAGAGGAGATAGGGAAGAGAGGAGGGGTTTAATTAGTTTGAACCAAAACATGGTTTAGAGGGGAATTTGGAATTGTAGCAAGCTAATAATTTCTTGATTTTTTTCATTGTAATAAAATCATCCTGAAAGGTGGCAGAACCAGCAAAGGGGAAACCTTATTATATTTGTGTCTGATTTTTACTAATTAAGAGTAAGTAGGTAGAAATAATGGGCATGCTGGGGCAAAGCTATTAATCCTTTGTAGTGATAGAGGAATAGAGAAAAGCCAGTAAGAATCTGACATATTTTGTAGATTTTTGGAGAGCATGTTTTAGACTATTTACAGAAATGATAACATTGACTAAAATTCCTCAGAATAAAGTCCACCTAGGAGAACTGGTAATTTCTAAGAAGGAAATTTTGAATTCATAGTAGAGAAACAGTTCCAAAGAGAAGGAAAGTAATCTTAATTGTTTTATATTTTTTGTAGTTATTTTAAACAGGATCTTTTTATCTCTTCCTGCTGGATTTTACTGAAATTTTGATGATTTATGCACATTTATTTCTTAACCTTCAGTTTTGCTGGATTTGTTTAACTTGATTTTTGAGTTGACTTCCTTGTGTTCTCTGAGTGAGGCAACACATTGTCTAATGAAAGTCAGTAATTTTATCTCCACTTTGCCTAAGCTTTTCCCCCGCAATATTTGTCATTGCTGTAGACAGCATTTCTAGCACTTTATCTAACAGTAATGGTAATAATGAACATCCTCCTTTGTTCTTATTTAAAGAGCTTCTGGTTTATCCTCATTAGATCCTATTACTATTAAGTGAAAGTCCATTTATTCTGATGTTTTCTAGTGTCTGTTGTGAAAACTTTTTTTCTGCATCTATTGATATAATTACATATTTCTTGTTCTTGTTATTAACATGGTTATTTATGTTTGCAGTTTTCCTAAAACTTTGAACCAGCCCTTTTTTCTTCCTGATATACATCTTGTCTGGTCATTGTGATTAATATTTATGATATAGTGTTGAAATTTCCTTGCTAAAATTTTATTAAAATTTTTTTGCATCAATATTCATTAGCGATAATAGCTTTTAGTTTTCTTTCTCTGTTTTAAATCTTCCTGCTTTAGGAAGTAGTAAGACCATATTCATCTTATGGAAGGAATTTGGTAGGGCCCTTTCTTTTCCTATTTTAAAAAACATTTTATAGTATTAGAATTAGTTGTTCTTTAAATGTTTGACAGTTTATTTGTAAATGCAACTGGTCTTCCCCCTCACCCCCCCCTTTGGGAGCTAATTTATAGCTTGTTGAAAAATTCAAAAATTGTGTTCTTTGAAGTCTCTATTTCTTCTGTTATTCTCAGCATTTTGCATTTTTATAAGTATTCATCTATTTAATTTAGATAGTCATGTAATTACAAAAAAATTCCTGTTTTTTATTTATTGGGCTTATGAATTTACTTTTTTCACTTAATACTAATACTTATTTTTATTTTAAAAATCATTTCAGTTTCTATTTTATTGATTTCCCCAAGTCTGGCTCCCTCATCTTTCAGTCACCCTTTAAAAATTTTTTTCTTTGTTTTGATTTTGTTAATTTTTTCTTTGATTTTTCAAGATTTCTATTTTGGACTTAATTGAAGGTTTTTTGTTTGTTTTCTAGGAGGTTTGTTTTGTGTGTGTGGTGGTTGTTCTTGTTGTTGGTTGTTGCATGCCTAATTTATTCTGTTTTTTTTTCTTTCAGTAATGAAACTAATTAGAAATAAAAACATTTCCCTAAAAGCTGCTTTGATTTCATCCCCCAAATTTTAGTATGTTTCCTCATTGTCATCTTTAATGAAATTATTTATTCTATCATTTGTTCTTTGACTTATCTGTTCTTTAGAATTAAGTTATTTGGTATCCTGTCACTTTTTAATATTTTATTCAGTGACCTTTTAATATAATTTTTATTGCATTATGACATATAAAAATGTACTTATTTTTGCTTTACTGCATTTTTTGTTATAGTTTTTATTCTCTAATGCATGGAAAGTTAAAAATATATATCCTCTTTTTTATTTCCATTCAGTAATTTGGCATTGTCTTAATATATTTTGCTTTCCTTTTTGTATTGCCTCTTTTTGTCAACTAATTGTTATTTGTTGCTTATACACTACTTTTCAGATATCATCCCTGTTCCTTTGCATAAGCTATATCTTTATTCCTGTAATGCACTTCTTTCTCACTGTTGCATTTTAGAGTCTCTGTCTTCCTTCCTTAGCTCAGTTATTATATTTCACGGCTGAGTAGTCTTAACCTATTGAAATTACTTTGTATTATTTTGTATGTTATTTGTATTTGTTTTTGTTATGCCACTTAATAGAATGAAAACTACGGGAGCTTGGGGACTGTTTACTCTTTATGTCTGTATTTTCAAGATCTATCAGAATACCTGAAACTTAGTCTCTTAATATTTATTAATTGAAAATGAAATAAATTGCCACTGTTGTATATCTGAACTGTTATGGTCAGCCATTTCTGGTTAACATCCTTGAATCCACCCTATTGTTTCCAACAGTGACTTACTATTTTACCTGTTTTGCTAGTCCTTAATTCACCTTAAAGTTTCTCATGTGCCTTCTTCACTCCTGAGAAATGCTGTTTTTTCTTTTTTTTTAAATGGATATTTATTTATTCTGGGTACATTCTGTATTTACTTTGTTCTTGTCCCTTGTGTGTGTTCTATTTCCCTGCTCTTTGAGGGCAGAGATAATTTGATTTTAATATATCCAGTACCTCACGCAGTGCCTTATACATAGGTAGTGACCACTTAGTTACGATTTATTGAAGTGAACTGACCCCTATTTCCAAATCTTTGATTCCTATCATGTGATTATTATTTGTCATTAGGGGAAATTAAATAGATAAGAGAGCAGCTACATTCAGTTAAATTATTGCCATCCTTAATTTACTGTTTTATTACATATTAACAAGTCATTTTAAAATAGAATTACCAAATTCTGAAGTCACAGTAGATAAATGTTAACATACTATGTTTAATTGTTTGTAAAATAATTCTGTTCATTTTCATTAATAATGCTATAATTTTCTCAATTTCTCCACTAATTTACATTTTTAATGTTACAGGATTGTTTCAGTTAAGGTCTTCCTGTAAGCTTTGCTAATTAAAATAAAATTTCAATACCACAATATACCACTTTTTCTTTACCATTACTTTCTTCCTTCTCTTATTTCAGCATTTTATATTCTGATATAAAGATGGTAAAATATTGCTTATTTAAAAAAAACATATATTTGTACACACACAAACATAGTAAGCATAACAACTTGAAAATGTATTTTAAAAAATAAATGGCTTATTTTTCCCTCTTAGCTGATTTGAATAGGATGCACAGACAAAATATAGATGCCTACCATAACCCAGATGCAAGAACACATGAAGATAAAAGAGCTGTTGTCTCTCTAGACCAAAATTTAGCCACTACAAATGCTGAGAACCTAGAAGATCCTGCAAATACAAATTCAGGTTTTTAATCACATTTTATTACATTTCTAACGTATCGTCTATCTTTTCCTTTTACGTATAACAGTTCTAGTAAGAATATTTTTACTCTTATGATATAAAACATATTGACCAAGCTATTAAAACAGATTTTTCTTCACAAGTCTCTTTTTGTCTGTTTGCAATTAATCTGTGTATAGTTTGCTGCTTAACATCTAATTGCTTCTCAGTTTATATGACTGCTTGTTGATTTTCTTTTTGTATGGAGTGTTTGAGGTGAGAGATTTTTTGAGGGGCAGTATATAACCAAAGTTATAAATACCCATAATGTTTTTACTTCTTATTATTTGTATAAATGTTTTAAGAGACTATATGGTAGCTAGAGTCAGAAAAACCTGGGCTCAAATTCTGCCTCTTACATAATCTGAACATGGGCATATATATCACTTATATGTTAGGTTCTCTACGCAATTCCTTAAGAGCATGAGTTGTTGACTCAGTGTAAGAAATTTCTATACTGAGAATTTCTAACACAAATGAAGTCATAGGTTTGAACTAAAAAAATTAAATGGTGGCCTTCCAGGAAAAATATAAGCTTCTTGAAGACAGAAACCAGTTCATGTTTTTCTTTGTATATCTAGTGCCTAATGTAGTGTCTTTTATGTAGTAGGCATTTAATAAATTTTTACAGAATTAAATTAAAAATACATACACACACATATATAAATACATACATAAATCGATATTTTGAGGGTTGCATATAATATCTGCTGCTTAAAATTCAGCTTTATCCTGTGTCAAGTGTAATTAGAAAACTTTGAGGTGTGCAGTTGATACAATAGAGAGAACTGGACATAAAGTCAGAGACCCTGTGAATCCTACCTTATTTGTTAGTCCTGTGTGACTCTTCCTGGCAAATCACATAAGCTCTTTCAGCTTTAATTTCTTCACCTGTATAATGGGGATAATAATAGCACCTAAATGCTGGGATTTTTATGAAGATAAAATGAGATAATTTATATAAAGTATTTTACAAACTTTCTTGTCCTCAATGCAAATGTCCATTATTATTGTTAATTTAGTAAAGGTAATAGAAAGAAATCCTAAAAAAAATTAAATTGATTATCTTAATTTTAAAAAAGGCCTGGAAGGAGATGATTTTACTTAGCCTTTTGATTTGGATCATCCCTGAAAAGTCCCTTTTTGTTTTCTTCTTTTTCTAGCTAGAGAGCAAATAGAAGAATCTTGAAGATTCCTTTCATTGTGTATCAGAATATCTGTCAACATTAGTGTTTCTATGTTTAAAACAGATTATAAAGTACTAAATAACTGTGATAGTATGAAATTATTCTTGATGTGCCACTATTATTTCCTCTTGTATTTTGTCTATTACTACTAATTCTGCTATTAATGGAACAGAATCTTATTGTACAGCCACCTTTGTTCTTATACTATCCTTATATCTATACTTATTTAATTAAATCTTTGTCTCCCCTCTATATTTAAATATTAAAACATAAAACAAACAAAATTTAGTTCTGGAAACATTTATTGAATGCCTATTTTATGTAAATCCCTGTCCTAGATTACATAATTTCTTTTCATTTTTTAGATAAGACTTTAATACATTAATACAATTGAAGTATTTTATGAGATTGAAAAACTCTTATGCATAGATTTCATTCATTAAAGGCTAATGTTAAAATATTACATCAGTGTTAAAAATCACCCAATTTATGTCATAGTACAAACTAGGTTTTTTCACTTTTGAAGCAATAGGAAACTTAGAATATCTCTTAAAAAAAAAAAAAAATTTAAAAATTCTAAAACAGTCCTGTTTGCCCCGATTTTTAGTCTTCATTGGTCCTGATTCCCAAAATTTCATTTTGTTTTTTGTTTTCCTCTAAGTAATCTGTATCTTGCCTAATTTGTTAAAAAGTTATTTATAACTTTATTTAATTTGTAGAGTCTCTGATTAGGCATACGTCTACCATAAGAGTGTAATTCCAATGGAATCTGGAAGGGAGTTTGCTTTCTTAGTTGCTATGTGTTCTTATTTTTGGATCCACCCTCCTGTTGGCTAATAATTTACCTTGGCACGTGCTTTTTACTTGCTGACTTTTTTCTGTCTCATTTAAGCAGCATTAGACCTTCTTCATGGTGTATTTTACTGCTTGGTTTTGCTCTAAGTAACTTATTCTATACTTTTCTGGTAAATTTCTTTCCAATTATAGCTGACTGTTTTCTCATCCTGTCCACTTCATTTGAATTCTGATCCTTTCTTCCAGGGTGGTAGAATGCTTATTGTTATTTTGTTAGTCAGTTTAATTAACACATTCTCAATTTCATTAGAGTAATGAGTTCCTGGGGAGGAACTTCATGATGGAAATGCAGTGTTTTTAATGAAAAAAAATGTCCCAATCAGAAAAGTGACTGACAATTTTATTTTTCTTTATGCTAATTCTTTCATGTTCTGCTATTTACTTTAAAAATATTTTAAAAACTTTTTAAACCTTTGCCTTTAGTTAATTTTAAACATAGGCAAGTAAGCAAAATAAATTAGTAATGATAGCTCATTGGCAAAGAAATTAATATGTTTAAACCAAGTGATTAAGCAAAATTTAGATATTGGAATGGAGTTCATAAGACTGAACAGAGATTTAAATATAGATTAAAAATACCTTTTGGGGACAATAAAATTTCAACTGAAAAGAAAATAGCTTTTGGAAGGGCATAATGGCACTGTTTTAAAAAATACTGACATTTTTTAATGCTCCAAATTAAATGTGACACTTCATATGTGACATCTTTTATAAACAAACTTATTTTAAATTTTTACATTCTTCACCTGAATTTAGAAAAGTACTTTTTATTTTTCTACAGAAAATCTATAGTTATAGAGATGTAGTAAAAGGATTAATCCAAATTTTTTTTAACATATAATTGGTAAAATTTATTTTTTAGGTTGAGTACACATTTAAAATGCTACATATATGTGTTTGTATACATATATTACATAAGACAATTTCAAAGTGTTTAAAGTAACCTCCTAAATAAAGAATATTCATATACATCAGCAAATGTATTTTCTATATTAAAATGTATATTTTCTATATTAAAAATATCTTTTAAAAAAGCCTTTTCTGCAATGATAACTTTTGCCTAACAGTATTTTTCTTTTCACTTTTTGTTTTGAAATTTTTTTATGTAGGTATATTTTTTGTTTCAGCTTAGCTTTGTTTATATTTCACTGTGGCTTTACTTTTCCTTCTATTTTATCATTTTGGTTTGGGTTTATTTGAATTCTACCCTATCACCATTATATCTTCTCTGGTGAGATGACAAATTTAGTGTATTTTCCCAAAAGAAAAATTTAGAAAATTCTTCATCTCTTTTACCTTTGTTTTCAAAATAACATTTTTTTGGAGCACATGTTAATTTTATACTTTGCAAAATATCTTTTTCAAGGTCAAATAGGTACACAGAGCTCTCCTTTTGCCCGGGGAAACATTTTTGGTGAGCCGCTAACTGAGCTTCAGATTAAACAGCAAGAAGCTTACAAGAATTTTCTTCGTTTTCAGGTGAAATATACTAATTTTATCATGAAAATTTCATTAGATATACCTATGTATGTTGTATATGTATATATGTATATGTATAATCTGCTAAATATATAAGAATGTTGCTAATACGAAATATGTTGCTAATATAGGGATTTGCCTATTAATAATATTCTAAGTTCTAAAATGACATTCAGATATTTAATGTCAAACAATTTATGTCAAAAAGTCCTTATAATGACTGAACAACAGAAACATACCAATGTATATCCCCAAACATGCTTTTTTAAAAAGACAAAAAACTAGCATTTTATTTTTTCAAATACCTGCAAAACTTTGTGTTTCTAATTTTTATCCCTTTCTCCTCTTCCCCCTCTCCAAGACAGCAAGCAATTAAACATGTTTAGTTCTTCTAAACTCCATATTTATTATGCTGTGCAAACAAAAATCAGATCAAAAGGAAAGGAAACACAAAAAAGGAAAAAAAAAATCAACAAACTGCAGTAACAAAAAAGTGAAAATACTATGCTTTGATCCACATTCGGTCTCCATAGTTCTTTCTCTGAATTTGTCTGGCATTTTCTATAACAGTCATGTGCTTTTGCTTACATTATTTTATCTCTCTTTTTTTTTTCTCCTTTCCACTTATCTAACTTGTTTACTTTCTTCTAAGCCCACATAAAGTCCTTCATAAAACATAACGTGTTTTCAGTAGTATTGCCCTATGATCTTTCTGTATCTATCCCACCTGTCCCTCCTGAATTCTTTTTTTTACATGTCAAACTGCCTGCTAGACATCTCTACTTAAATACCTTAAAACCCAATATATCTAAACAGAACTTGTTTTATTTCTCTCTAATCACACCCCTCATTTCTAACTTCCCTATTATTGGCCAGAATAGCACAATCTAAGAGAGATAGAAATGGGGAGGTTAGGAGAGATTGTTGAGTTTGAGATGCCCATAGGATATATAAGTGGGCATTCCTGCTATGCAGTTGGCATTGTAGGTCTGGATTTGCATAGGATGATAATTCTAAACATGGAAGTTGATGAGGATAATACCTTTGTCTTGGAGTACACTCAGAATAGGGATTGTGGTCTGTAACATATTTTCTGAAAAGTTTAAGTTGTTTAACATAACAAAAAAGCAGCATATTATCTTAGAATTTAAAATCATGGATGTATGTTTGAAGAAGTTTAAGATATGGCATTCAAAGGATTGTCAATGCAAAAATAGTACAGATTCTTATTTTGCATTTTACCTAGGATGCATGTGGATGAGCACAGTGTATTTAGAAACACATCACAAGTTAATGACTAGAGTCATTATGGAATGATTTTTTAAAAAGTATTCTAACTAGTCAATAGATGTAAAAAATTTATATCTGGATTTATTCTCTAGATTGAGGAAAAGAAACAAAGAGAAGAAGCAGAGCGAGAGAGGCAGAGACGTGAAGAAGAGAAAGAAGAAAAACGTCTAGCAGAACAGAGGGCCAGAATTCAACAAGAATATGAAGAAGAGCAAGAAAAGAAAAGGGAGAAAGAGGAAGAGGTATACCAATTTAATCAATTCTTTTTTTTTTAATCATAATGCTGAAAATTTTATGAGATTAGAAGTGTTTAATTCTTTATTAGTTTTTATGTGAAAAGTGGGTTTAATGAATGATATATGATGCCATAAAAATTATTTTGGAGATTATTTTAATCTTTTAGAACATATTAAATTAATATTTATTTAAATATGTACGATCTAGTGTCATGAATAATTTATTAAGGTAAATTTATTAAGTTGGAAAAGTGAAAAATCTTAAAAAGCCAAAATTAATTTTTATTGAACTTTGATAGTTCAGTATTAAAGATAGCATAAAAATTTTAATGAATGACCGAGGAGTTGGATTTTCTTAAAAAGAGGACATAAACTTTTAATTTGACCTTTTGCAGGCAATTAAAATACATAAGAGATTGTGTGCCTTTGTGTTTGAATTTTTCTACTAATGATTCTTGGACTTTATTTTACAGCATCTTTACAGCATCTTTAAATATATCTTTACAGCAAAGACTAAAAAATGAAGAGCTGATACGGTTAGCTGAAGAAAGACGAAAAGAGGCAGAAAGAAAGAAGAAAGAAGAGGAAAAAAAACATGATTTACAACTTGAACACTATTATGAACGAAAAAAAACAGATGGAGAACAGATAATAAGGGTATGTTTGAAAGTAAAATTCCAAAGAAATTGCTTAAGTGTGAGACTTTGTTAAACCAACATCAGGAGAAAATATGCTTTGTGCCCTCAAATTTTATGTGAAGATGATGCTACAGACCTAGGATCATGGCATAAGCTTTGGGGCAATGATATGTTTGTTATTACTTCCACTAGAAGTTGTACTTAGGCATTCAAAGTCAAAATTTTGCCTTGTTTCTTTTTTGAACAAAGGCACAAGTCATTGAGATAGGTGGTTTATGACAATTCTGGCTTGGAACTTTATTTCTACAGAGCTTTTTTCCTTTACACTCTTGGTCTAATTATAGCTGATTTAAGAAAACCTGAAATTTGACTTCATATTAAAAATACATTATGTGGTTATATTTTTTAAACTAGATTCACAGCATTGTTTTCTTCCTAAGCAAATCTTCTTAAACTAGAATATTGTTTGATTTATACAACTTTGATTCATATGGGATTTTCAGAAGATCATTTAAAAATAAATAGAGAGTCTATATAACTTAAAGAAGAACTTGAGTCTAAAAGATCATCTGATTAACTCATCAACTAATTGTTTACATTAATTTAAATCCTCAAGAATAAATGATTACTGATTGCATTGAGATAGGAAATTCAGGCATTTGAAAGTGAATGAAGTTAATCAGTCAACAAAGCATTTATTAAGGATCTTTGTCCCAGACAGTTTGATATTTACTGAGCTTACAAAGGCAGAAATGAAAACTATAAAAGTCTTATGATTAATAATTAATAAAAAATTATTAAGCATCTTCTGTGTCCTTGATATGCTGTACTTGCTAGGTTTCCAGAGACAGCTAGGCCACTCAGTGACCTGGACCTGGAGTTAGAAAGACCTGAGTTCAAATCCTTCCTCAGACATTTTATAGCTGTGAAAAACTGGGGAAATTATTTAACTTCTGCCTTTAGAGGATTTGAAATTAGGAAAGATTTGAGGTCAAATTCAGCCTCACTTTCTCACTAGCTTTGCATACCTGGGTAGGTCACTTAATCTCTGCCTTACTTCACTGGAGAAGAAAATGGCAAAGCATTCCAGTATTTTTGCTAAGAAAACCTATATGGGGTCACAAAGTCAGACATGACTGGAGGACTGAACAACAACACCGTACTTTCACAAGTATTTCTGTTGGGGGAAAACAACACTTATAATTTCTTACAAAGTAAACAGGAGGTCACTTCAGGGGGTGGGCATTAGCAGCAGAGGGTGTCTGGAAAGGCCTCTTGTTAGGAGGTGACACTTGAGCTAGTATTTGAGAGAAAGTAGGAATCTAGAAAAGCAGAGAAGAGGAGGAAGGGTGTTCCAGGCCAGGGGAGCAGGGAAAACAAGAAGACTAGTTGGTCCATAGAATGACTGAAGGGGAGAAATACATAATAAAGATTTGAAAAGCGGGTTAAGAAAAATAAGAAACTTCATTTTTTAAAAGCATTCGTTAACACTTTGATATATGTGCTTTTCTCCAGAAATCCAGATCACCTTCCCCTGTGGTTCCTGCTCTTCAGAACAAAATCAAAAGCAAAGTCCATGGATCTCCTTCAGTTGCATCTACTGTGATTCATGTATGCTTTATTGTTACCAATAAATCAGTAATTGTTTTAAAAATTATCATTTTTGGAATGGAGTGGTTATGAAACTGGCGAGTTAAATTTTGGATATGTTAATTGGTTAATAATTGTGATGTAAATCACAATGGCATAAGTTTAAACTATTAACTCAAATGAGATTTTGAAGAGGAACATTGTCCTCCTTCCTTTAATCTATGTTCAAGAGGAAAAAAAAAACCTTTTCTCCTGCTTTGGTTGAACATTTGAATATGGCTAGAACTATTCTTAGCTTATGATAATTCATTTCATTTTAGGCCAGTGATTATAGCACCTCTGTCAGTTCTCCAGCTTTACACTGTTGAATTCTTAAAAGAAGGTTAAAATGAAAGAAGGTTATAATCTGTGGAGTCACTGTTTCTTTTACCACTGTCAGTGATAAAGCTCTCTATAATATAGGCTTTTTTTTCCTTGAAAGCTAAAAACAATTGTGGTTTTCTATGAGTATTATCTGTTATTATTAAGTTTTTAAAAAAAAACATGTTGAAACTCATGCTAAGTGCTCAACAAACTTAGAATTTAACATATTTCTACTCCTTATCATTACTGTGTGTTTATAAGTCAACTTTTATATAAACAAGTTGGAGTTGATACTATTGTTGAAAGGCAAATACTCCCTCATTTCATTCTTTCATACAGCAGACATTAAATGTCTTTCGTGTACAATGAACTGTGAGAGTTTCCAGAATAAATAAGATACAACCCTTTAACTCATTGATTATTTTTGTCAGCATCCAATTTTTTTCTTGTCCTATTCAGAGAAGCAGCTGACAACAGGCTTTTTGGAATCCTTCTCTGAGCAAGAATGTCTCCATGATTTTTTTTCCCCATTAACAACTGCTTAAATTGTAGGTTGGGGAAAAAAAATCCTCCTCTTTTTCAGCTGTGCTATTTGAGAGTAACTAGTGATTGGACAAGAGTGGATTTTAAATGGCAAACACGGAAGGAAATCTCAATTTTTATACAGTAAAAAGCCAAAACAAACATTGACATTTTATTATACTTAATTATGTTTGGTTAAGTGGACAGGTACTGGGGAAATATTAATGGATGGCCAAAAAAGTAAGGCAGGTTTTGTTTAACATTGATATGTCTTTGTTAAATAGGATCGCCCACGTTCCAGAGTACATTCTCCTCCAGTACCTGCTAGAAAAAACCAGCTTCGTGCAGATGGTAAGTATTAATTGCATATTTCCTTTTAGGAGTAGTGTTTTTTTTTTCTTCTACTAGTTCAATTTGTTCTTAAAACTTTACAAATGAACTCACATATTCTTTAGAATGTTAGTTTCTTAATATATAAAATGTGTTATATTTATGTCTAAAAAGCATATTGATGATATCTTGTGATACTTCTTTATTGGATAAATATGGATAGATATAGGATTAGAAATTAATAAGTTTATCTTGATAAAAATTTTAGTTGACAAATTTAGATTTTTATTTTCTGAAGTAGGTTAAGCATGCAAAATATCCTAATTAATTTATTTTTCACTTATCTTTGGAAAATTGCAGAGGAGAAAAAAAATGTAATTAATGAATTATCAGAAATGAGGAAACAGCTTCGTAGTGAAGAGCGGCGTCTTCAAGGGAAATTGCTGCAGGTGGATGGTGATGATGAAAGAAGCTTCAGGTAAGATTTTATGGTATGCTTTCCAAATTGTTCTCTGTATCCTTTGATCATGTCTCAGACTCTTTTGCAGATTCTCATCAGTTAGCCAAGAGAAGGAAGCAAAGGTACTGTGTGATTTACTGTAAATGTATTTTGAATAGTCCCTTTTGTTGAAATGTAGGTATTTTGTGTTTGTACAGGTAGATGCTGAAATAAAATTGAGGTGATACTCCACTAATGGAAATCATTAGTAAAAAAAAAAAAAGATGAATAATCTATGACTTAATATAATTTTTGCTTCCCTTTAGAATATGTTACATATTTCCCTTCTGAATATTTTTGTTTAGAATTGTATCAGTTTTCATTCTTGACATTTTCTAAGATGGGCAATTGTAGCTCTAGAGAGATATTTTACCTATAAAAGGAATTTAAATATTTTTCACTGAAAATCCTCAAAGTGCATAAATGATCTATAAATAATGAAGAATACTTTTTGAAGATAATATTTACATGTGTATAGGCTTTTTGTTTCCTAAATAAGATTCTTTAATTTTTTTTTTAATTAAGCATTTGGCATTTTGTCTGTTACAGAAATGTCATTTTTATAAATCTAGGATTTTCTTATTTTGGAAAATGAATCTAATATGAGAAAAATATCAACATGAATCACTGAAATATTTTATTTTACAAGAATCTGGCCAAATAAATAAAATGGATTCATTTAGATCATATACATTTTGTCTTTATATAATCTTATAATGGTAGCTTTTGATTTTCAAACTTTAAAATGCTTCTGGAAAATATGTGACTCAATTCATAAAATCACTGACTTATGCTCCAGTAGGGAAAGCCAAATATGATAAATAATAGTCAACATAATGTTTTATGTATCTCTTTTAAACTGTAATTAGTTATGGATATTGTACATAATGTCGTGTACACATTTCTTACACAATGTGGTAAATCAGTCTAGGCTAGGCTGCTGGATGGTACTTGGTTAAAGTTGCTATGTCTGAAAATTGGGAAATAAAGGAATTATGACATAAATATTTCTCTGCTTTCAAGCAATGAAGGATGACTGTCCCATCCTTTTAGTAAATAGCAGTCACTCAGTCATTGGACCCTCTCTCCATATGTAATTGCATAAGTGTCTTGAGTTTATGGCTATTAATTTCTATATTTGCATTATATAATGAAAAAGGATAGGAATAATACTCATGTTTTGGACCAACCATTTAATATCAGACTCTCATACACACATACCTATCTTTTGTGTTCACTAAACTCCACACAAGGTTAAACAACGACTGATTATGATAAAACTTAATCTGTGTAGTAAAAACCTATTTTATGATGTGAATTCTGTATAATTCATTTTTTCTCAAAGTATCTCAAAAAAAATTACAACAATTTCTTTCACTGATGTTCTGAGTATCCCATGGGTAGTCATATATCATAGCATAAGGATATTTGATAGTCAATATGAGAAATCAGACTTTTGTAGTACAGGAATGTAAGCACTGAATTGTATTTGCTTTTGTTGGATTGTATTTACTATTAAATCTTACTTTCCAGGAAAAGGGAAAAGTATCCCATGGATATATTTGATATGGCCAGATTTCGATTGCAAGCTCCTGTCAGAAGACCTTCTTCCAAGGGGCTAGATCCTACTGCCCAGAATATTCGTGACTTTAATTTTCTTAAGGATATGGGTAAGAAGAATTGCACATGATTAACCTGTATTAGATTGTTTGCTGTCTTGGGGATTGGGGAGGTAAGAGTGGGAGGGAGAAAAATTTGGAACACATAGGCTTACAAAAATGAGTGTTGAAAACTATCTTTTCATATATCTGGAAAAAGAAAAATAGTATTTAAAAAAAGATGTGTAAGTAGGCATCCTTTTCTTTAAATAGATATATAGACATTGTCTATTTATATCCAAGAACTTTTCAATCCTTTTTAGAATGCCAGAATTGGCTGATCAACAGAATGAAAAACTAGTTGTTTTCTCCTAAGTTCTCCAATCCTAAAATCTCAGAGGAAAGGAATTATGAGACAGATAAAATATAACTAAAGCTGAATCCACCTGATGAATTAGAAACTCCACACAAGGTTAAAATTCCACATATGTAACTTTAAAAAGTTCTTAATGTCCTCTAAAAGTAGATAATGAAAGTCTCTGCTTTTGGCAAACTAGATGAAGCTCCTCATGAAATCATATTAGGTCCTATAACCAACTCCCAAACAATATCTTATACCTAGGGTGCAATGATCTCTCTTGTGCTCTGTTGATTCACAGATACTAATTCTATTCAAATAATACATAGAAAGGAATGATAAAAATTAAGGTGGGAATGTGGGAAAGCACAAAGAAAGATATCCTTGACCCCACTCTTCCTTTCCTTCTGTCCCCCAATTCAGAATCATAGTCTAGAGGGGAAAGATCCTTGAGCCTGAGGAAAAGGGCATTAGGAACTCATTTAGAGCCAACTTTTTTCCTGTTGGAGATTACAAAAGGAGCAGGGACCCAGGCCTAACCTAACAATGCCTTAGTTCAAGGATGAGAAAGGCCAAAAAATGATAAGTTCCAAAGGTGAGTGATAGGGAAGACGAGAAAATCTGATAGACCGAAATATCCAGAGAGAAAACCTGAGTAAGAACTTAACTCAAATGCTGATAAATCAACAGAGAAGAAAATAAAAACTGAAGGAAAAATAAGATCTTAATGAGAAAAAAAAGTTATTTGAATAAATATTATCACATTAATCTATATTATTATTTGAGGAAAAAGATATTTGTAAATTACCCAGAATATATGACAATGGTAGGAAGTTCCAGAATGGTACATATTGGAAACTCTTAAAATAGAAAATTAGAAATGGATTCAAGTTGGAAATCAAAATTTTCTTTTTTTTTTTTTTTTTTAATTTTTATTTTTTATTTAATGATTACTTTATATTGACAACATTATTCCTTGCACTCGTTTCTTTTCCGATTTTTTTTTCCCCCTCCCTCCCTCCACCCCCTCCCCTAAATGGCAAGCAGTCCTTTATATGTTGGATATGTTGCAGTATATCCTAGATACAATATATGTTTGCAGAACCGAACAGTTCTCTTGTTGCATAGGGAGAATTGGATTCAGAAGGTATAAATAACCCGGGAAGAAAAACTAAAATGCAGATAGTTCACATTCGTTTCCCAGTGTTCGTTCTTTGGGTGTAGCTGCTTATGTCCGTCATTTATCAATTGAAACTTAGGTCTCTTTGTCAAAGAAATCCACTTCCATCAAAATATGTCCTCATACAATATCGTTGTCGAAGTGTATAATGATCTCCTGGTTCTGCTCATTTCACTTAGCATCAGTTCATGTAAGTCTCGCCAGTCCTCTCTGTATTCATCCTGCTGGTCAGGAAATCAAAATTTTCATTGCAGAATTTAAAAACTTAAACAGAAAGTAGGAAAAATTGACTACGTAAGTAGTAAAGTAGTTGTCAGGGATGACAGGGATATTCCTCATCATTTTTACTGTGCTAGGCCAAAAATAAAATTATGTAAGCTTATTTTAAAATGATATTTTAAATCCATTTTCAAGAAATAACAGGGTAACTTATAAAATATTTGATTTCTTTTATCAGATTCAGATACGCGAATTGATTTGAGATATATGTATCCTGAGTCTCCAAAAGATGATCAAACCTTAGAGATTCAGCAGCAGGCATTGCTAAGAGAGCAGCAGAAGAGATTAAATAGACTTCGAATGAGGGAAAATGTAGAAGGTAAGAAAAAGTGCTTAAAACAGTTTATCATTTCAGATTAAAAAAAAAAATCTTTATTGTGTTTTTTCCTACTTGGGAAGGAAATTTATACCCAATTATTCTATAATACAGCTTCCACATTTTAAAAAGTAGTAAAAGAAGCTATATTCAATACCATTAACAAATGACTTAGGCCAACTTTGACTCAGGTCAGTTTTGGTGTTCAAGTTTGGAATTGGAACAAAGTGAGACATTGGTAGACGAATACATTTACCAAAAGGAAGCTTACTTAATAACTTGGCAGTAATACTGAACAAAGATATAATGTTGATTCATGTGGACACAATTCCCCTGTCCCTATATTTAACAGGATCGCACCACAGATTAAGCCTAATGAGTCTCTGACTTCTTGTGTCCGGTGCTTAGAAGACTAGGAAAAAAACAGTAAACTGTTTGAGCCTTAATTCCCTGGACCAATTAGGTCTTAATGTTAGTTGCATTCTTTTTTTGTGGGGAAGGGGGGAGGAGAAAGGAGGGAGAAGGAGAAAGCTGTGAAGGGAAAGGGCAAACGTTTATTTAGTCTTGCAGTATGTAAACGTTGTTGTCCTTCAGTTATTGTTAAATTTTTAGTCTTTTCAGATTTCTAGAATGTAGCAGTTATAGTTGCCTTCTTAGCATAATAGATTGATAGAAAAAAAGAAATGGGAAATTTTACCGTTCTAATTAAAAATAGTTACATAAGGCAGTAGAAAAGCAAAATACTTCTAAATTATTTTGTAAATTTGTAATGTGTGTGTATGTATGTGTATGTATGTATTCCTTATTTTTATGATAGTATGTTATTTAAAATAATCAATTCCATGGCTAACAATCTTTTGCTTTGGATAATTTTTCGCTGAGCCACTTTAAAAAAAGATGTTTCTTCTTTCAGGGCTATCAGAATGTATTATGAAATTGTGATGTTTCAAAGCCTTTATGCAATTTTCTCTCTTGAAAATTAAGTTCCTATTTTATACAATTGTTTATAACATGGATATATTGGATAAATGAACCTTACAAGTTTATCAGTATTATGCCCTCTATGCTTTATTAAACTCATTTTGAAAAACTGAGACTTTTTGTTTTGTTTTACATACAAATAACATTATATTATATAATATATTATATTCATATTATATTATATTTATGTTATATTATATTATATTATATATAATTATATATATTATATAGTCATATATTATATGTCTATATATTATATTATGTTATATCATATTATATTATATTATAGTCAAAGTTTCTTTAAAAGTTTGGGGAACTTATAACTCTTGAATTAAATTTTTTTCTTCTTGCAAAATAGGCACTCAGTTTGTTTTTGTTTTTGTTTTTTGCTTACTGGACAATAGTAGCAGAGTTGTGGCTGATACAGTAATGAGGAAGAACTTAATATTAACATACTTTTCTAATCTGTGATAATATAACTACACGATTTCCAGTGGAAAGACAGCCTTTTATTTTCATGTGCCAGAAAGATGCTAATTTATTTCAAAATATATTTGTGTTTGTGCTTCAATACTTTTAATTGTTATTTTGTTTTTGGTCTGGGTTGAGTACAGTTGACCTTGATGCAAGTCCTGGCATTAACTTACAAGATACTAGAATGGTAAGAAACCAATAGTTCCCCTTCCCTCCCTTTTTCACTTCAGTATAATATTTTTGGGAGTATTTCTGTATAAAATTTTATAGCTTTGATTTCTGGTTTGGGGCCATGCATGAATATTCTTTTGAAAGATTAAAAATAAATGTAACCTTTCCTCTTGTAAACAATCTTTAATGCTGGAAAAGCATTTTAAAGCATCTTATTCAGGTACTTTTACTGACACAAAATAATCATGTAGAAAATGTATATATTTTATCTTGAATAAATATTTTGTGGATATTTGCATGATAAAAAAGTACTTAACTGTCTTAAAGTTTTATGTGGTAAATTATGTTCTTTTCAGCAAAGCTTGGACTAAAGATTTTTTACTTTTGGCTATGTTTTTTATTTTTTGTTCATTGAGTTATGTAATTTTAGAACTGGAAGGGATCTCAGGGATCATCTAGTCTAGTTTGAGATTCAGGAAACTGAAGTGACTTTTACTTAAGGTTTTATTCAGTGGATTAAAAAAAATAAAAGTGGTCTTAATGATATTAAGAAAGGTTCATCCTAAGCTAGTTGTGGTGTTAGTATATTATGGCCTCCTGCTGATCTCCACTGTTTGTGGCTGACTTTCATGTATTCCTCATTTATGGTAGCAGAGGAGTTGGGGAAACGAATTGGAACCACTCTTTCTATTCCTTGTCAAGTCATTTGCCACATTAATAGGTGGTTCTTTCAACCATTTAAGTTGTGGTAAACTTGTGCTTTCTGTTAGTGATTCTGATGTACTGCCCAAGACTGGATTTAATAAGAATAGGCACATTAGTATGTTTATTGTCAATCTTTATGACTTCTTTTATAGCCTAGGAATGAAACTAGGGATTTCCTGAAAAATTCTCTTTTGGAATCTGAGAGTGCTTTTATTGGTGAGTAAATTTATTTTACCTTTACCTAAGCTATATTCACTATATTCACAATTGTATGGTGATGCTCTTCATACTACTTGATGCTAATACATCTAATTTAATAGTTATCCATTAAGATCAGAGAATGCAGTTTTCTGTATTGGTAAATTTTGATTGAGAATAATCAGATATTTTCATGTACTTTCCAGTTTTTAAACAATTATCTACCATTAACATTCACTTCACAGCAAAGCCAGACTGAACATAATTTAACCTTGATGGATGTTTAATTGATTTTCAATACTATTTTATTAAGTATTTTATAAATATTTATAAGAAGTATATGTAAGTATATAACTTAAATATATCATCCACTTTTTTAACCAAGATATTTTATAATATAATGGGCTAAATAAAAATTTTCTTTTAGGTAAATTTCTAACAAATTACTAAGCTAATAGAATAATTCAATGTTTGTTGTATTAAAATTTAAAAATAAGTTTTCATTGATGTCTTTTATTTTTTATACCATCATAATTTTTTCCAGGACCTCTCCCCCCCTCCCCCCCCAAAAGAGCCATCCTATATAACCAATAGTGTTTTTTAAAGACAAAAAAGAGGGGGGAAATCAACACAAGTAATTAAGGTATATTATAAAACATCTGTTAACTTCCCTTTCACAAAGTGATGGATTGGAAGTATCCTCTCATATATCTTCTTTTCAGTCATGATTGATCATTTTATCTTTTTCATTTACTTTTGGATTTTTGTGTGAATATGTATTGCATTAAAATTAAGATGAATATGGTTATTGTAATATAAGTGTTTTATCCATTTTTTTTTGAAATATAGCTTATCTTATCCAATAACAATTTAATAAATATTTTTGAACCAGTCCCTAAGCTATGTATTTAGAGATTCAAACATTCAACAAATTCATTAAGCATTCATTAAATGTGCCAAGCATTGTGCTCAGTGCCAAAGATATAAAGTACATAAAAAAGTGTTATATTCAAAGGCTTATATTCTTTCTATTTGACAATTAAAACAAATACACGAAAAAATAAATGTAAAGTATTTACAAAATAATAGGAATAGAAAGAAATGGCAAAAGGGATAGAGCATTAATAACTGGATTTATCAGCAAATGTCTTATATAGGATGGACCTGAACTGAGCCTTAGAGAAAGATAGGGAGTCTTGGAGTAGAGGGAAGAAACCAAGCCTGACATTCAAGAAGCTTGTGCCCTAGAAGGGCCTGAGTATATTAGTCATGAGGTCCTCTGCTAAGAACTATTCAAGTGTCATCTCATTTAATCTTCATCGTAACCTTGCATTTAAGAACTGTTAATATCCTTTGTTTTGAACAGTTGAGGAAATTGAAGCAAATAGAGGCTAACTAACTTATGGGGCAACCAGTAAAGTGTCTGAACCAGATTTGAACTGGGGTCTTTCTAACTCCAGCTTCAGTGCTCTATTACAAAATTCTTTCCAAATGTAATCTAATGTTTTTAAAATTCCTGACAAAGACAGTCAGAAGTTTGCATAATGGAAAGAGCCAGTAAATAGAGCTGGAATTAGGAAACTCACTTGAATTGTGAATCTTGGCTCTCACCATAGAGAAATCACTTTGTGTCTACTCACTTGCCTATCTCGTAATTGTGGTCAGAAAAGAGGTGTATAAATCAAAATAATATAGAAATGTACACCATTATTATTGTTATTTTAAATTACATGTGGATTTGTAAAATGCTACAGTTTGAGCAGTGATAGTATTAATAAAAGATAACTGTTGATTATTATTGATTATTCTATATTATAATCCTTGATTCATGATAACATGAGATGACATCAGTAGAATAGGTGTAACAAAACCTTTTCCACTCTTGTGTCATATAGTAAGGGGTAAGGAAGAAAGAAATTGTAGTGTTCATCATTTAGTATTTGACAAACAGATCTGGGGATTATGGCTCATGATGTTGGTTGTCATTAATCTTGGCTCTTAAGGCCTGGGTCAGGTAATAAAGTAAGATGTCACTTGGGGCACCTAGGTATTGTAGTTGTTGGAGTGTCAGACCTGGAGTCAGGAAGATGACCTCTTCTTGAGGTCA
The DNA here is from genome assembly GCF_016432865.1 of Antechinus flavipes. Classification (NCBI taxonomy): domain Eukaryota; kingdom Metazoa; phylum Chordata; class Mammalia; order Dasyuromorphia; family Dasyuridae; genus Antechinus; species Antechinus flavipes. The sequence continues at coordinate 455,173,374 of NC_067398.1, read as the reverse complement.
GATCTGGCTTTGTCACTTCACCCTGTTTGCCTTAGTTTCCTCATCTATAAAATGAGCTAGAAAAGGAAGTGGTGAATTCTTCCCATGTCTTTGCCAAGGAAATCCCAAATGGGATCACAAAGTGTTAGGTGAGTGAACAACAAAGGATAAAAGAGTCAAATAAGAGTAAAGTGAAAAGCCACTTATTCCTGATAGCCAGTGTAGATAAGCTTGGCACAAGAAATTACTTATACTTTTTCTTAAGACAGAATTCAGTGCAACATTTCTGTTTTTAAAAAAGTACAGATGAATCACTTCATAAAACAGGTGATTACAAAAAAAAATAGCACACTTGTTAGAGAAAAATATTTTGTTTTATTTTTAATTTTGAGAAATAGATAAAGGAGTTATCTGAGTAGACTTAAATCAAAAAAATCTGCTTGCTGGACCACAAAGTAAGGAGAATTTTCCTAGTATTCTTGGATCTTCCATATGCAGCAAGCTAAGTCTTTTTGTACTGATTGATAAGAGGCAAGAATGAGACACTAAAGGACACATGTGAAGCAGCTGCTGTCCTTCAGCTCTCAATAATTGACAAGTTGAAGTCAGTACGCTTCAAAACAAGGCTATAAAAACAGTGGAGGGGGAGTGGGCTATGTTTGAAATATACAAATATGTCAGGGAAATTCATGATGCAACACAAAGGGTTTTCTAGTACTAGGGCTGTTATGAAAAGGCATTACTCATGGGAAGTAACTATCCTTGGGAAATTTGCTGAGTGTATATAGTCTCTAGAGTTTTTTGGGGAGGGGGAGTGTGTAGGGAGAGGTAGTTTAATTCACTTCTTACAATTCCTCCCTTTGATACTTCCCTGGAAGTATCACATTTATACTATTCAGTGTATAAATTCACTGTACAAAAGGCTCAAGTCCGTTGTCTATATGGCAGAATAGGAACTTTATTCCAATGAAGATTATGATGGTGATGAAACAAGAAGATGCAAAACATTAGCAAAATCCAGAACATTCTCTTAAATGTTAACTAGCAAACAGTTATACTTCAATAAATGTATGAACAAAAGCAGTTTGAACAACCTAGATCTTAAACCTTTCCAAAAGGCTGGGATACTCTATTAGAAAATGGACGATAAACATATAATCAAAAGGACAAAAAGAAACAGAATGCATCTTAATATCCATTTAGAGAATAGGATTTTGTTCCATTTTGGGTTTAGCTGTCTATTTTATGAAGTTGTTTGCTTCTAAGAGACCTCTTCCCCTGGAAATTTTTGCATCATGGGTATCAGTAATCCTTGACATTGTTAATAAAAGATTTGATTTGGCCTACTTAAAATCAAGAGTTTTGCATCCCTGAATCAATATTCTGGTGTTTTTAATTGAGCTGTTACTTATTGTTAGAATATGGAATGGGCCTTTTCATCTTTGTGATTAAGGCACGTTTGTGGAGAATATTTCCTTGACCATCACTTCTCTAGGTAAAGCTACTAAAAATCTACAGATGAGATTTACTATGATTTAATAAAATCTGACAAAATTAATTACATTGGCCTTCTAGTAATTAATTGATGTGGATAAAACCTGTTAGATTTTATAGAGCTAACCTTATAAATAGTAGAGCTGTAGGAAGAACATCAATGCAGTCTACCCATAATTTTGAATATTCTCTGAATATTTCAGAGGATTTTATTTTCATATACCACTTGCTCATTCTGTCTTTACCTGACTCTTGCAATATGATATGAATAATATTATCTGTAGGCTAGAGGAAGAATTTGAAAGAAGTTGCATGAGGAATTGGATTCCTTTCTACAGCAATTAAAGCAGTTTTATATATAAAATCCTTAATCCATTTTGAGAATTTATAGATAATATGTATTATCTATCTATCTATCTGATATATAAAAGTCAAAGCCTATGTATTTTATAGGCAATACTTATTCCTCGCTCCCTCCAAAAATTATCAGTCAGACATAAAAAAAATTCAACACTTTGTTCTATCTTTTTCAGTCCTGCTTTTTATTATCTCCAAGGTTAAAAAAATTTTCAAATCATCTTAAGACCATAATTTTTACTTGACTTTTTAATAAACATTTGGAAGTCAATCATATATTCTAGTTCACTTGGAAACAGTTAATCTTGTTTCTTTTCTTAAATACAGTTTACTACCTTAGAATTTTAAAACTTTTGCATCTTTATCACATCACCTCTTTGTCCTATTCCCCTTTATTTGTTTGTTATCTTCAAATCATCTTGTTTGCCTTTTGTTCTTGAAGAAGACCATGACATGCAAATGATTTAAGTGAGGGTCACACACAGAGTCAAGCAGTCTTACTTTCTCTGGAGGAGCCATCTGGGTCCCGTGACCCAGGTAAAGATCAGGATGAATGAAGATGACCCTGGAATCAGTGGGAGATCTTGGTGTTCTTAAGTTAAGATCTTTAACAGGTCTCAGTTTGTCTGAGGCAGTGGCCCATTCAGTGATTACAACTAGGTAAGAAAATATAACATCTAGAAAATCTATCCTGTGTAGACCTAGTATTATGTTTTTTAGCAAGGAATGGCAAGCTAAGCTCATCTACTTAATTGATTAGGAAGTTGAAATAAATAATGCTCATAAAATTAGAATAGTAAAAAATAAAAACATTAAGGTACTTATACTTGCATCCCATTATAGCACTTAAGAAATGCCTGACTATTGCAGCAAAAAAATCATTATATAAAAAAGAATCTTGATAATTGACCTACCAGAGATTTCCTATGAAAGAAAGAAGAGAGACAGTTACAGTAATATCAGGAGTATTCCTTCAAGGATAAGTCAGTTATGCATCAAAGTTCTATATTATTCACAGGGTATTATAGCCAAACTTAGGATTATCAGATGTGGGAAATATTCCTCTTGAAAAAAGAAACAGCACAGTGAGGAAACTGAGTAAAGAAGATTCTGTCATTGTCTTCTTAAGGCGATCTTCTCAACCTTTCCATGCATAGATTTGCCCTTGTAAATAAAAAATACTTAATCTACCTGCCTTAATCTACTAGAGAAGAAATGACAAAGAAATGGCAAACTATGTAAGTGCTTTTGCCAAGAAAATTTCATGGACAATAGGGTCTGTAGAGTCGCAAAGAATTGGACATGACTCAGTCTCTTTGAGCAGCTTGTGACATTTCCCTCGAATCATATATTACTGACTTAAGGATGTTTCAGAAGTTATACCTGAATTAAAACTCAGAATAATAACAAATTACAATCTTAAGATTTTAGCTCAAATCGTAATTTCACTAATTACAACTTAGATCCATGTAGTTATTTTATTTTTCCATGTTGTTGCATTAACATTTTACAATAAGAAAATTTATCAGGGCTTTCTAAAACATCTTTCGTTAAGTTCATTGTGATAATTATCAATCATTAGAAAGCAAGAAAATATTGACATTCTGGAATTCTACATAGATACTGAATATATCATGGTTTACTCAGAACCCAGAAAAATGCTGACTATTTACTGAGAGTCTCCAGACTAACATATCCTATCTCATAAGTTATTACATATTAACTCTAAAAGCAAAAATAAAATATTCAAAACTGGGGTCTGTTGAGACTGAGTTGGTTCAAAAGAAGATTTTATGACCTTGCCTAAATAGAAAGAACCAAACAATCTGGCAAGTGCAGAGAGAAGGAGAATTTACAAGGTTTTTTGTACTGGAACTACAATAAATAAATTAAGCAAAATATACCCAAACATTTGACAGGTTTTAAGCCTTATGACAACAGTCTTTAATAACTTTTCTAATCTGAATGCTGGGAAATTATAAACAAAGGAGTTTGTTTTCTAATGCTACAATAGTGACATCCTCTTAACAATATTACTTACACTTTGGTTTCCCAAAATTCACAGTATAAGAAAATAGAGAAACTTTATAATAACAAAATTTTTTGCCAGTCAAATAACATCAATTTAATTGAATGCATACCTGAATTATTTAACATAGGAAATGAATTTGTTTTATATGTTTTGGCATTCTATATTGACTGCATTAAAAATCAGTGTAGAGCAATTTTCATTCAATTATACTTTTAACAAATTTATTTTTGTATTTTCTAACTATATTGTCTTAGTGACAAATATAAAGTGTATTTTTCCTTAAGGTCTTCTTGTAGGAAATCAGACATCACCAATTATACTATAATGAGAACACATCTCACTGTACATCAGAATAGCATAAACTTAGTTACATTTGGATCTATATTTACAACTGTTATCTTTCAAAATCTCAATTTTTCTAAGAACTATTTATTATGAGCAGTTCACATCTCAGGGCCTACTACTTTTAATTAGTTTGTAGCCACAGATTTAATGTGACAGTCTTGTATTGTTATAACTTGTAAGGTCTATGAGAATCTCTCTTACATAGTAATTAAATTATGAATGGATATTAGAGGTGGCTCATATTTGGCTCAGTGGATAGAGCACTGGTCCTGGAGACAGGAAGACATGAATTCAATTTCAGCCTCAGACACTTACTAGGTTTATGACCTTTGGCAGATCATTTAAACGTCTGTTTGCCTTAGTCTACTAGAGAAGAAATGACAAAGAAATGGCAAACTCTGCAAGTGTCTTTGCCAAGAAAATCTCATGGACAGTAGGGTTCACAGAGTTACAAAGAATTGGACATGACTAAAAGACTGAACAACAAAATAGGAAGCTTATTCCAATAAAGCTTATGGTGGTGATGAAGCAAAAATATGGAGAACTTTACAAAATCCAGAACATTCTCTCCTCCTAAAGACTAGAATATGCCTTTCTGATTCTGTTCTTTGAGTACAAAATTTTAGTATATTGTGTTTAATCCATGCTGCAAATTTATTTTTATATTTTCCATTTAGTAAAAACAATTGGATAGGCTGTTGTCAGTGGTTCTGTTTTTCCATGTCAAAAAGAATATCCAAATCTCAGAGATCATGAGAAATTTCAGAATTGTTTATAACACGTATTTCTTGTTACAAATTTACCAGAAGAGAAAATTTCTCATATCTTTCTTATCTTAAAAAGATCGAAACACTTAATTAAATTTCTCTTTTTTTGCAAATCCAAACTTTTTATTTTATATTTGTCTGCTGCCAATTTTCTTTATCATTGTACCCATTCTCCTATATCTTTTCCTAACTTTTTTCTTTGTAATGGCACCCCTGTCACATTTTACTCTGACATTTAACTTTAACTATTTTCTTTCAATTTCTCTTGCCTTTATTTCTCAATCTATTTATACAATTAGTCTTCTACTCAATCTCTCCTTTGCAAATTAATACAAGTTTATTTACAAGTTTTTAATTAATTGTAAACTTTTGCTTTGTGTTTCTTGGTCTACAAATTCTTTTAGACAACTTTGCTTCTAGTTTAATTAGACAATTAAGTGTTGTTATATCACTATCAACCAATCAGTCTGTGACTCTCCAGGGAAAAAAGAGTAATAAAAAGGTCTGAGGGTTGTTTTCATGTAATCTTCAAAAAATTTTTTCTTTTTTTTTTTTTTTTAATTCTACAAAGTAGCATTTCTAAAGCTCACTAAGATTAAGCATTTGTAAAACAAAAACAAAAACATTGAAACCACAATTTGAAAATTCCCATTTGTAAATTTGAATGTAAATGTGAGGGAATTACATTTCAATCACAAATTTAGTATCTAATTAGTTTATGATGCCATCAATTTCTGCACATTGGAAAAAATGATTTCCTTTGTTATTGTGTCTCTTGTCATTTTTCACTTTAAGATGTCAGTGCTCTTTTGCTAATTTTTGTTTTGTTCTGCTTAAAATGGGAAATGTTCATAAATTCTTACATTAGATTAACTTAACAGGACTAAAACTCCTGTCATTATATGTTTATCAGTGACTAGAATATTCATATATATATATGTGTTAGATGCATGACAAAATTTTAAGTCCTCAATATTTAGACTTTTTGATAAGTTTCTTGGTTTGGAAATAATTTCTACTCATAGTTGCTAAAGGTGTGCCTAAGAATGGGAGTATTTTGTGCCTTTTTCATTCTTTTGAGAATGCTCAGACCTTCTCTTCCTATCCTCTCTGAGCCAGGTGCTTTTCTTGGATCTTTTCCCTAAAGATACTTTTTCTGGCAGAGATTGGATTGTCAGACCATGGACATGGCAACAAAAACAACACATAAATAATGCAAGACAATGGTCAACAGCTCAGGTCATAGAGAAAAAGGAATTCCTTTCCACGCTGGCATATGAACTCCAGGAGAAGTGCATAGCCCTGGTCTGTGGTTTATGTACTAAGGGTTGAACACTAAGCTTTCCTTTTAGTCTAAAAGAGATCCTAAGTCTAAGATTTCTTTGTTCCTTCAGAAATTCCCTCCAAAACATCAGCCATTTAAACCCTTTTTTGAGTAAATTTTGAGGCAAAAACAATCCTTACCTGGCCTTAGGAAATTTTCATTTCAGTCCATCTTTATTCCCTGGGGCAGGGTTGGGTGTGCTAGCCTCAAAAATCCCACTTTTGACACTAAAAATTAGAATAGAATTTTTTAGGAACCTGAAAGGATCATTCATTACTCACCAGTCTGGGTTCTGGGACAGATAATATTGCATTAAGAACAAGTGAAATGAGCAGCCAAATAACAGTGGTGGAAGACATCTACCCTGAGCCTGTCACAAGAAATTTCTTACCATTATTTTTGTATGAAACAGAATACAAAGATGACTATTTATAAAACACAGATGGTTATACGAAAAGAAAAGTGTACTTGTTGGAGAAAAATGTATATTCTTAGTTATGGAAAATAGAGGAGTATGTTCTCTGCTTATTGCTAAATCGAAGAAATCTGCCAGTCAGACCAGGCAGGGAGAAAAATTTCCCTAGACTCTGGAATCTTCCACCTGTAGCTAAGTCTTTTCAGAGGCAAGAATGAGATATTGAAGGACACATTTGCAGCAGCTAATGTCTGTCATTTCACAGTAAAATGACTGACAAAATGAAGTCAGAAAGCTTTTGAAACATTGGAGATGGGGTGAGTGTCTTTGTGTTGTATAGACATGTCAGAGAAATTCATGGTGCAATACCATGGGTTCCTTAGTAGAGGTTATGAAGGCAAGGACAGTGAGGGATTACTCATAGGAGGAAGCTATCCTCAGGAAACTTGTTGAAGTCAGTCTCTGGATTCATGGGAATGAAGGAAAAGAGGAAGTTTTATCTATTTCTTCCATATCTCTCACCTTCAATTTTTTTGAATTATATGTTAAGAAACTTTAGATTGATACTTGATCAGTAATTTATCATTACTGAGTTGAAGGATGTCAGATATTGCCTGTAAAGGCAGAGGGGCCTAAGGGTGCAATTTTGAATGTGATAAAGTAGGGCTGACCATAGAATTTTGCATAGGTTGTAAACCGCCTAGCAGGAAAGTTTCTGACCCCCAGAATCTCTAAAGTACATATTAAGAGTGTGGTTCTTCAGCCAATACTCTAACACATATACTTATTGTTTCTTTAAAATAACCTCATTTCTGTGTTAAGATGTCATATTGTATTTGACTTGGCATGCTGGTAGTCATATGGTTTTTTAGGTTGATGGTCATTACAAATGAAAAATAGAGCCCTATGTAGAATTATTTGTAGTGGGTTTTTTTGTCCTAGGGTTTACAGGAAATGGCTAGCGTAGAGGTTTATTTTCAGAATTTTGTTGAAGTCATCATTTAGCAAGTAACTTAGGGATAGTCTGACTGGACATTTGCTGTGTGTGTGTGTGTGTGTGTGTGTGGTGTGTGTGTGTTGTCTTTGAGAAGTGAACATGGACATCAGCCTTATCTGATCACTGAGCTCTCCTTATAGTCAGAGGATCACGTTTGTTTGTGATCTATCCTTTTCTAATTTGTATCTATTCTGTAAACATATTCCCTATCCCCTTTCTTGGGTGAATATTCTTGGATCATAGATCTTTAGCTAGAAGCATCATCCTAGAGGTCATCCAGTCTAATCTTACTGTTTTATCATTGGCTTCCCCCATATCACACATCTAATGGCAGAGGTAGGGCTTAAATCCAATTCTTCTGACCCTAGAGTTGGCCATCTTTCCACTGTACCACGCTGGGACACATGGTCTGCTTAGGTGATGCTAGGCCCCCCAGTGTGTCAGAGCTTCTGGTCCCCTAGAACCAGAAGAACAAATTCATTTCCTTTTCTGGCAGAATCATTCTTGATATTTCCTTAGAAGTGTAAAGACTTAGTTGTAAAGACTTAGTGCCAATTTGCTTCCCTCAAAGATCATTTTCTCCTTGGTTTTTCTGAGGGCAAAAACAATCCATATCCCTCACAAAAACTAGCACCATTTGTGGTATCATCTATATTAGGGACTAAATAAATATTTAACAGATCTTGAGGAGAGAGCATGGATGATCTTTTTCAAGATAGCATATAAACAGAGTTAAAAATTGAAACAGCCTTATTCTCCCCTTATGTTTTATTTCAGCTTAAGCATAGGAATATTTTACATTGGGGTAAAATGTTGAGATTTGGCTATAAAATAATCTTTGAATTAAAGTTTTTGAATATGTGAATGTCTGCCTTATTAAAAACTGGATATCCTCTACTGTGTAGCAATGACAGACTGATCACTTTTAAGTTAGCAGTTTCTGTTTATTAAGTTTATTAAGTTAAGTTTCTGTTTATTGTCACTGAATTCATGAGGATCTTTATACAACTGAAATTTCAAAAATGCTGTCAAATGGAAGCTTTTTAGTAGAAAGACTTGCATGTAGCTGAGGGTTTAACATTTCTTTCCATTATTTTACATTTTTCAGGGACTAATGGAGAGAGGTATTCTCCCTTAGAAGATGATCCTTTACCTTCACAGAGATTACTGTCTGCAAGGGAACGTAGAAGGAACCAGATTAAAGGCCTGGAATCTGTTGTGTGTATGGTATGAGTTTTTAAAAATTACTTTCTTTTGTTGAAGAGGCCAGAGTCCTTTTCTGTAACTATAAATGTAACTGCGAAAGGGGCTGCCATGCCTTGTCCTCCAATGTAGAATGTTTCGGAGAGCTCTTTGACATTGCTAGGTGTGTTACAGTCTTGCCACAGTGGGCTTGAGAAATTCCCAAAAACTGTTTGCCTTACTGAGCAGCACTATAAACTTGCCCTTGGTTTTCATCCTAACCATCTTGGGCTTCTAGAGTTGATAACACATCTTAATGGTGACATTCCTATGCTCCAAACCTGAATCCAAAATCTGTTCTCAAACAAAACTAAATACACAATCAATTGACTTCTCGTTAATGTCAATGGGTTGAGAAGTACAGGCACTGTTGGGAGTTAGTTACTTTCCTAAAGATCATTCTTATTTTTGATTTTCATTTTGTTTCAGCTTGCATTTTTTTTCTTTTTTTTTTTTGGGGGGGAGGGATAATTACTGTATATTTCCTAGAGACTTACAACTGATTTCTATTCTGATTTCTAGTCCTGATTTGCATATGTGTCGACTGGACATCCAGTCTGGATGAGCCTGGACATCAGCAGAAATGGTTAGGGATAGATATGAAGATTTGACAATTTCTGTCCTGTTCTGATCATGACTCTGATATTCAAGTTTCTTTTTCTCTTGCAAAATCACAGAATTTGAGAGACCTCAGTAGCCATTTCTTCCAACTAATATTGGAAAGAATTCTCACTATCATATAATCAACAAATGGTCACCTATTCTCTATTTGAAGACTGTTTCACTTTCTTTGCTATTCTTTGGACATTATTTGATGGTAGTTTCTCAGTTTATTTATTTATTTCCTAAGCACAGAGAAACAAATATGTGGAAATATTTAATTAATATTCCATTTGATACACTGGAATGTTAACCATATTGTTTGTTTCTGGGCATTTGATGTGTATCATTTTCTCTGGCAAATCTTTTCTGCTTTTGAATTAATCTGTTTTTGTTTTTTTAACATCTCTTCTGTTGTGTTGTGTCATGATCCCACTTATGGTTTTCTTAGTAAAGATACTAGAATAGTTTGCCATTTTTCTTCTCCATTTTATTTTACATATGAGGAAACTGAGGCAAACAGGAAATACCTGCCCAGGATCACACACAGCTAGTAAATGTCCAAGGCTGAATTTGAATTCCAATTCACTATGCCACCCAGCTGCCCAAGCCTCTTCACTGCTGGATACTCTATTTTAGTATCCTAGCATCCTTTCTTGCTCCTCTACACAAATGTAGCCTTTAATTTGTGTTATTTGCACCTACTGCTTTGTGTTGCACCTCCATGTGTTCTCTTCTCTTCCAATTACCTCTAGCTTCCTTCTGCTCTGCAGAACCCTGAATAGATTCTAGTCAGCACCATGTAGTTCAGGGATGTCAGGGTCAAGTGAAGGGGTTTTTTTTTGTTTTTTTTTTTAAGATGAAGGGGAACCCAAGCATGTTTGCAGATGGCAGGGAGTGAAGCAGAGGGTAAAGATGTGAGATGGGCTGATAGATGGTCAGGCTCCTGCAGGAGACAGGAGAACATATGATGAAGAACAGGGGAAGACTAGAAAGATTAGATAACATAAATTTATCTTGGGCCCAGGTGACAATGTGTGTGTGATTTTCCTTACCATGTTTATATGTGGGTAGAAATAGAGAAAGCAGGTGGGATAATCTGAATTAGGTGTGGTTCTGGCCTGGTGAGGTGACAAATGAGGACGGGGGTTTGCATGACAGGAAACCATGCATTTGAATTGGTCAGCTTAGCCAAAAAGCCAAAATTGAGCCTAGAATGGGGGGTGATAGACATCAAATCATGTGCTTTATTAACTTATGTAAGCAGATGCTGTTCCTTCTCTCTGGGTTCCTCTGTTGCTTCTTTTGTTCCTATCATTTTCTCAGTAGCATACTTAGTACTCATCATCTGGGCAAGAGTTGCCTACTCTGAGCTGTAATTCATTCAAGTTTGTCTCTTATAAGTGCTGCTTTCTGCCATCTTTCCTCGCCTCTGGTTCATTTTCATGTCTTTTATTTCCCAACTCATCCATCTTGAGAATGCAGTCCCATCTCCTAAGTGGAGCACAGCTTAGGGAAGGCACAGAGGTCTGGCTGTCAAGGCTCTCCTTGTCTTGTCACAGGTGCAGCATGGGACAGTTTCCTTGAATCTAGTCTGTCCTTGGACTTGAGATTTGTAGAGCCTGTTGGCTATTGTAACAAAGCAGTTTGGGAATCTGAGAGATTGATCACAGATTTGGGGGAGTTGGGCCTTGTGGAGACTCAGGAACAGGGAAGGTGTTATTAGAGGAGATGTGGAATCCCTGTTCTGGGCCTTAAAGAAAGAGTAGAATTAGGGGCTGGGAAAGGGAGGGAATTCCAAATCTGGGGTGGGGTGGGAATTTGAAAGCATGAATGCAAAGGCAGAAGATAGATAAGCTAGAGAACTTCTGTCAGTTCATTTTGGCTGGAACATAGATTGTTTAAGGGAAAGAAGACTGAGCTAAAGTTGGTTGGTGCCAGATTGTGGGAGGGCTTCAAATTCCAGATTAAGAAGTTGGTACTCTAAAGATAATGGGGACACGTATTTTGAGAGGGGGAGTGATGTGTTCATAACTCTAGATTGGGAAGGTACTATGTTAGCTCCCTGAAGGATTAAGTGGACAGGACAATGCTGTCAACAAGTAATTAAGCACTTCTATATACTTTAGAGATACAAAAAATGAAACAACTTTTACTCTTAAAGAGCTGCATCCTGTTGGGGAAGACAGTATGCATACAAATACATAGTAGTTAAAAATAAGGTAATTTGGTACAAAAGGCCTTAGCAGTTGTGGGAGTCAGAAAAGGCTTCATGCAGAAAAATAGTCCTTCCTTGAGTTCTTTCTTAGTTGAGAGGGATACATGAAGTGAAGGTGAGCAGCAGAGTACATTCAAGACACACGGAAAATGGAGCATTATGTGATTAAAAAAGAGGGAGAAGGCCAGTTTGGCTGGATGTATTGCAGAGAAATAATGTCTAATGAGACCAGAAAGCTGGTTTGGGACTGGTTTTGAAGGGATTTAAAAAACAAACAGAAAGGAGGCAGAGTAAAGGGGGGAACACAACCAACCTCTCTCCCAAACCACTCCAAATTCTTTTAAATAATGACTTTGAACAAATTTTAGAGCATCAGAACACCCCAAAAGAAGGAGTAAAACATTTTCCAGTCGAAGGTCAGCAGACAAAGTCTGTGGAACCAGGTGGAAACCCAATATACAGTACAGGCCAGTGCAGTCCTGGCCCCAACCTGGACTTCAGTCAGCGAGGAGGCAGGACCTCTGAATCAGCGGCAATGCTGGAGACTTCTGGATGTCTCAGCCTGGGGACACCAGGGAGGACTCAGAAAGCCAGTGGAGCAGATAATGGAGTCAAAGTTCCTATATCCAATGCCTCCAAGAAAAATAAGAATTGGGCCTAGGCTACATTTGTGTAGAGGAGCAAGAAAGGATGCTAGGATACTAAAATAGAGTATCCAGCAGTGAAGAGCTCAAAAGGGATTTTGAAAATCAAGTAAGAGAAATAAAGGAAAAATTAGGAAAAGAATTCAAAGTGGTGCAAAAGGAAATACAAAAAGCTAATGAGAAGAATGCCTTAAAAAGCAAAATTGGCCAGTTGGGAAAGGAGAGGTATAAAAGCTAATGACTTTCAAGATAAAATAAAGCAAAACTGAAAAAGTAAAAAAAATCGAAAATAATGTGTAATATCTCATTGAAAAAACAACTGACTTATAAAATAGATCTAGGAGAGATAATAAAAATTATTGATCTACCTGAAAGTCATGATCCCGCCTCCTCTCCCCCCCCCCCAAAAAAAAAAAAAAAAAAAGAGCCAGGACATCGTATCTTTCAAGAAATTATCCACGAAAACTGTCCTGCTATTCTAAAACCAAAAAGAAATTGAAAGACTCTACCAATCATCTCCTGAAAAGAGATTCCAAAATGAACACTCCCATGAATATTACAGCCAAATTCTGGAACTCCCAGGTCAAGGAGAAAATACGGCAAGCATCCAGAAAGAAACAATTCAATTCAAGTGGAGCCTCAGTCAGAATAACACAAGATTTAATAGCTAATACATTAAAGAATTGGAAGGCTATAGAATATGATATTCCTGAAAGATTATCTTTCAAGAAAACAGAATTTTTCAGGCTTTTGTGATGAAAGGACCAGAGTTGAATGTAAAATTTGATTTTCAATACAGGATTCTGGAGAAGCATTAAGGGAGGCAATCAGGAAAGTGATATCATAAGGGGCCTTAATAAAGTTTATCTTTTTATATTCCTACATGAAAGAATATTTGTAACTCATTAGAACTTTCTTATTATGGGTGTGTGTGTGTAGATACATACACAGACAGACAGATCGGAAAAGATGGGTTGATGCCCACTCCACATGTGTGTGAGTTTAATATGAAGGAATAATATTTTTTAAAATGAGAGAGGAATGTACTGGGAGAAAGGGAGAAGTAGAATGATACAAATTATCTGCCATAAAAAAAAAAAAAAGAGGCAAGAAAATACTTTTCATAGTGAAGAGGGAGAGGGGGAATATTCTCATCAAATTGGCTCAAAGAGGAAATAACATATGTATTCAATATGGATATAGAAATCTATCTTAGCTTGGAAGAAAATAGGAGAGGAATAGAATATGGGAAGTGGGGAGGGTGATGAGAGAAGGCATATGGGGGAAGGGAGTGGTCAGTACCAAAACACTTTTCAGGAGGGACAGGGTGAAAGAGAATAAATACAATTAGCAATAGTAATTGAAAAAAAAATTGAAGCATTTCTCTGATAAGGCCTCTTTTCTCAAACAGAGGGAACCAAGTCAAATTTATAAAATTTCCCCAAATGATAAATGATCAAAAGAGATAATCTGTGCCCAAAGGGCTATAAATTCATGCATATTCTTTGATTTAACACCACCACTATATGAAGAATAAAGACAAGATATTCAAGGAGGAAAAAAGGAAAATGATCTATATGTACAAAAAATATTCATAGAAGTTCTCTTCTCAGGGCCAAAAAAAAAAAGAAATTTAGGGGATACCCATCAGTTGGGGAGTGGCTCAATAAACTGTGGTATGTGTTTGTGATGTAATACTATTGTTCTCTGGGAAATGACGAGCAGGATGCTCTCAGGAAAAAAACAAACAAACCTGGAAAGTACTCCATAAATTCAAGCAAAGTGTACTGTACACAAAATACTAGCAATGTTCTGGTATGACCAGCTGTAAATGACTTTACTTTTCTCAGTAGTACAATCATCCATGACTACTCAGAAGGATGTATGATGAAAAATCCTATCCATACCCAGAGACCTTACTGATTAAGTCTGAATACAGATTAAGGCATCCTCTTTTTCTTTTTAACTTTTTTTTTTGAGGATTTTTATTTTCATTAGGCTGGGAGATAGGTTTTCTTTCATAACTTGATTTTTATGGAAACGTTTTGCTTAACTTCACATATTGTTTCTTAAAGGAGAAAATCCAGAACTCAGAAAAAATTTAAAAACAAATGTAAAGAAAATTTTGTTTTGAATGTAACTGGGGAAATAAACTTAAAAAGCAACAAAACATTACCAAAAAATAAACAAACATAAGTTTATATTTTAACTTGCAGGCAAGCAGGAACCAATGGAATTTGAAGCTTGAGTACTACATTATCCAACCTACATTTAAAGGACAGGCTGCAGGGAGAAGAGGCTTGAGGCAGGGGAACCAATTATGTTGCAATAATCTTGGAAAGGTAGTGAATTCCTGACCATGAGTGTTAGTTGAGTAAATGGATAAAAGGGGTCAGATATGAAAAGTGAGGTAAAGTGAAAATGGCAAGATTTAACCATTGGGTATATGGTGATAGTATCGCCAATGGAAATAGGCAGGTTTGGGATAAGAGTGAAATTTGGGGATATATGATTTAATTTTTAAGCATTACTAAATTTGAGATGACTCTTAAAATATCGAAAATACAATTAGTGAGACAGAGCTGAAGCTCAGAAGAGACTAAGAAATTAGAAAGTTGGGAAGAAGGGACATGTTTTTGGTAGAAAGCTGAGTTCAAGTTTTATGTGCAGCAAGCAATGGGAGTGTGGGAATTATCTACTAGCCTGGAAGAGATCATCAATGGAGAATTATAAGGAAGAGAAAGTGGTTATAGAGGTTGAGAAAACCCATATTTAGAAGAGGGGAAGAATAAATTGTATGACTTGTGACTACAACAACCCCGATCTCAAGGTGTTTGAGTATTTCGTATAGAGCTCTGGCATTTCAGAAATATTTAAGTTCTGTCTTCTAACTGCAGGATAATTTTCATCCTTCTGTGCAACCTGATGGTTTCTCCTTGAAGTCAGTATCCAGTATAAATGTTGACCAGCTTAGAATTAGAAATGAAGAACGAATGCGAAGACTAAATGAGCTGCAGAAAAAACCTATTGATACAGGTAAAGAATCCTGAAGGACTATTGTCCATTCTTGGAGAAGTATCTTGGTTACTTTGAACACATACCCTTGATGACAGGAAACGGCTATATAGCTTATGGAAATTTCAGTATTGTGCCTTGAAACCCATCAGTAGCAACAACAGTTAACAAGACTGAAGGTATCAGGGCACAGCAATTTTTCCATTGAATAGAAGCTATTAGAAATTGAACAGCTAATTGGGGGAGAGGGAGGGCTAATGGATAGGGGTGTGCCTTCTGTGCCTTATTATGGCAAAGAGATGATTGGGAATTTTCAGAGGTCATGACAATAAAACATTAACTTTGACAAGGCCTGAAATATAGGCCCTGTGATTTTTTTAAACTGAAAACCAACCTAAGGAAGTTCAGAAAACCTCATCACCATCAATATGGCTACCAGGTGGCAAATTTTTTTTTAAAGTCAGTAATTTGAAAACCATTAATTACAGTGTTCATCCATCCTCTTAGGAAACTAAGTTTAATGTGAATTTTTTTTTAACTGAATAGGGAGATCACCCAAAATTGTTTTTGATTTAATTGTATTAATAGCCAGTTATTTCTTCTGAATATTAAACCTTCTTATGTAGAAATTTTTCAGATTTTCATAGTAAATCATTTTAACCTGTTAATGTTGGCTTTCTGCATTTTTAGAAAAATGAAGGGGCAGCTAAGGTGGCACAGTGAATAGAGCACCAGCCCTGAAGTCAGGAGGAGCTGAGTTCAAATCTGGCCTCAGACACTTAACATTTCCTAGCTGTGTGACCCTGGCCAAGTCACTGAACCCTAATTGCCCCAGCCAAAAAAAAGAAAAATGAAAAAAGGTTAAAATGATCATATTAGGATTGTTTCCTTTTAGTATAAGCCCAATTGGCCACACATAGCAAATTAATTTCTTGGTGAAATCTGGTGTTGTGGGAACTGTAAAAGTACTTATCACTTTGCACAAAGCATGACATGTGCCCAATTATATATGGCGTATAATTAATATATTCCTGACATCTTCTTCACTAAAGAAAAAAGGATTTATTTGCTTTAGCTGCTTTGCCAGTCATTTGTTTTTTTTTTTGCCCCCTCTATTAAACGGAACAGTGTTGTCAGTAAGTTGTACCACACATTATTACTTCTGCCAATACTAAACTCATATCATGGAGAAATTTTGTTGGATCTGTTATTATATGTTCTTTTTAATCTAACGTCCTTTGGGTTTATACTTATCTATTTATACCTTAGCATTTGTTTCAGATTTGAATTTAAATTTTATCTGAATGTAACTAGGTCGTTCATTTCAAATATATTTCTTTGTTATCTAGCATGAAAATGAATGAATGATTGAACTTGGGTAATCTCCAAACTAGGGGTTTTTCAAAGGGAGGGGAGGAGGTACGTGAACTTTTAAAAATATTTTAATAATGACTATAGCATAATCGATTCTAATATTTAAAGTATTATTTTGAGAAGGGGTCCATAGATTTCACTACCAGAGGGGAGGGGGTCCATGACACAAGGTTAAACCCCCATACTCTAAGCAGTATAATGTTCTTTAATTTTTATTGGTTAATTTCCCTACTGATAGATGAACTTTAAAATATGCTCTTCCTTAGATTCTAAGATAGTTTAGTGATAATCAGTTATTAAGTTTTTTTTTCTTTTAAATTTAATATTATCCTTTCAAACAGGAGCTTTTGGGTTTGATGTGGATTGATTGCTCATTAAATTATTTTCACGTGTCCCTTTGCTGTACCAGCCCTTCACAGACCAGGAGATGTAATTTTAAAAAGAAATGAAATTTCCATCACAGGGTAGGAAGACAGATTTTCATATAATTATATCTAATAATAAGCTATAAAAACATAGATGTAGAATTGCTGTTCAAATAAACTAAAATCCTGTAATAGAGAGAATCGGAATAGACATGGTTCGATTTCTTATTTTTGGCCAAAGATAGTTACTTCCAAACAATGTATCAGTGATTCACCACCTTCTGTGTAAACTACCCTTCAATTTCTTCCCTGAAAATTACTGACATTTTCATAGTCATTAACATTTGCACTTGACAGTACTATGTATTTAAGCCTCACAGGAACCCCCTCAGGTGAGTACTAAGGGACTAAAATTCATTTTCCAAATGCAGAAACCAAGCTAGGAAGATGTTAAATTACTTGCACATTGTCTCCTAGCTGGTGTCCGGAATGCTACCGCTTTAAACTACTCTTTACTCCAGCACTGTACTAAGCTTTCATTCCATATTAAAAGTAAAAACAACAAGTAAATTTTTGTTTCTGATTGAATTTACCCATATTAAGCTTTCACCATTTTTAGAAAGTGGAAAAGGGAAGAAACCTGAATATATAAATAATCAATTTCCCAGAGATTATTTTACCCTTTGATAAAGGAAACTAAAATTCTTTATTATAGAAATCTCTTAAGTTAAATGTGCCAAGAACACGTGTACACTAGCAATGACCTAGAAATATGGCTCTCTAAAAAAGAAATGAATAGTCACCAAGAGCTCTTTTTTTAAGAATGGTAATAGTTACATGAATATTGGCCTCATTAATAAGCATATAGACCCCAAATTTACTTGAGGAAGGACTTAAAATCAGCCTTTATGCAGAGTAAACAAAAATTTATTTTTTGATCTTTGAAAGTATTCTTTTCCTTCCACTGTGATATTGTTCACAAAGACTGTATTTTTCAGTAAAATATTTTTGACTCAACTCCCTTTTTAGAAATAATTTATGTAAACATAGTGTATTCTTTTTGTCCTAAAATATCTTTAACATGTTTTTTCATAGGCAAAATTGATCCTCCCCTAAACTTTAAAATGAGCTTTGTTATTTCTAAAAAATGTTCTTTAACTTCTACCATGATTTCTGGGCCTATGATAGACATCTTAAAAGGGCGCATGTGAGAAGCAGAATGAAACGTTAGGGATAGTACCAGTTACTTGAATATATGATAAATTTAAATGAATTTTTAATTATTACTATGCCATGTGACCATTGTTCTTTGGAGAAAAAAAAAGATAATTTGGGCCTCCCAATTCTGATTGACAGTCCTTATTTTACTGTATCCCTCAATAACAAAGGCAGGTCTTTATTTTTTAATTAGTTAATTTTGGTGTGTTTCCCTAATTTTGGTGTTTTTCCATATTAATATAAGTCTCTTGTTTCTCTTTTTCTCCAGATGATGAAGTTTCTCTGGTTGATCCAGATGATATTCTTAAGCACTTTACATCCCATGGTGGTGAAAGGAGACCCAGTTCTGGAGAAACTGTAGCCACAGAGCCTTGGCTCCGACCTGGAACATCAGAGACTTTGAAAAGGTTCGTGGTTGACCAGTTGAACCAAGAGCAGCGTTCCTCTGAAAATCCATTACCTTTTAATTGGCAGGGCCTTTCTACAGCACATGGTTAAAAAATAAATCTAGACTGGAACCAGTTGTGCCTTTCAAGGTAAAAGGAATGTTAATCTGATCTGCTGAATTTTTTTGTATTCTAGGCCTTATTCCCTACCTCCCATTATCATCCCTTCATGTAGATGGACAATTTTTAACCTGTAAAATACAAACAATACTAAATATGTACATATGTATTTTTTCCCATATTTTGTTGCTTTTATGTATTCCATGAAATTGTATAGGATTTTTTTTTAAGCCACCATTACTGTTAATTACGCAATGCATAAAGTATGGAATTATTTTCACACACATTTTGCCATAATTAACTTGTAGTGGTAATGAAAAGTACTTGTAACTGACTACCGTATGTGCATTATCTTTATTCTGCCTGTTACTAGGATGAAGTGAACAAAATTTTAAAGTGTCTTAATACATGTAAAACTTGAAGATCTTTTTGTTGTGTGTCTATAAATGCACAACTTTGCCAGTGTCATCAATATTCAAAATCATCTTTTAGCAAATACTCCAGCATGTGTGGTAGCTTTGCCCACTTCCCTTACTAGCTACTCTTACTTAAATATGGAAGCAAAGATGGTTTTTAGTTATACATCATTTATTGTGCAAGTAAATGGTAGGGATCACAATCCATTTTGATTTTGTTCCAATCAGTTGTATACTAAAATGCAAATTACATCTTTTTTCTGTCTCTGTTGAATTTTGGTGCCAATGAAGGCTTTGTCTTAAGTTAATGTCTAATTTATGGTATGATTTAACTACTTGTTTGTTAATGGAAATAAAATTTTATTTTATTATCAATCAGTGTTGTCCTGTAGATAATGTAATTTTACAATTAAAAAGTAAACCAGCCAACTATTTTAACACGAGATACAGGATTTTAAGCTGAAAAGGGGGCAAAACAAAAGCCATGTAAAATCCTTGAACATAGTATACTTTGAAATAACTAGAAATTTCCTAGGGTGCTATGAAAATAGGGGTTGAAACCATTGCTTTTAAATTTACTGAGAAGAACAAATGTATTGGTATGATGATTGTCTATATTTATTTCATCAGTATGAAACAAAGAATTAAACTTCTTTTTGGTTTCTCTTTCTCTCTGTGGCTTGGTCAGGACAGCAAAACCATTTGATTTGACAACAAGCTTACTGTGTTTCCATGACTATTATTATTTTAGTTAACCAATTTTCCAATGTTGGCAATAAATGGATCAACTAACAGCAACAGGCTGTAGATGCCTTCAAAGGATATTAATTTCAGTTAGGAGGTGACATGATGCTTCTGACTTTGTTAGATATATTTATGATTTAGAATTCCAAGATACTCTAAGTTATCTTCATAACCAATCTGGGCTTCTTGAGCAAGGGCCATGATTGACTGATTTATAGTCCTTATATCTTTAATTTCAATCTATCTATATCCTAATTCTTTTATAATATCTATTGTTTTAACACCTGGGAAATAGAGTGGGAGGTAGAAGTGGTAAGTCCAGAAGGTCTCTTGAACACATTGTCAGTTTAAGTTTAAACAAAGTAATTTAAAAACAATTTTGTGATAGAAGAGGAAGAGGAATTCTATTATCTTTAAAAATTTAGTAAGCATAAATTCACTTCCTCTGGAGTTTTGTAAATATGTGTTTTTGGAGATGTGGTCTTTGGAATCCATCCGTCCTCTTAAATAATAATCAAGTGACGAAAAACCTCACCATCTCTTGATTCACAGTTACATCGGAACACTATCAAAATATGTATTTTTTAAACTTTTATTTGGGATAGGAGAGAGTACCAAAAAGACCATCCCTATTGCATTTTAATACACTAAATCATAGAAAAGGAGGTGGCTAACTTCTGTGGTTTTCTTATGAACTTTGTTATGAACAAACCCATTTTACACATTTATTTTTTCAACAAATATTTATTGAGCTCTCCTACAAAGGAATATAATTGAGTGTGTCTCTAACACTTGGACTCTAAAGAAAAAGCACCATGTGAAGAGATGATTGCGTGTGTGTGTGTGTGTGTGTGTTTTTCCAAAGTCTCTGGTGGGCTGTCAGCCTTAACTCTGTGTTCTCAGTTGCTCATATACAAGAGTAAAAACAACTATCTGTAGTTAGAAGTGGTGAAAGCAGGGGTATGCAGGCGGGGATTCAAAGTGTCTGGAACAAATTAAATATATTTTGAACTGTAACTTAAAAACCTATTTTATAATTATTGATTTTCAGTTAAAAATCAGTCATTGAAACAAGTTTCTTAAGATTACACTGGTTTTGATTGCACTGATGAAAGAATTCAAAAACTTTATTGACCTATAACCTGATTAGAATATGCCAGATGAGAACCAATATTGTACAGAAAGTTGTACAGAATTTTTACATAAAAAACTTTACATATCTGTACCATATACATTTTATCCATCTGAAAAAAATTTTCTACATCCACTGTTAATACGGAATGCTTGACAATCTCGTCTTTTTTTAAGCCATCAGAGCACAATTCACAGTATGAATACATTTCCAATAAATCTAACCATCCTCACTCAAACCATGCCAGATTTGTTACTTTAATATATTCAACATTAAATTCTGTACATAGAGTGAAATCTACATCAATTCTCCCCTCCCCCCCAAAAAAAGAAAAAAAAATGTGACAGCAGATACAACTTAGACTTGTTTTTTTTTTTCAGTGATTCAAGTTCCAGTCCTTGAAGGATCATATTTTTAATGGCTCATGTTTAAAAGCCCTAATACAAGTATGTTACAGGTAGTTATGTCAGTAGTGATATTATTCTACCTCTGTTTTCAAAAAGAGTCAGCAATTGGTAGCTTTTGGACTATAATTCCCCTGCCCTCCCCTCCCCAAAATTTTCACCACACTGGGGGAAAAAAAGATCCCACAAAACAAAAACAATTATCAACCCAAACTTCTAGTGCATTGATAAACAAAATATTATGGGTCTTTAGCAAATGAATATGAAAATAAAGAAATAAAATAAACTAATGCAGGAAGAACTATATAACGTTTAAGGTTTTATATTACAGACCTGCATCTCTGTACATTTTTTTTTTCACAGAAGGATGATTACCAATATCTCAGGTAGTCTGAGTGTGCAAAAATCTTCAGAATAAGAATACCATAGTTGCTAAATATCTTTTACCATGAACAATAATTTTTTTCTTTCCCCCCCAATTATAAACATTTTATCCTTCAAAATACAGCTCTCCTGAGTTGTACTTCTTGTAGAAGTTCAAGCCTTTACACATATAGTTAGTTCTTTGGGTAAATTTCACTCTTCATACTTGCCATAAACTATCCTGCTGTCTAGAACAAAGGAGGAGGGTATCATAGCACATACTGACACACTGTGCTGAAAACAGGCTCTAAGCTCAACATGAGCCCAACAAGACAATCAGAGATAATCCATCAGATAACTGAAAAGGATTAGAAGGGAGTGTTTGTTGCAAGTCTGAGTTACAGTTCTACACACCTGTACCATCAAACCATAGAAACATGCTGCCATGCTTCTTTGTAAGAAGGCATTTTCCAAACTGGAAACCTTAGCTCCATGGTCCTTTTAAAGAGCTGAAGGATATAAACTCTAACAGAGTAATATTGTTACCATCACTGCTTGCTTGTTCCAAGCTCCTGTTCAGGTGGTTGCGATATTTGAAAAACTATTCCAATACGAAGAAAAAACCTCCGGAGAACAGCTCGAAGTTCAGGAATCAGGTCAAATTGCATAATTTCACACAAGAGAGGGTAGTAGAATGATGCATGAGCTTTGAACTGGAGGAAAAATGATTTAAACATTTAGTGTTGTTAATAATGGTATTTGCAAGACTAAATAGGTTTGTTTTATTTAAATTCCAGTGTTTTTTGGGGGCAGAATTTACTAAGTATAAAGCTAAATTTCAATAGATTGTTTTTCATTTCAAAAGATTTTAATTTAATTTCCTCAGACAATGTAAAATTTTTACACGTAAAAAATTTAAAGAATGTGAAACAATCCAAGGATATGTTATATGGCTTTTTATCTATTTTATGTGTAAGCTGGATTTAGGTTTTTCATTAAAGTTTTAAATATTTTGCCAAAATCTTGCTTCATTTGGCGAGGCAAAACATGCAGTGATATGCATCTGCATATACTCTTGTTCTCTTATAGTGTCTACATTTTCTGTTCTCTACATTTCCCTACAAGATTTTCATAGATTTATGAAACAATTAATATCCCAAACCACAAAAGAAGCAAAAGCTCCTCCCCCCTCTCAAAACCAATTTTTTTGTTGTTGTTCAACAAAATTGTAATTCATCATCGTAACAAATTCCTGATCTACAAATTTCCTCTGCCTTTTAGACAACTCACAAATTACAGTCCTGATGCTTAGAACACTAGATATAAATTAGTTATGCAATTACAGAGCTACCACATATCTCAGGCATAACTTTTATCAAGGGCTTCCTAATTTTACTCTATTCCATCAAACTACCTCTCTGTTCTTATATCTGGAGAAAACATTCTGCCTGCACGTATGCTATAAAGATACTATTTTGCTTGAACTTTCATACTTTAAAGCAATTCCAGATTTTCACTCAGAGGATTGCCTTTAGGAACTGTGAATATATTGTCCTATTTATCTCCAATGTCATTCTCCCAATCCCCTTGACAAACTTTATTTAGCAAGTGGTCATTTTCTTTCTTTTCATCCTATTCCTCTACTCTACCCTTAGAGACATCAAAATTCAAATTGAAGTAGTCTTCAAAATTTCAACTTCAGGAATCACAAATGAGAAACCACATTTTGCCTATAATTAATGGCATTTATTTGGATTAGTTTTTAGAATGTGATTTCAAAAATCTCAAAGCTCAATTGTGTTCTCTTTCGCACATGCTCACACATAGATATATACAATGTGTTATATATATGTGGGCTGATTCCTAATTATAGTTTTCATGACTCACAAAACTCTCAATATGCTTTTAAAAATATTTGCACTGCATATGGAAACACAAAAGATTTCAGCAGAATTTCCAGGATGGCTATTAAGAAGGAAACATTTAGGGAGTCATAGAAGAGGTAGTGCCATGATAGGAAAGAACTTTAGGTCAGAGAACCAAGTGACAGAAAATTTATTCTCCATTGACCTCCCTTTTTTGTTACCAGTTTATCTTTCCAAACTTTTAGGCTGACATCAAAGTTAGATTTAAATGGAGAATCATTGAATACCTTCAAACTCTATATCCTTCTCTGCTAAAACTTACAAATGATTTTCTATTTTGGGTATAACACTTGTAGTAAAAATCCATGAAATTGGGTTATACAATAGTCTTTCAATTCTAGATATAGTAGTTGTTCAGTGTGTCCAAGGTCATTTTCCTAACCACCACAAAGAATTTTAGCACCTTACAGGTGACTTTTGTTCTCTGTCCCACACCAAAGCCAATCCTCGGATTTATATATTCATGTGAAGGATCTTCCCTCCAACTTCCACAAATTTCCTTAATTTTAGTGACTTCCTTTCTCTACCTTTTACTAGATAGTCACACTTTAGACCTCACTACCACATGAAATAACCACATCTCTTCTATTTTCAAGCCAAAACCAGGGCTTTGCTAGGCTAATGAGTATATACTTTCTAGGGCAGGGTAAGTACTGAAAAGAGTTCATGACTGTGTTATTAGAAGTGCACTGGAGAGGGAAGCAGCTTGAGTTGGGGAATCTGTTGGGAAACTGATACACTGATCTAAACAAGAGAAGGAAAAGAGGCATGTATGACATGGATTAGAAAAGCGGACAAGACTGAGCAAAGAAAGAAGGTATGTCCAAATGCAGTTCCTGAGGTCCTCTTTAAGTAAGGATGAAATGGTTTGTAATGAAGTGTTTTATGAAGTAAATCTGAATAGCAACAAGTCCACACAATGACATTTTTCATCAAATTCTCAATATCAATTTTCATAATCAAAACCAGAACCAAATGCCGTTTTAAGGATGAAATAAAAGAAACAATTCTAAATCTAATACTTACCCTATTGTCACTTATCTTTAGAACTTTAGTTAGGAACAAAAGCAGTAAATTAGTCCAGGCTTCCCGGTGACTTTCTGATGTAAGAGTTAGGAAATAACTTAGTGCTTCACTGCAGACACTACAAAAAGAGAAAATATAATTTATGTAAAAAATACAAAGGCTCCATAACCAAGAAGTTCGTGTCTAGTACACAGAATGTATTTAACAAATGCTGACTGACTTGACTTGAATTCAACCTTTGCCTCTGGCTTCATCACTCTGGATAAGTCATTTACTCTTTCAACATCCAGATTAAGATGCTAATCTGCTCTGGCAGAATAAGTTTCTGAAAGGGAACTCCTAACATCAATGAAATTTCAGTTTAAAATAAAAGTAGAATATTGAATTTGAAGCTAAGGAGAGCAGTCTGAGCAATTTAGAGACAATTTCTATGGAATCTTAAAGGTCTGACAATCCATAATCATTTATTAAGCACCCATCCAGTGTTGTGCTAAACACTAGCGGGAAGTACTGACAAAATGACATTTTTTGGGTGGGGGGGGGGGGCTCCCAAAAGTGAGGATGTTGCTCATCTCAGGTTTCATAGAAGAGGAGTGGTCTCTGGAGTAGAGCATTGAGACCTCCATTAAGTAGAGGTGAGGAGTGTTTGGACATTCTAACTCTTAGCAATGAGGGAACCCCAATGCAAAAGAACGGAACCAATGTGACATGGGAGAAACACCAAAATGGTTACTTTGGCTGGACCAAAAAAAACATTAACAAGGATACTGTGTCAGGAGCCCGGTAGGTGGCAGTAGATTTGGAAGAGCCCCACAAGAAAAGCACTACTTAATTCTAGAGATAATAAAATATGGAGTCGATGGAGTTTATTGAACAAGGGAGTAACATACTTATTTTCTGATTAGAGACTTATGTCCACACTATAGTTTTAATTGTGTTTAAGTATTTAAATTATACCCCTTTATCTACCCAAGAAGATGTCTGATCATCTCCAAAATCATGAGTCCCACTGGGGCCAAACAAGCTCATATACTCAGGATCACACATAAAGGATTAGTCTTCTGAATGAATTTTGAGCAGGAATAGGAGAAATGACCATTACACTATCGCTCACCCTAATTTAACCAAGGAAAAGTGAGGGGAATTTTTCCTCTAGACAAAAGAACATTTAAGAGGTAACATTATCTTTAGATTTGCCATTCCTCCTGCTAATCACATTTATTCTGGGGGCAGCTAGATAGATGTCAGAGTAGATAAAGGAGGGGCCCTGAAGTCAGGATGACCTAATTTGAAAACTTAAGCTTCTCTGTGTGAACATGGGCAAATCACTTAACCTCAATTGCCTTGGGGGGAAAAAAACCCCAAAAAATCAACCTTACTGCCCCTCCCCACCAAAAAAATAAAACAAAACCAAGTCCCAAAAATTAAAAAAAAAAAAAAATCATATTGGATGAGGACTTGGAACATCTTGCCTCAGTTAGCTGTAAAGAATTTCCTTTAATAAATCTTATTTGGATAGCTAGACTTTGAGAATGGCTGTCTCTCCTCTTTTCTATCGTGAACATTGATTTATTGTAAGATCATTTGCTCTGAGAGGCATTTGTTGCCACATGTAAGAACTAAAATAGTTAAGAGAACCTGATCAATTCCTTTAAATTTAAGGAAAAAACCTACAGGAACTTAGGGAAATAGCATTAATTCATCCTGAAAGGCTCACTATATCAAGTCAGTTCTAAATTTGGAAATTTTTCAATTCAAGATGAAAAACAGGGAAAAATCTGTTACACAATTATTACAATTCATTAAGCAATTTCTAAGTAAATTCCCAGGGGGTTTCTGACTTTAAAATCTGCCGGTATTTCCTTTGGTTTATTTAAATAATAGAAGCATTCTTTCTACAAGTATAGATTCTAAAATCAATGCAAGGTTTTTAATATAAAACATTGTTTTAAGATAAAAACTTTAAGATGTGGCCTGAATTTAAAATTTTGGGGTGAAGACGTTCATGTTTCATTGAAGGTAAGTTGTGAAATAATTAAACATTTTTCATAAATTCAAATTGAGAATCAGGTTTTCATCATGAAACCTATTTCCCTGGAGATGGAAGGAAAAAAATTACGGTAAAATGTAATCACTAGATATTTTAAAAATGATTTTTATATCTACTATATTTCTGAGGAAATTAGAAGAATCATAATATTAATCAGTCTTACTTTAAGAGCCTCTGCTGGACTTCTTCCCATGCACTGGTTCGGCTCTCGTCCATGTACATCCGGAACAGAATTCGTAATCCACATGCTAGACTACTAGTCTCTTGCTTGAGAAGATTGGGTTTAGATTTCCCTTTGAAACCTGCAGGAAAGGAAAGATTGTCAAGTGTCAACTGACTTTACCAGGAAGATTTTCATTCACTTGTTTCTACAGATCAATTTCAAAGCTCAGAGCTACTTTAGGCCCAGCAAGTTTTGACTGGAGAATAGAAAGGCACAAGCTTTCAAATGTACTAAAAATGGACAGACTGACAGCTCTCAAATGCATAACAACAGTGGAAAGGTAGGTATGGCAAAGAGTGGTCTCCCCTAGACAGGTACTTATGTATTGCTTTTTCATTTTATTCTGTGTTACCAACTGAAATTCTACCACATAATTTTAAACCACTTTTAAATGCCAAAATGGCTCAAGAATGATTAAGGATCATTTCCACTTCTATATAATTAATTACTAAGATTGCTTCCAGGAATGTCCTTTACCACTCCCAAGATGTTAAAGCATCTCTCAAAATATGGCATTAACAAATATTTGCTGAATTAAGATGAACATCGGCTAAAAAACAGAACTTAGGATGGGGGAAGAGGCGCAGAAAAATAAGGCACCTAAGATAACTCGGATTTTCATAGTTTGAATATTATAAATAGTCCTTTTATTGACTTAAGATGGATGACGAGCATTATTTAATACTGACTGTGTTAGGCACTAAGCTAGGCAAATGGAGATACAAAGAAAAATAATCCCTGACTTTAATGAGCTTACATTCTAAAAAAGAGAGAAGCACACGTGTGCAAACACATACACACACACCCCTTACAAAAAAGCAGATACAAAGTAACTTTGGAGGAGGGAAGTCACTAGCAATTTAGGAAGAGAAGGAAGGTCTTATACAGATGATGGTATTCAAGTGGATTTTAGAAGGGAATGAGGGATTCTAAAATAGAGGTGAATAGGGGAAAACTCATCAGCTACTGGAGGACAATCAGGACTAAAGCACAGACAGGGAAGATAGAGATCTATAACTGAGGAATATATGTGACTTGACAAGTATTAAAGAGTTTCAGCTCTGGCTGAAAAATGCAACCTGGGATTAGCTTCTCTAAATTTAGTTCACCTGGTCCTTTGGAAAAAGACACAATCTGTTTATCACCAGGACCTATTCCATTGCCTTTTGCAAAAAGAAGTACGTCCCAGAACTTAGGTTCTTAGGTCATCTTTGTGCCACCAAACTACATCCAAGAACTTTAATGGACACTAGAGAAAACCAGTTGGGTGGCACAGTGGACAGAGTGCTGGGCCTGGAGTCAGAAAGACTCATTTTCCTGGGTTCACATCCAGCCCCAGATACTAAAGGTATATATGTGTGATCCTGGACAAGTCTCTTAATCCTATTTGTTTCAGGATCCTTGTCTATAAAATTAGCTGCAGAAAGAAATGGCAGACCATGTCCAAGTGGAGACACAAGGACACAACTGAACACATATGGAAGAGAAGAAAAGAGACTCTGTTAAGTGCCAACTTGGCTCCAATGGGCAAATATTCAAGAGATCATCTTTTTAAAAAAAAAGAAAAGAGCCTGCCTCTTGGCTTGGTTTATTTATAGGTCTTAAGTTAGTAAAGAATTTTTGTAAGACAGGAAGAATAATTTGTTTTTAGATTCATAGAAACAGAGGATATTCCTTTTATTGACTCAAGCTGATGATAAGCATTATTCAATACAGGCTTTGTGTTAGGCACTATCCTTATGGTTAGAATCTGCTTTCTAATCTATTTTAATATTCTTTTCCATTTTGTGGGTAAGTTTACCTCATTCACAATTATGATCATTATATGTATTTCCCTCCTTACTGGTTCTCTGATATCTACCTTTTTCTTTTCAAAGAAGGTGATTACTGAAGTAGACACACAAACCCATACTCCATTCCCTTGGCCAACCAGCATTACATGATTTTACTCTCTTCTTCAGGATCCATCATCTAATCCTTGGGAGTTTTAACTTTTTAATGACTCAGAGATCCTACCCCTCTCTCACTTCTCCCAATCCCCAACAAATCTTTATCATATTTCACTGTTGAACTAAAGGTATTTCTATAACAAATGCTTGTGGATATGTGTATGTGTATATACACAAGTGTATAATTGTGTTTAACCTTCAGATTGTTAAAATGAACAATCCTATATCCCTGGCCCTTTCCTCTATCTTTACATACTCACTTCCTATATCTTAACTATATTAGATAGTAAATTCTTTCCCATCCTATTCCTTATTCCCTTCTTTTTTCCTCTTAAGACAATCAAAACAGAACAAAAATCATCCTCTGTTTGTCTTAATTGTATTCAAGACCTTATGAGGACAACAGGATTTTTGAAGGAATGTTTATTTCTAATCAAATTGTAAGTACTTTGTCAAGACATATCCCTCTACAAATGTTCAAATTTATTTCCCATTCCAGTTTTTCTCTTGATTCTTGTGTTTCCATTTCAAAGCTCCACAGATCTGATTCTTTTTTCAGAAATGCTTGAAGGTACACTATTTCATTAAGGGTTTTGCAGAGTAAATTATTTTTGGTTGTAAGCTTTTACTTTTGTCTGAACAGTATAATGCAAGATCTCTTCTACTTTACAATTGTAGCTGCTAAATTTTGTGTGATCCTTGATAGAGAACTCTTTTGTTTTTGGTTACTTGATATAAGATATCCAGTAAGATATCATTCAAGTTTATGTTCAAATTAGCAGGAACCAATACCTCCTAAGTTAAGCCATTCCATTCTGGATAGCTTTTGTTAAAATAAAGATTGAGAAGTTTGTCCTCACATAAGTTGTTGTTGTTTGTTTGGCGTTTTCCCCCAATTACATTAATTTTTTTTTACATTTGTTTTTAAAATTTTTGAGTTTTAGATTTTCTCCCTTATCCCCACCCACAATCAAGAAGCCACATGTGAAGTTATGCAAAATATTTCCATAAAAGTCAAGTTCTCACATTAGTTTCTGTATCTACCTTTCTGAAACATCAAAAACTTAGCAGCTTCTGGTTCTGTTCTTTGTGACCAATGGGAACAAGTCTAATTCCTCTTCCATATGCTAGCCCTTAAATAACTGAAGAAAGATGGCTATTACAGATGACCTGAACATTTTCATTTTCTGCATGGGGAATGAACTGGAGGAGGCCTTCCATAATTCTGGCTGCTCTCTTAATTAGGCATATTTCAAGCTACAATACCTCCCAAACTGAATACAATACTTTAATACAAAACACAGCAAAATACAGTGCTATTACCTCCATATTCATGGAGCTATGTCCCTTATTGTAGACCAAGATTCAGTTGATTTTTCTGGTTGTCACCCTGTTGACACAGAGTTTAAAAGTCCACTAAAATCCATATATCTTTTTCAAAATAATTGTTTTCTAGCCATGTCACTCCAATCTTGTGCTTGTGAAATCCATTTTTAACTCAAGTTTAATTACCCATATTTCATTTCATCTAATTACATTTAACCTAATGTTTTAGCTTATGAAAATATTTTTGGATTGTGATTTTCTTCTTCTTTTTTTAATATATATTTTTTATTTTATTTTATTTTATAATAACTTTATATTGACAGAATCCATTCCAGGGTAATTTTTTTTACAACATTATCCCTTGCACTCACTTCTGTTCCAATTTTTCCCCACCCTCTCTCCCTCCACCCCCTCCCCTAGATGGCAAGCAGTCCTATATATGTTAGATATGTTGCAGTATATCCTAGATACAATATATGTGTGCAGAACCGAACAGTTCTCTTGTTGCACAGGGAGAATTGGACTTAGAAGGTAAAAATAACCTGGGAAGAAAGACAAAAATGCAAATAGTTCACATTCATTTCCCAGTGTTCTTTCTTTGGATGTAGCTGCTTCTGTCCATCATTTATCAATTGAAATGGAGTTAGGTCTTTGTCAAAGAAATCCACTTCCATCAGAATACATCCTTATACAATATCTTTGTTGAAGTATATAATGATCTCCTGGTTCTGCTCATTTCACTTAGCATCAGTTCATGTAAGTCTCTCTAAGCCTCTCTGTATTCATCCTGCTGGTCATTTCTTACAGAACAATAATATTCCATAACATTCATATACCACAATTTACCCAGCCATTCTCCAATTGATGGGCATCCATTCATTTTCCAGTTTCTAGCCACTACAAACAGGGCTGCCACAAACATTTTGGCACATACAGGTCCCTTTCCCTTCTTTAGTATCTCTTTAGGGTATAAGCCAATAGTAACACTGCTGGATCAAAGGGTATGCACAGTTTGATAACTTTTGGGGCATAATTCCAGATTGCTCTCCAGAATGGTTGGATTCATTCACAACTCCACCAACAATGCATCAGTGTCCCAGTTTTCCCGCATTGATTTTCTTCTTTGAAAATAATATAATGGTTCTTTCTGGGAGAAGGTTTCTCAGGGAGGTTTTCTGGAGGCAGCCTTAGTTTTGGTTAAGAGTAATAATCACCCAAAATACAGCCAGCTGGTAAAAATGCAAACGTTTATTTTCTCTTTGCAAAATAGCCCGGTTAGTTGAGGTCTATCTCTCTGCTTGGTTCTAAGAGCTCTTGCAGCTTTGTCCTTTGCTTCTGCCTCTGCTTTCTCCAGCCTCCAACAAGCCAAGTGGAAAATGGAATGAATCTCTCTTGCGTCAGAGAGAGGGCTTCTGGCTCTCAATCTCCCAGAGTGCTCTGTGTCTGCAGTGCTCCTCTCCAATCTAATTCCACTGAACTTTCTTGACTGGGCTTATCTATGACTCTTCTGAGAGAATGGGATTATGGGTTTTCTCCCAGAGTGCTCTCTGGCCCTAAGAGCTTCAAGGGAGGTGTGAATTCGGATATCTCATACTAAACCCTGAAATCTCCAAAACATGTGAACTCCAATGAGTAAAAGGTGTGAACACAACCATTGTATCAATTAGTCCTACTTAGTACCTTGTTTCAGGTTCTGGCCCAAAACATCTCCTTGTAAGATCAGATCAAGGATACTGAACCATGCTAAATTAGATAATTATTGTCTCTATCAACTCTAATGACTTAACAATTTGTAAAGATTCCAACATTGGTTTATTTTATTTAGTGCAAAAATTAATATCTTGTATTCTAGCTATGTTTATTCTACCAGATGCTTCTCGGGTTGGGATTAGAAGATAATAAAAATAGATATCCTGAAAAGACATAATTCATTACATTAAAATAATATGCTACTTTTCTTTCTCCTTTACTTTTGCATTCATCATGACAATCAGCAACTGTATATAACAATTCTACTACAAACTCCAAAGCCCTGACTCCATAGCAAGGCTTTTATATAGCACAAGGGTTCTTAATTTGGCATCCACAGATCTCCATGAGAAAGAAATCAATTATATTCAATAACATTGTATATTCAAGGGTCCTCAAACTTTTAAATCAGGGGCCAGTTCACTGTCCCTCAGACTGTTGGAGGGCCGGACTATAGTAAAAACAAAAACTTTGTTTTGTGGGCCTTTAAATAAAAAAACTTCATATCCCTGGGTGAGGGGGATAAACATCCTCAGCTGCTGCATCTGGCCTGAGGGCCGTAGTTTGAGGACCCCTATTCTAGACTGTCAAAAGAGATCCATGTCACAAAAAAGTTTAGAACTCCTGTCAGAACCCTAAGCCTTAAGGGTAGAATCCTTGCTTCCTTAAAAGTAAAACCATGCCTATATAGAATAATATTGTTCCTATACCTTTGGTGGCAAGGTCCCAATAATCTCCCAGAGCATGTTCCACCAATAAAATGAACTTAACATAACTGACTTCAGGCAAGTTAGCACAGGTAAACACCAGAGAACCATAATATAACTATGCCTGCTCCACAGGCAGAGAAAACCTGATTTCACCTTAACTCTTCCTTTCTCTCTTCTTTCATCTTTAAGCACCTTGACTTCCTCCAGATGACACAGATTCCTTGCTTATTCTTTCCAGTGCTGGCTGCAATTTCACTCATTCTTCCCAATTCATGAATGGTGATGGCAGGAGTTAGAACACTCTTTGTCCCACACTTTCAGGTTCTTGCCCTGGCACCATCTTCTTTGAGGTTCACATAATTTGTATCTACAATATAATCAAAATCCTGGTAGCTACAGCCTGTACACATCTAGGACACTCTTCTTTCTTTCTTAATGAATTCAGCTGCTCACAATTATTGTTTCTCAACTCTTTCCCTCATCACATTAAAGGACTGCAACACTGATATTTCTGTAAACACTTTTAAATCACTTTACCATTTTCCATGACTCACCTCAGGCACGCTCAAGATGCTCTGGATTTTGTCATCACTTCTAACTTGCACCAAAGCTTCTTAAACTGTGGGTTGTGACCCAAAATGGGGTTGCATAACTTAATGTGAGGGTCATGAAATTATGACTTATCAGTAAATATTTGATTTGTCTACCTATTTTATAGGTATATAAAATTTTATATACCTATTATATATACCTATAAACCTGAGGTCATGCAGAAATTTCTTGGGCAGAAAAGTGTCACAAATGGAAAATAATTTAAGAATCTTGAATTACCCCACCACCTTTATGAACTCTGAAATTTCCTTACTTGATCACAATTATTGGCTTTCTACCCCCTCCTTTGCCTTCTATTCACCAAACCTTATTATCTGTGCTCACAGTGAACTTCAGTCCCTCAGTACTTCCCAGCCCAACTCCACACCCCCCTCTCGCATCCCTTGCCCCTTTGTCTTACTGCTAGCTGAGCTGAGTTTTCCAAGTCTCAGCTGGGGTTGCTCTCACTATTTTCTGCCTTGAGTTATTATATATTTGTTGTTGAACAGAAGTGGAGACACACATCCTGACTGGGTAAACTATATATTTATATTAAACAAACCTAACTGGACACTCCTTGTTGCTGAGTAAGCCTTTTACACTTCTATAATTAACTTATCTCCCATTCACCACAGAAGCTCTTTCAAACCTTTTCATCATGAATGAGAGTAGAAACAAGCAGAGGATATAAGTATGGTATCTCTTAAGGGCAAGGCATGCTCTACAAAAAATTATATGGGCCAGGAGGCATGAATTAATTCTTTGATCAGTCTTAACCTCAAAGGAAGAAGGATTAACTTCAGTTCTGTTACTTCCAGAACCTATGTCATTCAGCTAATACGAAAACAAACTTGTACTCCCTGGGGTATCCTCTTTATTAATAACTACCAAAGTATCAATCTATGTGACTTTAGTTTTTCCCATTGAATTCTTATGCTATTATGTTTTGGGGTCTTATATTTTTGAATGTCTTATGTCCAAAAGGACAAGGTTGAATGGAGTCTTTAGTGGATTCCAGAGTATGACAAGATTAAAAGACCATTAAATTTCTAAAGCAGTAAACAAACAAGCTACTCTGTAAACCACTTGTCATACTCTGGAATGAAATGAGCTATTTTAGATATTACAGAGCCTAAAGTCTGTTTTAGTCCTCACTCTAAAGAGATTAATGAGTAACTCAGTAAATGTGGATTCTCTCTTAGTTTCCTTTGTACACCATGGGGAAAACAAATGCCACTACCTTATTATTTGAACTTCATCTAGAACCATCAATCTTTCTCCATTCTGTATACTTCCCCAAATTTAAATAGGACTGGACTCTTGACTTTTTTTAGGGTTGTTCTCCCACTGTTGGTCACTCATATAAACAATAATCAGATGTAGATTCCAACACGGCTTCATCCAGTAGTCAACACTACATTACCAAAATAGAGATGGACATCAATACCATTAGGCAATGTGGCTTTTTTGAGGTTTTTGCCCACTATATCATGGCAACATGAAGGAGAATTCCCAGATAAAAGCAAATAGTTCCTAGTCTCAGCCACTGGAACAGAGAAAAAGGATACCAATGAGAACAGGTACTCTATAACACTAAAATTAAATGGTTCCTCATGAAAGTGAGATTTTAGCTGGAACTTCGAGGGAAACCATGAAGCAAAAGGTAAGAGATAGAGCATTTCAGCTCGCCTTTGGGAAATTGTACAATGCTGCTGATATGAATATTCATGCCTACAAAATTTGTCAAAGAATAAGCTCGAGTATGCATGTGTTTCAGTTACTCAGAACTGGCTTTGCAATCTTTTCATTTATACTATTGTAGGTTATTATGTATACTGTTCTTTTTGTTCTCCCCTGCATCAGTACATACTTTACCATATCTCTTAGAATTCTTCATATGCTACATTTCTTATTACACAGTAACATTCTATTATAGTCAAATTATATATATGTCTGAGGCTTTTCTTTGTTTTTGGTTCATTGCTACCATAAAGAGTGATTCTATTAATAATTTGTAAAAATCATTAATTTTCTTCTGAGGATGCTATCTGGAAAGCCCTTTATAACTTCTTCCCCAAATCCCCTTAGCTTCCCACTCTTCTTATATTTACAGTCATACCTCTCCCCAGACTCCCCCACCCCCATGGTGTTCTTAATCCAGTGACAATAGCAAGACACTTCATCTCAAGACATTCTCATTGGCTATTCCCCCAACTTGGAATGCTGTTCCTCCTCATCTCAATCTCCTGGCTTCTCTATCTTCCTTCAAGTTCTACTGAGTCAAAATTCTTCAACAGGCCTCTCCTAATCCCCTTTAATTTTTGAGTTTTCCTAATGCCGATTATTTCAAATGTTTTTCTCCATTAAGTTGTGAGCTCCTTGAGAACTGATACTGTCATTTATTTTTCTTTGCATTTCAGTTCTTAGCATGTGCCTGGGATACAGTAGGTACTTAATAAATATTTATTGACTCATTGACTAATTAGCTAGCACATAGTTAGTTTCTGAAAAACTAAAGGCAAAAAGAAAGAAAAGGCAAAGGGAAGAAGCACAGTAGGTACAAATTAGGCTGAAGCTTAATTATCATTAAAGAATTGTACACATGGAAAAGGAGATGAGTTGTTGAGATGATAAGAGATATTAACTGATAAAACAGTCCATATACTCTTCTGGTACCTTATAATATCAATATATCAACAGTAAGGACCCCAAAAACATTCAGTGGACCTCCAAAAAAAAAGTATAGGAGACCATGAACATGAGAACTTGTAATGCAGGAAACTTGTATTAAATAAAGTATTAAAAGAGAAATGTGGAATTCATATAAATTAAATTAAGGAAATTAAAGACTGCCATTATGATAGGAATTCAAACATTTCCAAGGCTCAAAAGCTGGTCAAGTTCTCTGTTACTTTATCTTTCCTTGAGCAAGTTCTGAT
The DNA here is from genome assembly GCF_016432865.1 of Antechinus flavipes. NCBI lineage: Eukaryota > Metazoa > Chordata > Mammalia > Dasyuromorphia > Dasyuridae > Antechinus > Antechinus flavipes. The sequence continues at coordinate 455,136,935 of NC_067398.1, read as the reverse complement.
ATGTGCCTCCACGAAATCTCAGAAAATACAATCATCTCTTTATATTATATATTACATATATTAATAGGTTCTGCAGCATGTATCTAGGAGAAATTGTTATGGAGACAATTGGTCCACAGGGACACAGTTGAATAGAATAGCACAGACTATCAGAACCATGTACGTGTGAGTCTGTTTTTGAGTGTAATTATATTTTAAAGACATCATTAGGTGGGCAATGTTATGCATCATTGTATTTGCAGATGACTTCTATAGTCTGATTTTGTAAACAGGCTGTAGAACATGAAATAGTTTATTGTTCTCCTTTCTATGAAAATAGAAAAATTCTGCAAATATTTTTGAAATTGAGGCTAAGGGCATAGTGGCATGAGATAGGGGAAAATAAGTAATAAGTCTGAGAAATAATGGATGACTGAACTGCCATTGTCTTTGTAACTCTTGTAGAGAATATAAGGTAGGCACTTCACTAAAATTTTAAGACAGCCAAGATGCTCCCCCTATCTATATAACATGTGAATCAAAGAATCTTAGAATCAGAATATTAGAGATCCCAATTGATAAAAGGTCAAAGTATATGAACAGACAATTCTCAGACGAAGAAATTAAAACTATTTCTAGCCATATGAAAAAATGCTCCAAGTCATTACTAATCAGAGAAATGCAAATTAAGACAACTCTGAGATATCATTACACACCTGTCAGACTGGCTAGAATGACAGGGAAAGATAATATGGAATGTTGGAGGGGATGTAGGAAAACTGGGACACTGATACATTTGATACATTGTTGGTGGAATTGTGAATACATCCAGCCATTCTGGAGAGTGATTTGGAACTATGCTCAAAAAGTTATCAAACTGTGCATACCCTTTGATCCACCAATGTTACTATTGGGCTTATATCCCAAAGAGATTTTAAAGAAGGAAAGGGACCTATATGTGCAAGAATGTTTGTTGCAACCCTTTTTATAGTGGCCAGAAATTGGAAACTGAGTGGATGCCCATCAATTGGAGAATAGCTGAATAAATTGAGCTACATGAAAATTATGAATGATTATTATTGCTCAGTAAGAAATGACCAGCAGGATGATTTCAGAAAGGCCTGGAATGACTTACATGAACTGATGCTGAGTGAAATGAGCAGGACCAGGAGATCATTATATATTTCAAAAACAATACAATATGATGATCAATTCTGATGGACCCGGCCATCTTCAACAATGAGATGAACCAAATCAGTTCCGATAGAGCAGTAATGAACTGAACCAGCTACATCCAGGGAAAGAACTCTGGGAGATGACTATGAATCATTACATAGAATTCCCAATCCCTCTATTTTTGCCTGTCTGCATTTTTGATTTCCTTTACAGGCTAAATGTACACTATTTCAAAGTCTGATTCTTTTTGTATAGCAAATTAACTGTATGGACATGTATACATATATTGTATTTGACTTATACTTTTACATATTTAATGTGCATTGGTCAACCTGCCATCTTGGGGAAGAGGTGGGGGGAAGGAGGGGAAAAGTTGGAACAAAAGGTTTTGCAACTATCAATGCTGAAAAATTACCCATGCATATAGCTTGTAAATTAAAAGCTATATAATAATAAAAAAAAATGCCTCAAAAAAATATTAGCTATCAACCAAACCAAAACATCCCTGAATCAAAAAATCTACCTATACATATATGACAATTTATCTAACTTCATCTTGAACATGGTTAGGGAACAGGAAATCATTATTTGTAAAGTAGTCTATACTCTATTATAAATCTGCCTTAAGTTCTTCCTTCTTGGAGCTTCAGGTATTCAAATCCTATGCAGCCTACTACAGAGTAAATCTAATTCTCTTTCTAGATGATAATCTTTCAAATACATAAACACAGAAAAGACTAAAAAGATATTTAATGCTTCACAGATTAAATGGTCTATATTAATGCAGTCTAAGATCACATTAACATTAACAGAAAGACAAGCCTTTTTTTTCCATTTCAATTGCTATTCTCCATAGGAACTGCTACTATATTATATCCTCCTTCAACCTGTATTCATACATTTTTTTTGAATTTACTTGAATTTTACTTTTGTTTTTATTAAATTTAATCTTGTTAGGTCTAGCTCAATTTTAGCCTATCAAGATCCTTACCCAATCAAGCTTTCATCATCTCTCCCCTTTATTTCTCAGATTCTTAGGAAAATTAGACTATATGTACTGCTTTCACTGCTCTCTTTATTTACTTCTTAACCTTTTTTTTTTTTTTTTGATGAAAAGGAAACTTTTGTCTCCAATATTACCAAAGATCTTTTGATTTGCAAATCTGATAGAATTTCTCAGTTCTCATCCTCTTTGATCTGCCTCATTTAACATTACTCTCTCTTCTGGATATTTCTTTTCTCTCAAATTTTAGTGAACACTAATCTCTCCTGATTCTCCTCCAAACAGTCTAACTGCTTCTTTTTTAATTACCTTTGTTTGTTCATCATACATATATGTATGTTGATGTTCATGGCTTTTTGTCAAAATCTCTTTTCTTTCTCCCTTAGCCACTTTGTCACTGACTGTACTGTCAGCTTCTGTGGGCTTAAATGTCTATGCAAACGATTCAGTTCTATGTCAATCTCTCCCCATATTCTTGTCCTATATCACCACCAGTCTATGAGATATTTCAAAGTGCTCTCAAATTCAACATTTATGAAAAAGAACTCATTTTTGGCTCTTGGAAACCACTCTTTTCTATCTTCTGTATGAAGCCTTTCCTGATTCTCTCAACTATTCAATAGTAACCTGATTAATTTTATGGTTATTTTGTATTTATTCTGTATACACTTGCATGTGAATATGGCTATGGTACATATGTGTTTATATTGTCTTCTCCAAAAGAATACAAGCTTCTTTAGCCTAGATATCGCTTCATCCTCTTTGTATTAGTATCTTCAGTGCCAAATTCATGCCTTGCATATAGAAGACTTAGCCTCTTGTATAATACACACACACACACATATACACACATTCACGTGATGTGTATATTATATATAAAATTACTGTCTAACAGCAGATTCTCTTGTGATCCAATTGGGTTATCTGTGCATTTGATAAGCATCTGAGGGATGAATAGGAAGATAAAGCTGAGGGAAACCAAAATTTGGTATTTTTAAAGAAATCTAAAAAAGGAATTTCTTATCTCTCTCAAAAAAGATAAGCTTTCATAGAATGATATTAGTTTAAAAAAAGAGGTAAAATTTCTATTTGGAAAATAATTTTGGAAATAACTGTATCATCATAGAATGTGACAAGGCCATAGGACAAAATAACAATATAATCCTATCTTTAAGGAGCTGGAAGTAGATGTTTCCAAGTCTATCATATAGTTATCTTCCCATAACAGGATATTTAATGCATACAAGTCGATTGCAGGATAACTAGTTTAGAGTCCAAAGGCACTTCAAAGTCCAATTCCTTCATTTTACAGAAGGAGAATGTGAAACTCAGAAAGATTTAAGTGATTTGTCCAAAAGGGTCATATAGTAAATGGCAAAGAATCTAAACCCAGAGTCTCTGTCTCAAAACCTAGTACTCTAAGCATGAACAGGTAAGAAGAAAATGAAAAGTATACCTGTCAGTTGAATTCATTAATATAAAAGTTGCTTTTAAAAGGGATTTTTCATCAAATGAAAATGTAACAAAGCAGTGACAGCAATATAGCACATTAATATGTTTAATGTTTAAATATGCTGGCAAATATGTTTAAATACATGTATTAAGGGATCAAAAGAAAAAAAAGGCAATCATTCCTTTTTCTGGACCCCAACTAATACTAATATTAATATCAATATGGAAGCAAGTATAAGAAATAATGACATAGTCTTTCAAAATCATTGTGAGAAACTTTCAAGAACCTACCTGCTTTCCAAAGAGCAGTCCTCTGTTCATTGTTTGAATTAAATGCCTTGGCAAATCTATGGGATTCTAACAAACAGTCCAGTAACTTAAAAAGTTGTTGTGAAGTTAAAAAGCGGTACATTCCTTGGTCTTGAGTATCAACTCTAACATCAAAGTCCACTGCATCTCTCTTTCAAAGACCAAAACAATAACAAAACAAAAAAATTCATTAGTAAGATTTGAACTCATTCTTCATGTTTTTACTATTTTATACTGTTTTTAATATCTTCTTCCAATGTACAGAAAATTTTTACCAATGATTTTAGCAGTTAAAAATGCATGCCATTTTTATAGCTTTGTTTTATTACTTTCAAGAAACAAAATACACACATTATCCTGGAATCTGAATAAAAAAGATTTACACTGGTAAAGGAGAAGCAATTATTTTACACAATTACATCATATGTTTTAACCTATAAAATATATTTGGTAAGAATTTGAAATTAGTAGGTTCTTTGGTTACTACTAAGAAAAGGAGTAATCAACTTAAAAGAAATTAATCACAGCAGAGATTTTAGTTTCTTAAAAATCTAACTGAAGTCATAGATATATATACTTCTCAGTCAGTCAACAAGCATTTATTAATAAGCATTTCTTACATATTAGATAGCTATTAAGTACTACAGATACAAAGAAGAGCAAAAATACAAACGACACACACATATATATAAAGTACAAACAAGATATAACAGTGCAAGAGATAATCTCAGAGCAAATGCAGTAGCACATGGATGTACACGTGTGTGTGTGTGTGTGTGTGTGTGTGTGTGTGTGTGTGTATGTCTTTGTTTAAGTCTAGGTCTACCAGGAAGTCAGAGAAACAAAGAATCAGGGTAAAAAAGAATCCAGGCATTGAAGGATAATCAGTGAAAAGGCACCAAGTCTGAATATAGAATTTCCTGTGCAAAGAATACAGATAGGTCAGTCTAAGGTGCATCATAGACTACAGAAGGGAGTCATAAAGAAGACTGTAAAGGCAGGAAAATCCAAAGCTATGAAGGGTTTTAAATGCAAAATAGAACATTTTATATTTATTGTTGAGGTAAAATGGACTTTCATGCATCAAAGGCCATCCTCAGTCATCCAAATCTGTATTGTCACTGGATCTTGAGGTTTGGTGGAGAAAATGAGACTGGTCCTCTCTCACTTAAATCTAGTTTTGCTTGCTAGTAATGCTTATGGCATTACCTCTCTGATGTCCACAGGCTGAAAGATGATAAAGAACTGTATCAGGGTACTGGATGTGGGAGTAAAGAGAAAGGGACCTACAAGAGAGATGTGTGAAGGCAGAAATGACAACAGACTACATATATGAAGTAAGCACAAGTGAGGAGTTGAGAATGACACTGGATTGTAAGCCCAGGTAATTGGGATCATTCCAGTGGTACAAAATAAGGGAAGGAGGAGAGAAGGGGGAAGGAGGAACTAGGTAAAAGGTAATGAATTCAGTTTTGGAAGTTTTATAGTACACCCAATTTAAAACATCCAAAAGGTGGTTGGTGATGGGGAAGTTCCAATTTCAAAAGTGATATTGGTTTGTACAATTAATCATAATTTCTTAAAAACATAAATTATAAATTTCTTTTAAAAAATCATAATTTCCTAAAATACCTTCTAAACTTCAAATCCAAGTTTTCTGCAAGAGATCTTTCCCAGCTCCATTTCCTTCTTTCCGAGATTACCCCCCAATTTATTCTGTATATATTTTGTATTACAGTTATTTGCATGCTCTCTCCCCCATTAGAATGTGAGCTCCTTGATGACTGTGGCTTTTTTGGCTTTTCTTTGTATCTTCAGCACTTATTGTTAAGTGCTTAATAAAATGCTTGTTGATTAACAAAATGTACTTATAACAACATGTCTGTAGATAACTCTTCCAAATATTAGGTAAAGATGAAAGCTTTCATACTTCCAGTTACCTGTGCTGCTGCAAGATTTTCTGCATCTTCTTTTTTACTAGTTGCTGGGAAAAATACGATGTTGTCTATAGTTTGGATGAGTTCAAGCTGTACAACACATTTAATCAATAGGGCAGCAAACAATTTCTGTTCTGGAAATTCTATAAAGGAAAACCCATGACCCATGCAAAAACAATTACTTTCAGCTACTTTTCAAAGTCTTCCAGAGTGTAAAAACACAAGAAAAATTTTTTCTATGACATGAGAAAAATGTAGCCATGGAATAATGAAGAAACTATGGTGCTAACTAATACATAAAAAACTGCATGTTATTTGTTAAAGTGGGACTTAAAGAGATTGAATGATTAGTTAAGTAGACCAAGAACAAACATTGTCATTTTAAAAAGTTTGTAACAGGAGACAGTCCAACTGAAAACATGACTGATCAAGTCAATGATCAAATAACTAAAATCTTGAATAGAATATTATATGAATTCCCTTATTTGTATTTAAAAAAAAAAAAAAACTACTCTCCTCTAAAATCTTACATAGTTGTCTCATTATAGGTATGAGGTATTCTTGGGCTTTCAAAAGCTATGTTAATAGTGCAAAATCTTGCATGAGGACTAGCTTAGTTAAAACCAAGAGTATTCATCATAAAAAAGAGCTTCCAAGTAAGTGATGACTTTTTTTTGCACTAAACAACTTATACAATTATCTACTAAAATATGCACCACTTATGCTGGTGGAGGATTTACTTACATAATAAAATCACAGCTCTTTTAAAAAGCATTGTATTATAGAACATTATAAAATTCCAGTTCTTAGTAACAAAAAGTCATACTACCTCCTCCCAAAAAAGGGGCAATATTGATATGTTCCATATCAGAGATTTTTCAAACTTTATTTTCAATAAATATATGATAGGAATTACTCACAATTCTAATTATAAATTTTATGCCAGGAACAACACAAATCATTTAGGGAAAAGGGCACTAAGCATACCTTTAAATCAGCTTCTATGGGAGCTTCTGAGAAAGGGCCAAAAATGCTCTTGCTGTCTGCTATCTATCACTCATAAACAGAGCAGGACAAAAGCACCTAAGAGTAGATTTCTTATCCCTTTCATGGGGAATAGAGAAATATATGTTTGAACTATAAATGTCAATGGAGAAAGGTATCCATTCAGCTTGGATTATCATCTATGCTTGAAGCACCTAATTCTTTAAGTTTATCATAACTCCCTAGGCATTTGCCAACTTTTACTTGAGACTGATCTTTTCCCACCATCAAAGAAATATGAAGGGGAAAAAAAATTCCCAGATATTCACAAAACAGAAAAGTACAGGGCTTGGAAGGGAAAGAAAGGTGAACAGGGAAAGATCAGACTCTTTTTTCCTCAACAGCCAAGAACTTAAATGAACTGTCAATGATCACACAGGTATTAAGTGGAAAAGCTAAGGTTCAGGTTTTCGAATTTCAAATACTCTCCTCTGCCCAACTCAGTCATGTTGTCTTTCAAATACAGGTTTAAATACATTCATATTAGATCACACATATTGAACTATTCAATCCTTTTCTGTGTCAATAATTTCCTGAGTAATAATCCTGAATATATTAAGTTCTATTCATATGATATGTAGAAAATTGTGTTTAGTTCTGAGGGCCAAATTATAAATGAAACATTTTATGAAGTCCTTGCTTTACATGCTGCCATGCACAACACTGCATATTCTAGAAATTTACAAGATCGTAATCTTAGGGTTGGATGGAATTTTAGGGGTCACTTAGTCCAACTCCTTAATTTTACAGATGAGGGAACTGAGGCATCAAGTAGTTGACTGACTTTTTCAGGGTCACATAGTAAATGAGTATGGGATTTGACCTCAGGACTTCCTAAATCCAGATTCAGAGCGCCCTCTAGTCTGCTGTGTTACCTCTAATAATTCAATAGAAATTTGCTAATTTGAATGAACAGTAAAACAAATAATAAAATGTCATGTCATGCAGTGTATAGATTATAACTGCTATAAAAAAAAGAACAAAATTTTATTCTATTAAGAAAAATTTTACTTTCTTAAGCCATATTATTTAGCAATTTTTACATGTGGGAAGATGACACTGTAACTTACTTGCTGAGAGCTTTGTTTTGTTGATTTCCTCATTCACAACAGATCCCCCAGGGGACTGTGTAGGATATCTGTTGTCTATAGATCTTGGTTGAAGAGAATCATGTATATCCACCGATTTCTGAGATATTGTATCCTAAATAAAATAGAACGTACATTTAAGAGCATTGAAATAATTCTCACAGACAAGATTATTTTTACTAAGAGGCACATCAGTTCTATAGTTTAGAAGTAATGCCACAATCTCCTTGAACTGCCCTACCTCAGTTATTCTGCCCCAAACCTCAGGCTATCATACCACCCTTCCCTCTTGATCATCAGAATAATTGATAAGGATAAAAGATCTTATATTTTAGAATATCAGATGCTGCTCCCCATCCCAATCTATTAGGATATCAGATACCTTTCCCCATCAGAATATCAGATAATCTTCCCATCTCTGGTGCCTCCTCATTATGTCATCCCCATCTGCTCCCCATTATGTCATTGTTTCTGTCTCCCTATAAAGAATCTCTCTAGCCCACATTCAGGACTGAATACCTGGAGATGAGAATCCGATCCAGTCAACTGACTTACTCTCCAATAAATTAAATTATTATAACTCTCTAACCTCTATCTCACCTCAGTTTCTCCGGCATTACAATTTTACTGTTTTTATGGTTTTCTAACACACAGACATTTATTAATCCCTCTGGTGGGTGGTTCAACCCCTACATTGATCCTAGTTTAGGATAAACACAGGGGTAACTTCTATGTCTGATAAGAAAGCAACTTAAAAAACAAAACATGCCAATCTGACTACTTAAAGAAAAATATTCATATCTCTAGTATATTTTCTCATTACCCAATTCACAATTTGTTTGTCCTGCCTTTAGCCATTATTTGTTTTGTGCTCAGGGAATAGGTGTTACTTTGAATATCATAAAGTAATAAAACAAAGTACTCACAAAAGTGAAGCTACTGTTTTAAAAAAGTTCCAAAGTCAAATTTGCACAATTTTTAGATTATCTTCTATTTGAATATATTGTAGTATATAGAATCTAGACCTAGATTCAATCAAATTTAATTAGTTCTTGAGAAATTCTTCTTCAAATTCTTCCAACAAACTTCCAATTCATTTTCTCTTTTGGTACAAATACTTCTTTATTTTTGCTTTTGCTTTTACTTTGGTTTCCATCAGATGTATGAAAATTTAGCAAAATGACTCATTTTACTGCCAGAGAATGCTTTTCTGATAGTTTCAATATGCTAGAAAAAGGCCTATGTGAGGGAACTAGGTAGATGCTGTGTTGGGTCTTGAGTCAGAAAAACCTGAGTTCAAATCCAGCCTCAGACCTTTATTATTTGTGTAATTATAAATAAGTGACTGTCTGCTTCAATTTACTCATCAATAAAATGAGGATAACAATAGCATCTACCTTCTAGGGTTATTATGAGGGTAAATGAGATAATTATGTTAAAGCACTTTGCAAACCTTAAAGTACTTTATAAATGATAATATAAACAAAGAATCAGGCTCAAGTCTTTACAGGTGTCAAATGAGGGGGAAAAAATCAAACAAATTAATTTGTGAAGAAAAATTTATAAAATGGAGTCTTCAGCCAATCCCAATGGATAGCCACCATTTCATTCCCTTTCATCTAATAGCTGGAAGTTTTGTATTTTTTCCTAAGTGGATTAACTAGGCTGTCTGCTCTTGTGTACAATACCATTAATTGTCTGATTTGATTTAAAAAGTGGCAGGTTGCTTCATTCAATAATTGATTCAACTGAATACTAAAACTTTGATGTGGCCTTGTGGTTTATCCCCAACTGAATCAAAACTCCTTGAAGACAAAGACTTTTTCATTCTTGTATAGCTAGTTAGCACAGTACATGGCATGCAGAAGTTTAAGAAAATACTTACAGACTGATACTAGCTAAGCAACTAGGTTGACAGTTTACTGAAAAAGTCCAAAATTTTACTTTTTGGAAGTTATTTAAATTCTGGAACACTCTTACAGAAATAACCATTATAAGTGAAAAGTCAATATATCTAAGCTCAATGCTTTCTATTACTTCAGAACTATATAATCAGGTACATTTAAATTAATTTATCTAATACAAATGGGAATTATGATTCTTTATATTCAAATCCCCAGAAGTTAGCACAGTGCCTGACAGATGGTAGGAGGTTAATGAAACTTGCTGATTCAACAGTTACACAGATAACATACATTAATGACTGAAAATCTACCTTTCCAATTAAAATTTAAATTTTGGAACACCCAAGTAGAAACAATCATTATAAAATGAAATAAGTATTTAATACTTTTCTACACACCCTTAAATTTCTCTTATTTTAGAACCATATAATCAGAAATGACTAGGTTAATTAATTAATTAATTAAATCTAAACAGGCGTTGTTTTATTTTTTGTACTCCTATTTCTAATGCTTAATATGGTACCTAGCACTGTAATGATAATAATTAACAATTAAGACAATAATAATAGGTAGCCCTTATATAGCACTTTTAGGCTTACAAAGGCTTTATAAATGTTCTTTTATCTCTTTTCCCCTACAACAACCTTGGGAAATTGATGCTGTTATTATGATCATCACAAGGTACAGAGCAGTTAAGTGACACAGTGTCACATAACTTGTATTTATGGCCCAATTTGAACTCTAAGTCTACTGCAGCTATAGGTCTAATGTTAATAAGTACATAGCAAGCACTTAATAAGTTAAGGACTGATTTTGTGATTTGAAAAGTATTTTCAAAAGAAACATTTTACTCAATTAAGATAAAAGATTTAAAAACCATAAATCATAAACCATAATCAGAATTTGACTCTTGTATAAAACTGGGTTTTTTTGGCTAGATGAATTACCAGATTTAGAGTTTGAAGGGTTCTTTACATTGATTTTACAAATGAGGAAATTGAGATTTAAAGAGAAGAATGATTTGTTCAAGGTTACAGAGGTTAAAGAGAAGAATCTGGATTCAAATTCAGGTTCACTCTAATATTTTGTCTACTGTCCAATGCTGACAACTAGCTTCCTAGAATAGTTATGCAGGCAGTGATCCTATCCTGACCGGGCAATATTCACATCACAGAAATGTTCAGTAATGAAGAAGAGGCCTTTGGGTGCCCAACCATAATGGACACAATGGGAAAAGAAAAGAGTGAATATTATCTACAAAAATCTAGTACTTCTGATTAAAGAAAAGAATGAACAATAAAGAAAAATAGAGATGGGAGATGAGTACAAGTGACAAGTTGTAATCTGATACTCAGCAATAAAAGAATAAGAACACAAAATGGTTTTGCATTTGAGGGAGGAAACATCCTACATATAAGAATTTACAAAGTTATGATTTGGCATACTAGATAAAGTAAAAAATCATGACTGACAGATGTATTTTGTGAAATAAAACTTACCAATTGTTTTTCACTCACAGCAGATGGAGATGCTGGAGCAGTTTCTCCATTAGTAGGTCGCCAAGTCAAGAGCCTTCAAAATACCAAAAATATATACACCATGGGATGTGACAAATCATATAGGCATTGAAATAGACAAAAAAAAAAAAAAAACCCTATGGCTTTCATTTTAAAAATGATAATCTATACTAGTCATGCTATTGCCAGGCATTTTTAAGCAAATAATTAATTGGTAATTCTTCAGGACATTTTTTTTTCCCCTAAAAATCAATTGAACATCATCTTATTTATAGAATAAAAAAAAATTCCCCCCCAAAGATAAACTTTTAAACTAATACAAGTATTACTTTTGCACATCAAGGATCTGTAATTTATTCAAAATGAATTTCACCTCCAGAGAAACAATAATCTTTCTTCGATCCAGAATTTGTTCTTCTAGAATTGCTATGGTCAAAAGAAAATGCCCTGCCCTGCAACCAGCATATTAATCTTCTAAACTGAACTAGATTATATGTATCAGACATACACTTTGCTAATCCTTGAAGACTTTCCAGTGTGATATAGCATTTGCTATAAATTTTTTCTATCACAGACACTACCTTTGAAAACCCAAGGCAATCCCCTTGTCATGAAGAAGACATGATAATAGTTTTAGCAAATAAATTATTAAATAATGTGAAAAAAAATTCTCAATATAAGACTTCAAAACATGATTGTGTAGGCAGCCTAATGCCAAGTCATGTCAGGGAAGTCCTGGGATTTGGTAGAATGGTAATGAAGATCCCAGACCAACTCAAACAATTTTGAGAGTACAAAATCAGAATTAATTGCACAGTAAGGCCTGGTCTGAGAGGAAGTTTCTTAGTACTCTAAATATTTGAGACCACATTACTATTTGAAAACATATGAAGTCATCTCTAAGGGCTAGGAACTGCAATGTGTTAGGGTACCTACTCCAGGATATATCTTTTAGGAATCTGTAACAGAGATCATAAGAAATTCTGTAACACAAAACTCTTTTTAAATTGGATAAAAAAACTACTCTGTCTCCCCCAAGACTACAATGTCACCAAAAGCAAAGTACATTAGTGATACAGACAGCTTAAGGATAGTCTACCTTCACAACTTCAGAAATAAAAGGATTTAAATAGATGATTTTACTTCATTTGTCAGGGGTCTCCTGTTAGAAGTTCTACCAAAGAAAGTCCAAGAAATACTGACTCTGCATAGACCCAAATTTCGCACTATATTTCAAAGATAAGTTCAAAATGAGCATATGATTTAGACATAAGCAAATTAGGGGAGTATGGAAAAATATACCTGTCAGATCTATATATAAGGGAAAACTTTATGACCAAACCATTGATAAAAAGGATGACAGGAAGTAAAATGAATGATTTTGACTGTATGAAATTAAAGAGGTTTTGCACAAAACAAAACCAATTCAGACAAAATTAGAAGTAGGAAACTGGGATTTAAAATTTTTTTTTTCTTTTTCACAAATTTCTCTGATAAAGACCTCACTTTTCAAACAGATAAGAAATTGAGTCAAATTTATAAAAATAAGAGTCATTCTCTAGTTGATAAATGGTCAAAGTATATGAGCAGACAGTTTTCAGAAAAAGAAATCGAAATCATCCAAGACAAAATGCTCTAAATCACTATTAATTAGAGAAAGGGAAATTACAACAACTCTGAGGAAATACCATATAATCTATCAGATTGACTAAAATGACAAAAAAAGAAAAAAAAAAGAAATAAGAAAATGAAAGGTTCAAATAAACAGTTTATAAAGTTGTATCTATCTTTTGACCCAGAAATGACACTGCTGAATCTGTATCTCAAAGAAAGCAAAGAAAAAAGAAAAAGATCTACATACACAAAATATTTATAGAAGCTCTTTTTGTGGTGGTAAAGAAATGGAAATTGAAGGGATGCCCATCAGATTTGAAATATTTGAACAAGTTATATTGTGTGACTGTGATGAAATACTATTGTGTTATAAGAGATGACAAAAGGGATGGTTCATAAAAAAGGTGGGAAGACTTACATGAGCAAATGCAATGTGAATTGAGCAGAACCAGGAAAACAATCTATATGCTAACTACAATAAGGAAAATTAACTGTGAAAGACTTAGCTGAACTTGGTGACTTAGTGAAAGATTTTAATCAGTACGATAATCCAAGATAATTCCAAAAGACTCATAAAGAAAAATGCTATATATACCAGAGAGAATTGATGCTGAGTGCAGACTGAAATATAGTTTTTCCACTTTACTTTTTTCTTGTTTAAAAACAAAACAGCTTGGCTAATAAAATTTTGCATGACTTCATATGTATAATACTTGTCTTCTTAATGAGTGGGGAGAAGGGCTGAGAACTGGGTACTCAATTTTTTTTTTTTAAATAAATGTTAAAATAAATAAGATATAACTCTTTTTCAAACTCTTGTTTCTGGGTTGATATCTTCCCAGAAACAAGAGTTTTAAAAAAGAGTTTGGAGTTATTATTTCACATATACTTTATCAGAAAACTTAGTGGGAAAAGCCCCCTGTTTAATACTCCTCATGTTTTCTAAAGCCCAACTTCTTTTTTTTTTTTTTAATTGATCTCTCCTTTTATTTTTAGAATTTCAAGTTTAGTATATGACTGGGGATTTTTAATTTGTTCCTTTTCTAGCATTTTTTTTTTTTAAATAACTTTTTATTGACAGAACCCATGCCAGGGTAATTTTTTACAGCATTATCCCTTGCACTCACTTCTGTTCCGATTTTTCCCTTCCCTCCCTCCCCCCTCTCCCCCAGATGGCAAGCAGTCCTTTACATGTTAAATAGGTTACAGTATATCCTAGATACAATATATGTGTGCAGAACCGAACAGTTTTCTTATTGCACAGGGAGAATTGGATTCAGAAGGTAAAAATAACCTGGGAAGAAAAACAAAAATGCAAGTAGTTTATATTCATTTCTTAGTGTTGCTTCTTTGGGTGTAGCTGCTTCTGTCCATCCTTGGTCAATTGAAACTGAATTAGCTCTCTTTATCGAAGAGATCCACTTCCATCAGAATACATCCTCAAACAGTATCATTGTTGAGGTATATAATGATCTCCTGGTTCTGCTCATTTCACTTAGCATCAGTTCATGTAAGTCTTGCCAGTCCTCTCTGTATTCATCCTGCTGGTCACTCCTTACAGAACAATAATGTTCCATAACATTCATATACCACGATTTACTCAACCATTCTCCAATTGATGGGCACTCATTCATTTTCCAGCTTCTATAAAGCCCAACTTCTTAAACTGTGGAGTCACAACCCCATATGGGATTTCATAACTGAATGTGGGGGTCACAAAATTATGATTTGTTAGCAGTAAATGTTTGATTTGTATATTCATTTTATATACTTATATGCCCAGGATCACATAAAATTTCTTGGGTGAAAAGAGGCTGCAAGTGGAAAAAGTTTAAGAAGCTCTGGTGTAAAGTATAAAAAAGAAGCTTTACTTAAGCTTAATGTCTCAGCTCTACCAGGAATAATAGGAATATACATAAATAATAATATTATAAGTAATACATCACTTTTGGTAAAGTTGAACACCTTAAAATGGAGAAAATAAATTTAAAGTAAATTACTATAAGGAAAAAAAAGTTAAGTCATACGTATCACAACCTATTATCAGGGTTGATTTTTCTCATATAAGTTATTTTCAAATATATATACATATATATGAAAAGTAATCGCCGGCTATTCCAATTCCAGTACTTAATACCATGGCTAGTTTTTGTCATAAAACTTCCAAAGAATGACCAACATGATCAACAGGATGATTTCAGAAAGGCCTGGAGAGACTTACACGAACTGATGATGAATGAAACGAGCAGGGCCAGGAGATCACTACGTACTTCAACAACAATACTATATGATGATCAATTCTGATGGACCTGGCCATCTTCAGCAATGAGATGAACCAAATCAGTTCCACTGGAACAGTAATGAACTGAATCAACTACACCCAGTGAAAGAACTCTGGGAGATGACTATGAACCACTACATAGAATTCCTAATCCCTCTATTTTTGCCTGCCTGCATTTTGGATTTCCTTCACAGGCTAATTGTACAATACTTCAGAGTCCGATTCTTTTTGTACAGCAAAATAGCGGTTTGGTCATGTATACTTATTGTGTAACTGATTTATACATTAATATATTTAATATTTACTGGTCATCCTGCCATCTAGGGGAGGGGGTGGGGGAAAGGAGGAGAAAAATTGGAACAAAAGATTTGGCAATTGTCAATGCTGTAAAATTACCCATACATATAACTTGTAAATAAAAAGCTATTAAAAAAAAAAAAAAAGAATGACCAACAAAAAAAGTTGAATTTTGTGCTAGATTCAACACAATGAATATATAAACAATCACCTTGTATAGCAGTATATGTATAGAATATTTTTGACATTGATCTTTCTACTGTACTGGAAATAATGGACAGAAGTCACAAAATTACACTAAGTGGAAAGGGCTTTAAGTAACATATAATACTGTTTCATAGATCAGAAAACTAGAGCCTAGAAAAATTAAGTGACTTGTCCAAAGGTAGAATTGCAACTAGAACTTATTTTCTATTATACCCAAATGCCATAAGGAGGGATCCATTTTCAATATTCATGTATTGTACTTAATATATGCTTTTAAAAATTGTTTCTTTTTGCAAAGATGCATGTATTTTACATAAAAACATTATAATCATACAAGTCAATTTAAGAAACTATCATTTTACTAGTACTTCTCTAATATAATAAAACTAAAAATAATTGATGAATATTATTTTAGATTTTAAAAAATTACCTTAGAAAGAAGATGTGGGAGAAATTTGCCAAGTAAAAAGCCTTGTTTTTTATATAATCACTGAAAGGAAATTACTTAAAAGTACTCCTCAAATCACCATAAGTGAAATTATTAAAGAAAAGGGTGCTCTTAAAATGTTGTGACTTTTGTCCAAAAGTTAATTGTGCTTTTTTTGCCTCCTTAAACCACAAATTTACAAAATGAATCTGAAATAATATCAGTAACCAATAACAAAAACAATCAATGGAAGTTGCTTTGTTTTGTTGTTTGAAGAGGGTTACAAAAGTTATAAACTGCTATTTTAAAAGATAGGACTAATTAAATTATCTGGGGTAAGATCAAAGATTTAAAGATAAAAGGGAACTTAGATGTCAATTATCTAGTCTAACCCACTCATTTTACAGATGAGGGACCTAATTATATACAAGCTTAGTGGTTGACCCAATGTCATACAAGTACTAAGTAAGAGAGTCTAGATCCAAACGCAGGTCCTGTGAACCAAATTCAGCATTATTTCCACTACATTAAAAAAACTATTTTATAAAAAGTGATTTTCCTGATGAGATTTTGGATGAGAATTCTCCTTTTACAAGGTAAGAACTACTGCAAAGAGAAAGTTGTCATGATAGCTCTGTGTCTGGTACTTATCCCTTTATAGATATATGTGAATTAAATGACCTCTAAAATCATTAGTGATGTTAAAATTCTATTTTCCTAGAACATTATCAAATGAAAAATTCCTAATTCATTGAGCCATAAGCTCTACAGAACCATTCTTAATTTATGAGACTTGTTACATTATAAAATAAAATTATGAAGGCCATGGAAAAAATGTTATTAAATTATTATTAAATTGTAGAAGTCTATTGTAAAAATGCCAGTACCTTTTAAAAATGTAACTAAGGGATAAATTTAGTAATGGATTTCCAGGGAAATATTATATAACATTAAAAAAAAATTTGTGTTCTTTTAAAAACAAAACAAAAATAAAATATGCTCCAAGTTACAATTTACACATTAATTTACTAAAATAAAGATGTGGAATAGAAATTCTCTGGGAAAAAGATAGCAAGTCCCAGAAACCACTGAGTCAGGAAATCTAAATTCTAATTCTAAATCAGAAATACTGAAAGTGACTGTTCATTTGGCCTCTTCTATTTCAATCTTGCCACATAAGTACCAAACCGAATTTAATCACAAATTTCCAGGGTAAGAGATTCCTTATAGAAATTTGTAATAACAATTTATAGAATACTATAGGCCAGTAAAAATAAATACTGTATTTTCTAGAATATGAATTTATGTTGTGTTTTGATATATATATAAAATTTATACAAGGTGTCACTTAGAAAAAGCTGCATTTTGTGATGTAGTTTCAATATGTAGGTGTAGACATGCCTTAAAAAGAAATCATTAAATATAATAAAATCCAATGCTCAGAATTAAATATGCACATATATATGAAACTAATACAAAGTCTTCTTACGCATGTGGAATTGTAGTTTTGAAGATATCCAGGGTGCAGCTGCAAGTTTTATCCCAAATTTCTAGAGTAAATTTCTCACCATTCAGAATGACAACATTTTCTAAACAGTTTGTACCAGACCGTGCTAACTGTTCATTGTCTAGAAAAGAAAATAATCATTTATTTATTTGAAATCAACATAGTAACATTTCTGCATTAATAAAGTCTGGTGCAAATCTACCTTGCTGCACACACCAGTACAGCTGTGCAAATATGTCATCCAAAAGGACATCACTTAGTACTTCTAAATATTGGGTGAATACGTCACAGATTGCATAAAGTGCATGATTGCAAGTAGTTGTCATCCATTCAGCTTTCTGGCAGTAAAAAGAATAAAAAGACAAATGAATTTCATACCAATAGTATGAATTGCTAAAATTAAAAAAAAATTTAAACATGTTTTGCTATACTTATCAAAGGATCCCACCCCTAGGCTTCTAACTATTCTAATTCACTTTTTCATGCTAGCACTATTTATTTTATAAATAAAAATGTGCGATATTCTGTGGCTAGAACAGATTAAGCAATCTACTTTTTTTCACTAATTATAAGGATATTAACTTTATCATTTCTGCACATACACATTGACTATTCAAAAAACAGGAGGGTAAGTTAAAGGGAAGAAAAAGAGAAGAGGTGAAATATAAAGTTATCTAACTCATATAAAAAGAAATGGTAACTATATTGCTTCTAAATGAAATAAAACTGGCTTTTTATTGTTGAGATTGTTTGGGATCATTGAAAAAAGATAAAGAAAATATGCTATTAACCAATGAGAAGCAACTTCTGTATTTTGATAAAAGGCAAGAAAAATAGTATTTTTACATTTTACAAAAATATGGCCTTTATGTTTGTACCTTAGTACAATGATATAAGTAAAAAGGGAAAAAGACATAAAACTATCTTTACAAGGTTCCGAAAAAACCTTAAAACTTATGAAATAACATATTTAAAAGATAATAACTAAAAGAATTTGTCGGTGTTCCTTACTCACTTAAGAATAAGCAACCACCTAAAGCTAAAGAGAAATATATTCTTCTTCTTTTACAGATACAGTGACAAATCTGAATTAAAAAAAAAAAAAAAGCAAATCAACAATAGCTGTATAATGACTAAACCAAAGCAATTAATTCATAGAGTTCTATCCCACAAATAACATTCTGGTTTATGATGACATTCTAACACTATCTTGCATGTAAGAAGATTACCTGAGGCTTATTTTCATGTCAAACTGTTTAATGCAACATATGGAAATTTGTTTGCAGAAGAATAAAGAACTGCTTCTTAACTGTAGTCCTCATGAAAATTCTGTTGTTCTCTTACCTCAGTTTGTTGTTCTGGTAGTTTCATATTGTCAAAGATTCTGAAGACAATTCTAAATAAATCCTGCCACCAATGTTTTTCATAAGTGTGGCCATATGTTTTCATTATTTCAAACATTACTGTCAAGCCTCTAAAAAAGTACAAAAATGGGAGTTATTTAGCAAAGTGATATTATATATCGGAGACCTCAATTTCTAAAATGTTTATGATGAACACCAAAAGCAACTGGAAATATAAGGTATATGAGTTTTAATTAGGCATATATTCACGTTTTATTTAATAAGCTAAAAATGCAAAATAAATTATTTTTCATAGGAGTCATCTAGAAGAAATGCTTAAGTTTTGAAGGTACTTTTGCTTATATAAGTGAAGAAAATTTTAAAAGAGAAAGACCCTCCTTGACCTCAAGAAACTTAAAATCTAGCAAATGGGAAAAGACACAAATAACTGTACTACAAAATGCAAAATGAAAAAAAAATGATATTTTTTGAGTCAGAAGATCTAGGCTACTATTTACTACCTACATGATCACAGATGGGCAAATCATTTAACTTTTCAGGGTCTTGATTTCCTCATCTATAAATAAATGAGTGGGTTCATCACTTCTTTCCCACATTACTTCTTGCCCCTAGTCCCAAAGTAATTTTCCTTAAATATAGATTTCATCATGCTACTATCTAAAAGCACTAGGATAAAATCAATGAATATCACTGGCATCACACCTGCAACTTGGCAAACTGGCTTTGTTTCCTCACACAAGATATTCTTATTTTTGGCCTCTGCACCATTGTATTGGCTGTCTTCCAATCCCTCTTTTTCTTCAAATCTCAAGAGATAGAAGAAACCATAGAGATCATCTGATCCAATCAATCCAGAATTAAAATTTATTTACAAGATAGTCAATCTCAAGGCTTTGTTTGAAGAATTCCAGTTTGAAAGAATCTACTCACTTCCAAAACAATCCACTCTATTTTGTGATAGCTGTTAGTTATGATTTTCCTTCTGTAGGATCTAAATTTGCTTTTGTAACTTTCACACATTTTGCTTAGTTCTAAATTCTTGGGACAAGAAATATGAATTTATTCTCCCTTCTCCATCTAGCAGTAATTCAGTATTTTAAAAGAGCTATTATGCTCTCAACATCCTCAATTTTTTCAAATGATAATCTTAAGATCTCAAGGGCCTTTCAATCTTCTGGTTATCCTTCTTGAGACGCTCTCTGATTTTCCTAAAATGTATTTAGGAATACACACCTGATGGGATCTGACCAGCAAGCAGGTGGAATTACCATTTTCCACATCCTGTACATAATGCCTAAAACTATATTAGGTTTTTCAGGTGTCATGTCACAAAATACAGCTCTAATAAAATCTGTAATCTACCAGTTTATCTTTCAGATAAGCAACTGTAGTATTTAATTATACAAACTCTCATCTGTACTTGTGCACTTTTTAAAAAAATCTTGATATCTTAAGAGAAATTTTATGAAAATTGCATACATGAGTACAAGAATCTACTCCATAAATGAAAATGGTTAAAAAGCAATTTATTTCGGAAGAAAAAAGCTAATAAAAACTAAGATTTCATTTAAGGGAGACATTCTATCCACGACTAGAGATATGATAATCTTATTGGTCAAGGTGATCGATCAAAGACAAGTTTTTTTTTAAAAAAAGTATTAAGTACAGAGATAATCATATAAGGACAGCTAGGTGGTGCAGTGGGTAAAGTAAAGGTCCTGGTGTTAGGAAAATAAATTCAAATCTGGTCTTAGACACTTGACATTTATTAGCTTTGTGATCCTAGGCAAGTCATTTTAACTCTCATTACCTTACAGAAGAAAGAAAAGAAAGAAAGAAAGATATTCACATAATATTAACAAATCTAGAGGAAGACACTAAGCATTTTAGGTAAGAATTTATGGGAAGATATAGCGAAGAGTTAAAAATAAAGGAGAGGGGTGAAATGGACTGTAATCTGTATTACTTGGAGGCATTGTCCATGAGATCATAAAAACCACTTCCAATTTTGGCATTGTTCCTTCCCCCTCTTGACCAAGCAACCTGATCTAAAGGCCAAGATAGATCATGGCCTTCACACAGATTCTGATACTACATATAAACACATACACACAGTTGGGAAGAAAAAAGAAAATTCAATTTTAAGTTAGGAACTGGGTCCTGTGGCAGAATAGCCTTTGTTAATGATTAGAGGGGGAGTAATTTAACTAGTCCCCGCCATCAGTAACCAGTAGGAAACTCAGACCTTTTCCCCCTTCACTTCATTCTATCCTTATTCTTACTCAAGGAATTGTAATCAAATCAACTCTAAAGTAGAATTCAAGAATATGGAAAATACATGAAAGGATTAGATTTTAATAAGGATTAAGTGCAAAACAAAGTATTTTATATAAGAAGATTCTGGGAACAATTAATTTGTGGCCCTCTAGGTCATTCCTTTCTTAAGGAGTTTACTGCTTGACTCATTCTACCTCAACCTCAGTTTAATTATAGAGTTCAATTTACTTATTCATTTCCTTTCAAACTTACTTCTCAGCCAACATTTCCCCTCTATCTCAAGCAATCTGTGAAGATGAGTCTTCCTGATTCCAGACCCAGAGTTCTACCTACTTTCCCACTTAGTTGCCTCTCTTTATTCTACTATTCTCTTTCTCATGATATCACTTTAGCTCAAGTCTTACTTAACTACCTTCAAAATTTTGACACTATAGTTAACCGGCTCAACTTCACACTACCTTGGTTAACCTGGAAACCCTTAATTCCTTGCATATGCTCATTTAAACCCCCAATGTGGATTAATCCCACCATCTGTCTCATGTGTTTCATTCCTTTGTTGCTGATTACCTCTAGAACAAGATATACAACCATGTTTGTCTGAATCCACCACACTTTTGTTACCTAATTTTAAATGGATCCTTATTGTTGCTCACTAGTTCTTTTACCTTTTTCTTACGTAATAACAGCATTACATAGAATCATTTCAAACTCTTCTTCTCTCCTCTCTTCTATCATCAAGCTACTGTCCTATCTCTCTAAACCCTGTTCTCTAGAAGAAAACTGCCCCCACTGCTTCAATTTTATTTCCCATTTTCTACTCAACACTTTAACACTTGACTGAAACTGTTCATTTCCAAATCCAATGTCCTTTTCCGAGCCCTCCTCCTTTTTGATCTATTTATATGGTCTGTTAACTCTTCCCTTTTCTAAAGTTTTTGTATTCTATCATGTTCTCTGATTCTCTTTTTCAGTGCCCAAAGCACAGTTCCCTCTGTGTAGGGAGATCTCAGGTCTCTGTCCTGAGCCCGCTCCATTCTCTTTCTGTGTTCTCATCAGTTCTTAATTATCTCAAAATTACACATCATTCATCTGCTCTAGAAGCTTCAGGAGCTCCCTAATGAGTGTAGAATCAATACAAACTTTTCTGTTTTGCCATTTAAAGCCCTTCACAACTGGTTCCAAATGAATTTTTTCCCCAATTTGATAACACATTATTCCATCATGCACTCAACATTCCACTCAAATGAGTCAACTTTCTCTTTAGTGCAAGCAGCATTCCATTTTTGCATGTCTCTGCCTTTATCCAGATTGCTCTCTATTCATGTTTGGAATGTTCTTCTCCTGATTTTAATAGTATCTCTCCGAGAATCTCTATTGTTTTTTTTTTTTTTTTTAACAGTTGATCTCTAAAACTATCTCTTATAAAGGCCTTTTGTAATATTTCTTGTTGCAAGTACTCTTATTCCCTGCCTCCCTCCCTTCCCCAAACTCTCTAACCAACTAGTATTTGTATTTCTTTTTTATACTTATCTGTTACCTGTTATCACTATCCCCAGAAGAATAAAAGCACTTGAGGGCAGGGAATATTTTCTTTTTGTAATTGGAGTCTCAGTGCCCACATAGTGCCTGGCACAAAGGAGGTACTTAATAAATGTTTGTTGAAATGAATTGAATTCTTGTGTTTTTGAAAACTTGCATATAACCTTGGCCAAGTTAATCTTTAGGACCTCAGTTTTCTCTTCTGTCAAGTGAAGGGGTTAGAACTCTAGGTTCCCTTTTCTGATGCCATGGATCTATAATAACAAAAAATAGCTTCTGTCACTGCTTCAGCTGATATTTAACCAATTTCCCCTCTATGTTTTCCTTCTGTTCCTGGATTTCCTCAAAATTCTACCTTTTAATACAAAACACTATTTGATTTCCTCAACCTTTCCACATTCTTATTCCTTCCCCTTCTTTTCATTTTCCTCACCCTTTTTGATTAGATTTGCAAGGCTCCAGGAAAATATGGTCTTATGAGCTCTTACCTTTATTAGAAGCTATAATTTTTTGTTTAAGCTATGGCCCAGAAATAAATTGCATTCTCAAGCATTATCTTCTTAAATATCTGATCACTTGTTAAATATGCATTTATTTTCTGAATCCCTTACTTTCTCTTGGCAATAGTGATGAAAATACTACTTTGATCCTAATGAATTCAATTCCTTGTCTACTGTTTGCTTCATAATCAAAACTTTCTAGAATTCTTCTGAAAGTATAATTTATGTTCTCTTAAATTGCCAGAAGTGGGTACAAGTCATCATATTTGGCAAGTCTTAGAAGGTTCTCTGTCACTTCCTCAATACTTTCCTTGGATGATAGCAGGCTTCTCAAATGTGGTCTTCTCAGTAAAGAGTCACTAATCACTACTCACCTTTTCTTCTCATCCTTACTGGAATATCTCTTACTGTGGATCCAGAGCATCACTTCTTGGAGGACAAGTAGTTTCTTCCTCCTAACAGAGTCCAGCCCTTTCCTCTTTAGGAAGAGTCTCATAACTTTCAGTTAGTTCCAAGTATTTGGTGGTCATCTTTCCTTTCTCCTGTGTCACATTCTTCTATTTCTCCAATCTCCTGACAAAGCAAGATACCCTTCTGCTTCCTCAAATCTTTTTTTACCCTTTGTTTTCAAACTGAAGCCCTTCCTTCCCTTTTCCTAATGACCTAGAAATTGGGGGAGGGGAACTCCTTTAAATTTTTTTACCTGTCTCTTCTAAGAGAGAGACTAGCCTGCACTACTTGATCAGACCAGAAAATAAACATCGCTCACTCTCAAAGTTAATAAGACAATTCTTCCTATTCTCCATACCTTTTGAAACAAAATCCTTAACGCTTTCACAGTTCTTACTGATCCTTTGGATAATTCTATTTGATACCAATCTCATTTTCTCATCTTGTCACCTTCTTCATGGCCAGCTATAATTTCTTTCTCCTCCTCTTCCTGAAATATTCTGCTTTCCATTTATATTTGTAAAAATATACCAATAACCAGAAATGACCTCTTCCCTCCTCTGACCTACCATATTACTTACTATTTCTATTATTTGTACTCTTTATTGTTTTTCAGGATAACTATCTTCCCAAGTATAAGTTCCTTATATTTTTGTAGTCTCTTTTCTACTTAATGCTTAGCATGTTGCCCTGGGTATAGGAGATTATGTATATAATTAATATATATATTATATATATATAAACACGCACACACATATCTATTCACACACATACACACATATACATGTATATATAATTCATTAATTATATGACTAATGTGGGAATTATCAGAATTCAAGAGTTAAAAAGGAATCTTAGAAATCAGTTAATCCAAACCTATTATTTTACAGAAGGCACTGAGATGTAGAATTAACAACTAATTACTTATAGATTCTTTAAGAAAAATATATTTAAATAATTACACAAATCACACATTTGATTAAAAAATTAAATAGAACATTTCTGAAATCAAAAAATAAAAATAGCATGCATGGAGATAAGTAATAAATCAAATCCCATATTTTATATTTATACAAATATTATTACCCTTGTTCCTGGCCAAATGTATTGGAATCATTCTCAGATAACAATACCTATCATTTTGAATTTCATTTTATTTCCCCATCTACTGACAGAATTTCTATTAAAGCCAAATTTCTGGTATACAAATGGACAGTTGAGGAGTTTTACAAAAAAAAAAATTTGAATGGTTTACTGTTTCATGAATTCTCTTATGTTAATAATTATACTATAAACTCCCCGAGGGCAGAAGCTGTGCCTTATGGAGTCCTTTTTATCTTATAACTTCAGTGTTTTCTAAAGTGCCAAGTACTAAATATAGTGCACTTAATAAATACCTACTGATTCAATATTATTAGCATTCTAAATTTTGCTGCTTCAATTTAATAGCCAAGAAAGGTTTTTCAAATTTTGAAAAAAACAAATTGAAGTGGGTTATAATTAATTGTCAGCTGTCAAGAGTTTTAAATTGAATGAAATAATAAAAATGAGAGTAAATCAATAAATCAAAAACTCTCATTTTTATTCTTTCATTCAATTTAAAATGAATTTTCAGGTCTAGACAAATTGAGGTTAAGCTTTTACCTATTGTACTAGGGAAAATGGAAAAAAACGTAAAATAAATCCTTCTAAGTTTTAATTACAAATACTGATTGTTACCTGGTTCTTACATCTAATTTGCATCTATTGATGATACATGATAACTCAAAGAGAATTGGGAACCATCCTCTCACCCACACCCTGTCTTCAGGAGCCACATTCATGTCATCACTTGTATATTCCTTGAAAGCCTTTAAGAAACAAAACAAAATATAGGAAAATCAATTAAAATATTTCAATGCTCCTAATGTTAGTATTTCTTGGTTCTGAAAAATTATCTGCAAAAAATGTTATAAATCAACATGCTATTCAAAAGTGCGCATTTGTTTAAAACAAAAGTGGGAGAATGAAGCCATCTAGTGGAGGAGAAAGCTCTTCATGAATAAAAAGTAGATTTTCAGGTCAACAAGAAACGTAACTCCAAACAAATCTGTATGGCATTTTACACACCTGAAAAATGAGGATCATTCTATTACCTTGACAGGGTGATTGTCATATTTAAATTATATAATAAACATGAAAGTTCTTTGAAAATTATAAAGTATTACTTAGATTTAAAGTATATTTAATTTTATTAAGATGTACAATAAAAATGTGTTATTTCTATACATCTTGATGAATATCCCTTGAACTACCCTAAAATGCTGCAAAATAAAACAAAAGGCCAATTTTCAAACCCAGAAAGTATTCCATTCAAATAAATCTGGAAAAAAAATACTGTTGGATGGCAGTAAAATCTTCATTTCAATTCTTTGGGAAAAAAAAGGAGAGGTTTAAAGGATCATTTGTTTTACAGAACAAAGGTGATTATGTTTGTAAAGTATTTTGCAAATCATAATATAGTTTACTTATCAAATGATTATCACTGTCACTATTATTTATGGTGTTCTAAATGCATTTTAATTGTCTTTTTAACTTCAAAACATAATTTCAGTTCACTTTAGTCTGCTAATCTTTGAAAGTGTTTTCAACTCAAAATTTGTCATTAAATGATACTGTACCTGCGGCCTGTCAAATACATATTTTGCACAATGGCGAATAAGACGAATTGCTTCCATACTTGTATCTGGAAAGGCTGCATTGCATGCAAATTCAGACAAACATTTCACAGCATCTTGGAAAGAATCAATGGTAGCAGGAAAATGCTTTTCAAATACAATGGCTATAAAGGGGGAAAAAAGTAATAGTAAAACATTTACAGATGCAATTTTCAAACTACAAGGAAAATTACTATGCTCCAAAACATGCATACTCTACACACCTTGTTCTTTACTTTCCTAGCATGTAGCTTGCTCTTCCTTGGAAGGAAAGGTGAGCAATGATCAAAAATCTTAAGTCTGATTTTGTTGCTCTTAATAAGGGTGACCAGTTCTTACACCTTGAATAAAAAACTGGGGATCAATCTCTATGGCCCTTGAAACACAGAAACTAGCTCAGGAAATTTGCTGTTTAATAAAGTCATAATTTAAAAGAATTAGAATATTTTCCAATGAAGGACTGGATGAACAAGATTAAGCTGAGCTGAAGAACTTTTCTGAGTAAGTTTTAAAAGATCCAGACACAAACCTAATCTGTAAATATGACAAAAACACATTAAAATATGCTAATGCAACACTGCTAC
Source organism: Antechinus flavipes (assembly GCF_016432865.1). Lineage (NCBI taxonomy): Eukaryota > Metazoa > Chordata > Mammalia > Dasyuromorphia > Dasyuridae > Antechinus > Antechinus flavipes. The sequence continues at coordinate 455,109,783 of NC_067398.1, read as the reverse complement.
AAATAACCAATCAATAAACATTTATTAAATGCCTACTATGTGGCATGCCCCGTACTAAATGCAGAATCATTTTTTAATTAGGATCCATTAAGAAAGATTCATTAAATTGTGAACTTTAATCTTACTCAGCAGTTTGAAATAAATCAAGGGAAACATGAGAAAAATACATCTTAGCAATGATTTTTGTTTTTAAAGGTATCCTGACAATAACAACAAAAAACCCCCCCTGAATTTCTATATGAATATTATTTTAAAAATTCTTGCTACATTTATAACATTTCCCTGACCTTCTGGGAAAAAAGGAATAACATGAGGACATGATGACAAAATAAACTACCTAAAATTAATTTGGCTAGATGAGACATGTAAAATCTTAAGTATAATAATCAGGATTACTTTTCTTAATTTACTAGGTATTTCTAAATAATACTGATCCTAAATTCAAATGAAAGAAAAATGAAATTATTGAAATCATTAATCAGATTATATATGCCAGCTAGTTTCTAGCAATAATAACAAAAGTTTACATTGGGAAAAAAAAATTTCAAAAAGTTTCATATTCAATGTATACTCTCAAAAGCAGGCATTAGATCTATTTTATTTGAAGATGATAAAAAGATTGAATAAAAAAATAAAGATATATTGTTTAACCTATATTGGATTACTTGCTATGTAGGGAAGGGAAATGAAAAGAAAGGAAGGAAAAAATTTGGAACACAAAGCCCTTGCAAAACCATCTTTGCATGTAGTTTGAAAATAAAAAGATATTAAAAAAAAAAAAAAAGAACTGTGTCTATCTCTTGTTAGTTAAAGAAAATATTGCCTACTCATACTTGAGAGGTATATATGATGGTTCTCTTCTATGATTTTTAATATTAAGGTTGCATATGTAAAAATAATATTATAAAAGGCAATTTCCAAAGTATCCTACAAAAACATGCCTTATAAGAATATTTATCAAATATAATTTAAGTTAGATGGCTCAGCTGGTCTAGTACATTGTAGCAATTCTTCTATTTGATGTATCTTCTTTTTTTTTCAAAGTAAATAATTAAATTACATGAAAATACACTTTGGAAAGTGATATTACCAAACTACATAAGGGAACATAAGCCTTGTATAAGCTATTTAAACTACTAAAGCTTAAAACTACACTGAGACTTTTGGGATACAAGTATTTCCATGCATTAACAGTTTTCCTATAACATTAAAACAGTACTTACTGACAATATGTCCTGTTGTTTGAAATGCAAGCTCCACAATACTTTCATCCTGATCTGAGGCAGCTAGGTGAAATACTGAGAAGATGTTCTTCCAGCCTGAGCGAATGTTAGCAGCTTGAGAGTTAACCATTTGTGCTATACATCGTACAACCATATCCCGAATGGTAGGAGACCTAAAAGATAAGTTGTTGAGATATATATTGAGAAAATATTATGAAAGGAAGTCTGTTTTTAAAAATGCTGTAACAAATTAGCAAATAATATGGTGGTATTTTTTTTTTTAATTTCTCTGAAATAGCTGATTATAATTACCTATTTCTCTTCATTATATGTTCAAATGGTCTTAAGAAATCCTTCTGGAATCGAAAATTCGCAAGCTCTCCCTTCTCTAAGAATTTCATTGATAATTGCCTCAAGGAGTCTACTGCAAAAATAGCTACATCTTCATTGGGATTGCAGCCAACCTGTTATGACAAAATCAATATGAAGCATTAACATTAATACTGAAAGTTAATTTTGTGGATTCCAATATAATTTGGAAATAATTTTTAGAAATACTAGAACATACACTTCTTCTAGAAGTCTAACTATAACTGTTCAATAGGAAAAACATGTATAATTTTGAAGACAATTATTTGAAACCTTATTTAAGACTAAATAATAAAAACTATTTATTATGATATTTCATAGCAGCAATTCAATAATTAACAAACATGAGTTTTATACAAAGGCCAAACAATTATAAACAAGAGCTACTAAGATGTAAGGTGCTTCAATAGATCTTTGTGCATTTTTACAACTGGTACAGATTGTAAAAACTTATGTTATTAAGTCATACTTATCTTTACTTTAAGTCTTTCAAAGAAGGTCCACCTAATACACTTTTATTGTGAGTACCATTATATCATGTTGGCTTGCTACATGAATGGTCCTTCTTTTTTAATCATGTCAAGTCAACAAGTTAGAAAGCATTTATTAAGCACCCACTATAAGCCAAACTCTGTGCCAAATGACAGGGTTATTAGTAAGGCAAAAACAATTCCTCCTCTAAAAGAGCTTACAATTTAATAAGACAAAAATATGTAAACAAATACATATTGTTTGTACATACAAAAAAGATAACAGAGATAATCTAGATAGAAGACAGCGTTTTCATTTCAAGTAATTTGTTTACTTATAAGATTTTTAAATATACCAATCACATTAGCTGCAAAAGAAATAATTGTTTCCTCTTTGCCAATGCTTACTTAAGTCCATATTAATTTCATTTTTTTTCTTGTTTTACAGCTATTTTTTTTGCATTTTCATTACTATATCAAATAGCAGGGATGATAATAAACACTACTTTGCCCTTAAAAGAAAGAAACGTATGCTTCATCACATAAAATGATTGGCTCTTTGTTTTAGATACTGTTTTATCATATTATGAAAAGGTCCATTTGTTCCTATACTTTCCTATGTTGTTTTAAAAAAACAAAAAACAAAATAGTAATAGGTGTTAAATTTTGTTGTCTTTTCTGAAACTCACAATATAATCATATGATTTTTCTTCTTGTTGTTAGTATGGTTTTCATCATACTGAATAAATTCTGTATTATTTATTCTTCAGTAAAAATCCAACTTGTTCAAGACATATAATCTTTTAAAAAATAGGTTCTTTGTAATATTTTTGCATCAATATTCATTAGGGATATTATACCTTGCTTTATCTATCCCTCCCTGATTTACAAATTAAGACAGCATTTCTATTAAAGAAAGTTTGGAAAGAGAGCCTTTTCTGTTTTTATATATCACTGATACTGCAATTAACAATTCTTTGAATATTTTATTGAATTAACTTATAAACCAATCTGGTCTTAAGTTTTTCTTCCTTCTGTGGGGGTTCATCTGTGGCTTTTTTATTTGATACTGGGTTACATATGCAATGTAGTTTTTCTGCTAACCTGGGTGTTTATATTTTTAAAAATAGTATCCTCCCATTTCATCTAAGTAATCAGTTTTACTGATACATAATTAGTCAAAACAGTTCCTACAAGTTTCTTTTACTTTGTCTATAACTGATGTGAAATGAACTTTTGAAATTTTTGATAGAAAATTTGGTTTACCTTTCTTTTTAAAAAAATAAGACTAGCTGTTTGATTTTTGTTTTTTAAAGTCAGCTTTTATTTTTATAAATTATAAAAAGATACAGATAAGTATTTGCAGCTAGTTGGTATGATGATAGACCAGCCCTGAAAGAAGATCTGAGTTCAAATCTGGCCTCAGACACAATGCTTCTTGACTGTGTGACTTTGGACAAGTCACTTATAACCCTAATTGTCTCAGCAACAAAACCAACAACAACAAACAAAACAAAACTCATAAAAGTTACAGAGCTATCCAAAAGTGGAATGGGCTGTTAGGAGAGGTGATGGATTCCCCTGCCTTATAACTGCTTCTAAAGTATATTAATGAGGGTAACCCACTTTAGTATATGGTACCCTACATAGCACTAAAGGACTGAGGTCCTTTACAATTCTCAAAGGCTTTCACTATAAAACACTTTAAAATGGTGATAATCATGAAAAACAATTTTACTTTTGTTCATTTTTATTTTTTTCCTGTAATTTAACAGCTTATTTAAATATGCCATGTTGCTGGAGATGAAAAGATAAGACTTTCTCACTTTTGATTTTTATCTTTGTTCTGTTAATGACCTGATTGCACATAGTGGATTCAGAAACCATACTCTTTCAGTAACAAGGTGTTTCCTGATAAAGATTTTATTTGTTGCAAGTCAGTGCCTTCCAATTCCATTCAAAAAGAGGAAATATATGGAAGTACTATATAAATCTTTGAGCCATCATTATCTTAATCCTAAATTTAATTTTCCAACATAGTTTTTGACATCTTTTCCTGTGACCACTTTTGCACTGAGATGATGAATTTTAAGGTAAAGACTGATTTATTTTGGACAATTTTTTTCAAGCTCTTCATAGAATTTTTAAAAAACATCTTAATCTTCTACAACAATTCTGCTTACAATCTCATGGGAACTACAGAAAGTGATGATCATTATTTTATAAAATAACAGATATTTGTTATTTAAGGGTAATTAAATCAACTATGCAAATTATCTCATTTGCTTTTTGTAGGATGTCCTTATGATCTGTCTTTTTCATTTAACTGCAACAGCTTTATAAATTTTCACTTTATTTAAAAAGCAAGAATGTTCTGGGTACATGCTAAATCCAACAGCTCCACACCGAATCAGAATTCTTTTCTCCTAAATCCATCCCTTGGTTCCTTTTTTTTTTTTTTATCCAAAGCACCACTATTCCATCCTTCTAATCTTTCAGGTTCATTCTATTAGCAGTAACTTGAAATGCACATTCTTTCTAAGCTCACATATTGAAAAAGCTGCCACAATTTATCAAATTTACTTCCACAGATATCCACACCTGACCATTTCTTTCCATTTGCTCAGCCATTTACCTTTCTTTGTTCAGGCCCTCATCATCTTTCATCTAGATTAGCTTGTCTTTTCTGACTCTATTTCATCCCACATAGCAACCAAATTGATTTTCCTCTAATGTAGAATTGACCAAGTCACTCTCTTACTCAATATACTCCAATGGCTCCTTCTTACCTCCAACATAAAAAGTTAAACTCTCCTGTTAACCTTTTAAAGTCCTACACAGCTTGACCTAAACTACCTTTTTAGCCTTACTGGATTAGATATTACTCCCTTGTTCTGTAAATCCGTGATTCAGTCAAGCTAGTTCTCTCTTTTCCTTACACACAATACTCCATTTCTTGCCTCTGAACCTTTTCACTGGCTGTTCCACACACCTGGAATGCATTTCATTCTTATCTATGCCTAAAGGAATTCCTCTTGCTTTAAGATTCAGTTCAAATACCACCTTCTACAAGAAACCTTTCCTGTTTACCCCAAGAGTCAATTACCATCTTTTCAGTAATGATTCTCAAATAACCTTATCCAATCATAAGTTCTTTGCTGAACTCCAGTCTTACATCTCCAACTACTTACTAAACACTGGATGTCTTACAGATATTTAAATCTGACATGTCCACATTTAAATTCATTATTTTCCTCTGCCTCCCCCCAAGTTGCCCTATTACTATCAGAAATAATACCATTCTCCTGGTCTCCAAGACTTCTATAACCTATAGATCACTCAGAGGTAGATAGAGCAATGGTCCTCGGATCAGGAAGATCTAAGTTCAAATTTAGCTTTAGACATTTACTAGCTGTGTCATCCTGGGCAAGTCATTTAACTTCTGTTTACCTCAATTTCCTCAACTTAAAATGGGGATAATAACAACACCTACCTCTTGAGGCTGTTGAGAGGATCCAATGGCACAATATTTGTAAAGCACTTAGCAGTGCTGGACAGATAGTATCTGCTGTATAAATGTGAATTATTCCTTTTCCCTTTCCATAACCTTTGACTATTCATTCTGCCTCAATGGGGATATGTTGATTTCCTTTGCTGTATCTCTCAAAAATATACATTCTCTATTCTGCTTCTACCATCTTATCTCTTCACACCTGAAGGTAGGTCTGCCACAAATCTCTCACCAGTCACTAAAATTATTTTTTTATTATATTATGTATACATATATAATTAAAAAATTACTAAAATCACAGGTCTGACCACCTCACCCTCTATTCAATAAATTCCATTGCTTCTCTATCACCTCCAAGATCAAATATAAAATACTGTTTGTCATTCAAATTATTTTATTACCTTACAGCCCCCCTCACTTTTCTTATACTGTACACCTCATATTACATACTCTGACCCGATGACACTTTTCTTTCTTTCTTTTTTTTTTTTTAAATTTTTTTTTTCCCTCCTTGCCATTTCTTGAACCAAACATTCCATCTCCTGGTTCTGGGAATTTTTACTGACTGTCTTCCATGTCTGGAATACTCTCCTTCATCTCTGTACCCTGGCTTCCTTAGTTTTTTTTAAGTCCTAGCTAAAATATAATTTCCTGGAAGAAACTATTCCCAATAATGTTTAATTCTAGTGCCTTTCCTCTATAGATCATTTTCTATTAATCCTGAACAGAGCTTTTTGGCACATTTTGCTCATAGGTTATTTCCCTCATTATACTGTGAACTCCTTGAGGTAAGGAATGCCTTCTACCTTTTTTGTATCCCTAGTGCTTAGCACACAGTACCTGGAATATACTAGGCATTAATAAATGCTTATTGAGTGGAATGTAAACTAACTGCAAGAAATGATTTTTCACTTTTTGTACTTGTCTTCTCAACACTTCACAGTGCATATTAGATAATAAAGTGACTTATAACTCACTGATTGACTGATGGCATTTAAAGTTCTCAATTTTATACCAATTTGTCTTTCAGGCCTCACTGAATATCACCTCCCTTCCCATTCTGTAATTCTGTCAAACTATCCTTCTGTTTTTCACACATGGCATTCTATTTTCCCATCTCCACATACTATACTAACTTGCCCTAGTGTTCTAATGGAGAAAACAACATGTATGTATAAAAATTATACAACATACAGGTATATATCATTGGCTCTGTCTTACATCCATTCTAAGAATGTATTTCTTACACACCTCTACCTCACAAGAATTTTCTTTTAAGAAACAGTTCAAGCACACCTTTTACATAGTCTTTCCCAATTCCTCATTAACATTAATATTCATTCCAACATTAACATTTTTTGTCTCTTGCTGTTCAATTGCTCTCAGTCACGTCCTCTTTGTGACTCCTTTTGGGAAAGATATTGAAGCAGTTTTGAAATGTTCTTCTCTAGCTCATTTTACAGATGAAAAAACTGAAATAAACAGGATAAAGTGACTTGACCAGAGTCACATGCTACGGAGTATCTAAGGCTAGATTTAAACAATGGAAGATGAGTTATCTAATGTTGGAACTCTATCCACTGTACCATCTAATTGCCATTTTCTCCTCCCTTTATATATTTGTACACACACACACACACACACACACACTCCACCCCCTATTAAGAATTCCTGCTTATTGAGAGCAGGAATTGGTTCATTCTTTGTATTTATATCCCTAGTATCTAGCACAGGGGTCCTCAAACTTTTTAAATAGGGAGCCAGTTCACTGTCCCTCAGGCTGTTGGAGGGCCGGACTATAGTAAAAATAAAAACTTTGTTTTGTGGGCCTTTAAATAAAGAAACTTCATAGCCCTGGGTGAGGGGAATAATCGTCCTCAGCTGATGCATCTGGCTTGTGCACTGTAGTTTAAGGATCCCTGACTAGCATAATATGATTGGCATCCAGTAGGTGCTTAATTAACATTCATTAATTGAATGGCCAACTGAATATAGATATGGTTCATTTCTTTGTTGGTCCATGAATAAATACTGAATACTGAGTGACAACAGTTAGTGTTCATGGAAGATGTAAAAGCTATTTTATTATTAGCATCTTCTGGCCCATTTTCTGCCACTGTCACCACATAATAGGATTACAAATTTAAAGCTGGTAAGAATCTCAGAAACCCTCTACTACCACGTCTTCATTTTTGAATTAAAAAAAAGAATTGAAACCCAGGAAGATTATATGACTAGAAGTAAAAGCCCACAGAATCATGGTCACTTTACTTGTTTTATGCATTGATATAAAAACAACAAAAATCATTGAGTGACTAAACTTCCAAAAGTGAGTGTTCCCAAACTTTTAGAAGTGTGTTTTCCTCATACTCAAAGCCTTTCAGACTTAGTAGAATCTCTTAAGAGCTAGTAAGCTTTTGCTACAAGTTCCAAGAAATCAGTTCTCTGTGCTACAATGAGTCAGCAGAAGAATTTACAAAGGATATAAGTATAATAAATAATCAAATACCTTATTGAAATGATCTCCAATGACTTCCCAAATTCTAGACCATTGTAATCTTATTCTTCCCATGTTATAGTAAGAAATTTCTACTATCTTCTGCAAACTAAACATGCGAGGATGTGTAGTAGAAAGTAATTCATCCATAGATACAGCACAAAGCCAACGGACAAAATCCACTGTAAAGCAAATATCGAATGAAATTGTTAACACATTCTTCAATTTTTTTAGTCAAAAGGCCAACCTGTAAGTGTAACAGTAAGTTTACCTACTTACCAATAGCATTTCCATCAAGCCTTGTAGACCCCGTAAATATTCTGGCCAGAGAGCATGAGTAGAGAGGAGGAAGAAAAAATCCATGATTATTTATAAAAATTTGTGAGTCCCAATTCTTTAAAAAATATATATTTTTTAGTCTAAGATGCACATTAGGTATTGGGTAAAGTAATATTTCCATTACTTATGTTGTCTGCAGAAGAAACAACTAAATCTTAGTCATTACTAAATTTCCACTATTTTATATACTTTGATACAGTGAAGTACATAATAAGATTATAATGCTGAATAATAGTAATTTAATAAAAATATGACAGATATCTTACATGAAGCTTTAAGAATTCACAAAATATTAATCAGATAAAACCAACAGAATTCTTTTATATGAAACAACACAGATAAATTTATCATTTTTCATTGGTTCAGAAGTGCTTTAGCTTTTATTCTTGATTTGATAGAACACAACTATTTTCCTGTACTATATTTGAACCCTAGAAAAGTCATTAGAATTTAAGGTAATTTCTCATGGATAAGACATAGTAACAGTCTTAATACAAACTTATAGAAATGTGACCATAGGTAAGTCTCATTTTTCTCATTATTAACCTAAAATAAGAAAATGCCTTGTAAATCTTAAAACATATACAATGAGAAATATGAATAGTTTATGGTTAAAATAGCTGCATCGGGGAGGGAATCAGATATTTTAAAGGTTATAAACACTTCTGTAATGATCTATGCATATTTAAAACTAAGCTAGGGTTTCAACACTGTTCACATTAACAACATATTTCAATTAAAAACATTTTTATTAAGTACACTGGCACTGATTCAAATACTATGTATTTAGAGATGAAAAGTTTCTGCAATCTAATTGGGCAGGTAGTAGGAATAAGAAATGCACACAAAGAACCATGAAACAAGTCAGAATGCTACAAGGCAAAGAAATACACAAAGATTCGAGAATAATTTGGAGAGAAAGATTATTGCAAAGAGTATTGATTATAGTACAAGAACTTATTGCAAGAAATGTCATTTAAGTTAGATCTTAGAGGGATCCTTCAGGAGGATTTCAATGAGGAGGAAGGTGAAATAAATGTATTCAGGTATTGGATTCTAAAAGTGAACAGTTATTATATAAGAATAGAAGGCAAAAAATATTCAAAGAATAGATAATGACCCATACTGGCTCAAACAGAGTGTATAAAGGGGAATAGAATGAAATAAAACTGGAATGACAGGCTACAGACATATTGTAAATGAGCTTAAATGTTGAGATTTTCATTTGGATTTCAATCTACATGCAATGAGGAATCACTGAATGGTTTAGAAGTAGGGAAATGACAATGTGTAGAAAATATACTTATGCATTATGAAGGCTAATTTAGTGAAAGAAGCATTGAGAAGGAGAAGAGAGACTAATAATTTTTGAGGAAAGAGGCTAAATAATGTCTTGTGCAGGGGTAGGCAATGGCAGTAATACAAAGGAATAGACAGATTAAAAAAAAGAATTCAGTAGTAGACTAGACAGGTCTTGGCAAACTACTGGGTGTAGCTAAAGGAAAAGTCAAATATGATGTCAAGATTTTGAGTATGGGTAAGTAAGAAGATGGTGGTATCATTCTAAGAAAGAGGAAAGGAAGGACATAATTTGGGCACAAAATGATGAATAGGTTTTAGCTGTGTCCACAGCATGTTCACATAGAGCTATCCAACAGGTAGTTAAGAATGCAGGACTGATGTTCAGAGGAGAAGGATCAGTGACGTACATAAAGTTTTACCTAGAGATGAGAATGGAAGCCTTAAGAGTGGATAAAAATGCCAAAAAAAAAAAAAAAAAAGTTAAGGAAAAAAGTGAAGAAAACTAAGAAAAAAGCTTAGAAGGACATTAGCACTAAGGGGACAAGACAAAAAAAAATCAATGTAGAAATGTAACATAGTATGTATAGATATAAAAAGTATATCCATAAATACAAGTGGTCAATTAAATGCTTTTTAAGAGATAATAAAGAAGGAAATACTTAATATAAAAAAATGTATTTTCTTTCAGGTGGGTCTTTGTTTTTTTTTTTTTTAACTAAAACTTCAATTTAAAATCCATAAATTTACTTGTTTCTGTTCTTCATACATCAGTATAATAGGTTACCAACCATTTCTATATACAGATAGATATAAATCTGAAGTACTAAGTTAAAAGTAATTCTAGTAGTTCCTCTAAATTACCTAAACCTTCTAAAAACACTATTTGCTATTTTAAGTAGGTCAAATAGTAGTGAACCAAAAAGAAAATGAAACGAGTACCTTACCTATCTACAGCAACAACAACACTTTGCGAGCTGGTTTCTCCAATGGATTCCTGAATACTTGCTATCTGCTTCCAGTCCACATTTCCTCCAACTATCATAAAAATAAATTAAGAAGTCAGTTCAGCTTTTTTGGAGGAAATTAGCAAAGACAATTCAGTAGAGGCACATAATTATGACCGATAAATAACTAGGATCAATTTTCCTGATTAAACACAAAGGTTTTATGAGCTATTCTTTTTAGCAACATTATTGGTAACATTATCTTAGGGTTGCCAAATATACACATTGTTGCTATAAATAAAAATTACTTATAGAGATATAAAAATGACTATTAAAAGAAATAGAATCTAAACATATTAAAACATAAACTCAGTAATCTAATAAAATTAGTCCCAAACTACTCAGTATATAATGTCTATCAACTTTCCTAGAAAACCCAGCCTTTACCCAGACTCACAGTTTCAATTATCACCTTTATAAAGATATCCAAATCTACATATCTAATCCTGATTTCCCAGTTCAGTTACAACCTGTTATTTTCATTTGGGTACTCTATTTTCATTTCAAATTCAAAATATTCAAATTGAACTGATCATCTTCCTTTTAAAATAAAAAGTCAAACTTCCTTTTTTTCATGAATGATACAAATCTTCTAACTTCTCAATATCATAATTCTAAAACTCATTCTTGATTTCTCTTCTCTTTCACTTCTTCTAGACTACTGATAAATTTATTTGAAATGTTTGCAAAAATGCCTCTTCATTCCTATTACTGCCATCTAGGTCTCTGGTTCCATCATTTAACATCTTGAAGTACTCACCTCTAGTTTTATCCCTGTCTAATTTACCCTACATTTTTATCGGACAAGTCTTCTCCATTAGAGAACATATCTAGTACTTTCAACTGATGAACCTACAGAATAGACTTAAGACTTTTTCCCCTGACTGTCCCTTTTCACAAGTAGTAAATATTTGATAAGTAACTGATAAATGAATATGCAAGTTGATATTTTAAAGATAATTTATTATAACAAGAAAATTAAGAGCATAATCTACAGGAAACACCATTTTATAAATCTTTATGCCTGTTGTGATCTCTATGCCCTTAAATAGATCTCTTTAAATACAATAGTTTATGAGTATATTCACAAAGCACAGCTTTTCAAACAAAGGATTATAAACATTTGTATCATCCCAACTTCAACAGAATAACAAAGATAAAGGAATTTCAAGAAGGTACTGAACTGTCTGAATTAGTTTCATCTGACTAAAGCTGATCAATTGACATTATTTTTATCTGCCCAAAGTTGACTAAGAACCAGTAGAAGCTTAGAGAACAAACATTTAACCCCTTAGAATACGGGAATCCACTATGAAATTAAATTACAATGAGCAATGAAATACTGGTGTCCTTTAAAGAGGGAAGTGAAATTCTGATTTATATAGTACCCAATAGAATGAATGATGAGCAAGATAGTCCTGTAACATCATACAATGAATAAAAAGCTCTGTAGAAGAATAATGGTTGCAGACATATGGCAGGAAATTTATTATACAAAGAGATATTAGGCAAGATGCTACAAAGACAATCAATATAGATGTGCTATCAGGACTCTAACTTAAGTAGGAGATCCTCGGTGAGAAATTGAAAGTGGTTCAGTTGTCTGTAAAGATGTTAATAGCAAACTATAAGAATAAATTCTATTACTTGATAAATCTGAACTCTCATTATTGTTGAGCAAAGACAGGTTCATATAAATCACTATTCATAAATACACACTAAAGAGTCCGAAACACTTGCCCAGGAGTTGAAAGAATGTTTCAAGAATCTGCATAATGACAAAATATTAAGTCACCACCAGTTCCTAATTTTTCAAGTAATTGATGAAAGATGTACATATTTATATTTATTAAACAGAAAGAATATAGTTGTAATGGTTTCCCAAAGTAATCTCTAAAATGACTAAGCTACTAGCTCTTTTTCTTTTAAATATGCATATATAGCAAGATTTAAATTTATAATGTATTGTAAACATTTTTTCAGTTCATTTTACCATGCTGGAGGTATAGATCTTGAAACTTAATTTTATCAGGTCAGCAGACATGTTAACATGTATATGTGAGAGGTCAATTATCTTTTCACTTGTTTAATAGGACACTTTGTGCAAAAGCAGTACTAGAGTACTTTTCATTTAAATGTTTTGTGACCAAATTAATTTTACTTCATTTTTAGCTATATTACTAAACATTTTCAAAAGTGTTCTTTTTTATATCACAAAACATAATAATAAGACATGCATTTTTTACCGCAATCTATACTACATAAAAAGTGCAACTTCTGATACTAAATAGCTGTGAAATGTTAGGTAAGTCAACGCCTCTTTAGGTCTCAGTGCTGATGGATGCAGTTAGGTTAAACAATCTTTATAAAGTTTTTTTTTAAGATTAAATGAATTATAAGATGAGTATCATAATGAATGTGTAATTAGTTGGAAAGAATGAAGACTTGTGAAATGCCCATTTCTATTCCAAGGAAAAGATAAAAATGGGGACTAAAACAAGAGATTGCTTAGTAATTCTAGAGAAAACAGTCTTTCTGAGAACACTTCCAGCTCGAAATGTTTTACTGGGTTCAAGTAAGCATCTCTATCAAAAAATTGTTTAGCTTTGTTTTTTCTCCCCCTTTATTAACTTCATATCTTCATTTCTTTACCACCATGTTGACAGTTCAATGCAGATTCTTTCAATCATTTTCTGTTCCCAGAACAACATACTTACCAGCCCCAAGGCTTCTAACTCAAATGGAAACAGTTCCAGCAAATTGATAAACCACAATGATTTCATCAGAAAGTGGCCTAGAATCATGAGGTAGTCCCAGAGAAATATGGAAGACCCCTAAAGAAACTGGAGGTATAACTTTCTTTCATCTGGACATAGCTCTTCTAATGACAGTCCCTAATTTTTCTTCTTGTCTCCCAGCAACAAGGCCTGGTTCTGTAATCTTAACTTCTATATGTACACTTTGGGAACTAGAGTCAAATGATATGGGTTCAAATCTGGCTCTGCTACTCACTACTTACTAGACTTTGAAAAAAGTAATTTAATTCCCTGAGCCTCGGTTTCCTCATTTGTGAAATAATTTCTAAGGTGCTTCCAAGTTCTTTGATTTCTTTCCCACAATATGGCAAAATGAGCCCCACAGGTTCCTCCCAACCATAGTCAAAACTGTCCCAGAAGGGGATTCTGAAGTCTTTGATTATACTGACCCGATCACCCAGCCATTATAGACAAAAAGCCTATTGCTTGCAGTTCTACAATTAAGCAATCACCTGATCTTTGCAGTGTTAATTCCGGATTCTTTTTTTTTGGGGGGGGGGGGCAGGTTTATATCTTTGCTCTGGAGCTGTTTTTGCTACCCATTCAGTGGTAGCTGAATCAATTCCCAGATCTTTTTGGAGGCAATATGGCATAATGAATAAAATTATGGACCTGGAATCAGGAGATTAGATTTGAAAAACTTTCTGCTCTTACACATTAGCTGGGGGTACTGCCTACTTCACAGAAGTGTTGTGAATAAAGTACTTTGCAAATCTTAAAGTTCTATATAAATATGAGTTATTATCCTTATTATATTATGTATAATACAATATTACATGTTCTATTGTAGACATACATAGAGAATATACTCTCCTTAAAAATGTCCCTCCAAAGTATCTTATTGTTTAGGAGTTTTCTTCCCACATATTTTTTGATATATCTGTTCTGATGTCTCACCAAAGAGTTCTTGAAGACTAAGCAAAAAATAAGATGAAAAGACCAAGTATAGGCCTAGGGAGAAACTATGTCTGTTATTTAAAAACCTTTCTAAAGATGAAGACATTTATTACTAAAAGGTTGGCGATGAACTTTTTCTGTCAAGCAAATTTACAAAGACCGTCCACTAAGTTGGATTGCAATTTGTACTGGAGGAAGGAGATCCAACATTCATAAAATTACAGATCTATGAATTAAAATGCTATGTTTATGAAAATTCCTTATGTTTGTACTCTGAATTAATTTGAATGGTCTGTACTCTTTGAGGACCTCCTATGGCTGTTGTCATAGTTTGTTCATCTGGGTTTTGCTAACACAATCATTCCCATATTACTTAGAACTCCAGCTAAGAACCTTGTTCTGTTCTAGAATGGATTTTCAGTTCTCCACAAAGGTTACCAAGCATTTATATTCCAAATGGTTTTGAATTCCCTCTTCTGTGCATTAAGCTGATGGCACATGATTCCTCTGTGGAATTTTTAAGTCTTATATGCTAGTTCTTATAGCTTTTAAAAAAGAATTCAGGCTCAATTTCCAAGGACGGTCAAGTCCTCTTGTTTCCTTATTGCGACAGCTAGATGTAACTTCCCAAGAATTATCCATTGCAAGGCTAACTTTGGATAAGGAATGCAGTTTTGTTCTCTATCCTTTTGCTGAAACAAATGCAAAATATACTTGAGTTTTCTAGGATTTTTTGGTTATTAGCAAATAGGGACAATTCCTAAGAAATAAAGTTACAATCCAAAATAGTATAAAGTATACATCACTGTGTAGTATTAAGTAAATTGCCAGTACTTAAAACCAATTTTCCTTCAATTTCAGACAAGTTTTCTTCTATCCTGGCCACATAATTTCTTGGATTTTCTTTTCTTCCTGACAGGATTCTATATTCTTGTTTAACTCAAATTGTCTTTACTTGAGTTTTTTGCTCCCAATATCAACATTGCTCCCTGATATCAAGCCTGGCAAGAATTATTAGAAAGATTTGACAGCTGACCAGAAAACCTTTTTAGTTATTCTCATTCATTACACATACAAAACTCATCAGGTAATATATTTAGGGCTCTAGGAAAATAATTGTTAATTAGAAGATGAAAAACACATTTCAGTTCTATTTTAAAAAACAAAAAATTCTCACCTAATCCCAGACCCACAAACTCATCTGGAGCCTGATCTTTTGTTCCACTGAAAGAGCCTTCTCTGCCTCGGACAGTGCCAGAAATATAACGTGGCTTCACTCCAGTCCCTATTAACTGTGCCAGTTCCAGCTGACTGATGCATTTTAGAATCTTAATGATAATAAACAAACAACAAATCAATATCCTGAAATGAGAGTAGCCATACTTTTTCAAAGATAAATCTAAGTTCATACTATAAAAAGCTGTAACATTTTAAAAGTATCTCACATTTATTACAAATAAATAAATTCTACTCAAAGTATTTCAACCACATTCATTATTAATGATTTAGCATCAATACATCTCATAAAACAAAAATACATTATAATCATAACAATGAACTAATTATACCTCATGCCATGAATTTCCCAAATAGTTTCCATCTGTATGAGCCACTGTGATGAGGGTCTTTATTGTGTCAATATTCTTCTGCTTCATTTCAGTAATACCTGAACTCACTGTGAGCAGAGTGAATCTGGCTAGTGCCTGGACATAAGCATCTCTTTCAAGCTTTGAATGAAAGAAAAACAGAGAAAGACCATTAATTATTTGAATGGAAAAAAAAAAAAAAAAACCTTACTTCTGGACTAAATGGATTCAAGTATTTGTGTATAGATATGTATGTATGCACATATTTGTTTCAGATCATATGTACATATTTGACACAGAAATAAAAGTACAGCTTAAAAAAAAAAAGGCCCAAAGTACCTGCTTATATCACAGGAGAGCTATATTCATATAAGTCTGAAAACACTATCTAAATGTTAAAACATCTGACACTTTTAAAGAAAATATTCAGTCATCAAACTTAGAAAACAGTCTTTGAAAAATTAATATTCTCTGGGAAAAGAAACTTCCATCAAGCTTTATCATGACTTTTAAACACATCAAGGAATAAAGCAAAAGAAATCACAAAAAATAACAGAATAAAACAGTGGAAATTTTAATTTAAATTTCACTCAATTGAAGGAATTTCATAAAAATCTAAATTCATTTGCAAATAAGATATACAAAGAAGAATTTTTGTATTGATATGCAATCTTAATAACATAAACAACATTTTCAAGCTGACTACAAAAACCAAACATATCAAAATATTCCATGTTACCTGAATGCTAAAAATGCAAGCAATTCTGATTGCACATCGTATTCCCTCTAGACAAAGAGAAGCTACTTCCGTATCATCACAATCTTGTAGGCCCACACTGAATGCTGCCAGAAAAGGTGTCCAGGCCAACTAGAAAAGTTAAAAAATAAAGTATGTTCTGAAAATTTAATTTGTATACACATCCATATACTTTTTGTTGACAACATACTGATTTTCATGAAAAACTACAAATATATATATATATACACATAGTTTCTGAGAAACTATAAAATATACTCTGAATACATAAAATGACACTTTAAAATTTAGAAACTATATTGAAAAAATGAAATTCATGGCAGAATTATGATAGGCTATTTGAGAAAATGAGGGGAGAACTTTTTGAAGTTAATCTGGTCATAGAAATAGAAGGGCTGAGAAATCTCTTTTCAAGACCAGTAAATAAAATACTTAGCCATGTTTTAAATATAACAATTGGAAAAAAATTTAACTCCAAATAAAGTATTATTTTTCCTATGCTCTTTAAGTGATGCCTGAGGAAAAAATTGCAAAGGGGGAAGGAGATAATTTAAACCACTTACTAGGAGCTCACAGGAAAGTTTAAAGCATACACTCCAGTTTTAGTTAATAGCAGAAGTTTTTATGTAGGATAAGAACATACTTTCACTTAAGGACAATGATTAAAGGTTTCTGCAATTGCAGGTTTCTGTCAACCATCTATATTTTAAAGTAAATTGCTTTTTCCTACTGAAAAAATGTTTGAAAAACATATTCTTCCAGTTCCTAGGAATTCCTAAATGTGGATGGAAAAACTAATTCTAAAACTCAACTTTCCCAATTACCAACTTATTTACAATGGAAAAAATAATGGTTATTAGTAAACAAAGAAACAGTTTAGAGGAAAAAGTCTGAGGACAGAGTCAAAAATAACAGGTAAAGCTTGGGAGCAAAGAGGATTTAGCTGAAAGGCCAAGGAAAACTGCCTTCCTACACTATAAAAACAAACCAAAAATGCCTTCCTATATCATGAAAACAAACCAGAAATGCCTTTGAGAAAACAGTATCAAGAATCTATCCAAATTGTAGATGGGGAGAAAAAAAATGTGTAAGTTAAAGAAACTAAATTCTGAATCAGTAAAATTAGCACCAGGCACTATATACTATAACCAACATTTCAGACCTATTCATTATTCCTGACTATTAATCAAAGCATTTAAATTAATCCAAAGTTATCTTATTACCGAAAAAAAATTACTAAAATTCTCACCTTGAACATAGGTCTCACATGTTCCAAATGAGTTGCGCTGGTAAAAGGTGCTTGAACATGACTTACTGCTTCCATGAGAGCTTTAGCTGTCTTAGCCATTTGTTCCATTTCCAAATTATACAGAAGTCTCCTCTGTTTTTCACTGGCTACATCTGCAACAATTATTTTATATGTGTATAGTTAATATTGGTAAATTTTATAAATAGATTTTTTCCCAGTTACTATCTTATTTATAATATAAACAGTAATGGTTACTAGTAAACAAAATAACAATTTAGAGGAAAAAGTCTGAGGACAGAGTCAGGAACAACAGGTAAAGTTTGAGCACTAAGAAGATTTAGCTGAAAGGCCAAGGAAAATTGCCTTCTAACACCAAATGTGGTTGCTATTTCTGGGGGGAGCAAAGAAGTGTATGGTAATGAAGGCATTTCAGAGTGTTTAGATGTTTCAATGTACTACCATGATCTTCTTGCCTCCAGTTTCTTAGTCTGATTCCTTGCTTCCAGGTAATGGTAAAAGGCAGGGGGGAAATCCTAGAATATTATAGAAGAGCCAGAAGGGAAAAAATGAAAAAGTAGAGGCTGCGTGTTTGTATTTGTGTGGAAAACACAGGCTGGAAGAAGAAAAGTTAAGCATGTTATAAATAGAGCAGATGACAATCATCATCAATCTCAAGTATTGGCCAATGAAATACAGTATTTTTCTTTTGCTATCTTCTACTAAAACCAAATTTCTAGCTCTTGAATTGAGAGTCTTAAATTACTTCCCTATTTCCATCACCTTCATTATCCTTCTCCATTTATATTTCCAGGACATTATTGTAACATTACCCCTCATCTTTTGGAAAACACAATAAAAAGTAGCTGGAATGTATCTTCTTGACATTTTTATCCAAACATTTTGTTTTTTTCCATTTTTCTTTTCTTTTTTTGGGGGGAGGAGCTGATGGTGGTAGTGGTTGTATCTCTAAATAGAATTTAAGTATTGATATCAAATAAGCTTTATTTCATCTATAAAACAAAACTTTATATTTTTGAAACATCTCTATTTTCTATCATTTCATATGTTTGCAGAAAATATATTTTCTAATCCTACTTTGATCCTCTTATAAGTGTTAAAGTAATAAACAGGCAAGTGTGAAATTC
This sequence comes from Antechinus flavipes, assembly GCF_016432865.1. Taxonomy (NCBI): domain Eukaryota; kingdom Metazoa; phylum Chordata; class Mammalia; order Dasyuromorphia; family Dasyuridae; genus Antechinus; species Antechinus flavipes. The sequence continues at coordinate 455,090,618 of NC_067398.1, read as the reverse complement.
CCTCAATATACAATGGAACAATTATAAAAATGTCAATGTGGTGATGACAAGGCATGAAAATTTGTTTTTGGAATCAGTGGCAAGTTTATAACAAAAAACAAAACCAAAAAACAAACAAAAAAGGAAGATAGAAATTGACTCAGATGTAAGGTATGAAGTTTCAACTGTTTATTCAGTTTTTAGTCTTATGAGAGCATGGAGAGATCAGAATATAAATAACTTTTGCATTTATTACTCAGTTCAGTATGATTTTTAAAGAATTGATCACAGTTAAGCAAAATTTTGCTGAGAAGAAAATTTCGTAGGTAGTAAAGTGAATTCTGTAACCTCTCCTGTTCCAAGTATTTTGCTGAGATGCTCCTGTTACAGGACTGAGAAATCTGGAAATCAGGGCATCAATAATCAGTAATTAAGGCAAAGAATGTTTTATCTGGTTAAAAAAATCTGGGAGAATTTAACATATATTGCTAATATATATTGTAACATATTTAACATGTATTGGACTATCTGTCATCTAGGGAATGGGGTGAGAAGAAGGAGAGGAAATTTGGAACAGAAAGTTTTCCAAGGGTCAATGTTGTAAAACCACCCATGCATATGTTTTATAACTAAAAAGCTTTAATAATTAAAAAAAAAAAAAAGAAATCTGGAAATCACTTTATCTTCACTCTGCAGGACTTCTCCTGCATCTTGCTCTCAATCTCCTGGCTCAATTCCTGTAACTAGAGGTTGCTTTGAAGAAAGACCTTACATTCCAGTAATGCCTAGTTCTCTTACACCTTAGTCCTTCTGCTCATCTCTGACACCTCACACAATCTTAGGCTGAGGTACTTGGTTTTCACACCATCCTTTTCAAGCCAATAACTTACCCCTTCCTACCTCACCAAATCTCTTATTCTTTACTTCCTTATTTACCTACTTTGAAATCAAGCAACAATGGTCTCCTTGCTGTTACACACAAGTGACACTCCATCTCCTGACTACTTTGGTTTACTACCACTCATGCCTAGAAATTCTACTTTTTTTTTCATCTTTGCCTCTGAGGTTTCTTAAATTATTAGCTCAAGTCCCAGTTTGTACAAGAAGCCTTTCATGATCCCTTTTAATCTTAAAGTCTTCCCTTGGAGACTACACCCATTTTATTCTACATATATCTTGTCTGTATACAATTGTTTGGATGTTGTATCTTCCCTATTACACTGTAAAGTCTTTGGAAAAGGACTATTTGTAGCCTTCCTGTGTATTCCAAGTATCAAGCACAATGCCTGGAATCTAGAAAGTGCTTAACAATGCTAGTTGATTGGTTAATTGACCTGTGCTTACATAAGCAATCAGCAAACTACTGCCTATTACTTGATTTTGAGTTGACAATGGTTTTTATATTTTTTAATAAAACCCCAAACATTTTTAGCTTGCTCTCTGTTTTGGCTCCATAGTTTGACAAATCCTGGTATAAAGTACACTCTACAATTCCAAGTGTAACATGTTTATGTAGTCAACTACATTAATCAAGCTTATCTCAACTATTTCTGTGTATCAGTTTCCTCCCATACCTAGCAATGCTTTGTCTGATTTGGCCCCAATATGCTGTCATAAAGACTGGCCTCAGGGTTCATAAAATTGTTTAATAATTTACTGTATAATGAAATATATTGAGATAATTTATTATAAAACAAGAGAGGAATTATGTAGTGCATATAATAAAGAAGATTTTTCTGCACTGATCAATATTTGAAAAATTTAGATACTTACTCTGCTTACTTGACTTTGTAGGAATTGCTAGTTCTTTTGTTTCTTTCATTGATATCTTCTTTCCAGCTATTTCATTATAGATAGCTGAGAGATATTCTTCAGGAAGGTCTTTACTGTCATTGATACCTCTATTCATTTTAATATACTGTTCCTTTGTCATTTTATTCTTTACCTAGACATGAAAAATGTCAAAAACAAGGACAATTAACATAGGAAAATTTCATATATTTTGTAAAGTTCAAATAAAATCAATTGATTCTGAATATTTTTGTAGACATGAAAATGTCCAACCACACATGCCTAACAATGGAAAAAACAAACAAGAATAATTTGTGTGCACAGATAGAAAGATTAGCACATAGATTCACCTATCTATTTATAACTACAGTTTATGATGTGTTTTCCTACAACAGCAAGGCAGATAGCAAAAGTTTTTTTCCCCATTTTACAGATAAGGGAATTGAGGCTTAGGAAAATAAAATAACTTGCCCTCAGTCACTTGGCTAATGGGTATCAGAACTAATACTCAGATTCAAGGCTTCTATGGGGAGTGGGATAAAGAGAGAATTGAAATGTCCCTTGGAGAAGTGTAAGAACTCCATTCAAAATATTTGCAAATATTAAGTCAATATCACTTATGAGAATAGAAAATAGCAAACAAAGTATAATCCTGCTCCAAAAGAACATAAGGAGATTATAAGCACATGTGAATGGAAACAAAGATGACAATACCTGAAATTTAGGGGATAAGAAAAATATCAAAAAGACAATTAAGTATAATTAGGTGACTTGGTATGGAATCCTGTGAAATTTTTTTTCTACTTAAAGTTATCTAAGTGAAAAGAATCTAATGCACATGTGGATAAAGTTTTGGAACCAAAATTAGGTGGCAATAAAATGATAGTCTCTTCAACATCTTTAGAAACCAGTACAACATAAATCCAGATGATTCCAGTGGGCAATTAATCAAGAGTCCTAGCATAAATTACATGCGGAAAAAATGTATAATTATCTCTAAAACAAAGAAATTAAAAGGATGCAATTAGAAGCTACCCTAATTTACAATAATAGTGGGAGACACAAAAAAGCAATAGCAAGGTATTGTCATCTGGTATGCTTTCTTAAACTAAATTTCTCTCAGAATCACTTCTAAAAATCTAAAATTTCTACAAGTCTGACTTTAGTCAGATTACACATTGATAACAAATTACAGAGAGATGAAAGAAAAGAAATTTGTATTTAATTATCAAACAAAATGCAAAATGTCCAAGAAAAGCCTAGTAAATGTTTGGACAATATAAAACAATAGTAAAAGGATACACAACAAAAGAAAATTTCAAGATGTATTTTAGTTTCTTTTGAAAATAAGGCTAAAGATAAATTTACATAAGAGTTCATATGGGACAATCAAGCATTTAAAAACATTTTCCCAAACTTAAAAAGTTAGAAAAATAATAATGTTCACAGAACATTTTCAGTTCAAATTCTGTTTTAACATTTGCAAATCAATGATTCTAGCAACTCAGGGAAAAAGGAGAGAGGAGTGCTTTCAACAGTAATTAAGGAAAAACTATAATATAAGCATGTATAATTTAAAATATTACTTTTATTTCACATAGAATATAGGAAGAGAATATTCTAATACATTTAATTTTGAAAGATGTTCTTTACATTGTAATGTAAAGAAAATTGGTAATATGGGGAAGGGGGGAAAAGTCAGAAAGACAACTTGTCCATAAAGTTTTAATGAAAAACTAAACTAAACTAAACAAAAATAATAACCCTATCTGGAAAATATCTAACGGGTTAAAAGGATTAGGAAGGACCACAATTACTGCTAGAAATTAATAAGTCTAGTGTGAAGTGGTCCTATTATGGAAAAAAGCGCATTTTTTTTTTATTTGAAATCTCAATTACTTTAGAGAATTTGAAGGACTGATATTGGGGTTAAGGGGAAAGAAAGTAGAGGAGTTAAAGAATAAAAAGAAGAATGACTACCTGTAACCTTCAAAGGGATTCAAAATAAGTTTGTACTCAATGCTCCAACCAAACTAGATTTATTACTTAGATTAAATGAAGATCAAAAATAAAGCTTAACTTAAAAGCTCTCAAATAAGTTTTAACTATATCACATAACATACTAAGTACTCTAACTACAAAGATGTTCAGGGAAAAGTAACATTTGAAAATAAATAACTAAATTGTTAGAATTCATCTAAATGTCAAATCTGAGAAAATTAAGGAAGTGGTTTACTACTATGAGTGAAAAATACTTATGTGCAAAATGAAAACCATCACTGCAATGAGGAAGACAAAATATAATACTATCTACATATAGGATTGGAATGAAAGCCTTTAGAACATCTAAATTCAATTTTTAAAAATCACAACTTAATAAGATTAAGCTGTTTCAAAGTTTGTGAAGAAAATACAAAAACATAACTATAATAAAGTCACAAAAGAAATTCACTTGAAAACCATTTTTAATATCTTTAAAACCAAGGTGGCCAACTTTTCATGACACATTTCTACTATATGTGAGAAAAGAATCATTTTATGAAGTTAGGTCAATTAGTAGTCTTTAACTTTAAATAAAAATGTAGAAAATAATGGGACTTTAATTTTTTTATGTATAATTTCAAACATTTAGCAAAGAATGCAAGCTCAAAAAACAACTAATTTCCAAAGATTATGCTAGTTCAAGTGGTACAAATGGAGACAAAGATAGCAGTCAAAAGTGGCCACTTTGTGTCACTGAATTTTCTTCTATTTCATTGACAAAAAAACTATCTTACTGAAGAGGGAAAACAGTTCCTACTACAATGACCTGTATCCTCAATGTTAATTAAGTTCATCTTTATAAAGTACTTCATAGTTTCAAAGTATTTTCTGTACATTTTCTGGTACCTTCGAATGTGATTATACATAATAGGTATAAAGAAAACAAAAGAAAAAAGCAAACAAAACAATCCCAAAGTACATAAACCTATAAAACCAAAAATCAAGATTAAAAATAACAAAAACTATGTAATCTTTGCCATAAAGATATTAAAAAAATAAATTTTGATCTATGCATAGATTTCACTAAAAAAGAACAGAAGTAGAAGATCCATTTTAATAGCTCAGCAACATTACTTCAGTAATCAAAAAGACCTACAATCAAAAAGGCAGAAACAACTATTATAAATGCTTATTTGACAGAATGATTAAAGTTAGGAGTATATAAATTCCTCAGAGATCATCTCTAGAACATCTCTGAAAAGTTCAGCTTTAACCTAAAAACATCCAGTGACAAGTGACTTCAATCCTTATGAAAAAAAAAAAAAACTTCTTATAAATTTCAACCACTCTAATTAAAGTTTTTTCTTCATATTCATCTAAAATCTGCTTTCTTCAAACCTCTAGGAAAAGGGTCCTAATTTGTATACTGTGGCCTAGTATGCAGGTACCAAAGCCTATATGTCCAAAGAAGCTTCTGGGAATGCATAAATCTCAAACTTAGGCATTCATGTATATAAGTAAAAGTAAAAGACAATAAATAAACAACCCCCCCCCAATATTTATCTCTTTCAGTTTTGAGGTGTATAAGGAAAACTTGATTAAACAAAGAAATGGAAAACATTTTCTGATAAATGATTTGGAGAAGCTTTGAGAAAGTGAAAAAAAAAGGCACGGAAAATGTGAAGACGTTACAGATATGAGGCATAATCTTTAAGAAAAAAATCAATGAACATAAAGTATAGGGAGACCTTAGCTTGAAAATCACTGCTATGCAAATCAAATGGCATTACTTAATAGAATATTATGAGAGCCAGGTGATATAATGGAGAGAGCACTGGGTTTGGAGTATCGAAAACATTAAGTTCAATCTCTCCTCAAACACTCAACTAATTGTCTGACCCATGGCAAGTTACTGAACTTCTGTCTGCCTCAATCTTTTCATCTGTAAAATGGGGTTTATAATACCACCTACCTCCCAGTATTTGGATAAAAATCAGACAACCCATAAAAGACTATATAAATGCTAACTATTATTAGCAGCTATATTTGCCCTTTATTCCATTCTCTTTCATTGTGAAAAATGAATGATTGGTCTAGCTAATATCTAAAATAACTTGAAGGTCTAATAATCTTTTTTTTTGGGGGGGGGGAACTAAATACAAAGATTATAATAAATGAGTTTTCTTTTAGTATACATAAGATTCTGATAATTTCATTGACTGTATTATGTGTGAATCAAAGTGTGTGTTATGTGTGTACACATACACAGATGTAAAACACATGGATATGCTGGGTTTACTGGTTATGAAATCTAAAAAACGTGCATTTTTTATCCAAATTTTTTTCCAGTAAGAATGATTATTATTAGTTGGATCTCTTTTTACAAATTTAGATGAAGAAAATTTGAAGTATTTTTTAGGGCTTAGAATGATTGAGATTTCTAATTTGATACCAAGCAGAGTATCTTTCATGTTACTGATCAACACCTTCAATAAGCTTTTATCTGTCTTTATTATGATTGGTTTGATGTTGAGAGAAAATACTATAGAAAATCACCTGTAAAAGCTTACTTATTATATTTTCATATTTACATTATGAATATACTTGACTGCACAAAATTTTTTCTCTTCTGAAATATTTTCAAAATTGATTCCTAGGTATCTTTACATAATTATATCATATATATTATATAAAATATCTTATGTATGCATTTGGTCAGGTCCAGCTTCTCTACTTGACTAAATGCCACTTTTTCCAAGTACACTGGGATAATTCACTGTATTTCTATCTGAGGCTGAAGTATTAAATGAGGCAATTCTACTTTCAGTGATGAGAACATGTATAGACATGCTGGCAGATCAAGTCCAATTTAATATTATCTCTACTTTCTGATCCTCTTTTCACCAGCCATATGTCAACAGAAGCAAATATTAAGTCTTAACTCTTCTGTTACGGGGTCCCAGTCTTTGAGAGGGCAGAACAGGTTAATCCCAGTCAAATTCCCTTTACATCTCACCTCCCAGTTACCTCTCATAAGCTGCCCTGGGCCATCTGTATATCCTGCCTCCTTCTATCTCTGGAACCATGATCAAGTTAACTATGCCCAGTATCAATATATTTCTGTATGGACTTGCCATCCTAGGAACACAACTTATTATTTTGAAATGACTAGAATATTGGTAATTACAGTTTTTATATCTGTTTGATAAAGTTTATTTCACTTTTAATCATGTTGGTCATAATGTCTATTATTTTGTGACTCTTCCTGATATTAACACAAAACTGCTGGCTAATTGACAAGTTTTTGCTTCTTTCATTTATTAATTATGAATTTTATCTTCCAATGTGCTTTCTTGATTATCTTCCATTTTCCACATATTTTTGCACTGAAGTAACTGATTATTAAATTACATGTTGCTTTAATTGTGGAAATATTGTCAAATCTATTACCTACAATTGCTGACGCATAAGCAGAAATTATCTTTCTATAGATTTATTTGTTTAGTCAGCATGAGCACCACAAGATATGACCAAAAAATATCCCATGAAATGATGCTTTTTGTTGCAATATATTGAATAAAACAAATTCTGCCAACTCCTTCACTTGCCTCTCAAAGAAGAACCTGGGAGGCATTCTTCCATTTAGCTACAACTTATTTATGTTCTCTGGCTCCATTTATAGTGACAATGTCCATATGGACGGGTTTCAGTATCTCCAGGAGCATATCAACTCACTAGAAACAGGACAAAGACCACACATCAAAGAATATCAAAGTAATGTTTATCTAGGACTTTAAAACTGTACAATTCTTCATACCTTTTTATACAAGAGAACCTTATGTAAACTAAAGGTATTTTGACATCTGTCATGGTCTTTTCTACCACTCTACCACTACTGCTGCTGAAAAAGAAGATAGCCATAGCAGATTGAAGGTCATTTTATAACTTTTTTCCCTACTGCCATGGATGGCCAGCCATCTGGTGATGAAGGGCTCCAGAATGAGGCTGGCTCTTAGACAATAAGGCCATTCTATTGCAGGAAAGACTGAAAAACATTTATCGCTTCATAGAATTTTTTGGAATTTGTGTTTGGCTGATATAAGCTTTGAAAACCCCAAATCACCTCCACTGTAATGAAACACTGTAATAAAACTTTTCAAAGAATAGAAGAAATGTTTGTCACAAAAGTCATTTCACCAGAAGGTTCACATTATATCAAAGAATTCAGATCAAATCCTCAAAAAATAAAAACATTTTTCAAGAACTTCAATGCTTATATGAATTAGAAAATTTACTCAGGGGGGAAAAAAGCATGGGAAATGTGATAAATTTTGGCAAAGGATTCATTCAAAGCCCAATGCCGGTTCCTAATCAAGTAGTATTCCTAGGGGAGAAATCTTACAAATGTAAAAAGTATGAGAAATTCTTGAGTTATGCTCTGTTATGTTTGACCCAGGACTACAATGGAAAGAAATGCTACCAATTATATGTCTATAGAAAAATCTTATATCGGACCTCTATTATCTTCACTCAGAGAAGAAACCATATATAGAATGAAGAATATAAAGGAGTATTTAAATAAGTCTCAGTACTTCAGGTTCATCCGAGAAATAAATACAGAAGCATTAAAAAATTGCTACGTAGTGTTTAATATACTAGCTTATCTTAAGGATAAAAATTAGACTATTCTAAGAAAAAAGTTCTAAAGAAATTCTTAAAAAGAGAATTAATGCAGAAGCTGTCATTCAAAGATTTCATTGCATAATAGAAACAAACCCCTGAGACTATAAAATATATATTTAAAGTCAAAGATTAAAAAAGGAATAAAATAAAAAACTAAAACCAATAATTTTTTTCTTTTCATAAACAAGTGCCCCTTGAAAACAGAATACATTATGGCTAAACCATTATCACTGTACTATCATCATTATCATGATCAGTATCAGAGAAAATAAGTCATAGAAGCACAAAGCAGCAAAACTATCTTAAATTTCTATAGCATTTACTATTTTTTAATATAAAAATATTTTTATATGTTATGGCAAGTGAGTGGCAGAAATGCAAAAACAATCTCAAATGCCTTCATCTGCAATATTCTATTTAGAATAAATCTCAATTTTTACTTTTACAAACTATTTCTGAGTCAATCACAAGTGCTTAAATTCACTACAGACTTTTTTGGATGAGAAAGACTAAAGAGAACAACCAGAAGTGCAATAAGGAAAATCATTTAAAAAACAAATTGGTTCAGTAGTTTGGACAAAAATGTAAACATTAAGAAAGAAAGCCATAAATGTTAAGTACTCATGGGTAAATTCCAGTTCTTATCCTCTGAACCAAAGAAAAACTGGAATAGAATAGATCAGAACAAGAATTAAACAGAGTAGTGATTTAAGCAGCTAATTAAATAAGTCAAAATTTCATAGGATTACATTCAAAACTCCTTCTTTTATTCTAAAATAATTACTGGAAAACTAACTTAGAAAAACAATATACCTGTGGGCTATGAAGATCTGTTGTCAACATGATAATTGAGTAAGCCAAAACATAGGCAGTATCTGCACTAGCAAAAAGGGTTTGTCTGAAAAATAATGAAGAACCACATTACAAATTTTAGTTGATTTTATAATTTTATGTAATCATAAATCATCTCGTCTTACTTACCCTTGGTTACATTCTAAGTATCTTGCAGCAAACTTTTCCATTAGCCGATCAATTTTCTGAGCCTCTCCTGGAAGACGAAATCCCTCCAAAAACATGCGGAGGGCTGAAACAAAGTCCTTTCCTGAAAAGTCATGTTGGTCCACATATGCATACATAACTTCTTTGTTAAATTTATCATTATCTCCCAGGAATTCACCCACCTGAGTCTAGAATAATAAACAAAAATATAAGTTGCCATACCAAAAATGTGACATCTACAAGTCATTTATAAAGTTTACATGCATATTTATGATAAAAGATACACAAGTCTCACAAACTATTACAGTCAAGCATGAAAACAATTGCTAATCATATTTGCTCTCCCATCTCTCCAAAACGAGTTAACTGATAATTCCAAAATATCAAGGGAAATATTTTCAGGTTAAAGATCAAAATGATTAACTATATTTCGGTTATTTTTGGATTAAATATATTTAACTGCAAAGGCTGGCATTTTAAAGGAGATATAACATACTAAGTAAAATTAATTTAAAACAAAGCTTCCTAGAACAAGCCAGAATGAAGTAAAAAATTGTTCTTACTGAATCTAATCGTTCTTCTTGATGCAAAAATTGGGCAATATCTTCAGGTGAAGTACCAAGCATTCCTTGCTCCTGCAGATATTGTATTCCTCTCTTTGGTTTCTTATTAAATCTGGATGATGGTAACAGTATTATGAACATTAAAAACAGAATACTTTATGTATGCTCTGAAAAAATCTTAAGTTATAGTAAGCTACTTTTCTAAAGGAACTAAAGCAACATAGGAACTACATCACAATATCCAATAGTAACCATGTAAAAAATGTTTTATCATACCCTGTAACTTTTATTCTTTGCCAGTACCCTTAAATTTTCATTATTTGAAGTATGAAGATTTATAATTTACAATAGTGCTTTTAGAATAAAGTTTCCCTTGCCATTTAATTAATCTACATTACATTAATTTCACATAGCTACTGTCCTTTGTTAACAGTTTTTGACTTATAAAGGCAATGAATTTATTATAGGAAGTATTTTATCAACACATCATTATAGGTTACTGTTACTGAGTCATTTCTGTCATGTCTGACTTTTCATGATCCCATTTCTTGGCAAAAATACAGGAGTGGTTTGCCCTTTCCTTTTCCAGTTCATTTTAAAGAAGGTGAAGGAACTGAGATCAAAGGTTTAAATGACTGACCCAGGATCACACAAAGCTGGATTTGAACTCAGGTCTTCTTGATTAAAAACCCAGCACTCTATTTGCTGTTACACTTTGCTGCCCTATTATAAGTTGTTAAATTTGTTTCTTCAAAAAAGTGTAAAAGATTTTGCATTTTTATTTAAGATCAAATTTACAAATTTTTCTTTACAAAAATATTTTCTTAATACTAGCTACTTAAAAAAAAGCAAATTTATATAAAAAATAATTTCATGCCCCAATTGATAAATGATCAGAAGATGTGATGCATGCCCACAGGAATTCATGCATATCCTTTGACAACACCACCAATATTAGGAATGAAAACTAAGAGATTAAAAAAAAAAAAAGAAAGGAAAATGATCTATATGTACAAAAAGTATTCATAGCAGTTCTTTTCTCAAAGCAAAACAAAACTGGAAATTAAGGGATACCCATCAATTGAGGAATGGCTCAATAAAGTGTGGTATGTGTTTGCGATGCAATACTGTTGTTCTATGGGAAATGATGAGCAAGATGTTTTCAGGAAAAAACCCTGGAAAGTCCTCCATAAACTCAAGCAAAGGGAAATGTATTGTATACAAAGTAATAGCAAAGTAGCTGTAAATCACTTTGCTATTCTCAGCAGTACAATGATTCATGACTACTCTGAAGAACTTACAATGAGAAATACTATCCAAACCCAGAGAAGGAACTGATTATATATGAATACAGATTGAAGTATATTCTCTCTTTCTTTCTCAGTCTCTCTCTTTAAAAAAAAAAAAAAACAAAACTTTAATTTTCTTAAGGGTTTTTATTTTCATATAGAGTGGGAAATCTGTTTTCTTTCACAACATGACTTCTATGGAAATGTTTTGCAAAAGTTCACATGTAGTTTCTTAATGGAAGGGAAGTGAAGGAGAGAATCTAGAACTCAAAAATTTTTAAAATAAGTGTAAAAAAATGTTTTAAATGTAACTGGGAAAAATATTTTAAAAAATAAATCAAAATATAAGAAATGCTGAATCATTAAAAAGAAACTTCAGGGATTAGAATAAAAGGTGGCATATATTATCATTTTAGAGGCATAATGCCAGGGATTTGTTATTATGATCATTTAAATTGTTTTTTTTTTTTTTAACATTTCCCTAATTACAAGTAAAAACAATTTTTATTATTTGATTTTTTTTTTAAAGTTTTGAGTTCCAAATTTTATCCCTTCCCTTCCTTGACTACTTTTTGCTATAGGTTTGCAATCATGTAAAATGTTTTCATATTAGTCATTTTCTATGCCAAGAATTTTAAAATAGTTTAGTTTAGCCTCCAGAATACATTCCCTTCCCAATATAACTATCTTCTTCCTTCATCACTTAAACCATGAACACACCTGGCTATAGTCAGCTAATAAACGTTTTTTAGTAGACAATATCTTACTTGAAGTTGTTGAATTTTAACAGGGTTTTCTAAAGTATAAAGACTGAAATGAATTAAGAAATAGCATTCTTATTTTTCCATTTTCTCTAGAACTTGGAACTCTAGAGAAAACAGGGAAAATAATCATTTCTTAAATCTGCCAGTTTGAATTCTGTGACTTTTCTACAAGAATAGGATTAGGTACTTAGTGTACTTTAGCTATGTTATCTCTCACACTAACTAAAAGTCTTAGATGAAAAAAAAATCTTAGAATCATTTTCTCAAATTATTCTATTAACCCGTGAAGAATGGTAATTTAAAATTCTATAAAGGAAAAGTGCACTTTTACAGTATAAACATAAATTTATATGAAACTATACCCGGAAGATATGTTTAATAATGAAAATTTTGGGCTTATTCTACTTTTATAAAAACAAAAAGCAACAAAAATAAAATGTCCCATCCTCCCAAAAAGATTGTAAATTCTACCCAGAAAAGAGCTGAAAATATCTACATTAAATAAAAGTGTGAGTTGTTTTTAGACCTATAATCAAAATCAATAAGATGTTTTTCTAAGTTTGGTTTTAAAACAATGTACTGTGAAGCAAAGAATGGCACTTGGTAAACAAAGTATGTGACAGGGACAAGTAGAGATGCATGATGGATAGCTCTTGAAAAATGGCATACGGCAGAAAAAAGGAGTGGAAAATCTGAAAAAATCAGGTATGTATAAACAGATGCAAAGCAACTTAGTGAGCTCAAAATCACAGAATAGAGAGACTGGGACAACATAGGCAAGTGTGAAGAGATAATAGAAAAGACTAGATTATTTTGGGGTAAAGTCAGGTATACATACCACCTTAGCTGAAGTAGGAACTGATCATAAGATCAATGTATTAGCATTTTTTTTTTAAACTAGAAATCAAAAAGGTGCACTTATAATCCAAATAGGGAGGAATCTTAAGGCCTATTTTTGGATCTGGAAAGTACTCTTACATGCTTTAAAAGTAAGCTTTCACCTGCATTCATAGTAATATATTTCAATATTTAGTTACATGAATTAAACTAACTGAAAAATGGGAAAATGTACTAATGATAATCCATAACTCATTCAAATATAGTTATAGACTGAAATTATTTATGTTGGAATGTTAGAGAAGATACAGGAAACGAGGTACTACTGTAATAGCTAGAGAAATAGCCAAGCTCCAAGTGACTACTATTCATGAGGTGTTTAAGAAGAGAGAAGGTAAAGATCATTCAACACATTCAGAATTTACAACCCCTCCAACTGAAGTATTGTGGTCTGTCCTTCCCAAAGACAATCATGTTGTCACTTTAAATTTGACACTTACAAATCTATCCCCTGTTCTATGATTTCTTTCTGTTGCTTTAGGACTTCAAATTGTTCTGGATTGTCAGTGCCAGACATCTGTGTACTGTAGCTGCCAATTCCTGAGGATGCTGTAGAATCCAGAGAATTTAAGCTTCCATATCTGTTAATTGTCTCAGAGTGTTTGGTTTCATTTGTCTCTTGCTCTGTGGGTTTTTCCTGACCTACAAAAATGAATAGCAAAACAGAAAAAATTCTGATAAAAATATGCTATGAAAAACTTTGACCTATGTTACTATTTTTCCAAAATCCTAATCACATGACTCACAAGATGCTAAAGTTAAAAGGGTCTATTTACAGTTAACATTCCACAAAGAAGTGAAATGACTGGCCCGAGGACACACAGCTTGTTAACAAAGATGATCTGCTTGTTACAACATTCGTATATCACTTTCATAATTCCTATATTTCAAGTAATTAAAGTTTTATGAAAAGCCATTCCAAGGAAGAAATTACAAATATAACCCAATATAATATAACATTATATAAATGTAATACAAAAATTAAAAAAAATTAAGACAAATTGTTATTTTATAAAAGCATTATTTGCCTTACAAAACTTTTTCACAAGAATTACTTAAAATAGCAAACTTTCCTACCTAGCAAAGGAATCATATGTTAAGACATGTGCAATTTACACAAGCAAAATCTGAAACATGTTAATGCTCAATAGATTGCGCAGAAAATTCTTCTGCCTTCTACTTTGTGCTAATGAGTTTAGTGACTGTGACCCACATGGGAAGGAAATGCTCTTTGGTGGATGTGGATTTGAACTGAAACATTCATATTCTTTTGACTCTCAACTTCTAATGACTGCCTTAAACCTCGTTAATATTATTACCACTATAGTTATTTGGGGTGGGGGAAAGAGGAGAAGAAACTCATAGACATGCAGAATTTGTGGAAAGGACTAAAGAGATCATATAGTCAATGTCTTTAAGTTTGAATCTCCTTTATATTAATTTTCCATGTTTGCCTAGCCTAAAACTGAACACCTGGCAATACCATTATACCATTATATTTGGAAACAGCTCTCATTACTTGGAAGTTCCTCCACATATTGAGCTGAAATCTGCCTCCTTATAATTTCTACCCATTGTTCCAAATCATGTCCCCCGATAGCTAATCAAAATAAATCTAATTCCTCTTCTATATGATATCTGACCACTAATGTCTTTGCAAGTCTTCTCTTTTCCAGCCTAGATATCTCCTTAGTTCCTTCAACTGACAGAAATCATCCTGCTCACTATCTCCTACACCAGAGCCTTTTAAACTTTTTCCTCTAATAATCCCTTTTTGTCCGGGACATTTTTACATTACCCCAGATATTCAGGTATATAAAATAAATATATAAATCAAACATTTACTAATAATAAATCAAGGGGAAACTAGATGGCACAGTAGATAGAGTACTAGTCCTGAAGTCAGGAGAACCCGAGTTCAAATCTGACTTCAGGCACTTAACACTTCCTAGCTGTGGGATCCTGGGCAAGTCACTTAACCCCAAATGTCTTAGCAAAAAACGAATAATAAATCATAGTTTTTTGACACCCACATTCAGACATGAAACCTCCTATGGGGTCATGACTCACAGTTTAAGAAGCTAGGTTCTATACAAATTCCAGATTGTCAACATCCCTCTAAGTCTGGCACTCAAAAAATGTACAGTATTTCTAAAGTGATCTGACCAAGATAAAGAGGTAAGTGATATCTGTCATATTCTAATTCTAAACAATATGCTTCTTTTGGTGTAGTCTAAGATTAAATTACCTTTCTGGCTGCCACATGGCATTGTAAACAAATACAATTCACATTTTTATGTATTGTGATTTCTTAAAGAGGAGATATATCTTTTTCCCAAAAGAAGTTTCCATAAATCTTTTAACTTACAACTTTTGCTTATGTCATAATATTCACATTATTACACAAGCCAATGATTGTAGAGTTTTTGATCTAAATAAAGCTAATTGGTTCACCTAAAGGAACAAAGTACCAATATTTTAGGTTATTAAAACTACTTAAAATGTCCAAGGTAATGCAATGTTTTTCCTAAGCTACTAAAAACGTCTCCATATTATCAAGGTAATCAAAGTATGAATCTAAGTGCGATTTACAACAAATGTTTAGGCCATTAGTTAAAAGATATGTAATTTTAAAGTAAATGATCAGTCACATAAAGAAGTAATTTGAGTAAGTGTTTTTCTTAACAAGGTGAAAGACACAGTTCCATTGAAGTGAATTACTGGCAATTCCAACAACTATCCAGAAAATATTACTCAAAATACAAAAACATAATTACTTAAAATGTCAGCTTACCGAGTGTTGTCTGAGAATTTGGATTCACATACTGATCTTTACTCCATTCAACCATACACTTCAAAATAGACACCAAACATTCTAAACCCTTTTTCCTCAGGCTTAATTCCTATTCAACAAAATATCAAGCAAAAAAAATTCTCTTAAAAAAAAAAGCAATTTAAAAAAATGAAAAGATAGACATTATTTGTTTGATGTAGTCAAAATTTGTAAATATTTTAAAAGTTCCTACCTGAACATTACTCATACCAAGTTCTTGACTGCCCCGTCCTTGGGCTATTTTTGATAAATCATTAACTAATCTTTCAAATATATTTGCTGCATTTAAATCACAGTCATAATTTACATAAATGTCCACTACACTCTGAGCATCTGTAAAAGCATAACAGTGTTAATTTTAAAAAGAAAATTCTCAAACATATTAACTTATTGGTAACATTTAAGAATTCTTTTTAATACCTGCACAAATCCTTGTTAATGTCTGTATAACCATCCATTTGTGATCAAATGAGCTGGTAGAGGTTTCCAATATATATAAGAAAATCTCTTTAAAAAATACCTAACAAATAAGAAAGATAAACATTTAGGATTGCATCATAGTCATTTCCTTAAAAAGGAGTCATTTCTTTAAAACAATGTTTTTGCTACTTATATTCTACATTCTAAGCCTAAATAAACAGTATTAGATAAGTACAGTTAACATGTAAGGTAATCTCAGACATGCAAAAGAAAACCAGGATTACCACCTGTGATCATTAGGTTTATATAGTCTCTAAGACACATGTCAGCGAAAAAATAAATAAAAAGACAAACAAAGGATCCTTAAAGAAGCATATTTCTTTAAAATAGGGCTAACAAAGTAAGGCCCAAGAAGTGAACACAGGTGAAATGATAAAAGGAAGATGGGGTGCTAAGAATATATAAAATAAAGTAGCTTTAAAATAGAGATACTTGGAATAATCAATCAGAAAGCATAGTGCCAGGCACTATGCTAGATGCTGGGAATATAAAGATAAAAATGAAACAGCTCTGTCCTCAAGGAGCTTACAATTTACTGGAAAAAACAACATGTTCATATATAGGTGAATATAAAATATCAATAAAGTAAACATAAGGTGATTTCATATAGCACTAGGCAGATGAGAGGATCAAGAAAAGTTTTATCTTAAGAAGTAGAGCCTAACTTAAGCTTTAAAGAAAGGGAGGGATGCGAAAAAAAAAAAAATGGTGAGGAGGAACCAGGAATTCCGGGAGGATATGGATGGATAGACACAGATGGAATGTTGTGTGTGAAAAACAGTAAGAAATTCAATTCTGAATGGATTGTAGAGTACATAATGCCAAGTCACATGTAATATGCCTGGAAAGATGATTTGGAGCTAAGTATTGAAAAGCTTCAAAAGTCAGACAAAAGTCTGTATTTGATCCCATAGACAATAGGTGGTCACTGCAAGTCGAGAAAGAGAGCAAAATGAATTGACTTGGGTTTTAGGAATGTCACTTTGGCACCTGTATGGAGAATGGATTGAAAAGAAAAGTGATTTGAGGAAGGGAGAACAAAATGAGAGGTTATTATAATAGGGCATGTGAGCAATGATGAAGGTTTGAACTAGGGTAGTATCGTGTGTGAACACAAAGATATCTGTGAGAAATACTAAAATAGAAAAAGACTTGGCAACTAAATGGATAAGTAGGAAGAGAGAGATTGAGGAGTTAAGGATGTCTCTGAAGTAGCAGAAAAATCAAAGATCTCAGAGAGCAATGAAAAGAGACAATATGCTTAGGAAGGCAGTAGTATATTACCAAAAATATTTTAAGAAGTAATATAACATAAAATACATCAAGAATATGTATAACTAGAAAAAATGGTAAGCTGGTTATAAAGAATGAGTAATGGATAACAGAATTATCACACAAAGATAAACATACACACATACAAACATACACACACACACACACAATGACAAAGGCTTCTAGTACATTAGGTAGGAAGTTTACAACACATTTAGAAAGAAGGAATACTTGGGTAAAAATTATACCGCATGAGAAAGATATGAATTATCTCCCTGAAGTTAATTGTCCGAAGTAAAATTTTCATGTCAAAAGTAAAAATATTCATGTAATTTTTTTTTTTTGATTTGTCCAGGGTTATGCAGCTAGTTAAGTGTCTCAGGCCTAATTTGAATTCAGAGTCCTCCTAACTTCAGGGCTGGTGCTCTATCCACACCATCACCTAGCTACCCTCTTCCTCCCCATGTAAATTATTTTTAAGAGTTACAGAATACCTATTTTGGAACACATCACAAGTCCAAGCTTTATGCTAACAAGAATATCATCTTTACATGTACAAAATCTTCAGCAAATGATCACCTTGTTTTTACTCAAGAGTAAAACCCACTGTATCCCAAGGTAGTGTCAGTAAAAGCTTTTGTCTAGGATTACTTGAATATGTGAAAGGTCTCTAGTTTGATCCAAATAAGGAACTGTCTCCATCAAAGCAAATGACAACACATTTAGAATTTGAAGTTGTGGAAAATTTGCCTAAAGAACAAAGAAATTAAGTAACTTGTCCAAAATCAAATACTGGCTATGAAGCTAGAGTCTTTCTGAGTCTGGTTTATAAATTGCATTGAGGATAAAATGATTCACCTGGAAGATTCTATTAGGTAAGGTTTGTCACAGTGCCAGCAATCAGTAAGGAGAAAAGGGGGTTCCCTATAGGGCCAGACAAATGAATGTGTCGACTCCAACATAGCCTTTAATTCAATGAACATAATGCTATGTGTGAGGTCATAAGGATAAAAGATAAACAAAAGGATATGCAAATAGCTCACCTTCTGATGTTGTGATACAATAAATATAGATAAGTAAAATAAAAAATAAAGTGAAAGAGAAAAGCACTAACAAGAAAGTGGAAGGGAGTCATGAAAAGATTGAAGAGGTTGGTTGATTGAGGAGATTGAACTTGATTCTGAAAAAAAACCCAAATTTTTAAGGGCAGAGAGTATGTTATAAGTCAGGAAGGTGTATATTCCAACCATGGGATATAGACAGTTTGTGCAAAGGTATATCCACTGGAAATGTAGTTTTAAGTTAGGAGGATTGGCCAGCAAGTTTGGCTGAGATGTGAAATATGTAAATATGAGTGTGAATTATGTCTGGAAAGATAGATGGAAATCAGACTATGGAAGGCTTTAAATGTAAGATTTAAAAGAGCATTTTATTTCTGTCCCATGAGCAGCAGAAAGTCACTTAAAATTTGTGAATAAGGAAAAGATATGTTTAGACCTCAGCTATGGAAATATTAATCTGGGAGCTGTGTTGAGGATGGATTGTGATAGAATGGAAGCAGGGAGAACAATAAAGAGACTATTACTAAAAATTAATATGAAAAATGATGAGGACTGGTCATTTGAATAGGAAGAAGGGGAATAATATATTTGAGTATAGATATTTATATGTATGTACATATGCATACATATGATTAGAATCAAAGAAATGATCAAATGTATATCTCAAAGATCAAATTAAAATAGGCAGTCTGAAATAAAATACATTTTCAATTCTAAAAATAATGCTCGGATTTTCAATAACACATTATAAAATATAAAAGAAATGAGTCATACAATCAGTAATTGTTGCAAGTTTTGTTCACCATCTCTTTTTAACATATAGGAAGTCTGCAAACTAGCTAAGATAGACACTAGAAACAATTTCTCTGAAAGTTTCCTGTCCAAAAAAAAAAAAAAAGGTTAAAATATACTGAAGTAATTTTAAATAGAAAGTACTTAATATATTGTCATATCCATAAGGTATTAAATCCAAATTTGCTACAAAATATTTATAATTTTTTTCCACTACCAAAAAATTCTTCAAAATATGATCTTAATGCTTACTTAAGTGATCAACTATTAGGCTGTCAAAAAAACCCCAAAACCCAAACACATGCATATAATGAATTAAATTGAACAACAGAACAAAAAATCATGCATGTACACTGATGTTAGATTTTTTAAAAAATTAAATAGAAAACAGGGAGCTTGATTTTGAGACAACATACAAGTACTATACCTTGACACCAGACAGCAGCATAAGAGATAATCCTAAAGCACAGGTGTGATCAAGTCATTCTCCTAGCTGATAAATTCAAGTAGTTCTCTATTACCTCTTCTTAAACTTTTCTTTTTGGCACTGTGAGACCACCACAATTTGGTTCTAACATATTTTACCTTTGGTTATAACTATCTCTTGATGCAGTTCATAGTTTAGCCAAAACAGCTCCCTTGTTTCTTAAATACAAAACTCCACTCATTATGTCTTTGCAAGGCTGTCTCCCATGTCTATAATGGACCACATCCTCATCTCTGCTTAAGAATACCTAGCTGCTTGAAAAGCTCAGCTCAAGGGCTGTTCCCTACATGAAGTCTTTCCTGAGTTGTTCCCTGCCATTTACTAATGTCTTAGCCCCAAATTACATTTATACTGATTTTGTCTGTACCTTATAAATATTTACATATGTTCATATATGCAAGCTTTTTTGAATGCTAGAATGAAAACTTAGTTAAGTCATGGACTTTAATTTTTTGTAAATGAATTCTAAATAAAGTCTTATCATACAGCCTGGCCAAAGCATACACTTAAATGTTTGCTGACTGAATAAAAGTAAAGTAAGCTAGAAGAAATTTCTACTAAAGCAATCAAAATTCTCTTTTTAGAAAGATGAGGTAGCTCTAATTGTTTTGAAAATGCAAATATAATATGATTAAGGACAAATATGAATATACTCTATTCACATTTGATCTCGTTTGATTTAGATAAATCACTGACCACCACTTCACATTAACTTCCAAGTTGCAACCCTTCTGATGCTCACCTGCACAAACTCTCAGGCCTTTTTGAAGGTAAAGTGCTATATTTATTGAATATCTTCTGGTTGCAGTAGGAGCTGTGGGCAGAGAAGGGCTGTTTTACACATGCACTTCTGTTCGAGTCCCTCCATCCACCTTGGATGCAGCCAGGACCCTTGTCCTTGACTTAAAATTTGGCTGTATGAAACTGGCTGCAGGCCAAGCTGCATCTTGATACTGCAGGATACCATTTATTATAGTTATATATTTCTTATATATTTTAACATGTGTTCCTAATTATTTTTTTTAAATGTGTCCTTGACAAAGTTTCTGTGTTCTACCCCAACCTCATGTTTTTGTAAGCCTTGTGGTTTTTATGGAGCAATTCTGCATGGCTCAGTGATTTTTAGGAATGCCTATGTAATATAGCACAACTGTTTGTTTTTGTGAAAATAAATTAAGAACTGTTACATTAGACATTCTAACAAATGTGAAAATTTTTTTATAAAAGACAAATTTGAAAGATTTTCTGACAATTTATAACTTCAAATTTAAATGCATCCTTGATATTATTTTTCCATGTATCTTGTATAAAAACTGCATGTTAAAGTTGGGGAATGGCAAGAGAAGAACAAATGAGTGAACCTAAACTAGTTTTGCAAATAATTTTTAAAAATACTAGGGCAGAGAGCATAATTAAGATTTTTCTTTCAGGACAAACAAATTTAGTATACTATAAAATTTAAAGCTGAAAAATGGTTCTAAGGTCCAATTATAATGGCCATATAGACAATTCCATGTATGCGTATGGATTCATAGATAGACACATGTGTGAGTCTATATACACACATATATTTATATATATATATATATAAACATATACAAAGTTTCTATCAATTAGTCTTTTTTTTTTTTTTTTTTTTGCTGAGGCAACTGGGGTTAAGTGACTTGCCCAGGGTCACACAGCTAGGAAGTGTTAAGTGTCTGAGACCATATTTGAACTCAGGTCCTCCTGACTTCAGGGCTGGTGCTCTACTCATTGAGCCACCTAGCTTCCCCAATTAGTCTATTTTTAAAAAAATTAATGTTGCTAAAAATGAACTGTCATTATGTGGTTGTTCACATAATGTATTCCTAATATACAATATGTATATGCTACAAACAGAAAGTTTAAGATTTATCTGCAAAGCATACCTCAATCTGCATCTTCAGATGTGTCTTGAAGTTTGACAACAAGGTAAGAAATATAGAAAGAGAAAGCTCAAAAACCTCTGGAACAGATGAAACTCCATTTTTAGAGAGTGCAACACATAGATACTGCTTAATAGCATTAATAAACATCTCATTGGTCTTGAAAACAGGTCCTGCATTCTGTAGAATGGACAGAAGTAACTGCAGTGAAAGGATCTTGGATCGCAATTCATGAGACCTGAAATGTAAAGCAAAATGCATAAATAGGTGACAAAATTGATCACAATTCTTTTGTAATGCCTGTTAAATTGGAATAGTTTCTTCTATAGATATTTCCTGATTCCACACAGTTATACAAATTTTCAAAATGGAAAAAAACACACAAATGTTAAGTGTCATTCTATCTAAAAAGAAAAAGATTTAAAGGATATATCCTATTATATACTATCAAATTAGTTCTGAAAGCACACAATGAAAACACGTTACTATATGAAAATGTTTTCTGAAGTTGAATGTGACCTATTATACATAGCAGTTGTATGCTTTGCCATTCTATGTAGCCCTCAGGAGATTAAATATTTTAAATTTTTCTTTAAATTAGCAAGCATCTGTTAATCAATCTGCAAGTCACTCTACCAACTTTCCTCCTTAGGTTAAAAAAAAAAATACTCCCAAGCAAAGAAAAAATATACTCCAAAATACATATAAGCTATATAGGACAGTAATTGTTGCACCAGCTATGTTTGAAACTTAGGTCTCTCTCAAATTCAAATTCTTTATCTCTCTATCAGGACAAGATTTTTAAAAATAATCCAAAGGTAAATTTCAATTTGAAACTCAAGTACCATTATGAATTCCAATATGCCACAATGGTTTAGACAGGATAACATTAATTTTAAAATAATATGTAGTTATTTCAAATCTGTCCCTCTTTTCTCAGACCTCCTAATAATAACTAAATTTATACTGCACCTATGCACTATGTTAATTGCTTCTACAAATATTATCTCAATAGATTCTCTTACAATAGCCCTGGGAGGTAGGTGCTATTATTATTCCTCTTTTACAATGTCTGAGGTTGGATATGAACTCAAATTTTCTTGACCCCAAGCTTAGTGTTCTATCTACTGTACTCACTACCTATCTGCCTCATAGGTTAACTTCTAGTAATTTTCCCTTTCCTCCTGAACTTGTCAACTCCTACTTTACTGAGAAAAGAGATCCAAACATCTGAGTTTCTTTAGGATATTGCAATACAGCATTAAAAGTGTAAGAAAGTTGGAAACATTAAAGAAAATTCTGAATGTAATTATAAACTTCATAAAACTATTAATCACAAAGAGTTTTTAACCAGTCATACTTTAGTACATGGATGTGAATGTCTAACCTGTCCAAGTCAGATAGTTTTCTCTCTAAAAGGAGCATTTTAAAAGACAGATTCCATGATTCCTTTAATGTAAAATCACACTAATATTCAAAGAATTTTCACCTTTACTCAATCAGAATCTCTCCAGTTTCCTGTCCTTCTTTCTCTTATTAAGATAACTAATGAGAAGTCTTATATAAAAAATGTTGAAGATGACAAGTAAAAGTTTTCCATAATCAAAACTAAATAGCCATAACTAAAATTATAAAAGGCATTCCAATACTTAACACTAAAATGCACATTTTATGTTTGTCATTTGAATATTCTAGCATTTGAAATAATGACCTTTTTTTACTTTCTATATATTTAAACTACTTGAAATATTTGAAAAATTAGTTTTCATCTTATGGAAAACTATGTGTGAGAAAAATAATACCTATTCCTATTGTCATGAAAGTATACTATGCTTGTGAATAATATTTCCCTCTTGAAGTATACATCTATTGTTTCAAAAATGAGATTTTTTTTTTTTATCAGAAACTAGAAGTTCCATCCCTGGAAAATGTATTGCCAAGGTAAGTGAACTTATCTAAAACACTCAAAAATTTTCCATTTGTTATAGCCAATGGTTCCATGTAAGGAATTGCTATTTGGTGGAGAATTGGTTTTCTTGGTGTTAATTATTAGATCAAAATTTGCACAAATAGCAGAGAGCTAGCTGGACCAATACTTTCTTGCATCTCAGTCTCAGAAGTTGCATTAAGTATATAATCATCTGCAAACAATAAATCATGTACCAATTCTCCTACTTTAGTTTTGACTTCTGACCTTTTCAAGTTAAAAAATTTACTATCAGTGCCATAGCTGACCTTGATGCCATTCTCATCCTGACAACACTGCTAGAAACAACATGCTAAGAAACATAGGAATAAGCATTTAACCCTGCTTTACTCCAATAGTGACTGGGAAAGCACAACAGCATTGTCCATTATTCAGAACCCATGCAAATGTGTTGTGATAAAATTGCCAGATAATACTGATAGATTTCTTTGGGCAACCAAATTTTGCCATGATTTTTCCACAAGTTCTCATGACTGACAGTATCAAAGACCTTACTCAGATTGATGAACATTATAAACAGAACTCTGTCCTGCTCCTCAGTTCAAGTTCAATACTCTATCCACTATGTTACTTAGCTGTTTCAGTTGGATAATGATGAATTCAATATGCCTACAAAGCATACAGATTAAGATACATGCTGGGGATGATACTAAAAGTGCTTATCAGAGATAAAATGAGGGTATGTAAATTTAGGAATCACCTGATACAGCTGATTATTGAACCAAGAGGAGCTTACGAGATCACTAGAGAGATAATTTTAAAAAGAAAGCCAAGCACAGAGCTTGGAGAACACTCAGGTATAATGTTCTGATTAATTTTCTGGAGGTCTTTGGACCAGTCTTTGTTTCAGCTGAGTAATCACCATGAGAATAGCCAGGGATAAAGTCCAAATTCTTTATTATCTCCTTCACAGTCTGTCTGCTTCACCTGGGGCTCAACTAGCTTTCTGGAGGTCCTCCAGAATGTGTCTTGGTTTCTGTGGAGGAAGCCATCACGATGGTCTGTCTTGAAGTCTGTCTCAATCCGGGAGCTTGAGTTCCAGCCTCCAGTCTTCTGTTTCTCCAAGTCTCTCTCCAAGTCTATCTCCCACTCTGAACCAAAGTGCAGGAAGCAGGAGAGCCACCAGGAGCCTGATCAAAAATGGAATGTCTCTCTCCTCCAGTCCTTGTTGGCTCTTGTTATAATTATATCATCGTAGAGGTCAATCTTGTAGAACTATATTAAGTATTAAGTACAAGTACTGAACTACAGAACTATTAATCACCATGCTAAACTAAATAATCATTGTCTTATCAATTCCACTGAGTTAACACCTTGTAAGAATACTTGTTTCAAGTACATTTCTCCAGAATTCTGGCCCATTACAGTCGGCCAAGACACAAATAATAACACAGCAAAGGGAACTGAAAAGAATCTATCAGACAAATAGGAAAAGATGTATCACATTAAAATAAAAAAGAGATAGCCAAAAAGAAGGGAAGAATTCCCTCTTCTTTTACATCATTCAGATGTTTTCTGCTACCACCTCTTTCTTTACTCCCATGACAGGAAAACAATTTGTATTTCTCTTTGTCTACATAAATTACTTGCATAAGCAATCTCATTCCATCCAACTTTTCTAGCAAGCTGCTGTCTTTATTATATGCATTCTCACTCTTTGTCTACTGTCTGCTTCCCTACTGCCTACAAATATGACAATGTATCCTCCATATACTCAAAGCCCCTCAATTAATCCATTCCATTTAGCTATTATCCCATATCTCTTCCTCTTTTTCTTTTGTGGCTGAACTCCTTGGGAAAGCCATCTGAATGCTTTTATTTCTTTTCTTCTCTTCTCACGCTTAACTCTTTAAAGTTTGACTTTCTGACCCTCATCATTCAACCCAAACTACTCCTCCAAAGATAGTAATGATTTCTTAACTGCCAAATCTAACAGCCTTCTCTCAATCTTTATCCTTCCTCACCTTTCCAGCCTTTAATACTGTCAATCACATTTTTTTTCCTGGAAACTTCAGATTTTGATGATATTGTTCTCTCCTGATTCTCTTTCTATCTGACTATTCCTTCTCAGTCTCCTTTGCTGGATTTTTATTCATGCTATTCCAGATCCTCTTTTGTTCTCCTTTTGTATTATTTCACTCAGTGACCACATCAATATTTATTTCTACACAGACAACTCTTGAGATCTACTTGTACAGACCTAACCGCTTTCCTCACTTCCAATCTTGCATTTCCAATCGCAGTTTTGATAGTTCAAACTGGATGTTGCATTGAAATGTTAAATTAAACATTTCCAAAACTCAACTCTTCATATATTCTCCTAAAACTTGTCTTTCAAACTTTCCTATTACTGTCAAGGATACCAACATCTCAGTCACCTAAGTTCACAATCTAATTGTCATCCTTGACTCTACTGCAACCACTCTAGTGCAAATCTTTATCACCTCACAAGTGGGCTATTAGAATAACCAGTTGGATGGTATCCCTAACTAAGGTATCTTCTTACTCTAATTCACTCTGTCCATTTAGTTGTCAAACTGATTTTTTTCCCTAAAAAATCCAAATCTGACCCATATCACTCATTCAACAACAATATTGGCTCTTGTCTCCAGGATCAAATGTAAAATCCTGTTTGTATTTAAAATTCCTTCATAACTTGACTCTTTTCTATCTTTCAAGTTTTCTTACAATTTACTCCCCCTCTCCAAAGATGTTGTAATCTAGTGTAGATTTGATATTCTTCACACTATCTCCTAACTCTGAGCATTTTCAGTGATTATAATCCATGACTGAAATAGAAGCTCTTCATCTTTATTTTGGTCTCTTAGATACCTAACCTTGCTCAAGTCTCACCTATAGTCCCACTAGCTACAAAAACCCTTTCCTCGTCCTCTTATTCTTACTAATTTTTTTTTTCTGAGATTATCCCAAATTATCCTGTACTTTTTTTTTTTTTTTTGCATGTTGTCTCCCTCATAAACAATGAGCTTATTGGGAACAAGAACTGCTTTTTGCATTTATTTGTATCCCCAGTATTTAACACAGTATCTGGGACA
Source organism: Antechinus flavipes (assembly GCF_016432865.1). NCBI lineage: Eukaryota > Metazoa > Chordata > Mammalia > Dasyuromorphia > Dasyuridae > Antechinus > Antechinus flavipes. The sequence goes on along the minus strand of NC_067398.1, from coordinate 455,063,795 downwards.
TAACAGTTCTAGCTAGTAATTGTTGTCAAAAGGGGGGAGGGGGGGCAGGCAAAGAAGGCACATCATATTGGCAAGTAGGATACTGTTATTGACTTTGGAGATAGTGATTTTCAGTCCAGTTTCAGAGATAAAAATCTGATTGGAAAGGGTTGAGAAGTGAATGGGATATGAGAACAGAGTGTGGTCAATTTTTTCAAGGAACCTGGTAGTGGAATGGATAAGAGATAAAGGGCAAATGGATTGAGGGGATGGAAGAGTCAGACATAAGAAGGGAGTCAGTGGACAGAAAATAAAAATTAAGGAAACAAAATGATCAAAGGGATATTTGTATTCCTCAGGGCTTTGGAAAGGAAAAGAATGAAGAGAATTCAAGGACTGCCCTTGGAAAAGAGGATTAGTTCTTTCTTAAGAGGTGGGAGCAAAGGAAGAAAAAATAGGAATGACAAGAAAATTTGAAATGGAAAATGATGGCAATTAGCCTTATCTTTCTCTAGAATTTATGAAGTAAAGCCCACTGTGATCAGGCAGTGGAGGAAGAAGATGTCCCAGGTGGAGAAGATAATGTTTGAAACAGGTGGTATGACAAACCAAGTAGAGAATCTATCAAGGAAGATCAAAATGAATCCATGTAGCAGTGAGGACCCAGGTAAGATTACCTAATTTAAATAAATCTGTGATGGGCTTTGTTAGAACAGTTATATGACTTTCTTTTTATTTTTTAATTTATTCTTTTTATTTTCTCCAGTTACATTAAAAACATTTTTTGGGGGGTTATACATGTACATCATATTTTACATATTTCCAAATGGATCACATTGGGAGAGAAAAATTAAAAGGGAAAAAACACAGATGAATGGTGTTTTCACCCAAAGTTCATTGAGATTTTCTTGGACCACTGAACCACTGAAAAGAACCAAGTTTATCACAGTTGATCATTACATAATCCTGCTATTGCTATGTAGAATTTTTCTTGGTTCTTCTTGCTTCACTCAGCATCAATTCATGTAAATCTTTCCAGGCCTTTCTAAAATCAGTCTCTTAATTTTTTTAAAAAATAAAACAATATTCTATTACTTTCATGTACCATAACTTACTCAGTCATTCCCCAACCAATGGGCATCTACTCATCTTCCAATTCCTTGCCACCAAAAAAAGGGCTGCCATGAATATTTGTGTATATGTGTCCTTTTCCTTCTTTAATGATTTCTTTGGGATACAGATCCAGTAATGGCACTGCTGGATCAAAGGGTATGCACAGTTTGATAACCCTTTGGGTGTAGTTCCATATTTTCTTCAGAATATTTAAATCAGTTCACAACTTCATCAACAATGCATCATTGTCCCAGTTTTCCCACAAGCCTTCCAATATTTATCATAATTTTTCCCTGTCACCTTAGCTAATCCAAGAAGACACTAGCATTATTCAGGAGCAGAAGAGAAAGAGAGATGAATGGGCTTGTAATTTTTAGAAAAGATTAAGCAGTAACAGAACAAAGGACCAAAAAATTAGTGGGTCATGGAGTCAGATTTGGATACCTAGAAGAGACCTCAAAAGTCATTTTCAATAGAAAAAAATTACTAGATGGAATCAGACAACCTGAGTTCAAAACTTGCTCTTTTATTTGCTTCCATTATAACCTTGGGCCAATTACAGATATCTGTAAAATGAGGAGGTTAAACCAACTGTCCTTAAGTCCCTAAATATATGATCTTACAATTTTAAATTGTGATCCAGTCCACTCAGTTTTTAAGGGAAAGAAGAAACTGGGGCCCAAAGGATATGAGTAACTTGCTCAAGCCAGGCAGATATACATGGCATGGCAAGATTTCAAAATAAGATGCTTTTCAAATTCAGGTCTCTTCTCAATTATCAGAAAGCAGAGAGCAACAATTGGGTAAATATATCAGTAGCATTTATACTTGAGTTTTCAAAACCTAATCTTAATTTTTTGAAGTTTATTTTCCTTCTTCCATCATCCTTAGGGAACAGAAAACCATGTTTGCTGAGGCTTCTTTTTCTTCTAATTAAATTGAGCCCCAGTGAAAACAAAATAAGATCTTGCAGTTTAACTAGTTTAAATAAATTTAAAATGTAGGACATCATCATTATTAAATTAAGAAAATAGCTAGTAACTTACTTTGGGTCTGGTGGTCCATCTGATAGTGGTTTCATTGACAGTTTACATAATGACCTGAATACTAGAAAGGCATCCTTTTGTAAAATGTGGGAAAACTTAGCACCAGGTGAAGGTCCTGAAGAATTTCCAGATTCCTAAATAAGGTAATATTTCATTAAAAAAACAAAGTACAATATAGACAAGTACAATCTTTTGAAGGCTACTGTGATTTGACTTCATCATCAGTATAAAGAAAATATTGTACTACCAAAATATCCTTAAACATTTCAAGGTTTTTTTTTCCCTACACACTAAATAAATAACTAGATCCACTGACTTCCTCTTTGAGATTCTCTTCTCAGTCTTCAAGTCTTTTCACTTGACTTCATCATTTAACAAATACCAGGTAGGTTATTTCATCCATTTCCAGAACTTCTATTGTGTTTTAGTCTGTTTGCATTATTACAATTTTTACCTGCTCATGGGCAAGTGTGAGATTGGCAGGTGGGCATGATTATTTCTTCTTTTATGCATTTATTAGCTAATTTTCGGCAGAACTCTTTAAGAAGATAATGTCCCTTTAGGACAAAGGACTAATCACCATTATGTAATAAAAATAATCTAAGTCTGCTGGAGGTAGGGAATTTTAGACTAAACTAAGTCACTATGGTCCCTTTTCTAGCCTTCTGGGCTTATCTAAGAATCTGTGATGAGGACACTTTCCCCAAAGAGCTCATATTTTATAATTTAGAATCCTTGACATATTAGTTGATAACACACCATAGAAGTTGATGGATCAAATTCATATTAAATAGCAAAAAGTTTAAATGGATAAATACTAATAAAAATATGGAAACTATATTAATAAAATGATAAAAAAAAAACCCTTTTATTTATATTAAAGAGCAAAAATCCCTCAAATTACATTTGTCAGGCTTCATTTAATTTGATTCAACAAACATTTGTTAAAGCCCTACTATGTATCAGAGGCTATGCTAGGACCTAGAAGAGGAAAAAAAAAGAAGCAGCCCTTGCCTGTGATAAACTTAGAATCTATTAAAGATATTTTTATAGGCATTGTTCAACATTAGAATTATGATTTCAAAAGATCAGGGTGATTCTTCAATTTATACCTGAGTATCATTGGAAGAGACAGACAATCTGTCATCAGGTAAGGATGGTGTATATGCAACAGAAATTGGAGTCCCTGGAATCCCATTTGCTTGGATATTTTCACTATCACTACCGTCCTCTAAAGTTCCAGTGGTGCCATCTGCATTTGTATGTTCAGCAGTCCCTTCTCCCATATCTAAGAAGTCAAAATGAACAAAAATGTGTAAAATACATTGAACCGGAAAACTATTTAAAGAGCAGAATTTTTCAAAGTAGCACATTCTTTAAGAAATGGTAGGAAAACAGTATTAAATAAATGACAGTTGCTGTTCAATCCAAAAGGTTCTGAAAGATTTTGATGTGATTTTCAGGAAAAAAATTGGCAAAAAGATTATCTTTTAACTAGTATTTTAATAGTTCTAAAAATTAATATCACTTTACAGACAAATGGTCTTAGAAAATTAACCAGGATCTATCATGGAAACACAAGCTTTTAATTTGTGGTAGTATCTATTATAATTAAGTTACAAATAGGTTCATTTTGAGAAACATAAATATCAAAAGAAATAAATAATTTTTGGAAGAGCAAAGATAATTCACACATTTTGTTAAGTGGCTTTATTAAAAACTTCATTTTGATACCTGAAAGTAATTATAATATCAGGTAAGTTAGCAAATGAATTTTTTGAACAGTCCTTTACTTAGAAATGATTCAGAGAGAGGTATTAGCAGGGAACTCTTTAATCCTAACTAATCCCAAAGTATTATTCCCCACACCAAAAGGAGAAGTTCCTTTTCAAGTGTAAATCAAAGAAGTATCAGAATTACATTAATTCCCAACCCTGAAAATTGAAGGGACCTGTCAATGCAATATTGGCTCCTAATAAAGCAGTAGGCAAAAGTGTTAGAGTAGGAACTCTGAAGGTACAGTTTCAAAGAAATAGTATTATAAACAAACAGTGGTTAAAGGAAGCCTAGTATTGAGCCTTATTTTTCACGAATACTACTCACTCAATAAAGCTAATCTCATAGGTATCTTAAAATTAAATACAGTTGTGTGTAGTGGTCTATGAATTAAATAACCATTCAAAATATTATTTTCATTGAAATATGTAGAACATAGCAACACATGCCTATAATCTCTGCTAATGCAGAAGCTGAGTCTAATGCACTGTCCAAGATCAGGAATTCTCTGCTAAAGTAGGGCTAATGCCATTTTTTTTTTAACTATCTGGATGCAAAACAGTGAATCACCACACAAACCAGCCTTGGTCAAAAACCAAAAAAGTTAAAGACTGATGTGATTAGCAGTGAGACTGGGCCCATAAGTGGTCACAAGTAATATTTTCAGTCTGGGTAAGACAATCTCCAAAGGGACTGCATCCAAAGATCCAGTCTCAAAAAAAAAAAAAAAAAAAAAAAAAAGGTGGGGGGCGGGGGGAAGGGAGGAATTAAGAATCTCAAATAGTCATCTTAAAGGTACATCTATACCTGTGCGTCAACTACACGAACTAAAAGTACCATGGACTAAGTGTCAAGATGACCTGGGTTCAAATCCCACTTCTGACACTTAACACCTGTAAGATCATGGGCAAGTCACTTAACCTCTCTGAGCTTCAGTTTCCTCATTTGTAAAATGGGGAAACAATAGCACCTATCTGGGTACTGGTATATTCAACTGAAATATTATTAAATGAAGTATTATTAAACATGTTTGACAAATCTTAAAGTACTACAGAAATGCCAGTTATCATTACTACTATATCTTGATCCTTGATGATAATTAACAAAAGCAAAATAAACCAAGTTCACGTCTGCTAAGATGAATATCTTATATGAATGATTCCTAATTAATTATGTGATTGCCAGGAATGTTTCTAGTAATCTTTAACAAATACAGTGAAATTCTTAAAACCAAAAAATAATTCACTCAATTTCAAAAGTTATTGTTCATGCTTTTTAGAACATCTAAGAAGAGAAAGTGTCAACTTAAAAAAATTATATCACAAATTGAAAATGGTCAAGAATCATGGCCTTATATAAATTATTAACATGTAAGAATCACCGAATGGGTGTTGCCTTGGACAAACTGAGAGCTGGGAAACACCTTTGCTTAACAAGGCCAAGGTCTCCCACTGCATCTGGGGCCATCTCCAAGCGTTCTGACCTATGTTGTGTCACTGGACTCAGATGACTCTGGAGGAGAGAGTGAGACTGATGACTCTGCACAGCTCTGCCTCACTTAAATCCAATTCACTTGCAAGTCAAGACATCACCCTCCTGGTGTCATTGGTCCTCTTCAAGAATGAAGGACAAACAACAACAACATGTAAGAGGAGAAAAGGATGGGATATTCAAAGTGTAATTCATTTCTCCCTGATGGATCAATGATTATCACCAGAACATAAAATTAGAATATTTTAATTTTTACATTATTATAATTACAAAAAGTACTTCTTTCTAATCAAATGAAGTCCCACACATAAACTTACATATAAGCTAGTTTAAAATACAATACCTCCAACAACTATGTTCACCATTTCTTGTACAATACTCTGCACAATATCTTGCGCCTTATCTTCATAGTCATTGTTTTCTCCATCATATAATCCATCACTTTTAGATAATGCTTTAAAATAAAGAAATTCAAAAGATATTACTTGAATATTAGAATTTGATTTTCAGAGTTGTGTTATATAACAGAAAGCATTTTTAATATGGTAGCAATACTTTTTTAAGAGATACAATTTAAAGTAGCTAAACAATAAATTGGCACACACAAAAAAAGATGTAGCAAGATGTAACAATGGAAAGAACACTAACTTCAAATGATAATTTTAAATTAAAATTATGGACTTCAAAATCTTAAAAAACTTTTTTTTTCCCTGTTTAATTCTGTTACAGCAAAGCCCAATACCTAAGACAGAATGAAGTTTCTTGATAAATACTTGCTGAATAAGTGAATTAGTTTATATCCATCACTGTAGGGAATTTTCCCCAAATTTTATCCTTGTAAGAATCAAAATTTTAAAAAATAATTGGGATGTAACTTGGTAAAATGAATTACACTTTTCTTTAGAATATAGGGGGCAATTTTTAACCTTTTCTGGATGACAAACTGGTTATTTACAACAACGATGTTCTACTGGGCTGAAATATGCCTTCAAGGGCTTTGGAGGTGTATTGTATTAGTTCTTAACACTAAATGAGTTTAATATTTAGTCACTCTACTGCCCCTTATGTCAGCTTCCCTCATGTATCAGCCATTACTCCATATGCAAATTCCAACAGTCCTTTTTTCTCCCCCATCATACCTTATTGTTTAATTTACCTAATTACTGCCCACAGTAACCAAGAATGAAATGATGCTAGCCAGAGAAAAGCAGATAACTAAATTTAAAAAACCTTATTCTACACCCAATTCCAAATTAATAAGCCTTAGGAGAGCAGGTTTTTCACTTAGTTTCTTCACCATTTGAGGTCTTTTTTTCCTGCCATATTCCAGGTGGCTGAAGTTGCCAAAGGTCTGATAAATGAGAAATTAAGATAATTTTACAGAAAACTGGTTACAATGTGGCTAAAAAAATTATGGTCAACTACTGATAAGAATGAAATATTCACTCTGCAGACTAAAATAGAAAATATTAACTTTCAAATCCTAACTGACATCATCTTCTCTAAATATTGTAGGGATTAAATGAATTTTTTTAGGTCCTGGAAGTAAACAACTTTAAAGTCATTAATTATCTATATCCCCAAGGTAGTTATGTCTTCTATCACTCTGTATCCCATACTGCCCCTTGCACATAGGAAGGGTACAATAAATATTTCCTCAATTAATTAAAATTGCATGGAGAATTCAGCTGTAATAAAGACTGGCCCTTCAAATCAATGAATGGAATAATACAATTCATTCTCAAAATGTGGTTGGAATATGAAAGAGGTTGAGTAGGAACAAATCAAGAAAGTCATACATTGTATATAATGCTACTTGCTATTTAGCTTTAAGTAGTGTGAATTTCCAGAACAATTATATTTAACCATAACCATTTTCAATAAGTTATAAAACAATTACTTTGATATGTCAATCTGAAATAATTATGTTAACTCACAGAAAAGATTAAGAATACAGTTGATAGCATTAAGAATAGTTGATAGCATAACTTTCTGGGGTTAGGGCCAGTGATTTCATTGGAATAGATTCTCATGTACCCTCACTCCATAGCAGAGCCTTACAACTGTGATTCAATTTACAGTTAGGGAGTGTCGAAGAAAGGAGGATGGGGGGAATTGAGGAATTAAGTAACTCTCTGAAGATTACAGAGATAGGATTTGTCTTCCATAAGACTTGTAATCAGTTTTGCTTGACTCTTTCAACGTGAGAGTAGTCAAGTTACATATGCATACTACTTCTATGCCAGATAATATGGTAGTCTCTAGCAACTAACTACACAATACTATTTTTATGTCACATAAGGCAGAAAAATTGACCTTTGAACTATAGGACTAGGTCACATATGCTAAGGGCAACTGTTCAAGCAATCAGGTTGAAGCTACAGAAAGCAATAGAATAAAAGCTGATCTATTCAAGCACATGGGTCAACGTGTCAATGGCTATAGAGAAAAAAACAGAATTCATAATATGCTAGGTAAACTTATTCATGCAAAAAACACACTTGATTTAATTCTAAACTAGAAAGATCAATTCCAAGAATAAAAGTGGAAATTTTCTTTAAGTAGGGTAGCTACATTAATGGAATAAAGAAAAATTTAAAATTAACTGAGTCTCATCATATGTCTACAACTAGTATTTTCCGGATTTTTATATTTTTTCCTCGATGTACACTTAACATTTCCCTTGAATGGAGTGATTTATGACAACTGTACTCATTTCTCAGAAATGCTTGGCAAAAGTTACTACTGTTTGGCTATTTGCAGTGAACCTACTCCAGCACAGTAAAAGTTTCACACAACCTAATAAATATTTGCAGCCTTTTTTTAGAGATGCAAAACCCCTTAGGAATTATTACATACACATCATTGCTTAGGATAAAATTTGCCTTATTTTGTATTTAATGCCATATTAACATCTTATTTATTTCCTAATATTTCTTCACCATTTCCAAATGTGATTAGTGTTTCTATTTATGAATCCCATAGCTCTAATCCTCCCCTACCCACACGCTTCCCACAAATTCCCTTTTACAATAAGATTACTTTCTGCAGCAGTAGCCTGATCAGCTTCAGTTTGTTCATTCTCTGCACTGGAAATATCAGATCCATTTTCTGGCTCTGTATCATCATGAAGGTTCTTATCCACATCATTTGTGTGGGGGTCAAGGTCTCCTTCATGTTCTTGAGGCAAAGTATCAACAGTCTCAGGTGGCAGATGTCTCAGCTGAGGTGATTCAGGCTCATGATGGCTTACAGGGGATTGCAATAGATGATGATGTTGACGATGTCTTTCCTTTTCCATTTGTTTGGCTTCCTGTAGCTTAAAACAGCAAGTATGATAAGCTGCCATGCATTGTCTGAAGTACTATTAGCATCAAATTATTTAGAAGTTGAAGAAAACAAAGTATGGTCAACAGTAATTTTAGCTCACAAATTGTAAACTAAAATTAGATGACTATCACCAAAAGACATTACCAAAATACTTAAAATATGTCAAAGAGATAACTGAATTTGTATTTTGATTGGATTTCTTTTCCTTAAACTTCAATCAAATATAGACTACTTAACAGTGAAGTAAGTGGAAAGAGTCCTGGGACTCAAACCCAAATCTTCTAAAACTTATTGGCTATGCATTACTGGGCAAATAATCATCTCCTTGAGTATGTTTCTAAAGGAAAACTGAGAGAGTTGGACTAGATAATTTCTAAGAACTAGTTCTCGCTATAATACCCATGTAATTAAGAATTTGGGAGGGCCCCTGGTTGGCCAACCTACTTAAAACTAGTACTCAGACCAGAATTCCCTTTATAAACATTCCTAATAATGTATTACCTAACCTCTACTTGAATACAAATATTGAAAGGGAATCCTCTACCTCTCTTGACAGCTCAATACACTTTTGAATAGTTTTAAACAATAGTTTTTCTCCACAACAATTTTAAATCTACCCCTCGGCAACTTCCATAGAACTGCTACTAATTCATCTCTCTTCTGAATCGAATACAGATTGTCAATGTATTTTCCAAAAAGTGACAGCCAGAACAAATGTTGTCTAACTAAGAAAGAGAAAGAACATAGCACAACTATTATCTTTTCTGAAAATAGACACAAGGCCTCTTTTAATGCAGCCTAGGATAGCATTAATTCTTTTGCTGACCCATCATAGCCAATATACTGAATTTATAATCCCCTAAAATTTCCAAGTGTTTTTCACAGGACTAATAGTCTAGCCATGCCTCTTTATCCTGTATCAGTAAAGCATCTTGTTTGTTTCTTTTGTTTTGAAATTTCAGCATATTGCCTGTTTTTCCTCTCCTTTTTTCCTTTTTGATCCGATTTTTCTTCAGCACCATGATAATGTGGAAATGTGTTTAAAAGATTGCATATGTTTAACCTTTATTCGATTATTTGCTATCTAGAGGAGAGGGGAGGTGAGAAGATAGGGAGAATTATATGGAACACAAGTTCTGTAAAAGTGAATGTTGAAAACTATTTTTGCATGTATTTTGAAAAATAAAAAGTATTATTATTATTATTATAGCTTTGTATTGACAGAACATATGCATGGGTTATTTTGCATGGGTAATTTTTACACCACTGTCCCTTGCACTCACTTCTGTTCCAACTTTTCCCTTCCCCCCTCCACCCCCTCCCCTAGATGGCAGGCAGTCTCATATATGATAAACATGTTAAAGTATATCTTAGATACAATTATGTGTGCAGATCCATACAGTTCTCTTGTTGCACAAGAAAAATTGGATTTAGAAGGTATAAATAACCTGGGAAGAAAAACAAAAATGCAAGTGGTTCACATTCATTTCCCAGTGTTCCTTCTCTGGGTGTAGCTGATTCTGTCTATCATTGATCAATTGGAAATGGATCTTCTCTTTGTTGAAGATATCTACTTCCATCAGAATACATTCTCATATAGTATCGTTTTTGAAGTGTATAATGATCTCCTGGTTCTGCTCATTTCATTTGGCATCAGTTCATGTAAGTCTCTCCAAGTCTCTCTGTATTCATCCTGCTGGTCATTTCTTACAGAACAAGAATATTCCATAACATTCATATACCATAATTTACCCAACCATTCTCCAATTAATGAGCATCCATTAGTTTCCAGTTTCTAGCCACTACAAACAGGGCTGCCATAAACATTTTGGCACATACAGGTCCCTTTCCCTTCTTTAGTATTTCTTTAGGGTATAAGCCCAGTAGAAACACTACTGGGACAAAGGGTATGCACAGTTTGATAATTTTTTGAGCATAGTTCCAAAGTGCTCTCCAGCATGGCTGGATCCGTTCACAATTCCACAAATAACATCAGTGTCCCAGTTTTCCCACATCCCCTCCAATATTTGTTACTATAAAAGTATTATTTTTTTAAAAAAGAAAAAAAAAACTTAAGCATAACTGTTGGTGGAACTATGAATTAGTTGAGCCATTTTGGAAAGCAATTTGAAACTATAACAAAACAGCTATTTTAGCTGTTAATACCACTATTACCTCTACACTAAAAGTAAAGGGACCCATATGTACAAAAATATTTACATCAACTCTTTTTGTGGTTGCAAAGAATTGAAAACTAGAAAGAAGCCCAAGAACTGAGGCTAAATATATGAATTTCATGGAATATTATTGTACTGTGAGAAATGAAGGGAATGATTTCAGAAAAAACTGGAAAGATTTGTATTTACTGATGAAGAATGAAGTGAGCAGAACTCAAGAGAATAATTTATACAATAAAACAGTATTGATGTAACAATCAACTCTGAAAGATTTAGGAACTTTAATAAATACAATGATCAATCACAATTCCAAAATTCATAAATCAAACATGCTTTCTACCTCTAGAAATGGAACCGATGGACTCAGAGCATAGGAAAACTCTTCTCTTTTCTTTCTATGCTTCTTTAAAACTTAGTTTTTTTCTTTTCTTTTGTTTTTTTTTGCCCAACTAATGTAGGAATTCATTTTGCATGACTTCATATTTGCAGTTAGGTTTCTTAATGGTGATGGTGAGAATTTGGAAATGGAAATAGAAATAAAAGTGTGGGGGAGATGACTTGATCTGATCTTTGTTAGAGAAGAAATTACCTCTTAGAGCAAGGGTAGGGGAGTGTCAACCTTTTTTGTGTCATGGGCCTCTGACAGTCTGGCAAAGCCTATGGAACTATTCAAGAGAAATGTTTTTAAATTTTTAAAATAAAATATGTATTTTATATAAAGTACATCAACAAAAATAAATCTAAGTACAGAATTTTAAATTTATCCTTATTTAATTTTAGTTGATTCATCATTTTAGTCTTTTGGGATTCTGTTATCTAATTAATCAATCAATAAACACTTATCCTCTACTAATCTCCAAATTTGGTCTTTTCTCAATCCCTAATAACCTATTTATTTTAATTTGACACCACTGACCATCCACTCTTTCTGGATATTCTCCCCTTTCTAGGTCTTGGGACATTACTTTTGTCTGGTGCTCCTCATATCCATCTGACATTAGTTAGTCTGTTTTATTGGATAAAAAAATCTATATCACCCCACCCAACTTGAGGTGTTCATGGACCTTCCAGTTTCTCTCCTCCTCTCTCTCAACACTTTTAATAACTTCAGTTCCTATAGGTTTCACTATTAACTCTTTGCAAATGACACGGAGCTGTACACGTGTGTACATATGTGCACACAGATACACACAAACCTTAATCTTTCTCCTGAGTTTCAGTCAATGACTATTGAATATTTCAAAATGGACATTCCACAGACATCATAAACTTAATATGGTCAAATCTGAACTAATTCCCTGCAAATTCTACCCTCTTCAATACTTTTCTCTGAAAGGCACTACAACTATTCAAGTATCTACAATTCCTTTTCCTTTTTACTCCCTATATAAAAAAAATTTAAATCCTGATTTCTACCCTCATATTATCTCTTGAATCTGAGTCTTTTTTCTATTTATATAGATCACCTTAATTCAAAGTCTCATCACTTCTACATCCCAGTTTTGTCACTAACAATATGACAAGCATATCTTCTATGGCTTCATCCAAATCACTGATAAAAATGTTGAGAAGCATATATCCCTAAGGCACTGTAATGGAGACTTTTCCCAAGCTGATATCAACCCATTGCTGGGTATATTTTGAAGTCAGAGCTATTCAACCAATTCTGAATTGTTTTAATTGTATTTAAATTTTTTTTAAAAAAATTAGAAATTTAATATCTATAAACATTAACATGTTCATTAGGCAAAGAAAAAAAAGTTTGTATGTGAATCTATGTGAATTTTTAAATATGTATATTAACTTGAGATAGTATTGATATTGCTTCCCTATTTTCTTTCCTAATCTTCCATTTGCTCTACTCTGTATATTTTTTAAGTGTTTTGCTGAAAATCCTTACTTTCTTTTTTCATTTTTGAGGGGTTGGGGAAGTATCAATCCCTCTAACATTCTACCCTTTCAAATCTACTATCTCAAACAGAGGTTGCTCTTTTAACTAATAAAACAAAACAAATTCATACAATGGTTGTATTTTAAAATATGTTTATTCTGGTTCTCTAGTTATCACCTATCTGCCAAAAGAGATCATGTTTCATCATCACTCTTCTGTAGTCATAATAATGGCCTGACTATACTATTAGTCAGCTCAATATCTTTCTGTCCTTACAAGAATAGCATGAGATATTTTGTCAAAGGCTTTCATGGAATCCAATTTTATCATATCTACATCATTTTCTTGATTTGTCAATCTAGTTAGTTTCCCAAATACAAAAATTAAATAAGGGTTGACCCTGTTCTTTAATGCTGACTTTTATTAACTGCTATTTAGTATTCAAAATTCTGTGAATTACTGATTTCATTTTATTCTACATGTTCACATTAATTTAAAATGTCCTAATTCAGAATGTGTGCAACTTATGCAATTTAGCTGTATGCCTGATATTAAGAATTTATACCTTTTCACAAGTAGAAAATCATGGAAATTCTTTTATGTACATCAGAATTAGACGTTTAATAAACACAATACTGAAATGATTCACTAGTATATAAGGTATTTGGAATAAGAAATCATATTCAGAAAAACTAGAAATATATATTTGAGAATTTAAGCAGACCAATTTTATGTAAATTCCATCTGTTAATTTAAAATCTAACACATACAATTACTAAAAAAAATATTAACAGTAATGTTAAATGATGTAATTATACTCTGTGTACAGTGTTTTATATTCTCCACTGTTTTCAAATCTTTGATTTCATTCAATTTAAACATAAAAATTAATCTACAAAGACAGACATGCTTCCAGTATCACACAAAAAGAATGGAAAAAAAAAATTTTAAGCATAAAAAATTATGTTAAAGTAAATTATTGTGGTTTTTAAATGGCATATGTAGGCATCATACTCTAATAAAATTTGGGGCAATTGGAACTCATTGACTTTTTTCTATAAAAAACAAAATTTTCCAGACCAATGGTCCACTAAAAATTAAATATAAAGCTGCATTCAACGAGACTTGTACTTCCAAATTTTAGGCAAAAATGTAAAATCTATTATAAGAAGTTTTGCCAACAAATACCTAATTTATTAATTTTTCTGTTAAAAGACTTCATTTATTGTTAAGAATATTAGATAATAATGAATAACATTATAAAGTTTTGACCAATATGTAAGTTAACCCTGTCCCTTATTTCTTTATTTCCTCCCTCCCATTTCTATTTGCTAAACTGACCATTACTCAAATATACATTTATTATTTATTTTGCTTAGAGGTTTATGTATATACTGTTCTTCAAATTACTATTTCTGTGAATGAATGGAATATCTTCTATTTTTTTCTTCCTATAATACTAACTCAAACTGCTTCATTGACTCTTTATCTCTCCCCCATCCCCATAAGGGGTCCCCAGATTACACATATGGATATGTCTTTATAATTCTTCCATGTTACATATACTATAAAAGTTGAAAAAATGTTTTTAAGTGATCTAAAGTATATTTAAAATAAAATTAATTTTGGATGAATTCTTTTTTAAAAAGGCAGCATAATGTAGTAGTAAAAACACAACTTATAGTCAGGAATCCTAGATTCAATTCTTGGTTCCAACATTAAATTATCTGTGTAAAAACAGACAAGTAATTTTCTTTCTCTGAAAAAGGAAATGTTTCTTCATCTTTTAAAATGAAGGATACCTAACTTGAAAGCTATTTTAATGTGTGCTCAAATTTTATTATGATTTTGAAGAATCAAAAAGTAGTTCTTTTATAATAAAAACAGCAAAGACAAAAGTGCCAATATTAAGAATAATGGCTAATCTACACCCAGAGAAAGGATGTGGGAGCTGAGTATGGATCACAATATAGCATTTTCACTCTTTTTGTTGTTGTTTGCTTGCATTTTGTTTCCTTTCTGATCTCATTTTTCTTATGCAGCAAGATAATTGTAAAAATATGTATATATAAATTGGATTTAACATATATTTTAACTTTAACATATATTGGATTACTTGCCATCCAGGGGAGGATGTAGGAGGAAAGAAAGGAAAAACTGGAACACAAGTTTTGCAAAGGTCAATGCTGAAAAGTATACATGCATATGTTTTAAAAATAAAAACCTTTAATTAAAAAAAAATATATATATATATGTACATATATATATAATGGCTAGCACTTACAGAGTGCGTTGAAATTCACAAAATGCTCTAAATGCTCACTTTAACTTCTAAATAACCATGTATCACCCATATTCACTTGTTCAGGGATCTCAAAGTTAGCCATTATTATGAGGAATATAAAATAAAATTCCCACTTTATTAGCAGCTCAACAGAAAACGAGATTGATCCAAAGTTATCATTAAATTATAAATCAGAGATTATCTCTATAGATATATGTGAAACAAATAGGAATTTGTACATATCATTTTTATTTATTGTATTTTCAATCCTATGTTTGGCATATGGATGATATTATATGCTTATAAAACTAACTTAATAATAAATTTCAATACTTACTGCTTGGTTTTCCATACGTGCAAATATAACATTTAACATCTGAGTAAGAGTAGCTTTGGCTGTTGTCTGATTGATTAGATTTTTGCTTGCTAGATATATATTGTAACATGTTCTTACAGCTTGCAACACAGTTCCTTCATGAATTTCTATGTGCTGTGATGTCACTGCAGTAAGCAAAGCCTAAAAACAAAAAAGGATATTGTTAAAACAATGTTTTTCTTTCTTCGAGATTAGTGCAGAAAACATTTACATATAACACTTTTAACATATTAAAATACTGCAATAGATCTGTTTTTGAAAAATAGGAAGAAATCAATTATAGTATAATAAATATGGGGAATGTTCAATAAAATTATCATTAGATTATTTTACTCAATAGATACATTAGGCTTTCTTAAATAAAGATATACATACTACATTTTCAAGGACAAGGACAGCCTACCTCATAAATCTTCCTCTTCAAACAGTATAACACTATGTACTCTGAAGTAAAAACATCCTATGAAGTAATGAGGTAGGAATGCAAAAACTGAAGGGCTCATAAAACATGACTGTTTTTAAACAATGAGAAACTTTTCAAACACTATTTGTAAGAAAGCAATAACTATGAATTAAGACTTTTCCTGTGCACACCTTAACCACCACAATAAGTGTTAAGACAATATGATGTGAAATACTGATTAAGTACTAATGGCAAGAGGAGCTTAAAGCAAAGAGTGACAAGATTCAAAGGCTTCATTTTCCTTAAATATTACTCCACAAAAAGAAGTTCAATAATTATTATGTGTGTGTTACACATGACTGATATACTGTGCTTTAACAACACTGTGAATGGCCCTCTTGAGGCAATTGCAGGCTTGTGTTATGACTGTAAAGCTGTCTTTTCCCCTATAACCCGTAAGTTCCTTGAGCATACATACTATGCTTAGCACAGTGCCTAGCACACTATAAACATTTAAAAAATGCTTGACCATTTTTTACATTGGTGTCATGTTCATAACTGTTCAATATGGATAAGTTGAATTGCATTGATTTATTGCATAGGTTTAGATATATCACAGATGAAAATCCTATCAGGAAAAAATTAATAATGACATATAGATGTAATGTAAGATTTTTCTACAAGTGTTAATTCTATTCTCAGCAAAATAATATATTGGAGAAAAATACTTAAATAGGAATCAGAATACTTGGGTACTAGTTCTTGACTTGTCATTAACTATTAATGTCTGTGAATTACAGCTTATAAACTGGTAAACAGTGTTATGTCTGGATCATTAAGATCAAATAAGATGCCAAAGAATCTGAAATATGTGAAAATTATGAAACTCTATTCCAATATAAACTAATATATTTAGTTTAAATTTCGTCATTTGTTTACTAAATGTTTTTTTATATTTTTCCTTATGATTGTTTGCTTCAGATTTTAAGCCAATGGAGAAATGGCTCAGGTCTCAATCACTCTATCAGTAAACAGTATATTATATAATTAAGTGCACAAAAACAAAATACGTATTTTTGGCGTAAGAAATTAGCCTTGACGCAGATAAAGAAAGAATACTGGCAAAAATTAATTTTCTTAGTAGCAATTAGATGAGCATGTTTTGTCTTGGAGTCTGTGAACATTTTTTAAAAAATAATTATAATTCAATATAATTGGTTCCCTTTGTAATCCTATTTATTCTATTTTATGCATCTAAAAATGAGTTTCACCAGAATTCCAAAGAGGTCGTCCATTACACAAAAACTTAAAAATCCATGAATTAGATGAATAATTACAATGACTCTCATAACTGTTAATAAGAAATATTCAGAGTTTAAACTGAGCAGCATATATGTGCCAGATGTACTTGGTTTACATAACAGATGCAGTTACCCAAAATCTACATTATTTCTGTAAAGCAATAGAATCTCCTCCAACAGTTTAGTTGAACTCTTCTGAGAAGGAACAGATTTTAGAGGAAGAATGTAAAGATTATCTAGAAGCAAGTTAAATTCCCCTTGCTGTTGATAACATAGTAACTTTACTTTTTTTTTTTTTTTTTTTTTTTTGCACACTGGTTAATACAAAATTGGGAGTGCTTCTGTTGTATTTTTTGGTAGCTCCAAAGACACCTCTCCACTGTTAACAGCCTATCCCAGGAAATTTTTAGATATCTACACATTCATTTATTAAGCATCTATCTAATAGCTACAATGTACAAGTAATTAAACTAAAATTGTTTATTATTCTGGATTTCTAAATGCAGATACCTTTTTTTTTTTTTTTTTTTAATAAATACAACTGCAGCTAGTCCCCAACCTTGCTAAAGGATCATACTCAAAATGGTGGTCTCTAAGTCAGTTGTTTGGGAGCTGGAATTTATTTCCAAAGAACCTATGTTATATACCGCTAAATACATTTCAGAGTCTATAAGAGATCATTTAGTCCAGAATATAAAAAGTTAAAAGAACATTGGGCTTAAGAGTCAGAAGACTCAAGTTTGGTTCCTAACTCTCTTACTCACTGTGCCAATTCTGGGCAAGTCACTTAACCTCTTTTTGTTTCAATATGATCATCTACAAAACAGGGATAATATGCCTATATACTACCGCAGATCCTTTCAATACTAAGATGTTAAGAGACTTTTCTCCAGGATCACAGGGAAAGCATTTCTGGATCAGAAGCAGGATTTCAACCCGACTGTCTCTTGTTAACTACAAGAAATCATATGATTTTGTATAAAGTATTTCAGATTTCTTTCAAAGTTTTGTCTTAAAAAAATAAAAGTATTCTATTTCCTGCCACTACCCCCAATTACATGTAAAGACAATTTTTAACATTCATTTTTATTTTGAATTCCAAATTTTCTCTATTACCCTTTTCCTCCCTAAAAAATAAGCAATTTAATAAAGGTTATATATGTGCAATCATATAAAACATAATTCCATATTAGTCATATTGTTAAAAAAGAAATCAAGCAGACCACACACACACACACACACACACACACACACACACACATACACACCCCTAAAAAATAGTATGATCCAATTCTGCATCCAGACTCCATCAGTTCTTTCTCTGGATGTGAACAGCATTTTTATCATGAGTCCTTTAGAACTATCTTGAATTAATGTGTTGATGAAAATAACTAAGTCATTCACAATGGATCATCACATAATGCTGCTGTTAAAACGTACAGGGTTCTCCTAGAGATCTGCTCAATTCATTTTCCATTAATTTGTATAAATCTTTACATTTTTCTGAAATCAGCCTGCTCTTCATTTCTTCTAACAGTATTTTATTATAATTATATACCACACTTGTCATTGTCCAATTGATAAACATCCACTCAATTTCAAATTCTTTGCCATCATTAAAAGAGCTGCTATAAATATTTTTGTACATATAAGTCCATTACATTTTAAAAAAATATCTTGTGGAACACAGACCTTAAAGGATATTGCTGCATCAAAGGGAACGTATGCACACCTTGACTGCTCTTGGAGCATAGTTCCAGAACAGCTCAACCAATACATAACTCTAACAGTGCATCAGATACTTCCCAATTTTCTCACGTTCTCTCCAATATTTATCATTCTTTTGCTGTCATACTAGCCACTCTGATAGGTGCTCAGTAGTATTTATAGAGCTGTTTAATTTGCATTTTTCTAACTGCAACATAACATTTTTCCATGACTATAGATAATTCTGATTTTTTTTCTAAAAACTGCCTGTGAATATATTTTGACTTTTTATCAATTGGAGAATGACTTGTATTCTTATAAATTTGAATCAATTGTCTATAAATTTGAGAAATGAGGCCTTTATCAGACACTTGTTTTAACAACTGTTTCCCAGCTTTCTGCTTCTCTTCTAATCTTGTTTGCATTGGTTTTGTTTGTGTAAAAACTTTTAAATTTAATATAATAACAATTATCCATTTTATATCTTTCAATGTTCTGATCTCTTACTAGATCATAAATTCTTCCCTTTTCCATAGATGTGACAAGCAAACTATTCCTTGTTCTCTTAATCTGCTTATGGTATCAGTCTTTATGGCTAAATCAGATGTCCATTTTGACTTTATCTTGCTATATAGTATAAATAATGGTTTATACTTAGGGTTCTGTTGTCAAATAGTTAGTTCTTATCCCAAATGCTGGACTCTTTGGGGTTATCAAATACTTGACTAACAGTGTTTACTATTTTGTCTTGTGTACCTAATCCAATCCCTTTTTCCACCACTTTATTTCTTTGCCAGTACCAGATAGTTTTCATGATTACTGCTTTATAATATACTTTAAGGGATGGCTAAGTGGCATAGTGGACAGAGCACTGGCCCTGAACTCAGGTAAACCTGAGTTCAAATCTGGTCTCAGACACCAAATACTTTCTAGCCATGTAACACTGGGTAAGTCACTTAACCCCAATTGCCTCAGCAAAAAAAACCAAACCAAACCAAACCAAACAAATAAATAAATAATGATAATAATAATAATAATATACTTTGAGATGTGGTATAGATAGGCCACCTTCTTTCACTTGATACTCTTGACTCTTTGTTGCTCCAAATGAAGTATGTTGTTTTTTTTTGTTTTTTTTTTTTAGCTCTATAAAATAATTCTTTTGGTGGTTTTGATTGGTATGGCACTGAATAAGTAAATTAATTTAGACAGAATTGTCATTTTTCTTTCTTTTTTTCCTAATGCAGTAATCCTTAAATACAAGAATTAACTTTTCAGTTGACTTTATGCAATCAATTACCTTTATTATTTGCAACTGGACCCCCTCGTCTGTTTGAGGACCTTGGAAACAGGCACATATTGTCTCGATAATTCTATCAATTAATTTTTTGCCAGGAGTAGTATTATCTGGAGCATTGCCAGTTAAGTGTCCATAAGCAATAAGTTTCTGGAAAAGGAAAAAAGATAATTATCAGTCCTCAATAAGGAGTTAAAATACTTATTAATCACACACACACACACACACACACACACACACACACACACACACACACACATCTGTTTATCTTCATTATTATTAGCAATCATTCATTCATCTTCAAGATGCTATATTCTGGAAGGATCTCATGGAGCATTTTAACCATAAGCAAAGATCATCTATGCCATATATGATACATGCTAGAGAGTGGCCTGATGCATCCAGAAGTTAAATGATTCTTCTAGCTCCGCATAATTAGTAGGGATAAGAGGGAGGATGTTTTGAGATATTTTGACAAAACTTAAGATTATTTATAAAATTGTTTTATCTTCATCATGGTATTTTTACCTATTGAAATGTCAATACATTTTGAAAGAAGTATTTCTACTGTTAGTACCATATATAAAAGTTTCTTTATTTGTGACAATTACAATAAACAATGCTTAAAGCTTAGCAAAAAGTACTATGAAAACTTGGATTTGAAGCAGAAAAGCAAAGAACAAATTTTGGTTTGCCTATTTAAATGGAAACCTATCATAACTTAAAGAATTTAACTGGTCTAAATTTGGGCTGAGCATTTTTTAAAAGACTGGTTTCTACACAAGGCCCACAGAATATCACATATCAGGCAATCATTTTGGCCTAAACATCTGATTTTTTCACTCTGGGGGAAGGGGAACTCGTACAGCATAAACAGATCTTCATCTTATAATTTTATGGAGTTACCTGGAGCACTGAAAGTTGATGCCAGATTAACACCCTTCTTAAAAAATATAAGTTTCAGATATAAAACCTTAAAAAAAAATTACTATCTTTGAGTAAAAAATGTGTCTTGAACTTCACAAATGTTCAGTTTCTTACTATGCTTCATTACTGTGTTGCAAAGGTTGAGTCAATACTTATTAGAGACACAAGTAATCAAGATTTTGTCTTATTTCAGTTAATCAATGGGCTATTTATAGTTATAAATGGAATTCTGTTGTTGCTACTGAAAATGTGCTAATTGTCAATAGCAAATTAAAGCAAGATGAATCATCAGTTGTGGCTGGTGTTTTGAATACACAATTAAAATTGAGAGACTCTAGATAACACTATTTTATACAGACCTGTAAACAATCTAGGGATGTACTAACTATCCGGGGACATTTGGACTGGCATGCCAGCTCAAATGGTAGAAAGTATTTATCTGCTTCAATAAAACTAGTCTTCGATTTCACCGGAGGAAGAGTACTTGAACCAGCTTTTGCTTCTCCATGAGGGGGACTAAACCAAAAAAAAAAAAAAAAAAAAAAAAATCTGATTAGAACTGATTGGATTAAGTATTAGAAACTCATAAATCTATCATTTTACAGCTGGAAAAAACATAGATATAGGGAAATTAAATGACAAGATCATATAACAAGTTAAGTGGTAAATCCATAAGCAGAACCATATTTCTGGCTTCCTGTTAAGTGCTCTTTTGAAAATTCAAATTTTTCTTAAGTATAAAATGATTCTCCTACATTTATAAGCAGCTCTATGTCAAAATGCTTTAAAAAATGATTACTTAATATGTCATATAGCAATATAAATTTGTCCTCAGATAAATTAGTAAGCCTTTGAGAAACTATAACATTGCCAGATATAGATCACTAAAAGCAAAGAAATCTAATATATTGTCTAAGTGTGACTCACTCAAACACTTTGAAAGGAAAAACATTAAAATTTGACTTTAAAAAAGTGAAAAAAAAGAGCTTATATAAAGTTGTCTAAATCTATTACTGGCAATATTAATTTTTTTTTCATTTTCAAAAGTGTTTACAATTATGTTTTTTAAGACAATTATATAACTGCATAGAGATGATAGGAACCATCCTAGCTTAAGTCAAGATAATATTATAAAATAGCAAATAATTTAGCTAACTTGTACATAAAGTATCAAATTATGTTTACTAAAGTGAAAAAACACTAACCTTTGTTTTTCAGTTTCAGCTTTTATTTCCTCTGCAAATAATAAAAAAAAAAAAATCCAAACTCATTAGATTTATGTACATAGCTAAAGTAAACAAATCAGAAAAACTTTAAATTCTTACAAAAGATGGAAATTGTCAACTTCTATGATTCAATTTGAATTAATAAGTACATAAACTAAAATGTAGACTGCTTAGGATATTACACACAATTATGAATACTGTAAATTTTAAAATATTGCTAAAAATTGCTAAAATTGTTAAAAGGTTTTTTAAAAAGTACTTCAGAAAATTAAATAAAATTTGAGTTTTCTAGCACTAAAAATAAGATTGTTATTATCACCTTTAAAATATTAAATATGTACCATAAGTCTTTTGTATCCTCTTCTCAGAGCACAGTGGACATACAGTACATAAAAAAGCATAGCATTTAAAGCTTGAGAGGGTGGTCTCAGTAGTCAAGGAAAAAAAAAATTTTAAAGATTAGAAACAGGCTCACCTATCATCTCTGTGCATCACCTGATGCACTGATAAATCAGTGCAAGGATAGCATAGTATTGACATTTAATATGTGCTTATTGAGATGTTAATGATTGGTACAAGCAACAATTCTATTCAATAATGTAAAGCTAACATTTTTAAAAAGATATCATTTGGGCAGTTAAGTAGCACAGTGGATAGAGTATCCACTCTAAAGTCAGTAAAACCTGAGTTCAAATTTGGCCTCAGACATTTAATACTTCCCAGCTGTGTATTATAATCCTGGGCAAGTCACTTAATTCCAACTGCCTCAAAAAAAAAAAAAAAAAAAAATCACTTGCAAACATAAAAACAGATTAAGTGAATAAAATCAAATGTTTAAATGTTCAAAAATATCAATTGCTATTGATTTTTTTTAGCGCTGTATATACTAAAATAAAACAATACATAAACATTGTTTGAAGTAAACTGCTGTCTCTTATAAGCAAAGTTTTCTTAAAATTAACTAGTTTTTTTTGTGATGGAAAAAGATGTCTGTGGAGGGTATTTTTCCTTTACAATTTTAATTTCAACAAACATATATTAAGTAACTATAATATCTAAGACATTGTGCCAGGTGTATGGCTTGTTCTGTTTTGGGTTTTTTTTTTTTGGGAATACAAAGTACCAAGAATTTGAAAGAAGTATAAATGATATTGCTTACCAATCAAGAAAAAAAATCATTCAAATGGATTAATAGGAATTCTTATAAAAACTGAATCCAACACTCATACCTTTCTTATACACATACATTTATATGCCACGCACAAATTTGCAATAACCTTTCAAAAGAAAGAAAAAGGTTAGGGTTTTCAAAGTGCAAATCAAGAATCCAATGCAGAAAACAAGTAATCATAGCATTCTAATTTGCTTCTATTCTAGTACTTGAACATTCAAGAATATTTTCTTTAAAGATTCATATTCAGTGTATTAGAAAAGTCTAAAGAAATAAAAAATGCAGAAATTGACATTCTAGAGTTTTCTATCTCACAAGAAAAAAGATGCTTTATATTTTATATAAAATTTTGATTTTATGTGAAATGGTAAATTATGATGATAATGTCTTATTTTTGGACATTCATCCTGCCAAACAGTGCAAAATATGTTCCAATAACAATAACGGTCAATAAATATGAGTCAGAGGTATTTGGGTATTACTTAAGTTCTAGGGAAGAGGAAAAGGAGGGAATAAGAGACCAACAAAGGAATGGCAATAGCAGAATGAAAAAATAAATCAGAGTAGTATTTCTATAATCAGTAAAAAAACAGTGGTCAAAGTGGCTATAATTACACAAAACACGGGTACTGAGACAAAGTTAAAAATAGTCCTTTAATACATTGGGAAAAGCAGTGACTTTGATCAGTATTTAGTTCACTGGAATGATAAATATTATATGCTCTTTGTTAATGTTCAATTATTTCAATAATGCCTGATTCACTGAGATCCCATTTTAATTTTCCCGGCAAAAATGTTATAGTGGCTTTCCATTTTCTTCCTCCATAAAGAAACTGAGGCAAGCAAGGTTAAGTGACTTGCCCAGGGTCACGCAACTGCTAAATTCCAAAGGTCACATTTGAACTCATGTCTTCCGGACTCCAAGCCTAGAGAACTATCTGCTACTTCACCACCTAGATGTCCCAAATACTCCCATTATTAGTATGGTGGTATGATCTTTAAAACTTTTATTAAATAAGATTGAGGGTATTTTGTCTAATGATAGAGATAGAGCTTTCATTTAAATATCCTCTATCATGCCTTATTTCATCTGAACTTCAGAACAGCCTAGTAAAATAGTGGGCAATAGATTTAAATTTGCCATTCTAGTGCTACAGAGACATTTGCAAAATGAGATAAAAAGTTTCAATACATTTCTCACTTAAACAAACTTGTCCACTTTATGAACAAATTTTGCTTTTATATATTACACAAGTTATTCTCTCACCCCCTATTAGAATGTGAGCTCCTTCCTAAAAAGGAAAGGCTTTTTTGTCTTTGTTGCCCCATTGCTTAAACTCCCATTGTTGTTCTGCACAGACGGG
Organism: Antechinus flavipes; assembly: GCF_016432865.1. Lineage (NCBI taxonomy): Eukaryota > Metazoa > Chordata > Mammalia > Dasyuromorphia > Dasyuridae > Antechinus > Antechinus flavipes. The sequence continues at coordinate 455,038,936 of NC_067398.1, read as the reverse complement.
TTGAAGAATTTCAGGAAATAGTAAAAAAAAAATAGTATCAGATTTCTAAATTTCATGGGGGGAAAAAAGAACAAACATCTTAAGAACTTTGCTATTTAAGATGAATCTGAATCATGGACATTTTAATAGAATAAGATGTTATGCTTAATAACAGAATTTTATTTTTAGATTTGAAACACTGACATTTAACATTGCTTAAAATTCTCTTAAGGTTATAAATGAACAGTTCAAGTTGCTACATAAAAGGAAAAGATTCTTCTCTTTTACAATAGTCGTTTGTGTCTCATAACAATATTTAAAAATCAAATATCTCAAGTTAACTACAAAATAATTTTTTAAACAAATGATTCTGCAAAGATGAAAATGATTAAAGTACCTACTGCTAACAGTTTTTTATAAACTGTTAATTTTATTCCATAGTTGGTCCCATCCATTATAACAGGTGTCTGTTAAGGACTCTTGTGTGTCACTAATCCTTCTAACAATATAGTGAACCATTGGATCTTTCCTCAGAATAATGTTTTAAGTAATTGAAAGAAATGCTAAATTTTAGTTTGAGGTTAGTGAAAATAAATAAATTTTCCTCCCATGCTTGAATTCTTTTCTTTCTTAATTCTGCATCCTGGCTTCCTTCAAATCCAGGAAAAATCTAACCTCCTCCAAAAAGATTGAAATTCTTTCCTTTGAGATCATTTCTAATTTATCCTTTATTTTTCTCATTTGTACAAAGTTTTTACATGTTATTTTCCCCATTAAATTTATGATCTACCTATATTTGTGTGTACTTATTATAACTTCCATTAAATGGGAATGGCTTCACTTTTAAATTTGCATTTGAAAGAGGTGAATAAAGATCTCTGGTAGCTGGGTAGGTCATCAGAAGGAAACTTAAGCTATTCTTCAAGGCAAGCAGTAGACCTTTTGTCCTTAAGTGGGTCTTTTATTCCTTATAGAATTCCTGGAATTGACAAAATTATTATGGCCCTATCCAATCACAAGGCCAAGTTATGATGTCAACCAACTCCTGAAGTTAGTTTTCTCCTATAAAGGAATTTTATGAGTACTTCTTTGCTTACCTACTTCTGGGATTACTCTGCTTAAGAAGGGACACAATGGCTAGTTCATTAAAAACTTAATCTGTCTTTCCCTTTTTGGAAATTAGGGCTCTGTTGGCAGCATACCATCGTTGCCTCTTGATTTGGAAATGATCTAAGCCTACATATTCTTTTGAGACACCTTGCAACACTGGTCTGAAACTCCAGTATATTTTTGGGGTCCAATCCTCAAACCCCAAAATTTAGTGGCCCATATAGGGAGAGTCCTAAAATTCCAACATATTTTTCTGGATTCAGCACTTCTGTACCCCCATACTTCACATCACATTAACAACAGCTAACCCAGTGCCTGGAACAAACTAGAATTTTAACAAATGTATATTGGAGGGGCTGACTGATTTAAAGGCACATTTCCTAGACAAATAATTTTTTTCTCCCAAAATGGAGTGTCTATACATTTTTCTTTTTAGCCTCACAGGCTGCTTCTAAAGGAAATTTCAGATTATTATAAGCAATAATAGCATCATTTCAGTAAATATAAAACCTGCAAAAGTTATTACAGTACTTTAAAGAACATTCATTTAGATATACACCTGAAATTTAAAAACAAAAATAAAACCTGTCTCAGTTTACATCAGGAAACATACAAGAAACTAGGTTATTTTGTGGAATTCTCTTTCTCTCATCACAACCCACCACTAGCTAAGTATGGACACTATGGAGAAGAAAGAAGAGTTTGGTAGCCCTCTAGTATTTCCCCTTGAGTCCCTCATCTACTTCCATTTCATTACTTTAGAATGAATTTTTTTTAGGAAGTGAGGTAAAGGGGACAAGATATGTCTAATGGCAATGTACACTCTAAGAATGGGTGTAACATACTTTTGGTTTAGGCTACGGAATGATAAGAGGAATAAGTACAGGAACTAGAAAGTGGGATTTCTGATTCTCAGTAGAAAATTCTTTTCAGTAAGGTTGCTGACATTTGATCTTCTGAGACAACACCAGGACTCTCTCACCGTTCACTTAGAGAATTTTTTTTATTTTTTTATTCTTTTATTAAAGCTTTTTATTTTTCAAAACATATATGTGGATAATTCTTCAACATTAGCCCTTACAAAACCTTGTGTTCCAATTTTCTCCCCTTTTCCCCATCCCCTCCCCAGATGGCAAGTAGTCCAATATATGTTAAACATGGTAGAAATGAATGTTAAATCCAATATATACACACATATTTTTACAATTATCTTGAAGCACAAGAAAAATCAAATCAAACCAGAAAAAACGGATAGCAACAAAATAAAATGCAAGCAAAGAACAACAAAAAGTGAAAATATTATGTTGTGAACCACACTCAGTTCCTACAATTGTTTCCCTGGATGTAGATGGCGCTCTTCGTCACCAAATCATTGGAACTGGTCTGAATCATCTCACTGCTGAAGAGAGCCGTGTCCATCAGAAGTGATCATCATATAATCTTAGTGTCGCAATGATCTCCTGGTTCTGCTCATTTCACTTAGCATCAGTTCATGTAGGCCTCTCCAAACCTCTCTAAAATTATCCTGCTGATCTTTTCTTATAGAACAATAATATTCCATAACATTCATATACCACAATTTATTCAGCCATTCTCCAGTTTATGGGCATCCACTTAGTTTCCAGTTTCTTGCCACTACAAAAAGGACTGCCACAAATATTTTTGCTCTTGTGGGTCCCTTTTCCTCCTGTAAGATCTTTTTGGGATATAAACCCAATACAAACACTGCTGGGTCAAAGGGTATGCATAGTTTGAAAGCTCTTTGGGCATAGTTCCATACTGCTCTCCACAATGACTGGATTCATTTACAACTCCACCAACAATTAGCGGCCCAGTTTTCTCACATCCCTTCCAACATTCGTCATTATCTTTTCCTGTCATCTTAGCCAATCTGAAAGGTGTGTAGTGGTATCTCAGAGTTGTCTTACTTTGCATTTCTCCGATCAATAGTGAGTCAAAGCACCTTTTCATATGACAGTTTCAATTTTTTCATCTGAAAATTGCATCTAGAGAATTTTACAGAACTTTAATTAAGTCACTAATTAAGCCATTCTTATCCCTGACACGCTCTTCATTATTTCACCAGAAGAAAAGTTCTCTTTTTTGGATCTAAGTACTGCCACACACACCACTTTCTTCCTTAAAAGAAGTACTTATGTTGACAGACCTCTAATTTCTCATGCTGGAGCTTCAGGCTAGTTCATCCATCATTCCCTACCTGCTAACCACTAACCCAGTTGGTCAGTACTTGGATTTTGATGGCCCAGAGTGAGTGTAAATAGCAATTGTGTCAATTCTGGCCAGAAACTCTTGAGTATCTTCCTCCCCCAAAATGATTTTTCTTTCCTTTTTTGAATAGGCAAATGAGGCCATCTTTTGTTTCATTTTTTATTCAATCTTAAATCACTGAAAGGGTACTGCCTCAGACAAATGGAACTGGGAAAGATCTTACAAGAAATAGAAATTTCTTGAAATAAAGGTTTGAAAAAAACAGGCACTGGTAAAACCAATAGGATTGAAATGGAGTTATTTGAGTATGCCTTTAAATTTAAATCATTCTGGCTCTGAGCCAGACCAATAATGATCCCAACCCAAATCTCAATGGGTCATTTTTGGATTTTGTTGCCTCAGAGTAGTTGTAAATAGCAATTATTTATGTTCTGACCAGAAATCTTGAGGGTCTTCCTTGAATTTTTTGAGTATGTACTTAAATCTATTTTTTATCTAGCCTTAATCACTGAATAGGTGAAAAACTGAGACTAGTTAAAGACCTTAGCTTAAAAAAGCCAAGATGTCCCACTGTATCCACAGCAATATCCAGTCCTCCTGATCTAAGTCTAACCAATGGATCCAAATAGTTTTGGAGGATGATTTTGCTGATTTTGCACACCCCAGCCTCACTTAAATCTAATTCACTAGCAAATCAAGACATTGTCACTTTCCTGATGTCATTGGTCCTCTTCAAAAACAAAGGACAAATCCCCACCACCAAAGTACTCCTAGGTAACTTTTGAGTACTTTCAGTTCCACCCTCTTTTTCCCTTTCTTTCCTCCAATCCATTGCTTGCAGATTCAAAGAAAACAAAAACTTAGACAACAGTCAACATTTGGAGAGGCTGCAAAAAAGATAACTGTTAATGGAGCTGTGATAATATAAAGTACTTCAGAATATGCAAATAAAAATTAAACTAAAAACATTCACATTCTTTGACCCAAAGATTTTGTTGAAAGTACATATTTCAAGGTGGTCAATGACCAAAAAGGGCCTATATAAACCAAAATATTTATAGAAGCTGTGTGTGTGTGTGTGTGTGTGTGTGCGCCAAGAATTAGAAACAAAGTACATGTCTATTGACCAGGGGAAAGTTAATTAAATTGTGCAGATAATATAAATAGAATATCGCTGTACTATAAAATACAAAAAATTACTTTTGAGAAAGATTTATATGAACTGATGTAAAGTGACAAAATGCAGAGCTAAGAAGTGAAAAGGGAATCAGGTATAAGGAGTAGAACAAGCAACTTCAAGGTAGTAGGAATGGATAGTAGAATAATTTATAGGAAGAATATGGAAACTGGCTTGTATGAAAATGCCACTTTAATGTATACTAACAATAACCACTTTAAGGTCTAGAGCAAGAATTTTGACTACATTATCTCCTTTTGTCTCCAAAATGGTATCGTAAATAGTATAATGTATAATCTAAAATTACTCCTATTTCACAAATTATTTTATATATTAAAAATACATGTATACACATATGAACATATATGTATGTATACTGATCCACAGAAGACATAAATGGTTATAGAAAGGCCTACAATGTCACGAGGCTGGGAATTATTCTTAGGTCAGAGACTGGCATACTTTTTCTGTGAAGGGCTAGACAGCAAATGTTTCAAGCTTTGTAGACCAAATGGCAAAATTGAGGATACTATGCAGAAATTTATATAACAAGAAAGAAAATTACCATGAATCTTTTGTATTAATAAAACTCAAAATAACTGAGTGTAATCAATTTTTTTCAATAATACAAGTCTGCTGATGAAAAGATTGTTATTTCTTTTTAGTATTTCCTATTATCAAAATCGACTGCAAATGTTCACTTGTTAATGAAATGAGATTTTACATATTTCACCTCTGAAAATGTTTTCACATAGATAAATACTGCCAAATACTCATATCAACTGAGGAGTACAGGAATTTATTTGAGCACATTCATCACTTGGAAGGCATTTATAAAATTTCATTAGATTCTTCTCAATAGTTGCTTTTTAGCATGACAGTATAGATTAATCACTTCCAAAGGAAGGTTAGGTAAAAGCTCCTCAATTGCACAGTTAAATATATGGATTTTAAAATATGGATATTTCCTTCACACTTGCATCAAGATCAGAAAAACATTGTTAGAACTGTGCTTTTAACTTAGAAAAATAAATCTTTTGTAAATATTTGTGAAAATGGGGCAGCTAGGTGGCGCAGTGGATAGAGCACCACTCCTGAAATCAGGAGGACCTGAGTTCAAATATGATCTCAGATAATTAACACTTCCTAGTTGTGTGACCCTGGGCAACCCCAATTGCCTCAGCAAAAACAAAACAAAACAAAAAATTTGTTAAAATAGAGGTCTGGCTTTTTGTTTTAACTTTTGCAATGGGAAGTTTATAAAGCAGTTGGACATTACATGTGATTCAAATATTAGTTGTTGATTTGATTATTTTTGCCTTATAATTTTAAGTTGGGTTCATTAATAAACACCAAGGCAGCAAAAGCTAATTTCAAAAGTCATTCAGCATTCAATGATTAGGTAATGGAAGTTCTCCTTCAGAGAATTTTCAATCATGGCCCTGAGCTTAAAATATTTTTTTCTTTTTCTGTTTTGACATACTGGGTACATATTCGTAATAATAATAATAATAATGATAATGATAAAGTCTCCATACAGTGATACCTGTGGCACTCAGAATACTCTAAAGTTATGATTACATTATTATAATTTGTAGTGAGTCCAGCAGCCATGTAGAGCAATGAGAGCACTACATATGTTCTTTGTCATTTCACTTTGTAGTTGGAGCACAAAAGCAGACACATCAATATCTAAGTGAATGAGCATAGCTGTGTCCCAATAAAATTTTTTTCTGGACATTGAAGTATGAATTTCATAAAACTTTCCCAACACAAAATACTAGTCTTCCTTTAATTTTTTTCAACCATTTAAAAATGTAAAAACATTTTTAGCTTGCAAACTATCCAACAGGTGAAACTGTGGATCAAAGTAAGCTGACCCCTGCTTTGGGAAAGAGTATTATATGGACAACTATGTTGAATGTAAATTACAGAAACAAGAGAGATCAGGCTATAGAAAAACAATGACGATAACAATGATGCAATAAAACAATGAGAAAACATTTGTAGAGTGCTTTTTAGCACAGTGCTTAGGCACACAGTAAGACACTCAATAAATTCTTATTTTTCCCTTCTTCTCCTGAGTTAGGATGTTAACAACTGGTTAGAAATGTAGTAAATAGTGGCAAATTGGCTGGATATAAAATAACTCATCTAAAATATTCTATCATGAAAATTCAAGTGGTTCTAGATTTTAAAATAACTTGATAAAAAAAAAATTTGTTAATGAAACAGCCCATATGTTAAAAAGAGCCAGAATTTGGAGTCAGAGGATTTAGGCTGAAATAATGTATTCTACAAACTTAACTTTTTTAGACTTCAATATCCAAACTTAAATAAAATGAGGTTTCTCTGGATAAGATCTAAGTTTGTTATTCCAGAACATCCCAATTACTCTGTAGAAAAACTATTTTCCAAAAAAAAGTCAAATTCTTAGTTAGGCACATTAATGCATTGTTGATGGAGTTGCAACTGGTCAAGCCATTCTGGAAAACAATTTGGAACTCTGACTCTAGAGCTGTGCATATTTACAGAATCAGTGATACCATTACTAAGTCTATACCTGAAAAAGACAAATGAGAAAAAGGACCTGTATGTACAAAAATATTTGTAATAACTCACGCTGCAGTGACAAAGAATTGGAAATCACTTGGAGAATGGCTGAATAACATAATATATGAATGGAATGGAATGGAATGGAATGCTACTGTGCTGTGAGAAAAGATAAAAGGGATGGTTAAAGCAAAATCTGGGGATACTTATATGAACTGATTCAAAGTGAAGTGAGTAGAACTAGGAGAACAATTAATATAATAATAATATTATGAAGAAATTTTGAAATAATTAAGAACCATGACCAACCCTAATTCCAGAAGATTTATCATGAAACATGCTAACCATCTCAACAGAAAGGTGAAGGACTCTTGAGTACAGAAATAGATATATTTTAAGACATGGCTAATAAGGGGATTTGTTTTCCTTCACCCGTGTAACAGGTTCTTTCACGCCCACCCTGCTTTCTTAATGGGGGTAGGAGAAAAAGAAAGAGAAAGAACAGATTTCTGTTGATTTAAAAAATAAAATTTAATTTAAAAAGAGATCGAACTGATTACCTTGGGGAAATGATATGATGCTTTTAATGACCCTTCTTCCTTAAAGCAAAAAAATCACCTTTTTAAGATGTTCTGGTGAAGCTACATGGCTGGGAATCAAGAAATGCAACAGTCTCTGGTCAATTAAAGTTGTAAGCCACCCAAGATCAATGCAGATCATCATAATGGTTGTTAATAGTTTATAGAATAAAATGAATAAAGAATATTATGAAAAAAAGAAAAATGATAAAGGAGATGATGAAGAAGTATGCCTGGAAAAGAAGAAGGATTAATCATCTTGTGAAAGTAAGATTTAACTTACAGACAACCCATCAGCTCTAATACTATCGAAAGATGTTGCCAGTAGCATTATATGTAGGCCCTATTGTGGAGTATTTATAAGGGATATTACAAAAGTTGCATAGGCTGAAAAGGGATGAATAAGTTGCTATCTATACCTAAAAAATACACTGATGAAGTCACAGCACTATCCAAATACTACATGTAAGGTAAGTAAATGCAAAAGGAGGATGCATTATAGAATAAAATAAACCCTGTTTGGGGAACTTGTAAAGGGTGAAGAATAAAATATAAAATAGCATATGAAAATTTCACAAGGCACACAAAGTATACTATTAATCAATCAAATATTTATTAAGGGCTCACAATGTACTAGTCACTATGCTGGCTGCTGGGAATATAAACACAATAAAGGAAACAATACCTGTTCACAAGAAACATATGTTTTAAATAACATATATAAGTATATGTATCTACCTATAAAGAGACTATAAAGCACACACTCTGTGTGTGTGTGTGTATTTACAGAATATAAATAAAGAAAATACAAAGTAACAATTTTCAAGGAAGTTAACAAAGGACACCAGCACTTTGGGGACATTAAAAATGGCTTCATGTAGTAGAAGGCAGTGTTTGAACTGCATGAAGAAAAGAATTAATTGAGGTAAAGGTGAGAAAGAACTATATTTTAGGCAAGGGAACAAGTCCATGCAAAAACAAGACAGGAGATAGTATCATGTATAAGGAACAGAAAAAAGGGAATCTGGCTGAACTAAAAAGTTTAGGAGCAGGAATAATAATTCAAGGAAGCTAAAAAGATGAGTTGGGACAAAACTGTGTGAAGTTTCAAAATTTAAAAAAAAAAAAATTATTAAGATGTTTGTTTTTGATCCTGCTGAGAAATTTCAATTTCTAAATGAAGAAGTGGGTTGTCATGGAAGGCAACTATGGAAGACATGATTTTCAAGTCAGATTTTTATTTGGAGTCAAAGAACTAGGGGTAAAAACTTGACCCTGCCACTTACTACCTATATAACCTTGGGGAAAGTTTCCCTAACTTTTTCTGTCTATAATTTCTTCACTTTTAAAATGAAGAAAATATATTGCATAACCTTTAAAGTCCTTTCAATTCTAAATCTATGATCCTACAAGAGGTGTGTTAATTAATCAAGTCTATTGGAAGCCTGATCATTTTCTTAAGTTTACAACTCAGGAACTGTGGTTTAATCTGTGTAGCTTATAGGCATGAGTAAAATAAAGTAGCATTTGAATTATCAAGTGTGGCAAACCCAAACTACAAAGTGAGGGCAAAAGTTAAGAAAAGCAATTCACAAAGACATAAAAAAAAGAATTATTTAATTAAAACCATTTTGAAGTATTACCTCACATCTCTAAGATGAGTTAATATGACCAAAGGAAAAAAAGAAAATGATAAATTCTGGAAGGCACATGAGAAAACTGAACACTAATGCATTTTTGGTGAAGCTCTAATCAATCTAACCATTCTGGAAAGCAATTTATTTATTTTTATTTTTATTTTTAATATTTTATTTTATTTAATAACTTTATATTGACAGAATCCATGCCAGGGTAATTTTTTACAACATTATCCCTTGTACTCGTTTCTGTTCTGATTTTTCCCCTGCCTCCCCTAGATGGCAAGCAGTCCTATATATGTTAGATATGTTGCAGTATATCCTAGATACAATATATGTTTGCAGAACTGAACAGTTCTCTTGTTGCACAGGGAGAATTGGATTCAGAAGGTAAAAATAACCGGGGAAGAAAAACAAAAATGCAAATAGTTCACATTCGTTTCCCAGTGTTCTTTCTTTGGGTGTAGCTGCTTCTATCCATCATTTATCAATTGAAACTCAGTTAGGTCTCTTTGTCAAAGAAATCCACTTCCATCAGAATACATCCTCATACAGTATCGTTGTCGAAGTGTATAATGATCTCCTGGTTCTGCTCATTTCACTTAGCGTCAGTTCATGTAAGTCTCTCCAAGCCTCTCTGTATTCATCCTGCTGGTCATTTCTTACAAAACAATAATATTCCATAACATTCATATACCACAATTTACCAAGCCATTCTCCAATTGATGGGCCTCCATTCAATTTCCAGTTTCTAACCACTACAAACAGGGCTGCCACAAACATTTTGACACATACAGGTCCCTTTCCCTTCTTTAGTATCTCTTTGGGGTATAAGCCCAGTAGTAGCACTGCTGGATCAAAGTGTATGCACAGTTTGATAACTTTTTGGGCATAATTTCTGGAAAGCAATTTAGAACTAAGTCCAAAGAGCTATAAAATCATGCATACCCTGTGACCAAGCTATACCTTGAGAGAGAAAATAAAAAGGGAAAAGACTTATATATTTTAAAAACACTTATATCAACTCTTTTAATGATGGGTCTATTATTTACAAAAGTATTTAGTGATGACAAAGAATTACAAATGGAGATGTCCATCAATTGGGGAATGGTCAAACAAAGCATTATATATAATTGTGGTGGAATACTATTGTACTATAAAAGAAGGGATGAGCAGATTACTCCCAATAAAAAACAAACTGGAAAACCTTATGTGAACTGATGCAAAGAGACAGAACAGAACCAGGAGAACTGTATATACTGTAGCATGATCATCTGTGTATAATTTAGTTATTCTTAGCAACATAATGAACCAAGGAATTCTGAAGAATTCATGATGAAAATGCTATTCAAGAATTGATGAGAGTCTGAATACAGATCCAAAGACACTTGTTCCTTTATTTTGATGTTTTATTTTACAACTGACTAATATAGAAAAAATATTTTCCATGACTGCATATATGTAATCTATATTAAATTGCTTGCCTTCTCAATAGGGGAAGTAAGGGAGAAAATATGGAGCTCAAATATTTTTCAAAAATCTTAAAAATCACTTTTAATGTAAATGGGGAAAAATAAAATCTTGAATAAATAAAAAGAAAGAAATACTTTATGCCAGAGTATTTCTTTAACTCTATTAGTAGTAGTTTTTGTCTTCATAGTATCTTTTTTGTTGTTCAATTGTTTTCAGTCAAGTATAACTCTGTGATCTGATTTAGGGTTTTCTTGGCAAAGATACTAGAGCAGTTTGCCATTTCCTTCTGCAGCTCATTTTACAGATGAGAAACTAAGGCAAATGGTTAGGTTAAGTGACTTGCCAAGGATTACACATCTAGTAAGTGTATGAAGCCACATTTGAAAAGTTGGGTTTCTGAATCCAGGACCAGTACTCTTATCTACTGTACCACCTAGCTATTCTATGGTACCTCTTATAAAGTTAATTTTTCAGTTTTTAATTAATTGATTTATACCTTTACTTAATATTCACAATTATCCAAGATTGCATACAAAATCTTGAAAAAAATTACTCCTTTCCACTAGGATCTTAAAGTCCCATTTTCAAAGTCTGAATATGCAGGAGAGCTTCATTAGAATTAAAAACAAACAAACAAACAAAAACCCAAAATTCTGAGAAGAGGCACAGGCATTGTGTTCAAATTTTAAAATATGAAAAGAAAATAGTTTTGTTCTGAAACCATGAGATTTGAAATTCCAGCCAAGTAAATAGCAAGATTTGTCATTTCCTCATTAAAATTTTAATTTACCAAGCGATAGTAACCTGAGCTTTACACTAGTATCGAACATTGATAGATCAGGTATATTGATGATATTCCTACCAAGTATAAGACTTACAAATCAATCATAACCTAACTATTTGTAATTGTATTTAATCATTTCAGTAGTGTGTGACTCTTTGTGATCCCCTCTGGGGTTTTCTTGACAAAAACAGTGGATTGATTTGTCATTTCTACCTCCAATTCATTTTACAGATGAGGAAACCGAGGCAAACAAGGTTAGGTGACCTATCTAGGACCACACTGCTATTAAGTATCTGAAACCATATTTGAATTTAGATCTTCCTAACTCTAGGTCTCATATTATCCACTCTACCAGGGGTCCTCAAACTAAGCCCGCAGGCCAGATTCGGCAGCTGAGGATGTTTATCCCCCTCATCCAGGGCTATGAAGTTTCTTTATTTAAAGGCTCACAAAACAAAGTTTTTGTTTTTACTATAGTCTGGCCCTCCAACAGTCTGAGGGACAGTGAATTGGCCCCCTATTTAAAAAGGTTGAGGACCCTGCACTATTACCAATAAGCTGTCTCCAAATTAACTGTACTAATTATCACTTAAGAACATTGAACAGACTAATGTTTTAGAATAATAGAAAATTTATACATATTAGGTAATGAACTGGACCACAAATTACATTTCACAAAGTTAATTATAACGTTTTTGTTTAACATGAACAATCTTCAAGGCAAACTGAATTCACAAACACTGATTAACCAACTAACTTTTCTATGATTGACTCTACCTGTCCCCCTTAAAGTATAAAAGAACTAACCAATGTTTTTCTTTTTTTCCAGCCAAGCAAGAGTTAGACTCTAAAATTCACAAAGTTCTTCTTGAGAACTGAATTTCTGTTACAGGCATACATAAAGAGTGTATGTATAATTTGACTTTACTGTTATAATACAAAAAAAAGGGAATCAAAAGTGGAAAGGAGATCGTATAAGAAAAAGGGAAAAGGGGAGATAAAAAGAGAGAAATTAATCCCACAAATAAGCAAAGGAAACCTATAAAGGAGGGGGATGAACATAGTGTTAATCTTACTCTCATCAGATTTGGCTCAAAGAGAAAATATTAGACATATCTGGTTTATATAGAAACTTCTCTCACTTTATTGAAAAGTGGGAAGGGAAAAGTGAAAAGGGAAGGGATAGGCTATATAGAAGGGAAAACAGAAAAACTAAGGGAAAGGTATAAGAAAGGGGAAGGGACTCCAAGGGGGTGGGAGGGATTCTAAAGAGGGAGAGCTGCATGAGACAAATGGTGCCAATAAGTTTAATACTGGGGAGGGGGATAAGGGGTGAAAGAAAAAGAAAAGCATAATCTGGGGATAAGAAGATGGCAGGAAACATAGAATTAGTACTTTTAACCATAAATGTGAATGGGATGAACTTTCCCATACTGGATCAAAAGCCAGAATCCTACAATATGTTGTTTACAGGAAACACATTTAAAGCAGGGAGATATATAGAGAATAAAAGTAAAAAGCTGGAGCAGAATCTATTATGCTTCAGGTGAAGTCCAGAAAGCAGGGGTAGCCATCCTTATCTCAGATCAGGCAAAAGCAAAAACTAATCTAATTAAAAGAGATAAGGAAGGAAACTATATCTTGCTTAAAGGGTAGCATAGACAATGAAGCAATATCAATACTAAACATATATGCACCAAGTGGTATAGCATCTAAATTCCTAAAGGAGAAGTTTAAAAGAGTTGCAAGAAGAAATAGACAGCAAAACTATAATAGTGGGAGATCTCAACCTTGCAGTCTCAGAATTAGATAAATCAAACCACAAAACAAATAAGAAAGAAGTTTAAGAAGTAAATAGAATATTAGAAAAGTTAGGTATGATAGATCTTTGGAGAAAACTGAATGGAAACAGAAAGGAGTACACTTTCTTCTCAGTAGTTCATGGAACCTATACAAAAATTGAGCATATATTAGGACATAAAGACCTCAAAATTAAATGCAGAAAGGCAGAAATAGTAAATGCATTCTTTTCAGATCACGATGCAATAAAAACTCCATCCAACAAAAAGCTAGGGGTAAATAGACCAAAAAGTAATTGGAAACTAAATAATCTCATCCTAAAGAATGAATGAGTGAAACAGCAAATCGGACACAATTAATAACTTCACCCAAGAGAATGACAACAATGAGACGACATACCAAGATTTGTGGGATGCAGCCAAAGCGATAATAAGGGGAAATTTTATATCTCTAGAGGCTTACTTGAATAAAATACAGAAAAAGAAGATCAATGAATTGGGCTTGCAACTTAAAAGGCTAGAAAAGGAACAAATTAAAAACCCCCAATCAAATATTAAACTTAAAATTCTAAAATTAAAAGGAGAAATTAATAAAATTGAATGTAAAAAACCTATTGAATTAATAAATAAAACTAAGAATTGTTTTTATGAAAAAACCAACAAAATAGATAAACCTTTGGTAAGATTAGAAAAAGGAAAGCGGAAAATCAAATTGTTAGTCTTAAAAATGAAAAGGGAGAACTTTCCACCAATGAAGAGGAAATTAGAGCAATAATTAGGAGTTGCCTTGCCCAACTTTCTGCCAATAAATTTGATAACCTAAGTGAAATGGATGACTACCTTTAAAAATGTAGGATTCCCAGATTAATAGAGGAGGAATAAATTGCTTAAATAGTCCCAGTTCAGAAAAAAAAAATAGAACAAGCCATTAATCAATTCCCTAAGAAAAAAACTCCAGGACCAGATGGATTTACAAGTGAATTCTACTCCAATACTATATAAACTATTTGAAAAAATAGGGAATGAAGGACTCTTACCAAATTCCTTTTATGACACAGACATAGTACTGATACCTAAACCAGGTAGACTGAAAACAGAGAGAGAGAAAGAAAAGTATAGACCCATCTCCCTAATGAAAATTGATACTAAAATCTTAAATAAAATATTAGCAAAAAGATTACAGAAAATCATCCCCAGGATAATACACCATGAACAAGTAGGATTTATATCAGAAATGCAGGGCTGGTTCCATATTAGGAAAACTATCAGCATAAATAACTATATCAATAACCAAATTAACAAAAACCATATGATCATCTCAATAGATGCAGAAAAAATATTTGATAAAATCCAACATCCATTCCTATTAAAAACACTTGAGCGTTTAGGAATAAATGGACTTTTCCTTAAAATAGTCAGTAGCATCTATTTAAAACCATCAGTAAGCATCATATGTAATGGGGATAAATTGGAACCATTCCCAATAAGATCAGGAGTGAAACAAGGTTGCCCACTATCACCATTACTGTTCAATATTGTATTAGAAATGCTAGCTTTGGCGATAAGAGTTGAGAAAGAGATGAAAGGAATTAGAGTAGGTAAGGAAGAAACCAAACTATCACTCTTTGCAGATGATATGATGGTATACTCAGAGAGCCCCAGAGATTCTACTAAAAAGCTATTAGAAATAATTCACAACTTTAGTGAACTTGCAGGATACAAAACAAACCCACATAAATCATCAGCATTCTTATATATCACTAATAAAATCCAATACCGAGAGATACAAAGAGAAATTCCATTTAAAGTAACTGCCAATAGTATAAAATATTTGGTAATCTATCTGCTAAGGAAAAGTCAGAAACTATATGGGCAAAACTATAAAAAACTTTCCACACAAATAAAATCAGATCTAACCAATTGGAAAAATATTAAGTGCTCTTGGATAGGCCGAGTGAATATAATAAAGATGACAATACTACCTAAACTATTTATTTAGTGCTATACCAATCAGACTCCCAAAAAACTATTTTAACAATCTAGAAAAAAAAAACCAACAAAATTCATCTGGAAGAACAAAAGGTCAAGCCTTTCAAGGGAACTAATAAAAAAAAAAATCAAATGAAGGTAGCCTAGCTGTACCAGATCTAAAACTATATTATAAAGCAGCGGTCACCAAAACCATTTGGTATTGGCTAAGAAATAGTCTAACGGATCAGTGGAATATGTTGAGTTCACAGGACAAAATAGTCAATAACTTTAATAATCTAGCATTTGACAAACCCAAAGACTCCAATTTTTGGGACAAGAATTCACAATTTGACAAAAAACTGCTGGGAAAATTGGAAATTAGTACGGCAGAAACTAGGCATTGACCCACACTTAACACTGTATACCAAGATAAGGTCAAAATGGATCCATGATCTAGGAATAAAGAATGAGATTACTAATAAATTAGAAGAACATAGGATAGTTTACCTCTCAGACCTGTGAAGGAGGAAGGAACTTGTGACCAAAGAACTAGAGATCATTATTGATCATAAAATAGAAAATTTTGATTATATCAAATTAAAAAGCTTTTGTACAAACAAAACTAATGCAGATAATATTAGAAGGCATACAATAAACTGGGAAAACATTTTTTACAGTCAAAGATTCTGATAAAGGCCTCATTTCCAAAATATATAGAGAATTGACTCTAATTTATAAGAAATCAAGCCATTCTCTAATTGATAAATGGTCAAAGGATATGAACAATTTTCAGATAAAGAAATTGAAACTATTTCTAGGCATATGAAAAGATGCTCCTAGTCATTATTAATCAGAGAAATGCAAATTAAGACAACTTTGACATACCACTACATACCTGTCAGATTGGCTAAGATGATAGGAAAAGATAATGCTGAATATTGGAGGGGATGTGGAAAAAATGGGACACTGATACATTGTTGGTGGAATTTTGAATACATCCAGCCATTCTGGAGAGCAATTTGGAACTATGCTCAAAAAGTTATCAAACTATGGATACCCTTTGACTCAGCAGTGTTGCTACTGGGCTTATATCCCAAAGAGATCTTAAAGAAGGGAAGGGGACCTGTATGTGCAAAAATGTTTGTGGGGGCCCTTTTTGTAGTGGCTAAAAACTGGAAATTGAACCCTAACCCTAAATGCCCATCAAGTGGAGAATGGCTGAATAAATTGTGTTATATGAATATTATGGAATATTATTGTTCTGTAAGAAATGACCAGCAGGATGATTTCAGGAAGGCCTGGACAGACTTACATGAACTGATGCTGAGTGAAATGAGCAGGACCAGGAGATCATTATATATGTCAACAATACTATATGATGATCAATTTTGAAGGACATGGCTCTCTTCAACAATGAGATGAACCAAATCAGTTCCACTGTTCAATAATGAGGAGAACCAGCTACACCCAGTGAAAGAACTCTGGGAAATGAGTGTGAACCACAACATAGCATTTTCACTCCCTGTTTTTGTCTGCTTGCATTTTTTATTTTCTTCTCGGATTAATTTTACCTTATTTCTAAGTCCAATTTTTCTTCTGCTGCAAAATAACTGTATGGATATGTATACATGTATTGTATTTAACATATACTTTTAACACATTTAAAATGTATAGGTCTGCCTGTCTCTAGAGGAGGGAAAAAGTTGGAACAGAAGGTTTTGGAAGAGTCAATGCTGAAAAATTACCCATGCATATATCTTGTAAAAAAAAGGTATAATAATAATAAAAAAGAAAATCATTGCAAACTTGTACAACATGATATTCAGATGCTACCCAATAATGAAAGTGACAAAAAATTTTTTTAATGTTCTGTAAAAGAATTTCACTCATATTTCATATTTCATGCAAAACCCTTAGTATTACCAATAATTTATTAAAATTGTGAAAATGAGGGGAATTTTATATTCAATGGAATATAATAAATAATATACAATAAGGATTTCAATGTCAAAAAGTTGGGCTGACTTGAGATAGTTGGTCATAGGAAAAATTGTGAGAATATTTAGGATTACTGATTGGTATAAAACCAATCGGTACTAGATCTTAGAATGCAAATGGATATAGAAAATAACTTTTACATATGTATTACTTTACAATGGAAAAACTTTCATCTATTGTGTTTCATTGCTACATGCATTTGCATGAAAAATGTTAATCACTCTTTACATAAAAATACTTAGGGGAAAAAAAAGAATGTGATTGGACAGAAGGGAATTATGCTGTCTCCTTATCCTCTTAATACAGCTGGTATGATGAAATGAGCAAACAAGTAAAGCAAAATCTTTAGAAAGAGATTAATGTGGATATATGCCCAACAGGAAAATCGATAAGGAGAATTTTATAATAATGAAATCCAAAGATTTGTACTGAGTTGTCAGATGTTCTTTTTAAAGGTAATACAAAAGAAATAAAAAAAAAAGATTCAAGAAACAAAGCAATTAAGCAAAGACTCAGTTGCCAAATGTAAATTAGATTTGAAAAAGATAAAAGCCCAATTTCTAACATATGTCAAATCTCCAAATTCTTAAAATTCTGATAAAATACAATATAAAACTGGAGTCAGATATTTTATTAAATAATGATGCTCCTATCAAAAATGCAGAGAAAATTTTGAATCACAGGCAATAAATCAGTGTTGGACAAAAAAATGTTTTGAATAGGAATCCATATTTTACAGAATTTCAGAATAGCAAAGCATACAAAAGCTCTTAAAAATCAGCTAAGTTCAACTCCCTCAACTTGTAGCAAAGGAAAATGAGGACCACTTGCCTATAGTGACCACCAAGAAATCTCATAATTCAGCGATCCTAATTCAAATTGTACCACATCAGACTGGGATTTCCCAAATTCTAAGGTCCCCCCTGACTCAACAAATTCAACAACTGCTTAACATTAAGTTTAATGCAAAATGGCAGCCAGAACAAGTCATCTTTTCCCCATTCAAAACAAGCATTCAGATATAAATGTAATAAAGCAAAAATTTTAGGGACTTGAGGTGCTTCTTTTTATAAAACTCTTTTTACAAATTTGTATTCTGGCTTCAGCAATTTTTTAAAAATGAATTTAACTTTTTTTAAAAATTTTTTTGCTGAGGCAATTGGGGTTAAGTGATTTGCCCAGGGTCACACAGCTAGAAAGTGTTAAGTGTCTGAGACCAGATTTGAACTCAGGTCCTCCTGACTTCAGGGCTGGTGCTCTATCCACTTCACCACCCAGCTGCCCCAAGTTTAACTATTTAAAAGTAGAATGGGAAGCACTTAAAACACATTTAATTTCATCTAGAAATTCTGCACTATTTAGATAACTCAATAGTGACAACATGTATCTGACAGAATTCCAATTTACTGTACATGTGATTTTCCTCTGGAAAAGATCTTTGATTTCCATACTCTGAATTGGGCTTATCATCCAGTATTTCCAGATTCAATCACTTACTTATTATGTTAATCTTCATTTCCAAAAACACTTATACTTTGGCTTAGTCAAAAGACAGCTAGACTGGGAAATGAAAATACCTCATCTCAAATCCTATCTCAGATACATACGTGACCACAGACAAATTACTTAAAATACTCTGCCTCATTTTCTTCATATGTAAAATAGAGACAATAACAATACTTATTTATCTAAAAGGACTGTGAGAATTAAATGAGATAACACAATTTACAAAAACTTAAAAGTATTATATGAGAATCAGTTTTCTCATCAATAAAATGAGGACACAATTACTTTGCACTATGTACCTCAAAGGATTGTTAGGAGAAAAGTTCCTTTCAAATCCTACAATGTAATAATGCTCTCTCTCTCTCTATGCTATTTAGAAGCACCTGAGAGAAATAGTGGACACAGTATATTGTATTTGGAATCTGAGATCTGAAATCTGAGATCTGAGTAAAATCCGTCTCAGACATTTACTAGTCATTTGGGTTTGGTAAGCACTTAACCTCTCAAGCCTCAGTTTCTTCATCTATAAATTTGGGACCACTTTAGAGTTACAGCAAAAACCAAATTAGATTAAATACATAAAGTACTCAAATCAAATTAGATTAAATACATAAAGTATTCCTCAAACTAGATCCATGTAAATTTTTATTTTTTTTCATTATTTTTAAATTTGCATATATTTTACTTATTATTTTTGTCATAACTAAAAAAATTGAGAACAAAGATTTCAGTAATAGCGAGTCATGAAAAAATTTCCCCACTAACAACACTGAGTTATTTTGTTCTGAAATAACTTGGACCCTCTACATATCCAAGCAATCTTGAGATTATTTGAGGTTATCAGCTCATATAACTTTAACTTTGGGGGTAACTCATATTGCAATTAAATATTGCATTTAAAATCAAAATTAAACCTTAAACTTTTCTGTCAGGGGATAGCTAACATTCTACAACAAAGAATCCAGATTCTTCATCTGGAACATGGCTTGTCATCACAGTAATCCTTGAAAGTTAGGCAGGACAAGTGCTCAATTTTACAAGAGAAAAATGATGCTCTGAAAGATCTTGTCTATGGTTTATGGTCATAAGAACTTGAGTTTAACCTAGATCTCCAAACTCCTGATTCCAAATTCAGGGTTCTTAGAAAAAAATGAAAAGAAAATGTGGACCTTTTTCCCCAAGAGCAAGTTAAAAAGAACCCAATGGAAAGGGAAAGGTTGAAAATGCTGTTAAAATATTTTTATCAATATGGAACCTATAACCAATTTTCAAAATTTTAAATAATATTAATAATTTACCAGTAACTTTGGGTTTGAGAAAAGCAACATCAAAATTAAGCCCAATAAACAATTTACATAGTATGTTACTATAATCTCATTTTACCCCATTTCCAAAAAAAGACCAGGAAGAGTCTTTTTAGAGAGATTAAGTATAACTCTACCTTCACTCCCTATATAAATGAGATTTTCTTCCAACACTAAATCTAACAGTTTCCAATATCCTATGCTGTCTCCCAAAAGTCCTGGAAATTATTTGCATAAAAATGATTAAAGAATAACAAAAAAAAAATTAAAATTGCCAGTGGAGAAAATATAGAGAAGAAGAAGAAATATATAGTCTTGGAAAATACCTATACCTTGAGAAGTGAAAGGAAAATAAGGACTCAATAAAGAGGAGAACAAAGGTTCAAGGAAAAGAACATCACAAAAGTATAGGTCCATGGAAACCAACATGTTACTTTTTGTAAGAAATTTTTCCTGGTCTTCCTTAATCTTAGAGCCTTTTCTCTGAGATTGTTTACAAGATATTCCATATATATTTTTTGTGTACATAGATGCTTGTCATATCGTCTCCACATTTAGACAGTAATCCTGAGAAAAGAGACTGGGTTTTTTGTTTTGTTTTGTGGGTTTTTTTTTTTTTTTTTTTTTGGCCTTTCTTTGTATTCCTAGAACTAAGTAGTGTCTAGAACATAGAAGTTGCTTACTTAATAGGAGGGAATGAGGTGGCACAGTGGATAAAATGTGGGGTCTGTGATCACAGAAGACCCGAGTTCAAATTCAGCTTCACTCATTTACTAATAGTGTGACCCTGTTTGTCTCAGTTGACTCATCTGCAAAATGAGCTGGAGAAGAAAATGACAGAGCACTGCAATATCTTTGCCAAGAAACTCTGAATGGGAGTCACAAAGAGTCAGAGACAACTAAATAATGACTGAGCAGAGCATGGGGTTTTCTTAACAAAGATACTGAAGGTATTCCTTCTCCAGTGAATTAACACAATAGACGTTAAATGACTTGCCCAGGATCACATAGCTAGTGAGTATTTGAAGTTGTATTTCATCTCAGGTTTTCCTAACTCCAGGCCCAGAACCCTGTTTACCAAGCCACTTAGCTATCTCCATTTTTGAAACTATTACCATATTATTGATTGTGGATATTACATTCATGACTTCTTATATTGTTTTTTCTTAGGGGAAATATTAAAAAAAACAAAAACAAAATAAACATCTAAACTCCATAATGACACAATGCAAATGACAGCATTAGAAACGCGTTCCTTCGGTTTATGGCTTTATCAATTGAGTTTCTGTAGCATTCCTGCTGCTGCCCCTGTAGCAGCTGCCTTAAGGAAGGCTTACTGGTTGTTCTAGAGTATGACTTTCCATGCAATATCCTTAGGGTTAGTCTAAATACCTTCAATTCTTTCATCTTAAAAAAAAAAAAAGTGCCATTATATGAACCACATTGATGCACAAAATGACTACTCAAGCAGCTGATTAGATTTCCCTTAGTTCTCCAAAAGTTAAGTGCTTTATTTGCCTTTCATTACTTTTCCAACTTAGATTACAGTGAGAGTGTTACCCCCTTTTCTCAATATAGAATCAGTCATTCCCAGTTTCTTTAATGGCTATTCTTTAATAAACCTTCAGAAAACACTAAAAAAAAAAAAAAAAAAAAAAAAAAAAAAAAGGAGGAATAAAAATACTATTAAGTGGGGAAGAGGGGAAGAGAGAAGAATGGAGAAGCTCATAAGCTGCTTATTCATGAGGTTCAATGAGGACCCCTCACCTCCAAAATAAAGAACTGTGTTCAAATACTCCCCTTTGGAAAGTATTTAGAAACTAGCTGGAAAACAATCTGATAAGAACAGACTGGATGGGGGAGGATCCAGAGATGATGAAATATGGTATCAATGGAAGCCACTGTGGGTTATTTAGCCTGTGACATGAATCCAATTTAAATACTTCCTATAACACATAGAACACAAATATTCAATCTGCTCACTCATCAAACATCTATTAAGTGCCTATTACATGCAAAAAGGTACAAGCAGATCCAATTGAGATCTTGGTCAAGTAACTTACAATCAAAAAATGCAACATAGTATAGTGGAAAGAACACAAGTTAGATGCAGGAAATGTAGGTTTGAATCTAGTCTCAGATTTTATTAGTTGTATATTCAATACTTTTTGTTCTGTAAACTCCTAGAACAAAAAGTATTTTTTGTTTAACCCTAGGATGATATGATATACTATTCATAATATTCTTCTAAATTTATTCATTAGAAGCTTACAATAACTATAACTTTCCCCACCAAATAAAATTTAATAATAATCATAATATAGAATGTTATTCTATTTATAACTATTAAAACTCAATATAAAATTAAAAACTAATTATAACAATTATAATATTTTAAGCAGGATAGTCTGTAAGAATTAAAACTAAACCAACAAAAACTAGTATGCTTATTATTATTTGCAAGAATTCAGAATAAATTTCTGTATTTTATTGAATATGTGTATATAAAAATTAATGAAATTATTTACAACTTTAAAGATATTTAACATAACAATCATATATAAATTTAATTTCTATATTAGACTTTTAAATTTGAATACATACTACTTTTTTGGTATGGTACATATTGAATTTAATTTTGTCTTTTGATTTAAAATAATAATAAAGTAAAAATACTCACTCTTACAAATTTGTGGTAGAAAATGGAAGGCTTTTAAAAACTGTTTTGTTGAAAAATGGAATTCATTTTTTAGTTACCTAATCCATCAATGAAAATAAACAGCTAGTTATGAAATAGATTTACTTCTCTACCGTCCAATGACAAGCATTTTCAATGACAAATGGACTTTAAGTTCAATTGCATACTTTGCTTTACTTTTGAACAATTTTATATGCAAGGTAGTCTTCGTAGGGACTGAATCTCTTCAGTTGTTTTTTTCTTATACCATAGGCATACCAATCTACTTTCACAGAAACTCTACTGAATGACACACTAGTGTTGCCAGCAGTTCACTTGAAAATTAGCAGATGAAAGAATAGTATTCTAAATAGATGATAAATTCAAATCAGAAAATAGCTTTAATGCAAGTGGAAATATAAGATCTGTTTCTGTAGAATGTTTGTAATAGTTTCAGGATGGCTTATAATGTAAATGCCCAGTGACCACTGTTTTCAAAAAACCCAACATTTGCACAGTTCAAATACAAACATTTGAAATATCTTGAAGATGTGATCACAGATGATAAGGTATGATTGATGGTAATAGAGGAGAATGAAGGAGATACTCGGGTATAGTGTACAGAACATAAACGAGGACATGTATGTGTAACTGACAAATGAAAATTGTATTGCCCTCAAATGAAGACTTCTTATGGCAGTTTGTAAAATAATCTGATGATATTGAGAAACTGCAGCAACGTGGTATGTTTTGTCAGAAGCGATCATAGTCTAGTGTGATCACTATATGAAAATCAGTATCACTACATATATAGCCACTGCCATTTTGAATTACTGCAGAAAACAAATTTATCCTT
Organism: Antechinus flavipes; assembly: GCF_016432865.1. Taxonomy (NCBI): domain Eukaryota; kingdom Metazoa; phylum Chordata; class Mammalia; order Dasyuromorphia; family Dasyuridae; genus Antechinus; species Antechinus flavipes. The sequence continues at coordinate 455,015,305 of NC_067398.1, read as the reverse complement.
CAAATATGCATGTACTTGTTATCACAGGAAAAAATATTTGAAACATAACCAGACAATTATTTACTGCTTAAGTTCCATTAAATAATTTTTAATGTGAATCTCTTCAATCATTATCCTTTAAATAAGAACCACCAATTTACAGAGTTGTAAGGTAAATACTTTACAAATCTTAAAGCATTATAGAAATAGGAAGTATTATCATCAAAATCTAATGAAAATATTAATACTTTTAATTGCCCAATACTAGATTATTTGTAAAATGTGAATTCCAGTAATCAACAAAGAAATCATAATCTATTAATGATTTTATTATGCTTTATTTCCCACGATCTAAACTGGAACCTAATCAAATCTACCTCAGCCTCTAGCAGGTGTCTATGTTAGACATATGGAGATAATTAAATAAGTAAGTTTTACTATCACTATAAAAGAAATAAAAATTGAATCTTTCATTTCATGAATATATGAAACCCCCAGAGGCAGACCTTTAACCAAGACCAGAACCGATATCCAATTGGTCTAAGTTAATAAGTAATTCCATTTTAGTAATACTGTATAAACCTTCATTCAAATCTGTTCTCTATATATCCCCTAGGCTTAACAGTTGGTGAATGTAGTTCTCATCTTCAATTTCAGTAACACAGTATATATTAGCTTTACTTTCTAATTAATTGTAAAAGTCAATGTTACTGCTGTTATTTATCTAACTACCTTAAGATCATATAGACAGTATTTTATACTACCTACAGAATCCTTTTAAAAACATGAAATTGTTCAGATAAGTTTCTAAATAATTACATTGTACATAGATATTAATCTATGATGTACATAATTCAACTAAAAGCAAAAATAGATTTAATGTTTACATAATGAATTTTATTTCTCCCTATTAATTCCTTTCTCAAGTTAGAAAAAGAAAAAAAATCTCAAAAGAGTATAAAGAATTAGCACTTATGTTTTCTATTTAGAAGTGTTTTTCTGAATTAATGCTGGGAATAAGTAAATAGATTTGAAAGCTAAAAGAAACATGGGGGAAAAGATAAAGGGAGAAAAAGGAAATGAAAAAATCTTTTTGGTAGGTGTTCAAAAGAAAATAGGTAAAAGTAAGGAAAAAAGGGAAGAGGAAATAGATGATACTTCATTAACTAGACTGTAAGCATAAACTTTTGACTTCATTCACTATCTAGGAATATTTTAATTTTCTTATGTTATCTCTTTTTTTCCTCCTTGAGAAAGACTGCCTTATTATTAAAGGATATGGTAAAATACTTAGGGAATTTAACTTGTTGAATCAACAGAGCCTTTATATTATGAAGCTTGAATCAAGGCTGAAGTGTGAGAGAGGCCTTATTCATAGAACATTTCATTAGCTATGCATAAATAGAAAGCAAACAAAGCTCCATATTTGTTATTATTGGAAGATTCTCTCAGTATTGTAAAAGATGGAAAACTACAATATTAACAATAGGCCTTGGATAGTACAAGCCTCTTGAAGGAGAATGGGGGAAAAAAAGTGAGGCATCCATTTTTAATGAAACAAATTAGATTTTAAGTATAATCCTTAAGGACACACATTTGATCTCTAAAAAGTATAAAAACAAAATTGCCCGTTTTCCCAAAATATAATACTTTTCTGTGCAGCATTTAAGAAGAAGCCTCTGACAAATATTATTTATACATATAAGAGAAAAATATACTCCATCAAAAGACAAGCTTTAAAAGTAACCAACTTTATCAAATATGATTTTGGAAACACAAAAATAAATAAATATTAAATTATTTCATAAATTTTACAAGGGAAAACATAATTTAAGAAACACATCTGAAGACAGCTTTTGTTACAACGACGGGTTTCCAGTAAAATAACATGTTGTCTATTTGTCTGTACCTAGCAGAGTCAACATCAAATAGCAATAGAGGCCATTAAACCTTACATGAAAATCCCTGTGGGATACATATTGACTTAGTTTTTAAAGGTAGTATTATCTATGCTTTATTACACTTTTATTTATTTATTTCTGCCAAATATTTCTCAAATTTATTCTAATTTGTTTGGGCTACACTTGAGAGCATAGTGGACTGCATACAGCCTATGGGACACAGGTTTTGGCTTCTCTGGCCTTAGAAACACATTGACTTTCTGCTAGAAAAACATGCTTGCCATAAATTTTTCTTTTCAAAAAAAAAAAAAAAAGTTATAGAACAGAATATTTATGGTATATATATGTGCATAGTTTTATTCTGAAGTACTACGTGTTGGCTACAAACAGGATCCAACAACCCAATCAGTTACGTGTTTCATAATGAAGTAAAAATGGCACAAAAGAAAAAATTTTGGCTGATCTAGAAACAGTACTCACAGAAGAGTGGTCCATATCATAGACCTACACAATTTTGAGAACTTAAGGAATAGAAACTAAAGTATCTGAAAGAGATCAGGATACCAAATATTTTTATTGTAGATAAAAATTTTTAAAAAATTAACCAAAAATGAACAATTATTGACCCATAAAGCTAGTTTCTCACCTTCAACAAATGACTCTTGTGCAAAAAAAAAAAAACCTTGGAAATGTTGCTAGGCTAAGAAATAATTTGACCCTGTGAATGAAGTCAGTCAGTCAGTCAGTCAAGAAACACTTATTAAGCATCTACTATGTTCCAGTTACTAGACTAAGCATACCAAGAATGGCAAATACTTGTCTCTGCTCTCAAGGGGCTCACAGTCTAATGGGAAGACAATATGCAGAAAGTTATGTACAATCAAGCAATACACAGGATAAATTGGAAATAATCAACAGAGGGAAGGTACTAGAATTAAAGAGTATCAGGAAAGGTTTTCCATATAAAGTGAAATTTGAGCTGGGATTTGAAGGAAGACAGGGAAATCAAAAAGCAAAGGATGAAGAAAGTAAGCATTCTAAGAATGAAGGACAATCTGTGAAAATGCCCAGATTCAAGATGGAAGTGTATTTTTCAAAAAATAGCAAGGAGGCTGTCATCAATCCCGGAGTATTGGGAATGAAGGGCTAATAAGGTGTAAGAAGACTGAAAATATGTTCAAGGAAAGGAACAGTTAAAAGGCTTTCAATGCCAAATAGAAATCTGATATCATATTTGATGCTGGAGTTGACAGAAACACACTGAGATTTACTGAGGGGAGTGAAATAACAGATACAAATTATAAAGATCATTTTGGCAGCTGAATAGAAGATGGACTGGGGTAGAAACTTAAAGTAAGGGATTAGATCAAACTACCTACCATCTTTGGAAGAGGGGAGAAGGGGAAGGGAGAGAAAATACTTTGGAACTCACAATCTTATAAAAATGAAGGCTAAAAACTTTCTTGTCATATATCTAGGGGAACAATACTCTTATATTAAAGTAGAGAGGGCTCCCAGCAGGCTAATGCAATGGTATAAGGTAATGAGAGTCTATATTAAGGTGGAGGCAGTAGCATAGGAGAGAAGTGTGCATATGAGAAGAGATGGTACAAAGGTCAAATGAATAGGTTTGGCAACAGACTGGATATAGGGAATGAGAAAGAATGAAGAGATGCAGATTACAAATAGGTTGTGAGCCTGAGTGACTAGGAGGATGGTCGATACATATCCTAAACAATAATAGGGAAGTTAGGAAAAGAGGAAGGTTCAGGAAGAAAAGATGATTATTTGATAATGTTGAGTTTAAGATATTACAAGACATTCAGTTCAAGATATCAGAAAGGCAATTGGGAATGAAAGACTGAAGAGATTATCCAAAAGAGGTTAGGACTGGATTAGTTGATTTGAAAAACATCCAGATAGAGATGATTATTGAATCCAAGGCAGTTGATGTGATCACCAAATAAAATACTAGGACAGAGCCTGTGGGACATCCATAGTCAACAGATGTTACTCGTGTGAAGATCAAGTAAAAGAGATTGAAAAATCAAATAGGAAGGAAGAGAACCAGGAGATAGTGTCCTTGTGAAGATCAAGCAAAAGAGATTGAAAAATCAAATGGGAAGGAAGAGAACCAGGAGATAGTGTCCTAAAAACTCAGAAAAAGAGATTATCAAGAGGGGGATAATCTACAGTGTCAAAGGCTATAAAGAAAACAAGCTATTGAGAAAGAGCATTTAGATCAGCAGAAGGAAAACTAAAATAAAATTGTCACAAAAACCCAGAAAGGAGGGAATATCTGGGAAAAGAATTGGCTCAGCTGTGTCAAATACGGCAGAGATAAAAATAAAATAAAATAAAATAAAGCCTGAGAAAAGGCCATAATATTTGGCAATTAAGAAATCATTTGTAATTCTGGACAGAGTATTTTCAATTGAATGATAAGACTGCAAACCAGATTGCAGAGGGCTTAGAACTGAGTCAGGAAAGGAAACGGGGGCACATGTAGTTTTTTCATTTTAGCTGAGAAGAGAAATATAGGATGATAGCTACTAGAGATAATTATAGTAAGATCAAGTGAAAATTTTCTAATGATGGAGGAAACAGGTGTGTTTGTAAGTAGGAAAAAACAAAACAAAACAGAAAGAGCCTGATAATTAAAGAGAGAATGGGGATCATTATGGGGTCAATCTGCTGGAGAGATTAGAGATAATGGGATAAAGAGTATGATGCGAGGGCCTGTGCTGGTTAAAGAGGACCACATCTTCTTCAAAGTCTAGAGTGAAAGAGATAGTAGGGGCTATTGTGAGCTATGAGGATGAAAGAAGAGAGGGAACTATTATAAAATAGCCTCAATTTGGTCTCTCTCTTTTTCAGTGTATCTTCCATACAGGTGCCAAAACAATTTTCAGAAAGCAATCCTACTGTATCACTCCTCTGTTCAAGAAATTTCAGTGTCTCTTCAAAATTTCCAAATTTATTAGACATTACTTCCTTTTATATTCCAATTAAATTTGTTTACTTCCTCTTACATAACACTCCATTTCCTGCTTCTGTGCTTTTGTATGTAGGTTATACATTACTAGAATGTGACCTTTCTTCACTTATTTCTCTTCACCCTTATTCCTCTTCAAGCTTTAGTCCAAGTGTCACCTCTTTCAAAAGAGCTTGCCTGATTACCCTGGTTGTTATTCCTCAAAATAATTTTGTATTTGTGTATGTGTGAATAAGCACAGTGCTTTACATTTAGTAGACATTTAAAAAATGTTGACTGAATAAGACTTGTATCTTCCAGAAGATTTTTATCTAGTTTTAGATTTAAATTTAGATCTAAGTTGATGCTTAAAAAATTTTTCAGAGTCCATTTCCCCCCCTGCCCAGTCCCAATTTTTTAATAACTTTTTTTAGGTCCTACATTCTACACACCTTATTTTTCTTTTTCATTCCCAGGCTTCTGAATGGGAGAGTTCAATATGTAGATCTACCATGCTGCTGACATTTTTCTACTATTCCACTGAGTAGGTACTATACTATTCTTTCCCCCAACATTACCATTCCTAGAAAACTATCAAACAATTTCCCTAACTCCATTATTCCTCTAACCTCCCAGACCAAATCATCCTTCTTTAGTCACTACTCCTCTATATGTGCTTTATTCCCTGTCTTTAGACCACAAGGTCCCTGAGTTCAGGAGCTATTTTTTTATATATCCCCAATACTATACACAAAGTAATACTTAAAACAGGCTTTTTCCATTTCTTTTTCATTAATTCCTCAAAGGTAGTTTTCATTTTGTTAGAAGAGTTATTTAAAAGTCTCTTTACATAATTATGACTTAGTAAAAACAAATGTCAAAACACTATACATATAAAATAAATTTTCTCTTCAGACTTCAGAAATATATAAAGTAATATCTCTTTTTACCTGGAAAATATTCATAATGTGAAAATAAAGCACACAAAAAAAGTCTCTTAGCAGTTAAAATAGAGGTCCCATATTCAGTAAAACTTGCCCCTTTCTTCATAAGAAAGTTTCATGATTCCTCACTCAGAACACTCACACAGTCATTATGTCTCAGTGGCAACATTTAAACCTCAGTCTTTCTAACTTAATAAAAGGTAAATTATCTAACCATCAAGCCATTCTGGTTTGCAAATCCCCAACAAATCAGTAGGGAAAAAAGAGTTTACAAGAAGTCAAAACTGGGGAAGACAGAAAAACTATGAAAAACAGACATGAGAACCTGAAAAATATATTTATTTTACAAAGCCCAAATAGATCTATAATATGTCTCTATAGACCCAGAAGGTTTCACTGAATTGAGCACAATGACATTGTATTCTAATAGTTACCAAGAAAAAGTTATGTTATCTTAATATTGAGGAGCTATGATTCCTTTGATATGGGTATTTTCTCCACCAACCTGGATTCTCCAATTTTGTAGACGGTCTTTAAAAATTGCTATGTCCTTGAAGCTAACCTGGTAATGAATTCTTCTAAACTGACAGAATGGTACTTGAAAAACATGGTTGCTTACCAGTCCCATACCCCAAACCTTTCCAGCCTGGTAGAACCTAACAGGATCTGTGCTCTGTTGGCATAGTCTGGGAATTTAAAGTTATTTCCATACTACAATGAAGCATCAAAGTAGAACTTAATAGAAGTATATGTTCTATTAAAAAAAATACAAGGAAAAAGACAATATATTCTGGAGTAATTTCCATCAAAAAATGGATAAAATGTAAGTTTGGGATGACCCCTTAACTGTTCTGAAAAGTCTGCTAGCTAGGTCAACTTATTTCCAAATATTGATTTTATATATATATCAAAGATATATAATCTGATGATTGTAAGTACTATTAAGTAAGCAACACAGTCATATCATGAATGACATTTTAATCTTAACATTTTAATAACTTTTCAAATTTTGTAACAAGTTTGAGTGAGTTAAATATATAAAAGCTTAATAAATGCTGCTCAACCTTTCTTAACTTAGCAATTTAGACTTGGTGTTTAATGCAACCCAAAGTGAGATATATTTAATTCTGCCGCACTTGTGTCTTTTAGAGAAAGTGATTTAAAAAAAAAAGTTGCTAATAATTTAAGAATACACTGTTGAGCAGGAGCAGACTGTAGATTGGAGTTTGGTTTTAGTGAATATAGTTAAGTAGCCTTTGCAGTTTCTGCATTTAAAATGTTTTTGAGATGTGTGTGCTTGAATTGAGGAAAAGCTTTATAGTAGTAATACCATTTCTGCATTTTTTCTATAACTATTACACTAATAATTTATAACTGGAGCAAAGAAAATGATGCTGCTAGCATAAACTGAATTTGATTCATGCATATTATTATTTGACTGGATGTGTTATCAATATAAGTTCTCCTTCCTGCAATGTAGATCACAACTCATACACTTTCATCTTAAGCAACTCTTCCTTGTTCTCCCATAAACACTTTACAAATAGTCATGTTGGTGACTTTCCATTTGATCCCTTGAAATTCTGAAAATATCAAAGTTGTACACAGGCACCTCCTCTTATTTCATCACATGACTGGCTTCCCTCATCTTATTATGTATCTCTCTGATGACATCTTTTACATTGCTTTGAGTGAACAATTCTTAGTTGAGAATGTGTTGCAGCCTCCTCATGATCTACTTTACTTTAAATCTTTGAAGACAATAGTATGGTATAGCTTACAGCCAGCCCTGCAGCATCACCAGGAGAATATTTTTTAAAAAATAAAATTAAAAGAACAGTCCTTTTTCTTAGGGAGAAGCTTGGGGATCATTAAAAGTACTTCACCATTTTCCAAAGCAGAGACACTGTCCTCCTTCCCATTCAATTTTAGTGTAGCACACTGACCAGGATATATTTACTAATGGATATGCTTTATAGATTACCCATCTAAATGCATATAATAGTCTGGATAATAGGTGTTCTTTCTCCTCTTGATTTTTACTTTTGTTGACAGTTAAGATTGAACTCTTAAATGATTATGGATCTCAGCAACTAGGTGTCATTCACTAGAATACTGGTCAGAAGTGAGAAAGATCTGAGACAAATAATGCTTCAGATATTTATTATATGTATGATCCTGGTCATGTCACTTAACCTCTAAGTTTCAGTTTCCTCATATATAAAATGAAAAAGAGGAAGGAAGGCATATTTTATAACTAAGTTAAAGCTTAGATATAGAATTTAGCACAGATCATCAGGAAATAAAATCAAAATGGTTCTTCATGTGCATTCAGTATATCTTTTGCTGTAATTCAATTCTGAATATTATAATAATTCTATAAGACTCATATTTTCCTTGTAGATATTCATTATAAATAGAAAATAAAATCATTAGATTAAGATACCTTAATATTCTGAAATTCAATGTCATCAGAAATGTTTTGGCCATTATACTGTAATCAAAGCAACAGTATGGACTGATTCCACAATATCATCAAAAATTATTTTAAAAAACCATATTGAATCAAGGTTTACAATTAATTTAACTGTAGCTCAGTTTATGTAAAAAGCATTCTATAATTCTGTTGACAATTCCCTAGCCTACGAAAATGTTAAAGCACATACAAAAAGCTGAACTAAAAAAATGTAAATATATAATAGTTTGTTTCACTGGCAATTATAGTAACATTTTCCTGTTATCACTTTATAAAGGATATGGCCCCTTTTCTACTGCCCATCCCCAAATAATTACCCAAAATTTTTTCTTGCTTAGAAAAAAGTTCTTTACCCAAAGGCACTTTTCTAAATAAAACATACGTAGCCCAATTAGGGGAAAAAAAAAAAAAAAGTCCTTATAGAAATCTGTTCTCTTTCATAAACTACTACTGCAAGACCCTGGTTTCCCAGTACTGCACAACCACTGCTGAATCCAAATCCAAAAAGTTTAAAGGAAAAGAAAACCTTACAACAAATACTATCTTACTAACTAAATTATTAGAGAATCCACCTTGTTCAATCCCTCTCTTCCTCCAAGACAGGGCTCAAGCACCATCTTACTGTACAGGAAATCTTTTCTAATCCCTTCATTTGCTAGTACCCTCCTTCTGAAATACCTTTTATTTAGCTATTTCGTATTTATTCTCTTTATATATTTAGTTGTCTCTATTTTTATATGTCCTTATGTCTCCCCCAATAGAATTTAAATCCTTTGCAAAGTAGGAATTTTTTCATTTACTCTATTTGTGTTTGCTAGAACCTAGCACACTTCCTGGCCCAAAGTAGGTGATCAATAAATGCTTATTGACTGGTTGGTGGCAAAAATTAACATTTATATAAGGTTTCATGGTTTGCAGAGCACCTTTCAAATATTTCATTTTAACTATAAAACAATCCTGGGAATTTGCTATTATTTTACAAATGAGGGAAACTGAGTGACTTGCTCAGGACTGCCCTGTTAAGTTTCTGAAATCACATTACAATTCCGGTCTTCCTGTCTCCAAATCTAGCACTCTACAGGTGATTAAAATAGCAAGACTCTGGCATCTGAAATCAGAGGAAGTAGGTTTGCATTTTTGTCTCCCTTAATCTGGACTCTATTCAGTTCTCTGGACTTCTTTTTCTGTTCAGTCCTTGCAACCCTTTTCTTTAATTGGTCAGTTTCTCCTGGAACCTATATTTTAAGTAAACTGCCCAAGCCAGCCACTTTTACTCCTTCAGTCATCTCTAAGCCTCAGCTCCTGTCTCTCCAGACTTCTTTTTCTACCATACCCCCATGCCAATCTCTTTTTTCTACTTTCCTTTCTCAGTTTTCTTTTATATGTGGTCTCCCCCCCCCTCCCCCCATTGAAATGTAAGGTTCCTTCCAAGGCAATCCCAATAGACTTTGGATATAAAATGTCATCTGCATCCAGAAAAAGAACTATGGAGATTGAATGTAAATTGAACACATGCTATGTTCATTTCTTTTTTTGCTTTTCCAAAGTTTTTCCCTTTTATTCTAATTTTTCTCTCCAAACATGATTCATAAAGCAATGTGTATTAAAATGATTAACTTAAGAAAATATAAGCTCCTTGAGGGCAGATACTGTAATTTTTTTGGGTACCGTATTCCCTATGTATGACACATAAGTAAGTGCTTATTAACTGATTATTCTTTTGACTTCACTTGTCTGGTCTTCTGTATCCTCATTCGTAAAATGAAGGGTGTTCAATAATCTCCAATGTCTATTACCTAGAGAATCAAAAACAAACTTCTCTGGCATTTAAAGCACTTCATGACTTGACGGGCACAGTGCTTGTCATATAGTAAGTTTACTAAATAACTTACCTATCTATCCATCCTTATACATCACTCCCCTTCACATATTCTATAGTACAGCCCAATTGGCTGGTTCCTCACACATGAAATATTACGTCCTGTCTCCATGCCTTTGAACAGGCAATTGCCTAGAATTCTTCTTTGAACCTCTTTAGTAAGAATGCTTAATTTCTTTCAAAGCTCAATCTACATCTACACGAGGACTTTTCTACTTCCACCCCAATGCTAATGTCTTCCATCAAAATTATATCATATTTATTGTATATGTTTTAGACATATATATTCCTTGAGGACAGGGACAAAGTCATATTTGGTTTTGGACCCTAAATGCTTTACACAGTGCTTGGCATATAATAGATACTTATATATGTTATATATAACTTAACAAATGTTTATTGATCCAAAGACTACATGATCTCAAAGGCTCCTGCTACTATATCTATAAATTATAATCATGGTTTTCCTTCCCAAACTTCATGGTCACACTGAAGCTTTAAAATGGCCTTTTACTCTTTAAAAAAAAAAAAAAAAAAAAAACCTGCTAAAAAGAAAAATGTTCTAGAGCAGATCTGGATTACAATTGACTTTGCTTCTGATGATTGTGTACTTCTGGGTGAGTCACTGTTTTTTTTTTTTTTTTTTGATTAATGGAGGTTGCCAAGGGTAGTAAAAGATCATGGCTCAGATGATCATTTAACTTCTCTTCTACTCTCTCCCTCTCTTCCCAATCAGGGTCCTTTTTTTAGAGAAGAAAAATTAAAGACAGGGAATCATGTAAATAAATATAGTGTCTCTATTTTTAGGCTTCAAGTAACTACACTATCACATTCTATATATAAGAAAAGTCAGCAAAATCATTTTGGAAAAGCATTTTAGAAAGTATTGCAATAATTTAAATCTGTATAACATTTTTCTCACACTAGTCCTGTAAGAGAAATATAACCAGTATTATAATTCCCTTTTTACAAACTAAAAGAAACCAGAGGCAAAATGGCTTGCCTGTGGTCATACAGTTAATAAATGTTGAATAAGGATTTGAATCCAGGTCTTTCCCAACTCCAAATCTACTGACCCTTCTACTATATCAACCAATTTACATATAGTTTTTCTTTCAATCTCTCACTTTTGCTGCCTATCTTGTTTTGAATAAAATCTCCCTTTCAATTGCTATTCTTATATACCACACTTCTCTCTAAAAACTTTTTTTTTGGCCAACCTCCTTCCTAATACATAACTGAATCGTTTTAATTCTCTTTCAATGTTAGTACCTTCTTCCAATGTCACCATACTCCAAAACTTGTCACTGTTAACTTCAGACTATCTTCACATACTACTGAATATGAGGGAAGTTATTGTGATAAATCTACAGACTTAAAAAAAAAGTCTCATGAGTGTCAAGCTTGTGGTTTTGAAGCTTGTTAGACTGGGAAGAATTCCTTTTTCAATAGTAAAAGGGAAGTTCTGTCAACATTACAAATGAATATGACATTTTCATTGAAATTTATATTAAAAATGATGATGTATTACTATTTCCTTTAGCTCTACATCTTATGGACTATGAAGCCTCTTATAATCATTGCATCTCCTAATTATAATCAATGTGAGTTTCTTTAGAGAAGAGATTGTTCTGTTTGTATCCCCAGCACTTAACCATATTTTTTTGCATACAATAGGCATCCAATTTTTTTTTTTAAATTTAAGAAACAAAACAAAACAAAACTCAAGATACTTAAAAGTCTAAGAGATGTACTCTTTCCCCCTTCCCCCCACCCCTTTTCATTAAGGGAAACAATGCCACCTTCAAGCCCAAAGTAGCAGTACTCCTAAATTCTCTGACACTAAAAATAGCTCTGCTGTTGCCTCATCTGGCAGCAGATGGCCAGACTATTTTTAATTCAAGCTTTTAGGGAGCAGGAATGGATTAAGCTGAGTTCAATGGCCAAGGTTCATCCTCTGGCTCAAGGATGAACAGGGGAAAGTTGTAGTCTAGTAGGGCACCACCAGAGGGCAACATGCATGCGCACTAAGCAGTTTTGGGTTTTAATTCAAGTTTACATGAAATGTTAAAAGTAGATTTCTAGTATTTTATATTTTAAAGAATAAGTTTCCTAATACCAAAGAATTAAACCAACAATATGGCTTTTAATAACACTGTAGGAACTTGGTTTCTTCCTTTCTTTTTTTACATAAGATTCAAGGTTTCTAAATCATGACATATCAGAAATAGATTAGATTTTTTTAAACAGGTAAACTCATTTTCAAATCTAGATATTTATATGATTTTCCTAAAAGTTTTATACTTTAAGAAATGTCCAACTTTACTAAGAATAGATGTATTTTATTTTAATAAGTTATTTAAATCTTATTTACAGTATTCTATAGTTTGCAGAATGAATTTTGAATACCTTTACTTTTCACTTAATCTTTACCTAAAAATTTAGCAAAGCAGTGTAATTCTTCACAATCTAATTCTTCAAACTATTGTCATATGTGATTAATTTACTGAAATGTTTCTTAATATGGAAAATTTAAAACCCAAAAGATTAAATCAGTTAAAAATGTTTAATTCTGTCAAACTAATAAAATATCTGAAAACTTCATTAAAATAGAGCCTCATACTAATACCAAAATAATTATAATTTCATCTCTACTTTCTGATTTTATGACCATGCCTATTAAAACCCAAATGCAATTTTTATACTACTAAAACGATTCATATATATATATATATACTCCAAATACCCTTAAGGAAAAAAAAAAAGGGTGTATCAATAAATTGCTAACTTCGATCTGGAAGAAAAAAAAGTTTATATCCTTAGATCCCAAATAGTTTAAGCTTTCCAAGTGCTACCTACTTAAGGATCAAAAAGAAAAAAACTGAACATGCTACAAATTAGTGTTCTGTTTATTTTAATAATTTGCAAAGTCCTACTTAAGGATCAAAAAGAAAAAAACTGAACATGCAACAACAAATTAGTGTTCTGTTTATTTTAATAATTTGCAAAGTTAATTTTGCAACATCCGGACAAATGACAGCGAAATATTACTTCCCATCGGCTTATTTTAAACAATGTAAATCCGTTGGAGGCTTACTTTTTACAATATTGGTTTTCAAAGGTCTGTCATCTCATGTATATATTTTCTAAAAAGCTCCCCTTTTTCTTCTCATCAATTTTACTTAAACCTATTTCTAATAACACAAAGCATAAACATTTGGCCATTTCTGTTACAAACATTTCCAACTTCAATAAATTTAAGAACACCCCTTTTCCCCCCACCCCTCCAGTTTCGGTTGTTTTTACTCCCAGCAATTCCAGTGCTAGCATTCTAGATATAGGTATTGTTTAGATTTGCGCCAGCTACGGGGCTTCATTACACTGGCTTTCTTTTCTCCACTACGAATCATAATTCATGCTTGAGAGCAGTGACCCCAAAAAGCATATGGGGTCGGTAAGTGTCATTGTCCCCTTTCATTCCCACCTCTTCTGGCTACTTAACATCCGAAACCTTCCTCTGCTTCTTTCTCTTTCCCCCTTCCCAACATACACATACATACACACAAACAGTTAACGAAAAAAACAACCACCACCACTACCACCTTAAGTCTACTTCCAGGTCAGCACCACCGGTGACAACGCTACTACATCTTCCCAGTAGTATTGCAGGCAGAGAAATGTCAGGACTGCATCAACGGAGGGGAACAACTTCGGAACACCTTCCCAGTCAAACCTCCCCAAGACAATAAACTTAAATGCCAGGACAATAGAGAGCCCTTTCCACACCCGAGCTTGACCTCCATTACAAGGCTAATAAAGCAGTGCTCATCTTCTGCTTCATCACAAAGGGTCGTATCCAGCCCTCATGGCACTCGGCTTCATCCAACCAAAAACACAAACACACACAGATCCCCACTTTCAAGCAGCTTAGTCCACTCCTCTCTCCCTCCCACCCCGGGTGTTGGGGCAGCAATTCCTAGATGCACTTGGGCTCCCCTCCCCCACTTTGCCCCTCATCCAGCCGAGTTGTCAACTCTTAACAAGGAAGCAGAAAGACTGGGGAAAGGGTATTTATCAGGCAGTCGGCGGTTCAGCAGGCGGTCGGGCGGCTCGGGGGTCTCCACACACAGTCACGCAGACACACACCCCTTCAGGTGTGTCCCCTCTCCCTGCTCACCTAAGGCCACCTCGCAGGCTTTGCGCAGCTGAGAGTGATGCGCTTTCTTCACTTCCTTATCGGCCAAAATCTTCTCCAGGGCCCGGGTCAGAAACATGTTTTTCGTCTTCTTCCCTTCATACATGGACGCGGAAGAAGGAAGCGGCGGCGGCAGTAGCGGCTCCGGACCCGCGGCCGGAGGAGGAGGAAGAGGAGGAAGAGAAGGGAGAAAGAGCAGCAGGACAAGGAGGGTGGGGGCGGGGAAGGCGAGAAGGGCAGGAGCAGGAAGGGGCGGAGGGAGAAGGGGCAGAGCCGGAGGGTCGGGTCGGGGTGGGGTGGGGTGTGGTGGGGGGAGAGCCGGCTCCCGGCAGCCCCGCTTTAGCACCCAGGGCCTCGGGCGCCACCGCCGTCGCTGCTGCCGCTGATGCTTCCTCGTGGGGAGGAGGAGGCTGACGGCTGAGGCCGGCGTGGGGCGCTGGAAAGCCCGGGCTTGAGGTGAGGGACGCCGGCAACTCAAAGGCCCGGCCTTGGTGGGGTCTCTCTGGCTACTATGGAGATCCGAGCCCGCTGCTGCCGCTGCTGCGGACCCGCCTCCATCACCACCGACCCGTCCCGGCCGCCATGTTGGGAGGAAACGACGCGTCACGCAGCGGCTGAACGGAACGGCTGCAGAAGAGGAAGCGGCGGCGGCGGCGGCAGCGCTTCTCAGCCCCAGAGCAGCCGCGGTGGCAGCGGTAGCCGCGGCGGTAGGAGCCGGGAGCTGAGGGGTGCGGGGGCAGGCCGAGCCGCAGAACTACGGTGGCTCAACAGGGACTCATCGCCCCTCCCTGCGCGCGTCCCGGGGCTGGGAGGAGGTGTGCTGAGGTTGTTGCGAACCTGCGGGCCGGCCCCCCGGATGGCGCATGCTGCGTCCTCTCCGCCTCTCACAGTGATTTTCTTGCGTGGACGTCCTCCCCGGGAAAAAGAACCGCGTGGACGCATCACGACTACTTTCTTCGGCCGCCGCCGGTTCAACTCTGCTGCAGCCTGAGCCATTCAGCACATGGAAGTGTCACCCCCACACCCACTGCCGGTGGAGCGCCACTCGTGCCACGGTTCCCCCCAGCTGCACCTCCTTTCATACACACCCCCGATCCAAGGTCTGGACACCTCAGCGGAGGCGCGTCCTTGGCAAGGGCAAAATAAATCAAATTAACTTGGATTCAGAGAAACTAGTTCTTTCCTCTCAGTTTTTCAATCCATGCACCCCATGGAAATCCAATCCCCGAGACTGTAGGGTCCCTTCCAACTCCAGTCTCAAGTTTGGCTAAAGCTTGCATTGCCCCATTATAATTTTGTGATTATGAGCCCTTTAATAGAGGAGAAAGCCGTTTCAGAGAGTTTTAAGGCAATGTCAAAATCACGGCATTTTGCATGCATACTGGAACTCAAGTGAAACAGCACCTGGGGGAAGGAAATAAGTATATTCTTCACTGTCTGGAGTTGATAGAAGCTGCAAACTAAAATCAGAAACCAAACTATTACAGCGTTACTTTCTGGAAAATGAATTAACCCATGGCTCCCTATTATTAGGAAGTCACTCCGTTTCATTCCTTTTTTATTCCCCTCCAGTGACTTAATTTTTCAACTTTGTGGATTGATTTCTGTCTTAAGTCTCTTGCATTCATACAAACTCTCGGTAACTCAGGTATAGCCCTGGAGGATTTAGATTGTGATATGGTGCAATCGGGATATGGGACGGGGTAAGGGGATGGGATTAAAAAAAAAAAAAAGTTGGTTACCTTGAATTAGACAAGAATAATGTTTTAGAAAACATTCTCTAAAGGTAATACTAAGGACAAAAATTAGAGGCATAAAACCGAATGGAAAAGGGAACAGTGAGAATTTGTATGCCACAAAATACATAGGCAATAACAGATTGACTAGCTAAATAATGATTTTGATTTTTTTTACAACATAAAATGGACAAATCTGAGTGAAACAATATTTAATTTTGGGGAGTAATTTTGTGCATGTTTTTGGTGAAAAGAGTTGTCAAAGATGACATGATGTGCTCATTCAGCTAAAGTAAATGAGAAAGCCGCCTGAGATGAATTTTTCGATTATTCTGTTCTTGTTAAGTCCCACAAATGAGTTTATAAAAAAGTACCTGTCTAGGTTTCTTAAGTGCTACAAAACAACTGCCTCCAAGGTTGGAAGTAACAATATTGAACTCATATCAAATTAAATAGACTATTTCAGATAACAATACTTTATAATATAAAGATTGTTCTTTTTTTTTTTTTTAATTCTACCACATCTATTTAAATAAGAAACATGATCCTGGTATCTACTTATATTTGAATCTACTATTTTTCAAAACATGCAGATATGAAATCATTTTCTGTTTTTCAAATTTTTTTTTTGCTTTTGTTATTTGGTTAGCCTTCTAGTTATTGACTCCATTTTTGGCTTTCAGCATTTGTCCTTTCGTTTTCAACTGTGATGTACACATACAGCCTCAGGTTTTTTTTTCTCATATTCCCCTTCCCTCCCCATCTTTTTTTTTGTCCCTACTGCTCTACAATATGCACGTTGCAAAAAGGAATATTTAGGCTTGATATAAGAAAAAAGCTGTAACAATTATAGCTATTCCACAGTGAAATGGGTTTGCTGTTAGAGAGAATAAGTTCCCCCCTTACATAGATCTTCTAGCAAAAGCTGGATCAAATGCCAGTCTCTTTAACTATGTCCTAAGGTCACCTGCAACCAAGTTTGTGAATTCTTTCTCCTAAAACTTATCCCTCTTCCTAACTACTCTGTAACATGGATTCTATTTCCACAACATCTCTTACATTAACTTCCTTCCTTCCTTTTTTTTTCTTCTCCGTTTTTTCTTCCTCCTTTCTTTTTCATCTTTCTCCCAGTTTCCTTTATTTTCCCCCCCTTCTTTTTCCTTCCTTTTTTCCTTTTTCCCTAACATCCTTACATTTCTTCCCTCTTCCTTTCTTTCTCTTTCTTTCCCTTTCTTCAGCTTAATCCTCAATTTTTCTTTCTTTTCATTCCCCAATTGATAAATGATCAAAGAATATAAACAGGAGGCAACTTTCAGATGAAAAAATCAAATCTATAGTTACATGAAAAAAATATCTAAATCACTATTGATTAGAGAAATGCAAATTAAAACAATTCTGAGGTATCTATCAAATTGGCTAGTATGACAGAAAATGACAAATGTTGGAAATAATGTGGAAAAATTGGGACAATAATGCACTGTTGGTAGAGTTGTGAAGTGAACCAATTATTGTGGAGAAGAATTTAGAACTATGCCCAAGAAGCTATAAAACTGCATAGCTGTGATCCAGAAGTACCCCTACTAGGTCTGTATCTCAAGGAGATATTAAAAAAAAAAAAAGGGGAGGAAATGGCCTACATGAAATATAAATATTATATATAACATATATGTAAAATATATAGCAGCTCTTTTGTGTTGATGAAGAATTGGAAATTGAGGGTTTACCTATCAATTGGTTGTTGTGTATGATGGTGGATTGTGATGTATGACTAAACAAGTTATGATGTATGAATGTAATGGAATACTATTGTGCTATAAGAAATAATAGGCAAGCAGATTTCAGAAAAAACAGGGAAAATTCACATGAATTGAAGCAAAGTAAAATGAATAGAACTAAGAGAACATTATATATTGCAACAATGTGTTGCACACACATTGCAACACATGCATTGACTTAATTCTCAGCAATACATCAATCCAAGACAATTCCAAAAGAAATTATATCCATATTCAGAGAAAGAACTGATGGAACCTGAATGTAGATCAAAACATATTAATTTTACTTTGTGTATGTGTGTTTTTTCCCTTTTATTCTGCTTCTTTCACAATTTGACTAATGTGGAAATATTTTATATGCCTCCAAGTTTATCACCTCTCATCTGGACTATTGTAACAGCTTCTAATAGGTATTTGATATGTCTGACACAAATCTGATCATGTTACTCCCCTCATTAGGAATCGGTGATGGCTTCCTAGTGTGTCTAAGATGAAATATAAACGCCACTACTTGGCATTCAAAGCCTTTCATAATCTCATAGTGGCTTCTTTCCAGACTGATTTCACATTCTTTCCCCTTACATACTCCATGTACCAAACAAACTAATCTGCCTTACATCACCCATGTGTGACATTCCATGTCTTCTACAACCTGTCTTGTGTCTGGAATTCACTTCTATCTCACCAGCATGACTTAGAATACCTAGCTTCCTTCAAAATTCAGTTCAAGTACTATATTATAAGTCCTTCCTAAAACCTCCAGATTCATTTAAACCTTTCTGAGCCTCAGTTTCTTCATCTACAAAGTAGAGCTGAGCTAGACATTCTAAGGTCCCTTTTTGTTCTAAGGATTTATAATTTATTCTAAAGAAATGTGCTATTATAGCAAGTAGTTCTCAAAGACTGCCGACAGAATACAAGATCTGGCAAGTTATCACCAATTGCAAAGACTTCAAGTATACACCCAGTAATGGGTCTATATAGTAATGTGTCTATTATCTTAGTACCAGCCTAGCTAAGTTCAGACATACTTTTTAAAAGGTTGGCAACGAACTGATAGTTATTTTGGCCACAGGAATTTGTGAAGGCTACCTGGAAAGCTATCTGGAAAAAGAATGCCCATTGTTCAGACTTTAATGTTCAATTGGTGGACAACCTGTCAAACTCATCTATCAATACATATGTGTGTATGTATACATACACACATGTACATAGATATGTAGGCATATATAAGGTGTGCACATGGATATATGTGTTGTGTGTGTATGTATATATCTTGAACAAACACTGCAAATAAACAATTGGGCCTAGAATTTAGCAGGAAAAGAACAAGCTGGATTATCTGGAAAATTTCAAAGCATTTAAAAAATATATTCACAGATTCTTCCCTGACATGAAAGACCATTTTTTTCATGCTGATATATTAAAGATAAAGCTGTATCATTGAGGTGTGTTTCAATTGGATCATTAGAATATGTAGCTATACCTCCAAAAAGGCATTAATAAGCCAAGTCAATCATTCTGAAAGACTATTCTCTTTCCCTGTCCCCCTGCCAAATTGATTTTCGTCTACAATCAACCCTATTTGATTCCAGTTAGTCAAACATTTTCATATCAATTTTATTACCATGAAATTTGTATCTATCTTCTACTTGGCCTATCATGAGACTTTTTGTCAAATGCTTTTTAATATGTCACTGGCAATTCCATGAACTATCACTTTATTTGTTTTGACAAAAAAGAAATTACCTTGGTTTATACAACCTGTTATTAAGAGCCAGTGCTGGCTTGACATGAGTACTTCTTCCTTTTATAAGTCCCCTAAAATCATTTTTTAATTAGTGTGCTCTATAATTTTACCAAATATGGTAAACCACATTCCATTTCTATATATTTGCTCTTATCTCTTATATCTGGCACCACCTATCCCCAAATTCTCTGTTAAAGTGCTTTTCTTCCTGAAACCACTAGGAGCTATCCCTTTATGAAAGCTATACTAGCCCACATCTCTTCATATTTCCCATAGATCTTGGCTTGCCCCTTAATGTATGTTTATTCAATTTTAATTTGAATTCTCAGTCTAAAGATTCTTCTTGTTCAAGGAAATAGAAACAAAATATGCATTGCTGATTTTTTCTTTTCCTTGGATTGTCTATTATCTTTGTTCTGTCTGCTTTAGACAAGAGTCTCATCCTTTTCATTAATCTTCTTACTCTTCAAACAGCTTTAAAAAACCCTTTTAGTTGTAATCAATACTTTTTTTCCCCCAAGTCTTAGTTATTTCATAACAGGTTTTTAACTTTTCTGATTTACCCTGGTTCTTACATGACCTGTCTCCTTCCTTGTTAGGTCAAACTACCTATTAATTAAAAATGTTGACAGTTATAAATGCCAAAATGTCATTGCTTCATTTAACTGTTCTTCCTAGCCAAGGATGTGCAAAAGTAGCTCCAAAAGGGAAAAAAAATCCCTACTATTACTAGTAGTAGCTAAATTTCATACAGTAAGTTAGAATTTTAAAATACTTTGTATTTATCAATTTCATTTGATTGTCACAAAAATTTTGTAATCTTGGTATATTGGGCTTTCATTATTATTATTTTATAATTGAGGAAATTGAGTCTTATAGATAGTGGCTTGTCCAGCCTTTATAATGGCAAAGATGAAATATATAAATCCAGAATTTCTGACTCCAAGTCTTAAATTCATCTCACTATACCCTACTTTTCATTTGGACTAATTTGGAACTTCTTGATAGAGTAAATCATAGAACATTAGGATGAGGAGTCAGGATTTAGAGTTAGAAAGCACTTCAATGATCATCTGTCTCATCCCTTCATTTTACAGATGAGAAAACTGAGTCCTAGAAAAGTTAAGGGACCTATCAGAAGTCATATAGTTTGTAAACAATAGAGTTAGTGGTGGGGTGCAGCAATAATCCTAAAGTCCCTTGATCTTGGTAGTATTGTAGTTCCACAAACATTGCTGGCTGTCAGATAACAATCTGTTGGTCAGTGATAACAAAGTTTCTGAAACAATAGTGAGTTACATACCAGACAATCAGTAATATAAAACACTTAGTTTCTTTCTTTTTCCTATAAATTTATCTTCTTGCTACTGATTCTTTGGAGCAAGAAGATAAAAGAAGAAATTTAGCTTGCTTTAATTGGTGTTACAATAATAATAAACTTTGCCCTTTGACTTGAAGATGGGCCTGAATCTACAAATTCTTTTGAGAAAACTCACAACACTGATCTGGAACTCCAGCCTTTTTTGAGATCTCCTTTGAACCTCAACATTTGGTGGCCTATATGGAGAGAGAGTCTGGTTTTCCTTAGCCTCACCTCACTCTTGTCAAGGTAGGCTCTCCTTTTTTTCTCCTTCTATCTTATAGCTAGGACACCCCAAGAACCTAGGAAGATTTGTGGGATTCTTAGGAGCTCCACACTCAGCAAACTTTCCTTGACTGGGGATGCTTGGTCTTGGGAAATCCTGACTAGTGAACCATTTTGACACCTTTTCAACCTCCCTGGGATTCTGGAGGAGGCAAGGTACTAAAGGAATAGAAATTTTATAGCTTTTGGCAAAAATGGGACAGTCTTCTTCCATGTCATTTTGTCTGTGTCTGCATCTCTGTGCAGAATGTCTGTGTCATGTCATTTTTGTGAGCTAGATTTTAATTTAATTTAATTTAAAATGCAGCAATATTTAAAACACAAATTTTATGCTGTAGTTAGAACATTGGGAAAAATTTCTTAACCTCCCTGACTCCCACTTTAAAAAGAAAAAATCCTGACTTTTTTTCCCCTGTATTCCCCAGTTTTGGCCAAGCTGGGGGCTACAGAAATAAAGTTAATTAATTAAATAGGACTGCTAAAATAACATCTTAGAAGATTCTCAAGTTTTGGAGAGCAAAGATTAAGGAGTTTGGCAATTATTCATTTTAATATTGCAAGAAAAAAAATTTCCTTAGACAATGGAGATGATTCCAGGAATTTACCCCATTCTGAAAGAAGAGAGTGGAAAAAAGGTAAATAGCAACTTTTTGCTAACCCTTACTTGACTCCTATCTTATGGAGTCTCCTTCTGCTCCTTTTGGAAAAGAAAATATGGTTCACTTTACATAAAGGCTAAGCTAGCACTCCAGAAGCTAGCACTCTTTCCACAATCCTGATCAATCAGCATGCTTCACTCCCCAGAGTCCTGAGTGTATCTTAGTTGTGAGGATTGCAATTAAGTTTGATGTAGCCCATGTCCCTCGGTTAGCCTCTCTCATCTCAGATCAGATTAAGAAAAGACAATGCTGAAGAACTATAGGGACATTCAAATTCTGCTCCACCTGTAGAAATGGGGGAAGCAGCAATAGCAGTGGGGACCCCCACACATACCTTGCCCAAGCACCTCCCCAACCGAGCTTGGGGGTGGGGCTTGGAGTGGAATGAGTATCAGGCCCCATGGTCAGCATTCCTTGAGCCCAGGCACCTAAAACTACCATCAAAGGGAGATCATGGCACCAGCTATCCCAGTCTTTAGCAGGTTCTGTCCAGCAAGTGCCTGGGAAGAATCCAGGTGCCCCTGGTAGCATCAAGCATGCTAGTGTGAAGTGGGAAAGCTAGTCAGCCTCTGTATTTGGTAAGTCCACCATTCTCTGTTTTGGTTGCAGAAATGTATTACCAATGAAATTTATGACAAATTATTTTATCTTTGCCCAGCTTTCTGATTTATAAGGAGAAATAATAATGGGTGTTGTGAAGATCATGATTGCAAAAGTGCTTAGCATAAAGCAAATACTATATAAATGTTAGCTATTTAATTGGATATAATTGCTTCATATTTGATAACTTTATATGTGTTTTAGATGTGATTAATATACAATGCTAATGTTGAAATAAATGGTGTGTGTGTGTGTGTGTGTGTAAAGTAATTTGGAAGCAGATTCAACTAAATTAAAGTTACCATGTCTGAGCTTCCCAGAACTAGGAGGATAGTACACAGAGGAAAGAGTCTCTTTTTCTTCCTTCTCCCTTCCCTCCTTTCTTGACTGCAGTGGGGATACATGGATGAAGAGGTTTGTGTGAGAGAGAAAATATACGCAGGTCAGCAAAGTTTGTTATTTTAGATATGATAGCTTTGATCAAAGCCTACTAAAGAGATATGCAAGCTGTAATTTATTTCCCCCAACAATGTTAATTGAAGATTTAGGAGTTTGAGAACTTTAGGAAAACATAAAAGCAGTTCGCTGCTACTTTAAAAACTATAGCAAGAACAGCCTGCTTTTTTGCATTATTGAATTAGACTTCTGGATGTCCTGTCAGTAAAAAACTGGCATTTACGCCTTTCCTAGCAGCTCACAAAAGAGAAATGATTTTGTGTGAATTGGAAAATAACCAAATGATAATTTAGTTTGACTGGAACATTTAATTAGAATTTAGAGAATCTCATAAACTAATTTAAAATAACTTTTAAAAATGATGTGTATGTTAAAATTTGAAACTTGGGTGTAAATTATATGAGACCCCTATTCAGTTTTGTGATAGATTCTATTCTATTTCAATTTTAAGAATTATCTTGTTTTCTCCCTAAAACAAAAGGGAAACTTATTTAAGGGCACAGAAGGGGAAACCAGAACCTTCCCTGAGAACTTCCAAAGCTGTAAGAGCTTGGGGACAGAATAAACTGAACAATTAAAAGAAGATGGAAAGTTTATTTGGCCTTGATAATCCTGTTTTATAATGTTTGTAAATATAATTTAGGGAATTAGATATTTCCACTTTTGGTATAAACTTAAGAGGGAATTACAACTAAGACTATTTGCCTATTGTGAAAATTCTAAGACTGTTAACTAAGTATTTTGGAGTTATTGGTGTCATATTAAACCTAAAATTAGTAATTACTTGTGTGGGACAAGAGGAATGAGGTCAAAGTGTATAACACTCTTCACCCCCTTCACAAAGTGTGGGGAAGTATCAAACAGTATAGCCTATGAAAGCTGATAGTTGGAGTAGACAAGCTCAGCCCTGTCTCTGAGATCTCTGTCAACTCCCCTTAATTTATAAGCTTGTAGTTATCTTTAAACCATCAGTGGAGACAAATCATCAGCCCTGAAAAATAAAGTTTTTTTGGGATGTATAGTCTCCAAACAAAGAATATGTTTACTAAAAATCTATAAGCTTCTTTATTATATAGAAATGATTTCTAATGATTGATCTTTGCACCAGGATGAGTTTAAACTCAAGAAGAAGAATAGAAAAACATGTTAAAGATGTTAAGCAAAATTTCCTATATGTGTGAGTCTTGGTAAAATTCTATTGCTTATTGCAACTTCATGAGAATAAAAATAAAGTATTAGCCTTAGGCTATGATTAGTAGAATTTAACTGATATTTTGAGTTTTGAATTTGGGTATGATTGTTTGATGGATCATTAAGTCAGTAACCCACCATTTGAGAGAAATAACATGTTACTCAGAGGAATGCCATCCTGAATTGTCACAGTAAACATCTGACTGAACAAGAGCTGGGAGGACAACCTTGGTCTCTGCTCAAGGTCATATCCTTCTTTCTCAGTTTCCCAATTCTGTTTCTTGGTTTCCCAACTAATTCCCGAGTCTGGCTATAAGGTGGAATTATTACTGCATGATTGGTGTTCATCTGTGACCATTATATAAAGCCAAACAGAGCTACAGATGCTTTATCCTGTCATGTATGTGTTCTCAGCTGAAGCCTGAAGAATCTGTTTTGATTATTATAATTATATTATAATCATTATTATATATTATACACATTATAATACATAATATTATAATGTGTATAATATATATTATAATTATATCCTTGAGCAGTTGAAATCATGTGCACAAAACAAGTATGTAAGATCTTGTTTTCCATCTGAAAATATATAGTTATTATATCGTAAATAATTAGGTAAATGAGTATTTGCCCTAGTCATACCTGTATGAAATTAGGTCCCTAAATTGAAACAGTGTTTATGGTACCTGTTATTCCATTGATTATTGAAACAAAATCTTCATGATTTAGAGAATTTAAGTGCAATCAGTTTTTTTAGTGGAATATAACTTAATGGAATATTTTGTGTTACATCAATGAATAGTTCATTTTATTCAAGTTTATTACTAGTGTGAAAATAACATCTGTTTGTACTATGTGGTACAGACATGTGTTTTATAAGTGACCCTCCCAAGTCTTTTACTCTAGAAGTAGAAAGCCTCTACTTGCAAGGATGTTGCTACTCATGTTCCTTTGCCAATTGTTATTCAACCTTTTTGTGGGCTTTGTCTCTTCTAGGCTCCAAACCATGAACTTTTCAGTACTTGTTCAACTGGAATATTACCTGCTACCTAATTCTGAGATTCAGCACTCCCTGGATGCTGCTGCTACCATCTTCAAGTCACTTGTCTCCCCTCCTCAGTCTAGATCCCACTAAGCAAGGTCAACTCTATATCCCTTATCAGCCTGAAGTAGCTCCAGAAAAGGGACCTTTGTCCCTTTGTCCCAAATGAATTTGGGTCCCAATTGTTAGAGCAGGGGAATGATACTATGCAGCTTCTAGGTGGAAATGGCCTTGGAAGTGATGTAGTTAAAAATGATATATTTCTTCCCCTAACTTCTAGGGAAAATGTAGTGATAACCCTAAGGTCCTCTGGTCTTGGGAGTGCTGTTGTGCCACAAACATTGCTGGCCATTAGATAACAATTTGTTGGTTAGTGATAACAAAGTTTCTGAGACAATAATGAGGTGCATATCAGACCACTCCTAAACTTCATTTCTAAGTCATAAAATTAGTTTAACAATAATATGAAGCACTTGGTCTCTCTTACTTTTTTCTATAAATTTATCTTCTTGCTCCTGGTTCTTTGCTAACTTTTTTGGAATTTAGTCTGCTTTAATTTTCATTATAATTATAACAAACTTTTCTCCTTGACTTGAAGATGGATCCAAGCCCGCAAATTCTTTTGAGACATCTTGCACTATTAATCTGAAACCTCAGCCTTTTGAGGGGTTTCCTTTGAATCCCAACATTAGGATTCAAACTTAGATCCTATGCCCTTAAGTTCAGTACTGCTATGCTACAGCATTTCCTCATGAATATGAGAGTACTTGATAAGATGCCATTTGATTCTCTATTCTCAAGTTTTGAAATTGTAGTGTTTTTAGGCAATACTGTTTTTGATTATTTTATAAATCTTTTCAAAATCTTCAAGAACAGTCTGAAAACTGGTAAAGTATTACATATAACAAATTCATAAATGTGAGTAACCCATGAAATAAAAACTTCTACATGATCTTCATTTCCACTGGAGAGAATTTAATTGTTATTTTCATTGCGTTATATAATTTTAAATAATATTCATTGAAAGTTTATGGTACTTTAGTGCCATAATTAATCACCATTATGATTCAACAAATCCCTATTAATAATGTTTCAGTTTATTTTTTCTTCACTGGAAAGCGTGAGGAATATTATGGGGTTGGTAGAAGAATCCTACAAGTTTATAGCTAGTAATTGTAATAAATAGAAATACAATATCAATTTCAAATCACAGTGGGTAATTCATATCCCAGAACTATTTATACAATTATCATCAATTATCTTTGCAGAAAAATCAGATCAAAAAGAAAAAAAAGAGAAAGAAAACAAAATGAAAGCAAAACAACAAAAAGAGTGAAAATGCTATGTTATGATCCATACTCAGTTTCTCCCAGTCCTTTCTCTGGCTCTCTTCATTGTGATAAGTAGCAGTCAGTTAATTGTATTTAATGAAAGTTCAATAAATATCAAAATATTCATAGCAAAACTCTGTGGCAGTAATGAATTATATAACTCTAAGACCCATTCCCCCAAAGATGAATGGGGAAAATATATGAATAATTATCAAAAGAATAACAAACTATGATTTGCTATTTGAAAATATGCTCTAAATCACTAATAATAAGAAAAACACAAATTGAAATATCTCAGAAGTTTTACATCCTGAAAATTGGCAAAGATGACAAAAACCAGGAATAGTTGAATGGCTGTTAGCAGCAAAGTGGTATAGTGAATAGAATGCTGTGTCTGAAGTCAGTAAGACTCATTTTCTTGAATTCATAATTAGTTCTGGACATTAAGTCTATTGCTAGTATTTTATTTCAGGAAGAATAAGGGAGAAACATGGGAAATAACTAGGAACTCAAGGGAATAAATTGCAAAGATTATCTGGAAATAAAGATCAGAGGGAATTCGGAATTTTAAAGCTATGAAGCACCTTAGAGCAAATGTAGCCCAATCTCCTAATTTTATGGATGAAGAAATTCACATCCAGAGAAATAAAGTGATTTTGATAGCATCTTCTGATGGAAGAATCAGAATTCAAAGGTAGGTCTCCTGATTCCAAATAATTTTCTATTGTGCCATGCTAGATTTCCAGTAAACATTGTCTTAGTGTTACTTTTTCCTTTCTTTCTCTAGTACCTGACACTGTCTTACACATAAGGGATACTTAATAAATGCATGTTGGATTAAATTAACATTTCCTTAAGTCAGTTTAATAATAGAGCTGATTATAAGACAAATAAGAATGGTTCCTCTAGGTCTAAGTAATTTGGAATGTTTATTGCCAGCCCTACTACAAATCACTTGAGAAAGTAGACAGGAAAAGACAAAGGAAGTAGCACTACAAAAATCTCACATACACACACAATGTATCTAATCATCCTACCATCTATTTGCCAAAGCAAAAAGAGTGGGATTATTCTGTCCTTGCTCATACCTTTTAGCCGAGACTGTATATTTTGTGAGGCCTTTTCCTAACCTTTTGATGTTATGTTAATCTGATTTCAGCTTTATAAAAATGTTGATTGAGGAGCACTTTGTGATTTGCTCTGGACCTCAACCTTAGTAGATTCTTTTTTTTTTTTTTTTAAATAAAGCTTTTTATTTTCAAAACATGCATAGATAATTTTTCAACATTGACCCTTGTATAGCCTTGGGTTTCAGATTTTCCCCTCCCCCCCACCCTTTCCCCTAGATGGCAAGCAATTCAATATATGTTATACTTATTAAAATATATGTTAAATCCAATATGTGTAAACATATTTATACAATTCTCTTGTTGCACAAGAAAAAATCAGATCAAAAAGGAATGAAAATGAGTAAAAAAACAAAATGCAAGCAAATAACAACAAAAACAGTGAGAATATTATGTTGTGACACTCAGACCCCATAGTCCTCTCTCTGGTTCTCTTCATCACAAGATCACTGGAACTGGCCTGAATCATCTCACTGTTGAAAAGAGCCACATCTGTCATAATCTTGTTGCTGTGTACAATGATCTGATTCTGCTCATTTTACTTAGCATCAATTCATCTAAATCTCTCCAGGCCTCTCTGAAATCATCCTGCTGATCATTTCTTACAGAACAATAATATTCCATAATATTCATATACCACGATTTATCCAGCCATTCTCCAATTGATGGGCTTCAATTCATTTTCCAGCTTCTAGCCACTACAAACAGGGCTGCCACAAATATTTTGGCACATATAGATCCCTTTCCCTTCTTTAGTATCTCTTTGGGATATAAGCCCAGTAGAAACACTGCTGGATCAAAGGGTATGCACAGTTTGATAACTTTTTGAGCATAGTTCCAAATTGCTCTCCAGAATGGCTGGATGTGTTCACAATTCCAACAATGTATTAGTGTCCCAGTTTTCCCACATCCCCTTCAATATTCATCATTATTTTTTCCTGTCATCTTAGCCAGTCTCAGAGGTGTGTAGTGCTATCTCAGAGTTGTCTTAATTTGCATTTCTCTGATCAATAGTGATTTAGAGCATTTTTTCATATTATTAGAAATGGTTTTAATTTCTTCATCTGAAAATTGTCTATTGATATCCTTTGGCCATTTATCAATTGGAGAATGGCTTTGAATTCTTATAAATTTGAGTCAATTTTCTATCTGTTTTAGAAATGAGGCCTTTATCAGAACCTTTAAATGTAAAAATATTTTCCCAATTTATTCCTTCCCTTCTAATCTTGTCTGCATTAGTTTTGTTTGTACAAAAACTTTTTAACTTAATATAATCAAAATTATCTATTTGGTGTTCAGTTATGAGTTACAGTTCTTCTTGGACACAAATTTCTTCCTTCCCCGCAGATCTGAGAGATAAATTATCCTATGTTGTTCTAATGTGATTATAATGTTACTCTTTATATCCAAATAAGGAACCCATTTTGACCTTATCTTGGTATGTGGTATGTGGTTTGTGTGAGTCAATACTTAGTTTCTGCCATATTAATTTCCAATTTTCCCAGCAGCTTTTGTCAAATAATGAATTCTTATCCCAAAAGCTGGAGTCTTTGGGTTTGTCAAACACTAGTTTACTATAGTCATTGACTATTTTGTCCTGTGGACTTAACCTGTTCCATTGATCCACTACTCTATTTCTTAGCTAGTACCAAATGGTACTTGGTAGATTAGTAAATTCTTGGTAGATTGGTAAACTTGGTACATTCTTGACAAATAATATGCTTTGACCCATAAAAGCAGTGAACTGCTTGAGTCCATTTCTTAAGCCTTAGAAACCAAAATTCAGGGCCTCTAATTAATGCCCAGGTCTACATCTTGTAATTTGTGTGAAATGTTACTTTATACAATGTAAAGTAATTATAACTGGTAGGAAATTCTGCATGTTGAAACCACAGACTAGTACAGAAACACTTCCTGGTTTCCAACAATCCACTCAATAGGGGAAGTATTGGTTAATAATGTATGTAAAATAGCAAAGCTTAAATTTTATTATTGTCTTGTTACATAAATTCCTTCATTATAAAGAATAGATAGATACATAATTACTGAGGATATTGCTTTCATATGCTTGACTTGAAGAATGTAGAGTCATGTGGAGGGAAATGAAGATGAATATTGCATCTGAGATTTTCCTCACATTTTTCAATAATATTTTCACTCCAAAAGAGAAGGCAGGGCGTTCCTATCTCCCCAAAACTCTTGGCAATATTCATTAATCTTTGAGATGTTAAAATTTATTTAGTAAACAAAAATGGCAAGACTAATTACAATCTAGGTATTCTAAAATTCATTCATTTTTTATAAAGAAATTCATTGTTGCTAAAAAGAGCCTCTAAAAAACAAAAGGCTTTATAGTGGGTACATATAAGAGTTTGAAATGTGTTATTCACATTTAGGGTTTCCTTTCCTTTCAAGTTTCAGGGTTTATACTTAAGCATCCTTGTTTTCAAAAGTAGATTAATAAGTATTTTGTGCCCAATTTTACACTGGCATTTCTCTAGGATTTTGAAGTGATATTGTGAATACCAATAACTTTGTAATACTAGTCATGACAATGGCAACAGAGGACTCCATCCAAAAGTTCTTAAGTGGACACTGATGATAATAGGTTGATGGTGGGAGAGGGAGAGAAGAGAGAGAGGCAGACAGAGACAGAGACAGAAAGAGACGAGACAAGAGACACACACAGAGACAGAGACAGAGATAGACAGGTAGAAAATTCTGCAGAGAGAAAGAGAGACTGGGGGAGAAAAAAAGAGAAAGGAAAAGAAAGACAGAGACAGAGAGACATACAAAGAGACAGAAACAGAGATAGAGAAAAAGAAAGAGAGAGACAGAGTGCTTAAAATATGTCAGGCACAGTTCTAAGCCAAACCATTTGCTAGTTATGAAGTCAGCAATGTCAAAGGTGTGATGTTTATAAAGTGTTAAGTCAGTGGAGACCAGAAGCAGCAGAAAAAAACAAGTTTGGAATTAAGAGTCAGCAAAATAAGGTTATTGGGATACATAAAGAATCATAGGAAGATTTATATGAATTTATGCAGAGAGAAATAAACAGAATCAAAAGCATGGTATTCACAGATAACATAGAATTAGATGTTCAAATGGGTTTGAACCCATACAAAAGGGATATTAACAAACCTGATTTCCAAATCTGATTCAGTAAAGAAATGTGTTGATATTCTTTTTGAGTGCAGGAACTCGGGGCTAACCTTCCTCTTCTAGTGTTCTGTGGACAAGCTACTTGCCTTACAAATAGACTTTAGGGGAAACATGTAAATTCTTTAAGCATTGTACATTCATTCAAAATCTAGGGAAAGTAGGATGGTAAGAGGTATGAGGATGAGGAGAGAAGAGTGAATATATATGTATGTTGTCTCCTACCCATTCTAGAAAGTGGCCAAAAAGATAGTTTTACTTTTAATTTAACCCTTTTTAAAATCTGTTCACAAAAGAGACTGCATTCAAATAATAAAAATAAGTGAAGGGTGGAGAGAGGAAAGGGTCAGGAAAAATACAGTTTTTTATTTCCTTCTCAAAAATCGTGTGTTTAGCTGTATAATAAATGATTACACACAGGAGGTAATATACCAGTGCTCACAGATCACAGAACTAGATAATATGCTAAGGGAATCTGAAAGCAGAGCAAGTAATGCTAAACTAAAGATCTGGAGATATCCTGCCTGGATAGAAAGTTAAGGACTTCATTTTTTTTTTTTTTTTTTTGATAAGCATTACGTTAAAACTTAGTTAAACTAAGTTAAAAGCAAAGAATAACAAATGAAATACTTTGTCAGATTAAAGGGCTCAAACATCTTGCTTTTTAGGACAAATAGTTTGATTCACTTTCTAATTTAACTGAGGAAGTTTCATTTTATTCATATAATTCTCTGTCTCCAAATGGGTTCTGAAACAGTTCAGTAACTTGGTACTTCCTGGGTTAAGGAACCTCAGTTGTTTCATTAGTAACTATCCAAATGTAAAAACAGACAGGTTAAACCAGTTTAGTAGATTCTATTTCCCAAGTGATTTCCACAGTGGAGGTGAGTTTGTCTAGAGAGACAGATCGTGGTCTTTGTCTTGTCATAGAAATTAAGTGAATATTTATATCTGTGTTGTCTTTCAAATAGTATCATTAAGTTAACTCTTATTTATACTCCCTACTACTGCCCATCTCACTCAACTCATAGAGTTGTTTCTACAAGTTCTATTTCTCCACTTGATTTTGCAACTCGTATTGCTAGTGACTGTGATGTAATAGTGGCCAGCTGCAAGAGCAGCAGCAACAATTGCTGGAGAAATGTTTCCTGATTTTTTTCAATCTGCAACATCTCTGTGAGTTTTCCAGGGTAGATTGCGCTTGTGGAAGTTGGAGAGAGAAGTCACTTTCTTTTTTTCCACCTATAATTATGTACCACTCTAGCTATCCAAATCTGAGAGACAGGGTTAGGGGGTGGGGAGAAGTTGGCAGACAGAGACAGCCTCCTGTCTGATAGACATGCAGAGAGAGACACAGAGACAAAAAGAAATAGAAGAGACACATAGAGAGTAGAGATAGAGATAGAAAGATAAAAATAGACACAGAGAGATGGGGACACAGAGACAGAGACAAAGAGAGAGAATTATAGAGACAGATATACAGAGATAGAGACAGAGAGAAACACAGAGGGAATGGAGAAGAAATGGAAAGATAATTAAAAACGATCACAGTTATGAAACTCACACTATAGTGTTAATTCAGAGTCAAGGAGAGTTATACTGATAATCAATAGCTATAGTTCACAATAAAAATTAATGTTGCAAAATGTATTGTGGATCTCCTTTGAGAGACAGCAGGGACTATATTCAAGTCCTGTACTTGTGGGTGTCCACAGGCAACTTGCTTAACTTCTCAGGGCCCCCAGACGACTCTATAACACCATAAGTTACAGATGAGTTACCAATCTGCATTGGTGGAGGAGGTTTCAAAGCTGATAAAATCACGGGAACAGGCAAAAAAAAAAAAAAAAAAAAAAAAAAAACCACCCAAAGCGAAATAGTACAAGATAAAACGTGAGAGATACAAAACAAGGTCATTTTGTTGCAATAAAACACGCATACAAATATGCATATGTATCCATCACCACCCTTGCTCTCCTCAGTACCATGGAACCCACTATCTTGGGCCATCCACTTAACAAAAAACCTGACCAAGAAGAGTGAGCAAATCTATAGGATTCATCTATTCAAAAACCAATTAGTAAATATGAACTATGTACAATGTTAATATAAGGCACTTTCTGTTGGGGGTTGTTTCCAACTGTTTGCGACTCTATTGGGGTTTTCTTGACAAACATACTGGAATAGTTTGCTATCTCCTCATTTTATAGATAAGGAAATTGAAGCTAACTGAATTGAGTGACTTTCCAGGGTCACATAGCTAGCAAGTTCTGAGACTAGATTTGAACTCAGGAAGATGAGTCTTCCTGACTTCAGGCCTAGCACTGTATCTATTGTGCCATCCAACTGCCTAGTCTAGGCACTAAGTGAGGTAACAAACACTGAAACATAACCATCACAACAGCCAGAATTAGTGGAAAAATAAGTAGGGAACTGGTGAATGCACATATAGTCAATAACTATATAATTGTGACAATTCAAAATGGAGTACAAAATGTACATGAGGAAAATACAAAAGGAGATCATTTTGTTACAGTAAAAGAAAGGTGTCTTTGTAATGTACCTAAAGTGTCCTGAAGAGTTGGTTGGGAAAACAGCTTGCCCCCTTGCTCTGAGGCTATTCCCATTACCACTAATAGCAAGAGCAGATCAACAAAGAAGAGTCTAAAAAAGAAATAAGGTCACATAATATCACAACAGGGAATGTAGCTACTGTGCAAGAAAATCAAGGAGTTCTTTGAGAGAGATAATGCTGAAGAGGTAAGAATAGGCATGGCAAAGTCTAATTAGTCGCATAGAAAAATTCCTGAAAGTGCCATATCTTTATTTTATTCCCTTCATCCCATCATTAAGAAAAATCAAAAATAAATGTCTCTCCAGAGTTCCTACCTACTTTTTTTTCTGTTTGAAATAGCAATCATGGTTGCCAAAAAAGACTTCTATAAACTGAACTTAGTTTGTTCTTGCCAGGTAGACACAGGGTTAAATTAAGAGCAGTCTGTTATTTGCCATTGTCTGGGAGTGCAGAGAGGACGGTTTTAATATTTTCTTTTTTATATTCTTTAACCACCTTTTACTTTCTTTCCTCTTTATTTTAGCCTCCTTTTTTTCAGTCTGGGGGCAGGATGTTTAATTGTTATTCTAAGTATTTTAAAAGGGAGTGATATGGTAGGAATGATATGTAAAGTTAAAGTAATAATCCAAAAGTTCCTGGTCATATATAATAGCTTCCTGGTCCTACTTTCCCTTGGATCAAGAAAGTTTGAAAGGAAATTCTAAACATAAATCTTATCTTTCAATCACTTGCAGATTATCTGGCTTTTATCAACATTGTTGTGAGTTGAGAAATGGTTAAAAAGAAAGATCAAAGAGGCAACTAGTTAGGGTGATGGCTGAAGTGCTGACTTGAAATTGGGAAGAACTGAGTTTTCATCCTGTCTTAGTATTTTGCTAGCTATCTGATCCTGGATCAGGCACTTCTGCTAAGATCAGTTTCCTCACTACGAAATGAAGAAAATAATTACGCCTATTGTACAGTTTTGTTGTGAAGATCAAGTGAAATGTTTGTAAAGTGTTTTGTAAACTTAAAAAAAAAAAGATTTGGAGTTTTAGATTCCAGTTAAGTGTTGTCACTTATTGCTTTATAGGCATATGCTACCTAATTTTATTTCGTTTCTGGAAATCAGGTTGTTAGATAATATAGTATTAGAGGGAACAATTAGTTCAATCAGGTCAGTATCATAAATGCTGAGTAGCTGATTTATCTTACAGCAGGGCTTCATTATCTTACTGGGGATTTGGTTATAATATGTCAATAACTTGATTGATAGAAATATCTAGCTGGGGAACTTTATTCAGAGTAAATCTGTAATACATTATTCTTTAGTTCTAGCCAATTAGGGTAAGAACCTCAAAGATAACAGATTTAGAGCTGGGAAGGATTTTAGAGATCATCTGATCTTGCCTCTCCATTTTATCAAGTAATCTTCAAAGAAGTTAAGTGACTTATCTAAAAACATCAAGCTAATTAGCTAAGTTAGTAGGTCGGTTTTGGAGCTCCATTCTTTCTGTGTCTTTTCCTCTTCTCTTCTATTTCCTTCGTTGTTTTCCTACCCTGTCTTTCTCTCTTCCTCTCCCTCCCTTTCTCTTTTCCTCTTCCTTTCTTCCCTCCCACCCAAAGTTTCTTTTGTTTCTGTCAATACTCTGTTCTAGCATCTCCTGTTTGAAGATTTTCCTGATTATTCCAGCTCCTAATGTCCTTTCCTTGATGCACTTACTTTATATTTATTTGTATAGACATGTATATGTTGTCTCTTCTGATAAAATATAAGCTCCTTGATGGAAGGGGCTATTTCATTTTTGTCTTGCTATCCCTAACATGTAGCCCAGTGCCTGGCATGTAGTAGGGTGCTTAATAAATATTTGATTTTAGAGTGATGCAATGGGTAGAGTCCCTGGAGTACCTGATTTTAGAGTGAAAATGTAAGATTATGTGAATGGGAATTATATATGTAAATATTATTGCTCATGCCATGTCAGTTAATAATCCAGAATATTAATATGGAGGAAAAAAACTAATATTGCATGACTCAACAAAGATATATCCTTTGATTTTTTTTCCAGGCTTGTGTGCAAATGAAATGAACAAATTGGGTTGTGTTGACTGATCATTTACCTGAACTTGATCCAAAGAAAAGAAGAATCTCTTTCTGGGAAAGATATAGGATGTCCCAAAGAAAACAATAGTTGATGAAAAGTATAAGCTAGGATGTGCCTACACATGTTGCACCTGCAACTTTCTAATAACCACCCTTCTCCTATTGAGCATTCAATGAAAATAGAAGTGTTATATATCTTGTAAAATTTTATATCTGCCTGTACAACCCTCTCATTCCTCCCAGCAGGATTCTTTCTTAGGATACACAGATGTAAAGTACAGTCTACTTAATGTCAGTTTTTTTTTTCTTCCTCTTGGCAGGTCACCCATGATTCATCAGCTAAGATTTTTATAGCATTGTCCCCACATAATATTTTCTTGGTAGGGAGTTAGCAGCAGAATACCAATCTCTGCATCCAAGGAATTTTCAAAATGACAAGTCTATTACAGTAATGAAGGAAAATCAAGAAAATAATTTCCATTTGACTTCTTAGCAACTTGCTAATTATAGTTAGAGCAGTAATGGAGTAATGCCTTCAATTTCTCTGATATTTATTTCCCTGTTTTTAGACCTTCTCTTTTGTAAAGAAACTCAAACATTTCATGTATTATCCCATTCTAAAATCCTCCAGATAGAGGTGCTTGTTGGAGGCACAGGGGAGCAATACACTCACTTTTCTTTTAGTGATTCAGATCTGTGCCTCTAGTCTTGACATTTCTTGATGATTCCTTTAAGACATCCCCTTAGGAAAGGGAATTGAATTTAGAAACAGAGGAACTAGACTTCAAATCTACAGTTACATTGTTTACTCCTTGAATAATTTTGTTGTTGTTGTTCAGTCTTTTCCCAGTGATTTCTGACCCCATTTATGGTTTTCTTGGCAAAGATACTGGAGTGGTTTGCCATTCATTTCCTTCTCCAACTCATTCAACAAATAAGGGTGTTGAGGGAGGATTAGCTCCATGGGTGTGAGGATTTGCTTAGCCCTTTTCATGGCTGTTCATCTACCTTTACTATCCACCTATTATTCAACTCTCACCTATGACTGCAAGAAACTGTAGCAAGAAACTCAGTAAAAACTCTCTCATTAGATGGGCTAAACCAGGTTAAGGGTAAGCAATAGGCCTCAAACCCATTGGTGATTTAAGGGAGTACCTACCCCAAACACGTAAAGATTTCCCCTAGAGGAATGGATGGATAAGAACATTATGTTCCAACAGTGGCCATTTAGGCAGCTAAAGTAGGTGCTGTGGAATTCTTAGACACTGCATCCCAAGCAGTCCCTAGAGTTCCTTACTTTTATCTCACCACTGGACTTTGATAACTCTGGAAGAAAGACTGGGACTGATGACTTTGTACAACTTGCTTCACTTAAATCCAATTCATGGACAAGATAAGACATCGCTCTGTGATATCACTAGTCTTCAAAATGAATGATGAACAATAACAACAGCAACAGTAACAGCATATGAGGAAACTAGAGCAAACATAGTTAAGTGACTTTCTCAGGGTTGTACAGCTAGTAAGTGTCTGAAGCCAGATTTAAACTCAGGAAACTAAATCTTCCTGACTCTAGTCCTCAGCCTCTTCATCTATCTTTTATGTACCTTCTATACCTAATTCTGTTTCTACAAAATTTATAAATTCCTCAGTGTTTTAAGTAGTTCAAGCTCAACTAAATTGTTATCCAGTCTTTTATTCAGTAGTCAAATCTTTAGAAACTATATATATTTGTTATATCAAATATGTGCTAAATAGCTTCTACAAGTGAGACCTTTCTTCTCGACTTTTTGGCTAGTATTTTTATAGAAATAATTGCCTCTCAAGATATCATTAAAATAGACAGACTCACAAATACAAACATATTTACAGCAACACTTTTGTAGTTACTAGGAACTGTCTCTATCTTGGAGAATGGTTAAAGAGATTTTGGTATATGAATAAAAATAATAAAAGAATAATTGAGAGAAATTTGGGAAAACTTGTATGAATTGATGCAGAACTCTTTATAGTAGTAAAAGCTGCCATAGCTTCTCATGGCTTTTTAAAATTTCTCAGGGGACCAGAAAGTCATCTTAATTGTCAATACCTTAATCCTTTGAAACAGCATGGATCAGGACTGTATCCTATTGTTTAGACTCCAGCTTCTTTAAATTATAATTCTTGATTCCAAATGAGGTCTTGTAAGTGAAAGTAAGGATCATGAAATTATGATTTATTATCAGTAATTTGATTTATATACTTATTTTATATACTTATATACCCGGGGTGATGTAAAAATTTCTCAGATGAAAAGGAGTCATGAGTGGAAAAAGTTTAAGGAGCTCTGGTTTAGACCACAATAGGCTTTAAAGAAGAAATGATTCTTGTATAATGAATTGATCTACAAACAATCTAATTAATTGCTATAATCTAATTAAATATTTAATAAGTGTTAGGCACTGTGCTAAGATACAAAGACAAATTTATGTAATATCCCTTGCTCTCAAGGATCTTATATGTTATAGGTGAAGAAAGCAAGTGAATCTGTAAGTATATATATATATATATATATATATATATATATATATATATATATATATAGTGTCCCCTCCCCCCAAAAAATTACTATATATATATATATATATATATATATATAGTAATTTTTTTTGGGGAGGGGACACTAGGAGAGAACAAGAAATACCTCATGAAGAAGGTGATGTCTCAGTTGACCTTGTAAAGAAAATGGGGATTTTAAGATAGGAGAAGTAAAAGTATTTTGGACATTTGGGACAATTTGTGCAAAGGCATAGATATGGGAAGGGAAATTTTATGTGAGAAACAGTAAGAAGTTGAGTTTGGCAAAATGATGATGGATAGAAAGTAATGTGTAATAAGCCTGAAAAGGTAGCCTGGAGTCAGAATGTGAAGAGCTGTGAATTCAAACAGAAGGCTTTGTATTTAATAGTAGATAGAGGTAATAGGGAAACACTGGAATTTATTGAATAGGGGAAGTGTGCTTTAAGATCATTTTGACAGCTATGTAAAGATGAATTATAAAAGAGAAAGGTTTGAGGCAGGGAGATAAATCAATAGGCCATTTCAATAATCTAGGAAAGAGATGAGGGTCTAAAATAGGATTATGGTCATGTCAATGAAGAAAAATGAAAATTGTTATGGAGATGACCCCTGATTGAATATATGGAAGGGGAATGAATGAGGAGTCACAGATTAAAAAGCAACAATAAAACTGAAAAATAGAGAGAATAACATTAGATAGAGTGACATTCATGTCCATATAGAGATTGTGATGTGAATTGGAGTATAATTAGCTAAAGTAAATTCTTGATAAGTTAGAGATATTTCCAAAAAATACCTGCTGGTCCCTTTCTGGACTACATCACATAACTTTCACAGGTTAGGAGTATGCTCTGAGTCTGCACTTTTAATAGAATAGCTCACGAACCCCACTGGTATGTTTAATTTTAATAGTCAGATGATACAATAGATCAAAACAAATCTATTTACTTGGATGACATTGTAAGGACAGTACCTATGAAATATTCTCCCAATAAAAATATATCCATACACACAAATACATAAATATGTATACGTGTATACATATTTACATTCTTTTATATAAATATGTACCTTCCAAATATATATTTATATATGCATGTATATCTGTGTATACATCTATATCAACAATAATCAATCAATATGCATTTGTTATATATCTACTAAGTACCAGGTATCCTGCTAAACTTATCTATATCTATATCTATCTATGTTTATTCTATGGCTATCTAGCTATCTAATATAAATGGGAAGATTGAGGGAGCACACAATAGAAAACTCTGTAATAAAAGCCTATCCTTAGGGAACACATGTGGTCAAGACAACTCACATCTTTGGTTTTATAAGGCCCTCACATCTGTTTTCTTTCTGTGTTATATTTCAAGAGTCTAATAAATATTTTCAATATTCAAAGATGAATATTTGTTATTTTTGGTAGCATAAGCCTGAATAGGAGTAAAAAATGTGATATACAGGTGATTAAAGTATCAATTGGAAATGTATTATTGACTTTTAAGGAGGCTGCAATATATTTTTACAAATATAGGGTGACATTAAAGAGAATCTGAATATTCAGATCAATATGTGATCTCATCTGCATGGACATTCTCTATATGATACAGCTTTCAAGACATGTGTGTCTGTATATCCCATGTAACATTTTCCCACATTCTCCCTTGAGTTTGCAACAGGAAGAATGTATCCAATGTGCAGAAGGCTCTTCTCACTTTCTCATTTTCCTCAGAATATAAATGAAGTACAAAAGCTATTTGTTATTCCGTGTTTTCATTAAGTGAATATGCCATCCTAATTTTTTTGCATTCATGTATCATCTACAACTTTTTTTTTCTTCTTTTGTTTCTGTAAACAAAGTAGTATAGAAATTTAAGATTGTCAGTATTGATCAGAGAAATGCAAATTAAGACAACTCTGAGGTACCACTACATATGACTCAGATTGGCTAAGACACCAGGAAAAAATAATGATAACTTTGGAGGGGATATGGGAAAACTGGGACACTAATACATTGTTGGTGGAACTGTGAACTGATCTTAACCATTGTGGAGAACAATATGTAACTATGCCCAAAGGGCTGTCAAACTGTACATACTCTTTGATCCAGCAGTGTCTCTACTGGGCCTGCATTCCAAAGAGATCATAAAAAAGTGAAAAGGACCCACATGTACAAAAATGTTTGTAGCATCTCTTTTTGTAGTGACAAGGAACTGGAAACCGAGTGGATGATATCAGTTGGATAATGGCTCAATAAGTTATGGTATATGAATGTTATGAAATATTATTGTTTTATAAGAAATGATCAGGAGGATGTTTCAGAAAGGCTTGGAGAGACTTATATGAATTGATGAAGTGAGTGGATCCAAAAGAATATTATACACAGCAATAACAAGATCAATTCTGATGGATGTGGTTTTTTTTAACAGAGAGGTGATTCAGGCTAGTTCCAATGATTTTTTGATGGAGAGAGCCATTTGTATCCAGAGAGAGAGAGAGAACTGTGTTGACTGAGTATGGATCACAACATAGGATTTTCACTTTTTTTGTTGTTATTTGCTTACATTTTTCTTCAAGAGTCCTTTGTACTTGTCTTGGATCAATATGTTATTGAAAAGAGCTGAATCAATGATAGTTGATGATCACATAATTTTGCTGATACAGCATATAATGTTTTCCTGGTTTTGCTCATTTTACTTTGTATCAGTTCATACAAGTCTTTCCAGGTTTTTTTGAATTCTGCCTCTTCATTATTTCTTATTGTACAATAGTATTCATATATCACAACTTATTCAGCTATTCCTCAATTGATGGGCATTCCCTTAATTTCCAATATTTTATTACCATAAAGTACAGGTCCTTGCCTCCTTTTACTGATTTCTTTGAGATATAAACTAGTGATGGTATTGCTGGGTCAAATAGTATCTCAAGTTGGTTGTTCTTTGAGTATCATTCCAAATTGTTCTCCAGGATGGTTGGATCAAAACAATCTTTAGTATTGATATTGTATTATCGGCTACAGTATTTTTTTAGTAAGATATAGTTCCTTTCTTTTCTCTTTTAATTAGGTCTATTTTTGTCTTTTCTAATATCAGAATTGCTATCCCTGCCTTTTTAAAAAAACTTTTGCTGAAGCATAATAGATTTTTGTTTTAGCCTTTTATCTTTACTCTGTGTGTGTGTCTCTGCTTTAGTGTGTTTTTTTTAAACAACATATTGGAGGATTCTGTTTTTTGATCCACTCTACTATTCATTTCTGATTTATGGGAGAGTTCAACCTATTCACATTTACAGTTTTGATTATTATCTGTGTATTTCCTTCCATCCTATTCTTCCTGTTGGCTCTCTCTTTCCTTTCATCCTTTCCTTCCTCTCCAGTGTTTTGCTTCTGTTTACTACTTTCTCTCTTCTCTCTCTCTCTCTCTCTCTCTCTCTCTCTCTCTCTCTCTCTCTCTCTCTCTTCTCTCTCTCTCGTTCTCTCTCCTTCCTCCTTAACTTAATTTCCCCCATTTCTATTTCCTTGTTAAGTAAAACAGATTTATATATTCAACTAATTGTGTATATTATTCCCTTTTGGAGTCAATATTGATGAGAGTAAGATTCAAGCAATGCTCATTGCCTACCCTCGCATTTATTCCTCCACTACAATAGGTCTTTTGTGTTTCTTCATGTTAAATAACTTTTACCATTCTACCTCTTCCTTAGTTCTGCACTCAATGTACTTCTCTTTTTTTATACCTTAATTTTTTATGTCATTCCCTCAAATTCACCTTTTAACTATACCCTCTGTCTATGGATATTCCTTCTAGCTGCACTATTAGTGATACAATTTTTAAGTATTATAAGTATCATCTTCCCATGTATGGATATAAACAGTTTAGTTCTATTGGATCCATTATGGTTTTTTTCCCCCCATTTTACCTGTTTATGCTTCCTTTGGATCGTGATATTGGAGGTAAAATTTTTGGTTTAGTTCTTGGTTACTCCCTGTGAAATATGGAAATCCTTCTATTTCAATGAATGACAATTTTCCTCTTTGATGTATTATGCTTAATTTTACTGGGTAAATGATTCTTGGTTATAGTCCTAGTTCCTTTGTTTTCCAGAATATAGTGTTCCATAACTTCCAATCCTTTAATCTTGCAGATGCCAAGTCCTGTGTAATCTTAATTGTGACTCTTCAATTTGTTTCTTTCTGGCCCCTTGTAATATTTTCCCCTTCACCTGGGAATTCTGAAATTTGGCTACACTGTTCCTTGGAGTTTTTATTTTGCTATCACTTTCCTGAGGTGATCAGTGGACTTTTAAAATTCCCTCCTCTGATTCCAGATCATTGGGACAGTTTTTCTTGATAATTTCTTGAAAGATTATGTTCAGGTGTTCCTTTTGATTATGGCTTTCAGGTGGTCCAATGATTCTGATGTTGCTTTTCCTGGATCTATTTTCCAGGTCCACTTTTTATTTTTTTTAATTTTTTATTTTTTCTCATGAGATGTTTTACATTTTCCTACATTTTTAAAAATGATTTAATTGACTCTTGATGACCCCTAGAGTTATTAACTTCTACTTGCCCAATTCTAATTTTTAAGGTATTTTTTTCCTTAATAAGCTTTTATACTTTCTTTTTCATTTGGCCAATTGTGCTGTTTAAGTAATTGATTTCTTCAGTGCATTTTTGTATTTCCTTTTCCTTTTGACCAATTCTACTTTTAAGTAGTTTTCCAAGTTGTTAACTCTTTTTTTTTTCATAATTCTCCTGCATAACCCAATTTTCCTTCTACTCTCTTTTATGATCTTAAGTTCCTTTTTTGAGCTCTTCTACAAGTTCTTTCTGGGCCCGAGACCACTTTCTCTTTTTCTTTGGGGTTTTGCCCATAAGTATGTAAAATCCTTTTCTCTTCTGAGTTTGTGTCTTGTCAATTATTTTGCAGGTGAGGAAACAGGCCATAGGAAACATGGCCTGCCCAGGATCACATAATTAATAAGTATCTGAGACCATATTTCAACACAAGGTGGGTTTTCCTGACTCAAGGCTCAGCACTTTATTCAATGTGCCATCTAACTACTCAACATCAAAACAAAAATGCATAAACAAACTATATACAGGTTAAACTGGAGATAGCATTAGCAGTAGGGAGGAATCAGGACAGGCTTCTTGTAGAAAATAGGATTTTAAATGAGATTTGGAGGAAGTCAGGGAGGGCAG
Source organism: Antechinus flavipes (assembly GCF_016432865.1). NCBI lineage: Eukaryota > Metazoa > Chordata > Mammalia > Dasyuromorphia > Dasyuridae > Antechinus > Antechinus flavipes. The sequence continues at coordinate 454,972,048 of NC_067398.1, read as the reverse complement.
GAGATGATAGAAATGTGGAGAGAAATTTCCCAACAGGCCAGCAATAAGCTCGACCTCAGCAAACCAGCATGAGATCCTGAACCCCAGTGTGATGGAGCAGGCAGATGCCCACCTTGAAGTCTGGACATGGTGTGTCTTCTTAAAGAAAGTATAAGGAGGACTGCACCACAATGTATGTATAAGGAAGGGGCCAGATTATTTTTATTTATTTATTTTTGCTGAGGCAATTAGGGTTAAGTGACTTGCCCAGGGTCACACAGTCAGGAAGTGTTAAGTGTCTGAAGGCAGATTTGAATGCAACTCCTCTTGATTTCAGGGCAGGTGCTCTATCCACTGCAGCACGTAGCTGCCCCTGGGATCAAATTATTAAGGAGTTTAAAAACTAAAAGAGTATCCTGGAGCTAATAGGGAACCTCTGGAGTTTATTGACAAGGTGGAGATGACATAGTCACACTTGTGCTTTAAGATCAATTTGACGGCTGTTTGGAGGATGGACTGGAGTGGGGAAACCCTTGAATCAGGGAGACCAGCCAGCCAGGAAGCTATGATATTTCTCTAGTGTGAGGTAATTAGGACCTGTACTAGAATGGAGGTGGAGTTGGAGGGGAGAAGAGGGAACATATCAGAGATGTTGTGAAGGTAGAAATGTGAGGACTTGTAACTTGGAGAGGGAGGCTGAGAGATTGACTTCTAGATTGTAGGTCTGGGTGATTGAGAGGATTCCTGAATAGGAATGAGGAAATTATGGAGACAAAAGACATTGGAAGCAAAATAGTCTATTTTGGTACTGACACCTGGATGGCACACTGGGCCTAGTGTCAAATTCAGCCGTGGTCACTTATTCATTGTGTGGCCCTGGGCAAGTCAATTAACCTGTTTGCCTCATTTTACAACCATTCCCATATCTCTGCAAAGAAAATCTCAAATAAGACAGGAAGAGTCAGTCACAACTTAAGCAACTAAACAGCAATAAAATTATTAGTACTTGGTGAGTTTGTCAAACCCACAAAAAGAGCCACGGAGGTCATGCAATGACTTTTAATTCTGAAAACTCCAACTGTTAAACTCTGAAAAATAAAATAAAACCAAAGAGGTAACAGTAGTTATAAGCAAAAAGCATTTTTTTTATTCTGTCAGAGGAGAGAAACTAGACTGGTATGCTAGGGGTCTGCTCTAGGACCTAGCAGACTCCAAAGCAGTGAGACTATACTTTGATACATGTAATTGTGGTTATACAAAGAACCAGGCAATGAGGAGTAGCCACGGCAATGAGGGGTTAATTGCAACAATGCTATTCATAGCAGAATTCATGGCTGAAACATGGTTCATGCAGGAATCTTGTCCAAGCTCAGAGACCACCTAGAACTAGTTCTGTGATTTAGCTGCTGCAGCAGAGTTCGTCCTGAGGGTGAGGGCACAGGACTGTTGTTTTGCCAGCCTCAGGATACATTTTGCTTGCTGACCCTAAACTTTGGAAAACAGTACATCTGCTAATAGTAAAAATAGAGGAGTGAAAAGAGAGGGGTGATCTTGTCATGGGGATCCTGACAATTTATAAATGTCTAAAAGACAATAGGCAATTGGAGATGAATGACTTCTGAAGATCAAGAGAGGGGTTAGGGCTGGAAAAACTGATCTTAAAAAAATCTCCACATTGCAGACAATTGAATACACAAGAAGCATTCAATCACTAAGTAAAATAATAAAAGAATAAAATGAAGAGAGAGCCTAGGACAAATCTTTGTTATACTTTTTTACCTAAAGATTTAGGTTGGTAGTGCAGGGCTTCTTAAACTTTTTCCATGTATGACCCCTTGTCACCCTAGAAATTTTTAACATGATCCTAGATATAAAGATATAGAAAATAGCTATACAAATCAAACCTTTACTGACAATACATCAGAATTCTGCAACCTCCCACCATGTCACCTCCACCTATTCAATAAACTCCAGGGGAGCTCTCTTAGCTCTAGCTTACTCTGTTAGTTTTTAAACATATGTTTAAACCCCGTATAGGACTGCAAACCATAGTTTAAGAAGCTGAGCTGTAGTGGATAGAGCAAGGGAGTTGGAATCAAGAAATAATCGAGTTCAAATCCTGCTTCAGATACTGACTAAGCTGTGTGACTGTGGACAAAACTCTCAGTCTGTTTTCTCATCTTTAAGACAGATAATAATTGCGTCTACTACAAAGAGTTGTAATGATTAAACGAGAAAACTTATGTAAAAAACCTTGAAAATCTTAAAACATTACATGCATCTAAACTACTGCAATTATTAGAATTAAACATCATACTTCAGGTATGATTTAAAGGGCCATAATACAGTGGAATTTTAGATAACAATTGCATTGGATGAAAACAATTTGTGAGCTACATAAGTGGAAAGAACATTTATATCAATGAAATCATGGAATCATTGAAATGCTAATGTAGTAAAAGACAAGATAGGCTTGTAAGTAGGTAACCATAGGATCAATGACATAATATTGAAAATATTTTGAACTCAATGAGGCAGTATTTTTTAAACTAAGAGTAATGATTATGACCTATTCTATAACATAATTTTTCAAGGCACATTTCAAATAATATTTAATAAAATACATATCAAAGAACTGAAAATGTATAACATTACAGATCTTTCATTTATTCCATCATTTCCCCTTTTATTTTATTGTCTATTTATGTCTTTGCATCATATATTTTTTCAAAGGAAATGTAAAGTTCTTATAAATATACCTTAGGGAATGATTCTAATTGTATAAAATTATGTTAGCTTTTTAAAATATAGTTTAGATTTTTTATAGATATTGTGGCTTTTTGAGGTACTCTATTAAAACCAGTTTGGAGTGGGGAAAGAAAGGCCAGAGCCATTTTATCTGAGTTTTTGCTATTTGTTTTCCTTATGAAATTTTTCTCCATTTTCATTCTGAATGCACTGCATACTTCTAGTATTCATTATTAATCCATTTCTTTTAAGCTTTATGCAATGGAATGAAATTTTAAGTCATCCTTCAACCTTTGCCAAACTGCATTTTATAAGGAAACTTTTTGGGATCATGCAAATGGATAGTTTTTCTGACAGAAACGATGTTGGCTTAGGTGATTTACAATCTTAGGCTTTTTGAGTTCCATTTGTTGACTCAGAAGCATTTCTTTTTATCTTAAGTTTCATCACATTTTATATGTTGCTACAAATAGCCCTCCAGATAGATTTGAGTTTTTTCTTTGTTTATTCTGATTAAATTGAAATTACCATCTGTCCCTGTTGTAGGAAATAGCTTGGCTTTTCTTGATTCTCTTTTAATTTTGCCCATATTAATTTCAAATACTATGCATAAAACCTAACATAATTACAGCAATTCTAATTTACATAGTGCTTAAGGTTATTTACCTCCAAAGGGACCTATAATATTTGTTGTTCTGTCATTTTTCAGTCATGTCCAACTTTTTGTGATCCCATTTGGGGTTTTCTTGGCAAGATACTGGAGTGGTTCACCTTTTCCTTCTGTTTCTCATTTTGCAAATGAGGAAACTGAAGCAAACTGGGTTAAATGACTTGTTCAAAGTATCTGAAGCCAAATTTGAATTTAGAAAGAGGAGAATTTCTGACTCTAAGCCCAACACTTTCTACTGTATCAGTTATAAATCATCTCTGAAATATAAATACTGTAAATATTATTATTGATATTTGAACATATCAGAAAACTGAAGTTCAGCAGGTTAACTAATTTGTCCAGGATTATACATGTAGTGAATATTGGAATCAGTACCTTTAACCCAGAATTTTTTTTAATTTTATTTTTTAATACACATTTCTTTATGAATCATTTTGGAAGAGAAAAATCAGAACAAAGGGAAAAATCTGAGAGAGGAAAATAAAACAGAAAAATAAGTGAATATAACATGTGTTGATTTACATTAAATGTTCATAGTTCTTTTTCTGGATGCAAATGACATTTTCTATCCAAAGTTTATTGGGATTTCCTTGAATCACTGAACTGTTGAGAAGAACCAAGTCTTTCATAGTTGATCATTGTACAATCTTGTTGTTACTATGAACAATATGTTATTGGTTCGGTTTGTTTTCCTCAGCATCAGTTTATGTAAATCTTTCCAGGCCTTTATAAAATAAGCTTGCTCATCATTTTTATAGAACAATAATATTCCATTACCTTCATATACTACAACTTATTCAGCCAATCCCCAATTGATGAGCATATACTCATTTTCCAATTCTTTGCTACCACAAAAAGACCTGCTACAAACATATTTGCACAAGTGGGTCCTTTTCACTCCTTAATGATTTTCTTGGGATACAGACCCAGTATTGATACTGCTGAGTCAAAGAGTATGCACAGTTTTATAGTCCTTTGGGTATAGTTCCATTTTGCTCTCCAGAATGGTTGAATCATTTCACAACTCCACCAACAATGCATTAATGTCCCAGTTTTCCTACATTCCCTCCAATATTTATTATTATCTTTTCCTTTCATCTTAGCCAATCTGGGAGGTGTGAGGTAGTACCTCAAAGTTGTTTTAATTTGCATTTCTCTAATCAATAATGATTTAGGGCATCTTTTCATATTACTATAGATCACTTTAGTTTCTTCATCTGAAAATTGTCTGTTCATATCCTTTGACCATTTATCAATTGGGGGATGACTTGTATTCTTTTAAATTTGTCCCAGTTCTTTATATATTTTAGAACTGAAACTTCTATCAAAAACACTGGTTGTAAACATTTCCCTTTTAATGTTGTTTGTGTTGGTTTTGTTTGTTCAAAAACTTTTAATTTAATGTAATCATAGTTGTCCATTTTGCATTTCATATTGTTTTCTATTTCTTCTTTGATCATAAATTCCTCCCTTCTCCAAAGATCTGATAAGTAAATTATTTCTTGCACTCTTAATTTACTTATGTTATCACCTTTTATTCCCAAATCATGTACCTATTTTGATCTTATTTTGTTATGAAGTGTGAGATGTAGGTCTATACCAAAATTTTTTTTGGCATATTTATTATTTTCCAATTTTCCAAGCAATTTTTGTGAAATAGTGAGTTCTTATCCCAGAAACTAGAGTTTGTTTTCTTTTTTTTAAAACTAGATTACTATAGTCATTGATTATTGTGTCATACATATCTAACCTATTCCACTGCTCTACCACCACTCTATTTTTTAGCCAGTACCAAATAGTTTTGATGACTGTTGGTTTATAATATATTTTTAGGTCTGATACAACATCCTTTGTATTTTTAAAAATTCCCTTGATATTCTTGACCATTTGTTCTTCCAGATGAAATTTTATTATTTTTTCTAATCCTATAAAATAAATTTCCTTTTTCTAATCAAATTAACCAAAGGTTTTTTATTTTGTTGTTTTTTTCTTAAAACCAATTCTCAATTTTGTTTATTAGTTCAATAGTTTTCTTAGTTTCAATTTTATTAATCTCTCGTTTGAACTTCAGAATTTATAATTTAGGATTTAATTTAATTAAGTTTTAAAATTTGTTCTTTTTCTAACTTTTTTAGTTGCATACCCAATTCATTGATTTCTTCTTTCTCTTTTATTCATGTAACTATTTAGAGATATAAAAATTTCCCTAAACACTGGTTTAGCTATATTCCATTGATTTTAGTATGTTGACTCATTCTTGTCAGTCTCTTGAATGAAATTATTGATTGTTTCTGGGTTTGTTGTTTGAATTATTAAATATTTATTATTTTTAATATTAAATATATTTTTATTGCACTATGGTCTGAAAATAAGCATTTACTATTTCTACCTTTTTGCAATTGATTATGAGGTTTTTATGCCCTAATACATTCTCAATTTTTGTGTCAGTTCCATGTACTGCCAAGAAAAAGGTGTATTCCTTTCTGTTCCTACTCAATTTTCTCCAGAAATCTATCATATCTAATTTTTTCTAGGATTCTAGAGAAATTTTCTCTAATTTCTTGTTTATTTTGTGGTTAGATTTGTCTGATTCTGAGAAGGGAAGGTTGAGGTTCCTCACTAATATAGTTTTGCTGTCTATTTCTTCCTGTAACTGGCTTAATGTTTTCTCTGAGAATTTGTATGCTCTATCACTTGGTGCATATACATTTAGTAATGATACTACTTCATTGTTTATGGTACCTTTTAACAAGATATAGTTTCCTTCCTTATCTCTTTTAATTAGATCTATTTTTACTTTTGCTTTATCAGAGATTAGAATTGGTAACCCCTCCCCTCCCCCCTTTTTTTTTGCTTCAGTTGAAGCATAATAAATTCTGCTCCAGTCTTTTACCTTACTCTGTAAGGTAAACTCTGTTTTTTTCTGTTTTAAATGTATTTCATGTAAACAACCTATTATATGATTCTGTTTTTTAGTCCACTTTGTTATTAATTTTTGTTTTGTGGGAGAGTTTATCCCATTCACATTCACAGTTATGATTACCAGCTCTGTATTTCTCTCCATTCTATTTTTTTCCCTTGTATATACTTTTGTTCTCTCTATTCTCTTAGTTGTGTTTTGTTTGTAATTCACCCGACCCTCTACCTACTTTACTTTTTATCACCTATCTTCTTTCTTTTACCTCTTCTAGTGTTTTTGCCCTCCCTTCTCTCTAGCCTTTCCCCCTCTTCCCCCTTCTTTTCCTCCTTCTTTATAGGATAAGATAAATTTCTATACCTACCTAAATAATTAAGATATTTTTTGAGCCAAAATTGATGAGATCAAGCTTCAGACAATGTTCATTCCCCTCCTTTCTTTCCCTCTAGTGTAATAGGTCTTTTTGTGTCTCTTCATGTGATCTGATTTGTCCCATTATACCTCCCCTTTCCTTTTCTTCCAGTACAATCCTTTCCCCTCTCCTTAATGTCTTTTTCTTTGATATTATCAGAGTCCATTCATAACCATATCCTCTGTCCATCTGATGCCCTGTTTAATGACCCCATTAATATTATAGTTCTCAAGAGTTACAGATATCATTTTCCCATAGGAATGTAATAGTTTAATCTTTAAATAATGTGTGTGTGTGTGTGTGTGTGTGTATTTCCCCCTATTTACCTTTTTATGCTTCTCTTGAGTCCTGTGTTTGAGGATCAAATTTTCTATTTGGTTCTGTTTTTTTCAATAGAACTGATTGAAAATCTTTTACTTCATTGAAGATCCATCTTCTCCCCTGAAAGATGATGCTGAATCTCTCTGAGTAATTAATTCTTGATTGTAAGCCCAGGTCCTTTGTCTTCCAGAATACACTATTCCAGACCCTCAGATCTTTTATTGTAGAAGCTGTGAGATTCTGGGTAATCCTGACTTTTGCTCCCTGATACTTGGATTTTTTTTTTGTCTGATAGTTTGCAATATTTTTTTCCTTGAGATTATAATCATGGAGTTTTGCAACAATATTCCTTGGGTTTTACTTGTGGGATCTTTTTTCCAGAGGTGATTAATGGATACTTTCAATGTCTATTTTGCCCTTTGGTTCTTAGTATATCACAGTTTTCCTTAATGATCTCCAGAAGAATGCTATCCAGACTCTTTTTTTTTTTTTTTTGGTCATGGTCTTCAGGTAGACCAATAATTTTTACCTTTATTTATTTATTTATTTTAGACAATTGGAGTTAAGTGACTTGTCCAAGGTCACACAGCTGGTAAGTAAGTCTGAGGTCAGATTTGAACTCATATTCTTCTGATTCCATGGTCATTGCACTATCTACTGTGCCATTTAGTAGCTCTGACCAATAATCTCTCCTGGGATCCATTTTCCAGGTCAGCTCTTTTTCCAATGAGGTATTTTGCATTTTCTTCTATTTTTTCATTCTTTTATAATTCGTTTGACTGCTTCTTGATGAAAAAAGGATTCTTGGCATTTGCTTTATTTATTTATTTATTTATTTAAATTTTTTTTATTTTTTTAATTTAATTTTATTTAATAATAACTTTGTATTGACAAAATCCATGCCAGCATAATTTTTACACAACATTATCCCTTGCAATCACTTATGTTTCGTTTTTTCCCCTCCCTCCCTGCCCCCCCCCCAAGATGGCAAGCAGTCCTATATATGTTAAATATGTTGCAGTATATCCTAGATATAATACATATTTGCAGAACCGAACAGTTCTCCCGCTGCACAGGGAGAATTGGATTCAGAAGGTAAAAATAACTCGGGAAGAAAATCAAAAATGCAAATAGTTCACATTCATTTCCCAGTGTTCCTTCTTTGGGTGTAGCTGTTTCTGTCCATCATTTATCCAATGAAACTCAGTTAAGTCTCTTTGTCAGAGAAATCCACTTCCATCAGAATACATCCTCATACAATATCGTTGTCGAAGTGTATAATGATCTCCTGGTTCTGCTCATCTCACTTAGCATCAGTCCATGTAGGTCTCTCCAAGCCTCTCTGTATTCATCCTGCTGGTCATTCCTTACAGAGCAATAATATTCCATAACATTCATATACCACAATTTGCCCAGCCATTCTCCAATTGATGGGCATCCATTCAATTTCCAGTTTCTAGCCACTACAAACAGGGCTGCTACAAACATTTTGGCACATACAGGTCCCTTTCCCTTTTTTAGTATCTCTTTGGGGGATAAGCCCAATAGAAACACTGCTGGATCAAAGGGTATGCACAGTTTGATAACTTTTTGGGCATAATTCCAGATTGCTCTCCAGAATGGCTGGATTCGTTCACAACTCCACCAACAATGCATCAGTGTCCCTGTTTTCCCGCATCCCCTCCAACATTCATCATTATTTTTTCCTGTCATCTTAGCCAATCTGACAGGTATGTAGTGATATCTCAGAGTTGTCTTAATTTGCATTTCTCTGATCAATAGTGATTTGGAACACTCTTTCATGTGAGTGGTAATAGTTTCAATTTCTTCATCTGAAAATTGTCTGTTCATATCCTTTGACCATTTATCAATTGGAGAATGGCTTGATTTTTTATAAATTTGAGTCAGTTCTCTATATATTTTGGAAATGAGTTGGCATTTGCTTTAATGAACAAAATAACTATTGTATTAAGCACATTCACAGTTTATATGTACATGGATATTCTTAATATTTAGACACTTATTTTTCTTCTTTATTTGCTTATTGAATTCACCCCTTCCCCATATTCTTTTTTTTTTTTTTTTTTGAGGAAATTGCAATTAATATATAGTCCAGAGTCACACAAATTTAAAAGAAAAGTTTGACCTAAACCATCCTGACAATTCTGAATTTAAAGAGTCTGACTCAATGCAGTTTTATAATGTTGTACTTTATTGAGAAATTTTGTATATATATCTTCCCCTTTTCCCCTAAAAATCAGTACATAAGGAAATATTTTGGTTGAGGCCTGTGATTTCATTGATGTCAGAGACTTCTGGTGGAGAAACTCCCATTTTCAATAATTTGTCAATTACCTTGTAATTTATAGTTCTAGAAAATTGTCTGGATCTACTTAGAAGGAATATTTAGGTGGTACAGTGGAAAGAGTGTCAGTCAGGAAGACCTGAATTCAAATCTGGGATAATTACTAGTTATGTGACCCTGGGCAACTTAACCCTGTTTAGCTCAGTTTACTCATCTGTACAAAGATCTGGAAAAGGAAATGACAAATTGATCCAGTATCTTTGCCAAGAAATGATGTCACAAAGAGTGAGAAACAACTGAACAACAAATTAGAAAGTAAATGTTTTACTTTGGTCATATAGCTAGTAGTTATCAGAGGCAGGACTTTAACCTGCGTCTGTCTCTGTAATTCTAAAATTAGGCTTTCCTGTATTATTTTGCCTCTTTTCAATGGAAAGAGACATCTATTCACTTAGAATGGCTAGGAACTACCTGGGGTTAGACAAAACTTTGGTGGTGAATCGTTACAAATATTTAAATTATTACAGTAATTGATCCAGTCACATCTCTTCTGGATCATAGGGTGCTCTGAGGCCATTACAGTGCAAACAATATTTCCTTTTGTTTTCTTCAGTAAGAGGGCAATACAGCTTTTATAAGGAGCAAGAGAATAGTATGTATGATGTGATGCTGATGTAATAGGATTGATTTTTAAAAACAAAGATATCAAAACTTTTATTCAAATATGTATTATCCATAAAAATTGTAACCCTGGCAGTTTGCATATTTATTCTAAAAATGATGCCATTATTTGAAATCTTTTACAATGGACTTCATAACCAGTTTAAGTCGCTCATATATGCATGCACTCACTCACATTACTTTAATATCAAACTTTATATTCTCATTAGCTTGCCAGTCAGTTTCACCCACATACTCATTATCATGGGTAAAATGAATCTGTATTTTCAATAGCTATGTCAGATGATTACAAATTCTGGTAGTTCCTCTCATAATAGACAGGCTATGATGATGATGAAAATGATGATGATGAGGAGGATAATGATAATTAATAATGATAATTAACAATGTCTATTATGCACCCAGGCACTATGCTAAATGCTTTACAAATATCATCTCATTTGGTCCTCACAACAACTTGAAGAAGTAGATGCTATTTTGATTCTTATTTTATAAATGAAGTGGAGGCAGATAGAGGTAAGTGGCTTGCAAGGGTTACACAGCTAGTAAATACTCAAGGCTGAGATTTAGATTGAAATATTACTGACTTCAGGTCCAAAACTCTATGCAGTGTGCCTCCTAGCTGCTTCATTAATGATAATGATACTAATATAATGCACTTTTCCTTTAATACTTGTTGCTGAGTTGAACTTGTTCAGTTATAAGAGAAATTGTTACTTTTAGAGAGCGAGAGAGTTGTAGCTAAATTTTAAGATGATGTTGCTAAGCTTCAAATGTGAAAAACTATGACTTATCAGAAAAACATAGACACCAAAACTATGGTATGATTGTGGGGCAAATATAATTTATCTTATTATGAACAAAAATGACAATTTGATTACTATTCATAAGCTAATATCATTCACAGTGATGATTCCTAATCTAAAACCAGAATAAGAAAAAAACCAAGAAATAAAAGATTTCATAACTTCATCAATTGTTAATGAATAGGTCCATCTAAGTAGAGGAAAAGATTTAAATTCTCATTTTCCCAATAATTTTGAACTTTTTCTCTCAAAGTTTTTCTTCAAAAAGCTGCACCCAATTCTTCTTCCACATCTAGACCTTTTGTGATATATTACCCAATTGTAATACTCAGTTTCTTTGCACTGCATTGTTTTCCCCTTTCCTTTTATTAGACACCAAAGGAACATTGTCTATGGAATACTTGTCTATGGAAAAGATCCAGGACAAATGTCTAGGTGTCATGAAGTTCAGGTGGAAATTTAAAAAGGAATGCTGCTATGTTTTGCTGTTTCTTTCCTGAGTGACCTCAGGTCAGCTCTTGCAGCATCCAAACTACTGGCAATTAATGACAGCCTGGCTATAAGAAAACCAGACCTAAAGACTCCAAGGTATACATGTATGATGTGATGCTGATGTAATAAGATTGATATGAAAGCATAGAGTGGTTCTAGTGACAGAGAAATCATGTAGTAAACTGAAAAAAACTACAGTTTTTGCCTAATGATTGGTCTAGGATTATCTGTTATATCTTTAAATTGCACTATAACCCAATAGATTACATGTGGGGTATTGTAATAAAGCTAGAGCATCACCATCTGCTATGTGATAAGGCTATTCCTTTTTGTCTTTTTGATTCTGATATCGAAGGAATTCTTGATACTCAACTTTTGCAAATGACTTTTATACATAGCTATTCCTTTTGAAAAAGGTGAAATTGGGAACTCAGATCCTTATAGGGATGGCTTTAACTCCTGAGGAGCTGAAATTTCAGACCTTCCTAGAAATAGCTTAACAATTTTAATATCTTTTGTTTTCTATTTTATTCAATAAATGCAATCAAATATGTCATGTACATGTAAAATTCTTCATGTCATTCAAAATTATAATAAGAATCTTAAAGGCTATAGAAGATTATACTATTTTTATAAATGTTGTCATTGATAATTTTCAAATTTTCTACTATGGATCAAATGAAAAAAGATAGAATCTGAGATGATTTCTAAGGCACTTGGGACATATAAATTGAGGGCAATCCAGACTGGTCAATTTGTAGGTACGGGGAGTGCACATCTGTTTATGAGAGAGATACTGAAAAGGATCTGGGAGCTGGAGCAGCTTGAACTCAGCCTGCCACCTAATGTCTAATACTGTGATTGTATTTTGACCAGGTATAACTTTCTTCTCTTAGTGCCCAACTAAGAAAGGTGCTCCTATACTTTACACATTAATTTAGCTAAGGCTATTTTCAACAAAACTAACTCTTCTTCTTGTTGTTCTTTTTCTTCTTGTTCATGTTCTTCTCCTTCTCCTCATTCTCTTTCTTCTTCTTCTTCTTCTTCTTTTTCTTCTTCTTCTTGTTCTTGCTCTTGCTCTTGTTCTTGTTCTTGTTCTTCTTCATAGACTTTAATAATATATTTGTCCAATCTTTTCAGATTTGACTTTTCCCTTTCAGTTATAGAAGTAAACCCTTGGACTAATTCACAGCCCCATTAACAATGTTTTAATATGCCTGATTTCTGATAGCAGGTCCATTCTTCCCAGGGGCTGTTCCCCCCAAGGTAAGGAATTAACAGGAACACAGACATTTATCTAGCTAATGATGAAAGGTCAGCATCTCAAGGTGCAACTCGGAGTTGATCTTGAATGATTAGAGTTTAGGCCTATTAATGAGCTAAGTATTAGCTGTGGCCTGTAGGCAATGTGGTACAATGAAAAGAACACTGGTTCTAGAGTTAAAAGACGTGGGTTCATATCCTGCCTCTGAACCTTACTACCTGTTTATCTTGGGCAAGTCCTTAATTTTTCCTGGGACTCAGTTTCCTTAATTATAAAATAAAGAGCTGGACTAGATTGCCTCAAAGTTCTTTCTGGTTCTAGGTCTGCGATTCCTATGAAGTAGTTGGAGAAAATATTATTCATATTTTTATTATAAGGAAATAAGAGATGTTAAAGACTTTCTTGTGGTCCTACAACTAGCAAGGGTTGCAGGCAGGATCTGAAAGCAAGTCTGATCACATGTCCAGAGTTTTTCAAGGAGTGAGTCAACCATCAGTGACAGAGTAGTTGCCACAAGCAAAGCAGGTGATGGATACTAAATTTTACTCTGCTCTCTGAGGCTCTTCATCATATGTAGCTGCCTTTATCCCAACCACTTGCTTGTGATGTGGGCTCCTCCCTTCCTGAGGACTCTTGTTTGGTCAGACCAGTAGCTATCTGCTTTCCCTTCCCTGTGCCTCTGTTGATCTCTTCCATCTGCTCCCTTAATTTTCTTTTATATTAGATCCTCTCAGATCCCATATACAGGACTCTGATTTGCCAACTGTCTTTTTGCAATATCTCTATACTCAAAATTGAGTTAAGATTCTTCATCAGCTAATATCTGGTGGCATGGGGGTGGGAATAGGGGAAAGCATCTACTGCCCTCTACTGTTACAAGTGAAATCTAAGGGTCATTATAATTTTATCAGTTCCATTTCTCTTTTTGGGTTATAGCATATTCTTACCAAGAACATATTTTCCTAGAATTAGTGATTTTAGACTTACTAAAAAGCTGTTTTGATATAAAACTCTACAGGGTATCCATATCACAGCGTAAATACAGGTTAGTGGTTTGGGGAACATAGTTCCAAAGTGATTTTTAGAATGGGATTGGACTAATTCACAGCTCTATTAACAATGTTTTAATATGCCTGATTTCTGATAGCAGGTCCATTCTTCACAGGGGCTGTTCCCCTCAATAATATCTTTTGTTTCTAGGCTGGAAGCTGGGCCAGCAATCTTCTATTCCCAAGGCCCTTATAAGCCTATACTGGGCTGTGTTTTAAATTTAACAAAATAAATTATTCTGTTAACAACTTCTTTGGGCATGTGGGAATTGCTTTTTTTTTTTTAAATACTTAGCTCATTAATAGGACTAAACTCTAATCATTCAAGATCAACTCTGAGTTGCACCTTGAGATGCTGACCTTTCATCATTAGCTAGATAAATGTCTGTGTTCCTGTTAATTCCTTAACTTGGATGCTTTCCAAGGGTTATTTCTATAAGCTTTTTAACAGTCCTTCACATTTTTACAAATGACTAAGATTTTATTTATTCATTTATTTTTCAGTTTATTAATAAATTGCCATGCCCTTGGCTGCAAGAATATGAAAAGAAAATCAGTGGGGGGGGGGGGGAGGAATCAACTCAATAATTAATGAATTCCTTTTATTGCCAGCATAGAATACTCAGAAAAAGGCTGACTCAAAAATGGGACCTGACACTAGCACCCTTAGGGCCAGCAAATGTGAGTTCTATTGTACTAATGGGAAGATTGCTATAAAAATGGAGTCCTTAAAGTTTAAGAATTATTAACAGATCGCCCTGTTCTAATTTGTCATGAAGAAACCATCATTACATGTCTTCTCAAAGGTTTTCAAGGTACTTGCAAACTGAATAATTTCTATTAGAGATAAGAAGGTAGGTAGAGCTATAGAAAAAGCAGTTATTAAGTGCTTACTGTATGCCCAGCATGGTACTAGGTGCTGGGCATACAAATGCAAGAAAACAAGATGGCCTCTCCTCTGAAATCACTTTATTCCAGTGAGGAAGACAAAATATAAAGGAGTGTGAGAAAGTGTTAATGGAGTGGATAATACTTGCACAAGGACTAAGCTGATGATAAGAAAATTGAGATGTTCAGAGAGTGAGTTGAGCTAAGAATGAAGTAAGCATGTCTAGGGTCCCTCATGAAATGGTCATCCCAGCTGGAGATTCACTAATCAGGACAGTTGGTCCCAAAGTAATAGAATCTCTAGGTGGTCAAGGACTCGGTGCAGTGGTCAGAAGCATTGTGCAGAGGGCCTCCTTTCTTCCTTTTTTTAATGGTGGAAGAAATAAAATGCCTATGCCCTAATTGTTGTGCTTGAAAAGTTAGAATAATAGGGAATTTCATCTATCTGTACATGTACTAGAAATCTTAATCTATTAAAAGCAGCATATTCTTTTCTTTCTAATTGTTCTCATCACTCAGAAGGTTGAAGGCAAAATAAGGTGGAAAGATTATTATTATAAATTTCACTTTTACCATTAAGGAGGAATGTCTTGGGAATCTTGGTAAAAAGTTAGAGTTCTTGATTGTCAAGAAGGAGACTACTAAACATGGATATGATGGAAACCTATGGGTAGTGTGAGGAACAGAGTGATAATTATGTTTTTTGAAATGTATTATTTATAAGTGATAGAACTTCAACATGGTATCCCTTAGGCTAAGTGATCATAATGACCATAAACATGTAGGCCGTGACAGTTAGTCTATACTTTTCTCCTGTTCTGACTCATTCTGACCTTTGTTCTTGTTCTTCTTCTCCTTCTCCTCATCCTCTTTTCTTTTTCTTCTTCTTCTTCTTCTTCTTCTTCTTCTTCTTCTTCTTCTTCTTCTTCTTGTTCTTTTTCTTCTTGTTCTTCTTCTTGTTCTTGTTCTTGTTCTTCTTGTTCTTGTTCTTCTTCTTCTTCTTGTTCTTCTTGTTCTTCTTCTTCTTCTTGTTCTTGTTCTTCTTCTTGTTCTTGTTCTTCTTGTTCTTCTTGTTCTTCCTTCTTCTTCTTCTTCTTCTTCTTCTCCTCCTCCTCCTCCTCCTCCTTCTTCTTCTCCTTCTTCTCCTTCTCCTCCTCCTCTCCTTCTTCTCCTTCTCCTTCTTCTCCTTCTCCTTCTCCTTCTTCTCCCTTCTCCTCCTCTTCCTCCTCCTCCTCCTCCTCCTCTTCATACTCCTTCTCCTCCTCCTCCTTCTTCTTCTTCTTCCTTCTTCTTTTCTTTTTCTTCCTGCTCTTCTTCTAATAAACTTTAATAATATATTTGCCCAATCTTTTCAGATTTGACTTTTCCCTTTCAATAGCCTGTAGGCAATGCGGTACCATGAAAAGAACCCTGGTTCTAGAGTTGGAAGATGTAGGTTCATATCCTGCCTCTGAACCTTACTACCTGTCAGATGCTAAAATATATAAGACCATAGCTTTTGACTGGATTAGATTTTTAATCCACTGCAGCAGCTGTGAGCCAACATTTATTTCTGTGGTCCCCATTACCAAGTTGAACCCTCACCAAATTTCCTGTTCTGATCAGAAAAGTTTCTCACCTGAGTTTGATATTGATATGTGACCCTGGAGAATTTTTCTTCGCATCTGATTAAGGATCCACCTTTCTATGGACCAGTCATGGACTTACAGATTGCTAGGACTAGTTCAATTTCCTTTTTAAAGAAAGGAAACTGAGGAGTTTAAGTAACCTGACTAAGATCATATAGTTAATGGCAGAACACTAAATCACACTCAGATGTGGTATGTTTCCAGAGGTGGGATATATATGTGCTAGTAAATTAGAGAAATCATTGAGAAAGGAGAAAGGCAATGGGATCATTGTGATTAGGATAGTACATATTCTGGAAGAATTTAAGGTAGCCAGGATTTAAATGGAAGAGATGGAATTGAGTGCATCAATTGTGGGTCAGAATTCAAAATCATATAGAACTAATTGGGTTGGACACCTGAGAAGCATTAGATGGAAATATAATACCTTGGGGAAATAGGTCTGCCTGTTTCCCCATTTTTGGACCAGGGAGGTGCACACCTATAATCTGTTTGTGGAGATAGGATCCTTCCATGGAATATCATACACCCTTCTGTCAGGTATCCACAAGTAGTTGCCTCTTTTTGGTTTCCTTTTGACTGTTGTCTCTCCTCATTAGATTGTAAACTCTTTAAGGGCAGGAATTGTTTTTTTTAATCCCCAGAGTTTAGCACATTGACTAGTGCCTCATAGGTGCTTCATAAATGTTCATTGGATTTGAATTATTAGAGAACCAGGAAGTGGGACTAAGCTTGCAATATCTTCTTGTGGGAGACAGTGGGCAGGTGGATTTCCATAAATCAAAAATGAAAGGTGTGTAAGACGAAGTCTAAGAAGAAGGAAAATTTGTTAATGACAGAATAGGGTCTCCAGAGAATACATCTATCTTTCACCATTATTGGTAAAAATTGATAAATTCTTTTCCTGCCCTGCTCAGCTGAATTTGTCTCAGCATTTATTGAAATTCATTATTGTGAATAGAATGCATTTTTGAAAAACTAAACCTATGATTTCATAAGATAGAAAACTCCACATAAAGAACTACTACTACTAAGGCAGATCAGTATCTTCTCTACAACTTAGAATATTGTTTGAAGCACTGAAAAGTTAAATTACTTCATGTGGCCAATATGTGTCAGAGACAGAACTTATACTGGGGTCTTCTTGACTCTAAGACTAGACTTCTATTCCCTATATGATGACATCTCTCTAGAGGATAGATTAAGCAGCTAAAATACATAGGTAACATTTTGCTTAAACTTAAGCTACCACCTAGAAAGATGGTTCTGTTAGACTGGCATACCTCATTCATGTTAATAATGATGCCCTAGATGGTCCTGTGAAGAACCTCATTGCTTCTTACTTATCAAATGAGAAAACATTTGCAAAGTATTTTGAACAATGTCCGGTACCTGCTTAATAAATGCATGTTCCTTTCTTCCCCTCCCCTTCTTCTTACAGCCTTGTGGGCCCAATGACTTGTGGGCAGGAAGAAAAGGATATTGACTAAGTTATCCTTAATGATATTTTGGCAGCTTTCCTTTAAAGACCATATTACTGCATGTTATCTCAAGGAGGCAGATGGAAACTAATATAACCTTAGCTAAAGCATAGTCCACTACTGTTTACTAGAGATTAATGGAAAGAGCAGATAACTGGAAACAGCATCCAGAAGAAGGCAAGCAGAGTGGTCAAAGGACTTAACTTCATGCATCTGAGGTTAGGTTGAAGGAACTAGGGATATTTATTTTGGAGGGGAGAAAACTTAAAAGTTCATGATAACTTTAAGTATTTGAAGGGCTGACCTGGGGAAGATTGGACTGGCTCTGCTTTGCAGCAAAGGGCAAAATGAGGAACGATAGGTTGAAGTTGTAAGACAGTAAATTGAGTCTCACTATAAAAATCAAACCAAACCAATCTTCTGAATAACTAGAGTTGTCTATAAATGTAATATGTTATTTCAGGAAGTATGATATTCCTATTACCTAGAGATCTTTAAGCAAAAGATGCATGATCATTTGTCAGATTTGCTTTAAGAGGGAATTTTTTTTTCAGTTGGACTTGTCTTTTGAAATCTTTCCCAATTTTGTGATTCTGTGTTTGTTTACAAAGCACTTTCCTTCCAAGAACTCTGTAAGGTAAGTAATAATAATATGTGGTATTTGTATAGTGTTTAATGATTTACAAGAGGAACCCCAGACAGAGACCTGCTGAAAGTCTGCATAAAGGTTACAATGAAGAACCTACTACATACATTAACTCTTTCTATTTCCCCTATGAACTCCATTTAATATTGAAGGTTATTGTGCAAACACAGAAAGACTTAGTAGTATTGTGGGAAATACTAAATCTGGGACACTTGTGGGTGTTTGGAGGGTAGGAAGAGTGGTTAATTAGGAAAGAGTTTCATAGGAAGGAAAGAAAATCTTTTCTGCCTCCTTATGGTAGAGAAATGGAGAAATAAGGTCTGTGGAAATGGAATGTTTAATTGTACTGTGAGAGAGGGATGTTGGTTTTGTTTGGACTGTTTTTCTGTGTTACATGGGAAGACTCGATGGGAATGTGGCTATAGACTGTGATTAGAGTATATTCATAAATGACAATAATGTAAAATCAAAACTATAAAGAAAACATTTTTGGAAAGGAAGAAAAAGAGCCAAGCTAGGAGTTTGCACTTTATCCTAGGGGCATTAGGAAATCTTGAGTGGAACAATGACACAATCAAAATTATGTTTTATGAAGATTATTTTGGCAGCTACATGGAGGATGTGCCTTTGACTATGATCTCTCTCCCTCTCCCTCTTCTTCTCCCTTTCCTTTCCTCTCTCCTTCTTTTTCCCTCCCTCTCTCCCTTCCTCTCTCCTGAGTTTAAATTTGACCTTAGACTTTTGTTAGCTATATGACATTGGGCAAAATACTTACTCCTCTGTTTATCTTGTTTTCCTCAATTGCAAAATGAGGATATCAATAGCACCTACCTTTCAGGATTGCTATGAAGATCAAATATAACAATATTTGTAAAACTCTTGGTACAGTATCTGGTTTATACTAGGTGCTATAAAAAGTTATCTATTATTATTATTATTGATATTCTAGTTTGTTAAGATCTTTTTGGATCCTTTTTGGACAGTAACCAATATGCTAGTTTCACTTCCAAATTTGAATCTTCTGCAGATTTAATAATTGGGACATTTATGCATTTATCCAAGGGACTGGTAAATATTAAACAGTACAAGTACAATCACTGATCTCTTGAACAACCTATTGGAGACCTCCTTCCCTGTTGACTTCAAACCACTGATGATTTCTTTCAACCAGGAAGATCATTGAATCAGAGAAACCAGGAGCTTGTGATGTCTTTGAATCCAAGAATAAGAACAGACTCTTTACTTCATTTTCTGTACTTAGCTTATCCAAAGTCTCTTTTAGTTAATGATCTCTTCTTTTTATGATTACTTATATACATTCCAACCAGGGAGACAGCATATACATACATAGCAATGGATAATACATATACAAAGCAGATGCAAACTAAACTTGTATATCACTAACAACTAAGGACACTCAAAAAGTCTTGCAGAAGATGTCATAAAATGATTGTTTTTTATTTTGTTTTTATTATGGTTTTTTATTTTTCGTCATTGGGTAATTTTTCAGCATTGACAATTACAAAACCTTTTGTTCCAATTTTTCCTCTCCTTCTCCCCATCCCCTCCCCCAGATAGCAGGTTGACCAATACATGTTAAATATGTTAAAGTATATGTTAAATACAATATATGTATACTCATAAAATGATTCTTTTTTTTAAAATTTATCATAAAATGATTCTTGAAGGAATACCCTGACAGAGATTATTAGAAACAGAGATAGGAAGATCATTCTTGGCATGGAGAACAATAAGTAAACAGAGATGGAAGATGGAGTGTTGTGTGTAAAGAATAGCAAATATTATGCAGAGCAATGGAAGAAAATAATATATAAGATCAGAGAAGTAGAAAGAGGCCCTGTTGTGAAAAATTCTGAATACCAGAAAGGTTTATATTTGATCTTAGATGTAACAGGAGGTCATTGGATTTAGTGACTAGGTGACATGGTCAGTCTTAAGCTTTAGGAAAATCAATTTAGCAGCTGTGTAAAGAATAGTCTAAAATGGGAAGAGATTTGAGACAAGGACATTGAATAGAAGGATATTACAATAGTTCAAGTGAAAGGAAATGAAGGCACAAACTAGCTACATAAATGAGAGGAAGAGAAAGTATATGAGAAAAGTTGTGGAGGTAGAAATGAAAAGATTTGATAAGTGATGGTGAATGAAAGTGAGAAGTTTAGCATAACACTAGAGTGACAAACCTGAGTGACTGGAAAGATAGTGGTGCCCTTGACAGGAATAGGGAAGTTTGAAAGAGGAATGGGTTTTTGGGGAAAGATATGAATTCTTTTTTGGATATGTTGAATTTGAAAAAGTCATCTTGTTTGACATGACTAATAAATAGTTGCATGTTTCTAATTAATGATCATAGCTCAGGATAACTACTAGGGCTGGAAATATGAATCTGGGAGTCATTACTAGCATAATTGAAGCCATAGGAGCTGATGTACTCCTGTAAGAAAGATTGTAGAGAGAAAAGAGAAGAGGAGCCAGGACAGAACCTTTGGGAATGCTCAAGATTAGGGAGCATGATACACATAAAAATCCAGCAGAGGAGAGAGAGAAAGATCAGATAGAGAGAAGATTTGAGAGTATAGTTGTGACATGGATGATGATTCAGCAAGTGAAACTAAAGATTGATCAGATAGGCTGGAGAAGCAGGGGTAAAACAGAGAGGGTGGGGAGGGAAAGAGAGAACAGAGACACAGATATACAGAGAGAAGCAGAGATAGAGGGACAGTGAGACAGACACACAGAGAAACAGAGAGACACAGAAAGAGATAGAGACAAATAGATCTAGAAAGAGACACACACACATACAGAGAGAGAATAAGAGACACACAGAGAGATACAGAGACAGAGAGGCAGAGATACAAAGAAACAAAGCTCAAAACCTAATAGAGGATAGAATGAATATCCAGGAGGAAAGAATGATCACCAACAGATGCAGAAAGGTAATATTGCCTTCTACATTTGGGGAAATGTGAGAAAGAAATTATGGAGAGAAATAAATTAAAAATTCATGAGAGAAAGAATGCTGGAATTAGGTTCTGGAAATAGGTAAAAGACAGTGATGTCAAAGATACAAAGAGGGAAATTATCCCATAGTGAGGAGTAAGGATATCTTTGTTTCTTTGATTCAAGGAAAAGAGCAGATTGGATAGTGCAATTTTGATGAATTGAAATATGGACCCTTATGCCAGACAGTCTTAATCTTTTTGCTGAAACAAAGTAGCAGGATTAGTTTAAAATATAAAAGAATTACATGATAACAGTAGTAATTCTCATGTTTATCTTTAGCACAAGGTTTTTGCTTTTTGTTTGGATCTGTAATTTCACTAGCAGAGAACTTTTGGTGGGAAAACTCCCACTATCAATACTGGCTGTTACCTGCTTTGCAATTAATTGTTTCATTGAAATTGCCTAAATTGCCTGTGAGCAGGGCCAATATATATATATCCCAGTCTGGTATGCGTCAGAGGTATAATTTGAGACCAATTTTTCTTGACTCAAAATAGTCACTATGCCGAGTTATCACACCAAATAAGATTCCATAAATTATTGGGATTTGAATGGTTAGAGCTTTTTTCCCCCCATTAATGAACATATACTGAATGTTTACTAATCTTGTCCTATACAAGATTATTTTATACACTATGATATTTAACTTTCCGTGTTTATCTTCATTTTCATCATCTTTATCATATCTAATTGCAATGAGTCTCTGTTACTGCTTTTTCTCTAGAGCTAATTCTAGATAATGGAAATCTAGAACATAGAGGTCCAGAGTTCTTGCTACTTCACTACTACTCTACCTGCTACCTAGACAAGAGACTGACATCTTTGGGGCTGAGATGGTGATTGTCAGTTTTTCCTTGAAAGGCTGTGTCAAACTACTAACACTCTCTAGGGATCAAAGTCTATCCTTCTGTCTCTGAACTGTACTCAACTTTCTCCACTTTTCTGCAAAAAATAAGATCAATTTTGTAACTGTAAAAATTTTGTAATTTTTTATTTTTTATTTTATTTTATTTTTTTAATATTTTATTTTATTTTATTTAATAATAACTTTATATTGACAGAATCCATGCCAGGGTAATTTTTTTACAACATTATCCCTTGCACTCATTTCTGTTCCAATTTTTCCCCTCCCTCCCTCCACCCCCTCCCCTAGATGGCAAGCAGTCCTATATATGTTAGATATATTGCAGTATATCCTAGATACAATATATGTTTGCAGAACTGAACAGTTCTCTTGTTGCACAGGGAGAATTGGATTCAGAAGGTAAAAATAACCCGGGAAGAAAAACAAAAATGCAGATAGTTCACATTCGTTTCCCAGTATTCTTTCTTTGGGTGTACCTGCTTCTGTCCATCATTTATCAATTGAAACTCAGTTAGGTCTCTTTGTCTAAGAAATCCACTTCTATCAGAATACATCCTCATACAATATCGTTGTCGAAGATAATGATCTCCTGGTTCTGCTCATTTCACTTAGCATCAGTTCATGTAAGTCTCACCAATCCTCTCTGTATTCATCCTGCTGGTCATTTCTTACAGAAAAATAATATTCCATAACATTCATATACCACAATTTACCCAGCCATTTTCCAATTGATGGGCATCCATTCATTTTCCAGTTTCTAGCCACTACAAACAGGGCTGCCACAAACATTTTGGCACATACAGGTCCCTTTCCCTTCTTTAGTATTTCTTTGGGATATAAGCCCAATAGAAACACTGCTGGATCAAAGGGTATGCACAATTTGATAACTTTTCGGGCATAATTCCAGATTGCTCTCCAGAATGGTTGGATTCATTCACAACTCCACCAACAATGCATCAGTGTCCCAGTTTTCCTCCATCCCCTCCAACATTCATCATTATTTTTTCCTGTCATCTTAGCCAATCTGACAGGTGTGTAGTGGTATCTCAGAGTTGTCTTAATTTGCATTTCTCTGATCAATAGTGGTTTGGAACACTCTTTCATATGAGTGGTAATAGTTTCAATTTCATCATCTGAAAATTGTCTGTTCATATCCTTTGACCATTTATCAATTGGAGAATGGCTTGATTTCTTATAAATTTGAGTTAGTTCTCTATATATTTTGGAAATGAGGCCTTTATCAGAACCTTTAACTGTGAAGATGTTTTCCCAGTTTGTTGCTTCCCTTCTAATCTTGTTTGCATTAGTTTTGTTTGTATAAAGGCTTTTTAATTTGATGTAATCAAAATTTTCTATTTTGTGATCAGTAATGGTCTCTAGTTCATTTTTGGTCACAAATTTCTTTCTCCTCCACAAGTCTGAGAGATAAACTATCCTATGTTCCTCTAATTTATTTATAATCTCATTCTTTATGCCTAGGTCATGGACCCATTTTGATCTTATCTTGGTATATGATGTTAAGTGTGGGTCCATGCCTAGTTTCTGCCATACTAATTTCCAGTTATCCCAGCAGTTTTTATCAAATAATGAATTCTTATCCCCAAAATTAGGATCTTTGGGTTTGTCAGCCACTAGATTGCTATAGTTGACTATTCTGTCTTGTGAACCTAACCTTTTCCACTGATCCACTAATCTATTTCTTAGCCAATACCAAATGGTTTTGATGACTGCTGCTTTATAATATAATTTTAGATCAGGTACAGCTAGGCCGCCTTCATTTGATTTTTTTTTCATTAATTCCCTTGAGATTCTCGACTTTTTTATTGTTCCATATGAATTTTGTTGTTATTTTTTGTAGATCATTAAAATATTTTCTTGGAAGTCTGATTGGTATAGCACTAAATAAATAGATTAGTTCAGGGAGTATTGTCATCTTTATTATATTCTCTCGGCCTATCCAAGAGCACTTAATATTTTTCCAATTATTTAAATCTGACTTTATTTGTGTGGAGACTTTTTTGTAATTTTGCTCATAATTCCTGACTTTCCTTTGGTAGATAGATTCCCAAATATTTTATGCTATCAACAGTTATTCTGAATGGAATTTCTCTTTGTATCTCTTGCTGTTGGGTTTTGTTGGTGATGTATAAAAATGCTGAGGATTTCTGGGGATTTATTTTGTATCCAGCTACTTTGCTAAAATTATGAATTATTTCTAATAGCTTTTTAGTAGAATCTCTGGGGTTCAAAATTTTGTAATTTTTAAAAATAGGCCCCAAACAGAGTAAGTTGTTTCAACCCACAAAAATCCAAGTTGAACATTTCATCTCCTACTTGAACATTTTAAATCCTCAACAAAAGCTTACTATCCAATAAGCTTGTTGAATAGATAGAGAACTCTTCTGCTCTACTCTTCTTAACACTGTCCTATGAAATATTTATAGTCCTCCCAAATCAAATGGATATATTTCTTGACATATTGGTTTATAGACTTAATTCTGGGTAACTCTCTGAAGATCTCAGAAGATTCCAGTGTCAGGAAGTTCATAAAAAGCAGTCATTGTTTACTGTCTTGAATAGTTTACCCAATCTTTTGCATTTATTTCCACAATCTATAGTAGTACCATGGATACTATAACAGTTTGCCAAAATGCCAGGCATTTTGCTAAACAATTCAAAGCAGGCCAAAGAAAACAAGAAAAGCTAATTCCCCAAATGGCTTTGTTTAGGGGTATAAGGAAAATCTACCTTCCTACTGACTTATAGTACATAAAGATCTGAAATGAACTCCCAAGATGTACTCATTCTTAGAGCTCCCTTGTGTGTTAGAATTCTTACAAGGTGCTAAGGAAGTGGAATTGAGGAGACAGTGGTTAAATCTAGTTTAGCACTGATTTAATCCTACATCAAATAAGGGTTTCCTAGTGATATAATGATTGGTGTGGTGTGGGATATATAAGGAGGAGGTCTCAGGGCTAGGAAGGACAAGCCCACTAAAGGACAAGACCACTAGAAGCTCTGAGCCTTAGTCAGGATTCAGCCAAGGAATCCTTGGAGATTCACAAGGCAGAGAAGGTAGCTTAAGCTCTCGGAACCAAGGAAAGAGATAGGACTCTTCTAAAGCTAATCGGGCGAAAAGAGACAAGAATTTGAAGGAAAAAATAAAGGATTTGGACTTTAATACCTGGCTGCATTTGGGGTGACTACACTGAAATGAAACTAAGGCTGTTCCCAGAAGCCCCCCAGGAAACCTTCTCACAGAGAAAATTACATTTTAGAAAAGAATATTACACTTGTGTGCCTTATTAGAGCAAATAGATTAATTCTAATGCTGGATGAGCCTCCAAGATATAAGCTATGGTCTAAAATCTTAGTCCCTGAAATCACATCAGGTCCAAATGGGGAGCCTAATAATTTTTTCTTTGGTTCATTTTGTTTCCACCTAGACTTCCCTCCTAAAAACCTGAGCAAATTACTCAAATGTATCTTATATTGGGTTTTTTATTTATTTTGTTAAATATGACCTAATTACATTTTGATACATTTTGGGCCTATACTGAACAGGCTATGTATTTGACATTTTGCCCTGAACTTCAGAGAATAAAGTTCTTTAAGTTGATCTGGAAACTCCCTCCAATCAAATACTTATAAACTGATGTAGCATCCCCTTTGTGATACTCCCAGTAGTAGTACATCCTCAGAGGATGGCTGCTACCTCAGCTTCTCGGGACAAACCCATAGCTTTCATTTCTAATACTAGGAGACACAGAGTCCCTGTCAGTGTGCTTTCCATGAACAATAACCCAATGGTCACAATTAGTTCCGAACAAAGGCATTTACTAAGATGGCACAGTAAAAATAGCACCTTCAAAATATCTGCCTCCTCTACCTTAATCTAGCATGATGTGACCCGCGGGACACAAAATTTCCCACAAATACACATAATATTAAGGGGAAAATAATAGACAATGAGTTCAATGGAACTGAGGCACACGTGGGGGCAACAAATGTATCAAGGCAACACAACTCCAGAACTACAGGACCTGGAAATCCTTTCTCTTTTCTTATAATCTTCTCCATAGCCAAACTCTTGATTTTCAGACCTAGTTTTCTTTTCAGCCTATTACTGGCTCTCTTACTGACTCATCTAGTAGTTGAATAGTTCCATTTAAAAGTGACCATATCTGGAGGCTTGGGGTTTGCAGAAAAAAATCCTTTCTTTTCTGCCAAAAGAGAGTCCCTCTAAGGGGCTGTGTTCCTTTTCTACTTCTGTCTCTCAGCTTTGATGCACTCAAGCAACCAAATTTATCTAGGACTTAGTTATTTAAAGCCCTGCATAGGCATGTCTAATTTTTGCTCATCTAATAAGGTTGCTCCCTTAATTCTCTTAATTTACGGCAAGGTGAATACCCTTGTAAAGGGATTATCAAGTGTGGCTACATTTTTCAGTTAATTTAACACCATGTTAACACCTTCTTATTATATAATGAGCTTTCTGAGCTGGAGTGCTCATCAAAGACCAACTTCTCTACCATATAAATATGGTATCTAAAGTTGGGGAAGCAATAATCCTGTTGTTATCCTAACCTAGTCAAAATATATTGGAATATTATTTTCATTTATGGTTGTCACATTTAAGGAGGGACATTAACAAGTTAGGTTATGACCAGAATAAAGTATCAGTGGGTCTCTGCTCTCTGTGAGGATAGTGCTTGACTTGTGTCAGTGACTAAGAATGATAAGTAAGCCCCAAGGGAGAGAATAAGTCTGGGCAAGGAGTAAGAGAAGGGGGATGGTTCAAACCATAATCCAGAAGAATAATCAAAATGCCTTTTAAGATCAAATCAAAACTTTATCAACATAAATCCAAAGGTCTAGACAGAGGTAATGAAAAGTAGGTCAAAGAAATATTTCAAAATTGGGAGCAATTTTAGCATAAAAATAGATAAGCTTTATTAAGCATTTACCAATATATTTTGGAGGGAGCAATGGAGGGAGCTATCATTCAATGATTGTTTCAGCACAAGCCTAAAGCTAATGTAGCATAATTCTGCTTTTATTAATTAAGGCCCCTTCTCATTTCATCAGTACCTTGCTTCTCTAACTATAAAGGGGAAGAAAGATGAAGGATCTGAAAATTCAAAATCAAATTTAATAAATATCTTCTAAGTATGAGGTTGTTTACTTGGCACTGGGAAGCAAAAACTGAAAAGTGACATCTCTCACCTTAAGCAATTTATAGTTCCCCCTTGGGAGAAAGAGGAGCAGAGCAACAGATAAAATACAATATGGATATAAATGAATTATATGAGAATTGGTTGAAAGAAATGGGGATGTCAAGCCTAAAGAAGATAATACTTAGGAGCAATATTATAATTCTCTTCAAATATCTGAAGTCTTGTCATGTTGAAATGGGATTATTATTTTGTGTTGCTTTCCTAAAGATAGAATGATGGATGGAAGTTACAGAGAAATAAACTAGAGGTGTCAACTCAAATAGACATGGTAACCCCTAAACACTGTCATTGACATATCAGCATAGAAAACTACAAATGAACATTATCTGTTATATTTTGTTTTTTATTTGTTTTATTAAGCATTCACCAATTACATTTTAATCTGATTTTTACTGCACTAGAGAGTTGTGTAATTACATCTTGCCCATAGTGGCAAGTTTGATATCTCTGTTGTAGACCACTACTCAATGTAAGGAAGAATTTTCTAAATAACAAATCATTTAACAATGGATTGTGATGTCAAGAAGAATCCCAACACTGGAGACCTTCCAGCCAAGCATAAATATGGCATGATACCATGGAAAAAGTTCCAAGTCTGGAATCAGGGAACTTGTTCAAATCCCAACTCTCCCACTTACTAGCTATGTACCTTTGGACAAGTCTCAATTGGCCTATGTATTTCTGAATAGGAAAGAGACTCAGCATACAGCAAACAGTATATTTGTTGACTTGACTGGATTAGATAGGTTTGCTTTCAACTTTAACCCTATAATCCTATGATTCTTGGACTAGAAGATTAGATTGTATCCAAGATAATTAACTAGGCTCATGGAACAGGGCCATGGACAGATTTTTTTTGGCCGGGTATGGGCATTTTGTATGAATTTGAATGAGAAAATTATAAATTTACTTCCACTAAGTTTAGCATTTTCTTTAATTATGGTGCATTTTACTGTACCAGATTGTCAATGGTCCATGACACAAAAAAAGATTAAGACTTTGTGAGTTAAATCATAGCCAAAATGGATTTGAAGATTCTATGATGGCAGAATGCAGGGTCTTCTACTGGGCTAGAAACTTTTTGATTTGTTAACCTAAAAGGACTACATAAATCTGAACTATTACTAATGTGAAACCTTTCCTTCTTTGTCTTTTTACCTTTAGGTTTTTCTTTTCCATTCAGACAGACTTGCATTTCTAATTTTTTTTTTTTCTGAATCAAACTCCTTCAGTCTGTGAGAAGTCTTTTCCACTGCATCTTGTGCATCATGTTGTGGCCTGCAGTGATGGACAATGTAGTGCAAAGAATGCTGGATATGGATAAGAGAACCTGGGCAAGTCAGTTAATCTCTTTGAGCCTCATCTGTAAAACAAAGGGTTGGAACAGATGATCTCTACATTCCCTTCTTCTAATCTATGAACTATCAAAGGGAAAAGAAAAGATTTTCAAATCAATACCCATCACTGATCTTTCTGAGTATTATCATGATCGGTACTTCAAAGGACTTCTTGAAGGTCATGGAAACTTGTTAGAAAAGACTGTGAAGGTGCCATGTTCAACCCAGGAGTTTGTTCTGTCTAGTTGATAGCATCATAGATTTAAGACTGCAAGTATCTGACAGGTCATGTAATATAATCCCTTCATTTTGTAGATGAGTGGGTGATTTGTAGAGTCATAGAGGTGACCTCTATAGCAAAATATGATTTGAATCTAGGTCTTTTGACATCCAGTGCTCTTTCAATAATATACTGCTACTATCTACATGAGAGTCACAGTTGTCTCCAACTCACTTTTCCAAGTTTCCTCTTCCATGTTACTTCCCTTCCTGAGGACTATAGTTCAGCCAAATCCAGTTCTCTTCTCCATATGTGACATTCCATCTCCTATCTCTGTATCTCTGCAAAGGATGGCTTCCTTTTTTGGAATAAAGTTCTTCCTCACCTTTCAGCTTCTTAGAATTCATAGCTTTCTTTAAATCTCAATTTAAATATCACCTCATACATGAGACCTTTCCTGATTCCCCCACCATTTATTATTATTTTTCATATATTTATATTTACACTTGTCTCATCCAATAAAATATAATCTCCTTGAGGATGAGAACTATTTTATTTTTGTTTTGATATCGCTAATATCACACCTTGTGTCTATCACATAGATGGTACTTAAATTCTTGGTAATTGACTCTCATGTTACAAAGATGAGAAAGTAAATATATGAGTCAGTAAATTTAAATTTTCTCTTTGTCTTTTTTTGGTGGGGGGGGGGGAGGTGGGGCAGGGGAAAGTG
Organism: Antechinus flavipes; assembly: GCF_016432865.1. Taxonomy (NCBI): domain Eukaryota; kingdom Metazoa; phylum Chordata; class Mammalia; order Dasyuromorphia; family Dasyuridae; genus Antechinus; species Antechinus flavipes. The sequence continues at coordinate 454,942,345 of NC_067398.1, read as the reverse complement.
ACAGCAATAATATCGTCCATGACTTTCCCTCCATCGTTTATATGCTTTTCAACATTCTTTTATATGTTGTCTTCCCCCTTAGAATGTAAGCTTTTTGAAACAAGGGGCTATCTGACCTTTTGCTTGTATGTGTATCTACAGCACTTAACACCATGCTCAATAAATGCTTGCTGTTTGACTCTCAGTATCTTTCCCTCTTTCAATTATCCTGAAAATTGGTGCTTCAATGCTTTTGAAATTTTGCTACCAGCAGTACATCATTTTGTGTCCAGAAACTCTTTCTGCCTTCCTATTATATCGTGTCATTTTTACTTCCTAATATTAATATAATATTTTTGTACAAGTGCTAGACTTGAAATTAGAAGATTCAATAAATGCTGTTTCAGGGATTATTTCATTCATTCATCAGATTTGGCTCAATTTTTATGGTAAAGTAGCAGACAAGGTTATTGTTATTATTATTATTATTTTAATAAAGAAGGGATTGTAGTGGTAATAGAGGGATTGAGGAATAGATGATTATGACCAGTCATTGAAGGGAGCATAATAGAAAGTCAATTGAGGAAGAATGAAAGAATTGTCATGGTGTAATGAAGACCTATCTGAATTTAGATGATGTGAATTTGTGGTCCATCATGGTTGCACCTGAGTATAGACAGAGAGGGCAGATGGAGAGACAAATCAAAGGTTGAAGATTGTCGAAGTGTGAAAGGCAGTGGTGTAAGAGCTTGAAGAATTCAAGGATAGAGAAAATATCTAAAGTGCTCAACTACAAAGTTCAGATTCTGGAGAGAGCAAATGAATTGGGAAACAGGAGACTGAAAAAACTTGAAGAAGTTTCATTTCAACTCAACAAACATTTATTGAGTGATTACCCATTACTTACTGAATGGTAAGTGGGATATAAAGGCAAAAATAAAAGCAGTCACTGCTCTCAAGGAGCTTACATTCTACTAAGGGAAAATAACACGTATGCAGAAAAGTGAATATTGTGTGTGTATGTGTATATGTATATATACATACACATGCATACATATCTGCATATATAGTATATTTAAACATACACACATATATATGTGTATGGAGAGACCGAAAGAAAGGGAGGGGGAAAGAAAGAGAGAGAAAGAGAGAGAGAGGAAGAGAGGGAAGGAGAGAGAAAAAGAGAAAGACAGAGAAAGGGAGGGAGGGAGAGAGGGAGAGAGAGAGAGAGAAGGAGAAAGGGAGGAAGGAGAAAGAGAGAAGAAAATAAATTGAATTTTGAACATGTTGATTTTGATATGCACAGGGGATATCCCGGTGTATATGTCCAGTAAGTCTTTTATAATGTGGGACTGAAGCTTAGGATATAGACTAAGTCTAGATATATCATCTTGAACATCATTAGCAGAGAAGTGATAATTGATCACTTGGATCACTTGTATGGGAAATGATGAGCTTGTCTAGATAGAAAGTATATATAGAAAATATAAAGAAAGAAGAAAATGGAAACTAAGACAGAATCCTGTTATACCTCCAAATGTATGAAGATTCAGCAACAATTAGCTACCAGACAGGTAGGAAGAAAGTTGGGAAAGAGCAAGGTCATGGAAATTCAAAAAAGTTTAGGAGTGAATTAAAGATTGGATAAAAGGAGAAGGGATTAGAATTGAAGAAGAGAAGTTCATATAGGAAGAATGGTTATGGAACATGATGAGATAAAAGATTTTCCCATCGTTTCCTCTTGTATGATTTAACTGCAATGGTATTTCAACTCAGCTGATAGGATCATAGATTTAGAAGTGAAAGGGACCTTGAAGATCACCTAATGCAACTTTTATTTTACATGTAAAGAAACTGAAGCTCAGAGAGATAAAATTACTTGCCCAAGGCCACCAGTCTGTAGTAGAGTTTGAGAGCTGAGGAGGTTAATGAATTGAAAATCCAGGATCTTCAAGGAATGGGAAATAAATATGTATATTATACTTTTCAGTATAAAAACTGGGGTTGAAAGAGATGAAGACTGAGAAACAAGTACCGGATAAGAATTCTGAGTTCTCTGAGACCCCAAATCCTTCTTTCCCTGGAAAATCCTCTCCATTTTGGTGAGTTCCTTCCTGGGTCTATATTTTGGGTTTGAGTCCAGTCCAGCTTTTGATTCTCTGGCCATGCTATCTTCCTTCCCCTTTTATTCCTTTTAATATGTTGTCTTTCCCCATTAGAATGTAGGGCAGGAGTAACTTTTCTCCTCCTCCTCCTCCTTCTTCTCTTTTTTTTCTTTTTGTATTTGAATTTCCAGAAATTAGCACAATGCCTGGCATAAATTGAGGACTTAATAAATGCTTATCACCTAACCACATGATGTTTGGAAAAAAAGCTTTATATTTTGAGGAGTTAAACAAATATGGAAATATGATGAATTAATATTATATCACAGTTATTTATAATAAGGCTTTGACCAGTAGTTAAATACTTTCACCATCTATGTTTTTAATGTCTTTAATCACTTGGTGTGATAAATTATTCTGAGCAAAATATGCAAAATTCTGTAAGATCAATGTTTGGAAAATATTGATTGTGATTCAATATGTCTTCTATCTGAAAACATCTTAGTAAAGGTAATAAATAAAAAAGGAAAATGCTTAAAGTAATTGCTAAGGTAAGATATATGTATAGAAAGTTTGTATCTGTGAGTATAAAAAGAACATTAATCTGATTTCATCTCCTTAGTGAAGAATTTATTTTTTAATATAAATTTTTTTTATATTCTATTCAACACTTCAATTATTATTAAATATAATTAGGAAGCTTTTAAAAAGATCTAAGACTACTTCTATAGGCTACCATTTTTTCTTCAGCATATTTGCTTCTCTTTCTCTCTCTGAATATTAGTGTGTGTTTGTGAGACAAGCATAACAATGTTCACTCCAAAGATCTACTCTTTTATGAGATTCTTTTGACTGTGATAAAACCAATTAAATTGCACCTTTATATTTGATGCTCTATCAAATGAAGACACTATGCAATATTTCAGAGAACTATCACTTGATCCATACATCAGACATCGTCTGGAACATAATTTCCGTAGTTCTCAACTTTGAGCCTACCATAAATATCAGATATTCTTTCAGAGAATCTTGAGCACATCTTTAGATCTTTGAATAAAAATCCTTCTAGGTTAGAGGAAGGCAATATTTTCGCGTAAAAATATTAGCCTAAGTTGAAATTCAGTAGCTGCTTCAAAACATAGATGACTCTTTATCATTTAGGCTGAACAGATAAATGGCATTAGGATACTTTTCCAGCTTTGCAGAGTAGTTTGATATCCTTTTTGGTTTCTAGTTGTATCTTCTGGGGGAAGCTTTGTTAATCATTGAGGACTAGAAATGCTTTCCTCTAGAGAGACTATGTTGGTTTCATGTTAGCAAAATTTCCAAGGTGGGTCACAAAAGCTCAGAATATATTAAGACTGACAGGTAAATGTATGAGTTAGGCAGGAAAGAGACACTGATGTGGTAAAAGAGCCTGAGAAATAAATATCATACTGTTGGGTGTAGAACTGGGAAGGTGCAATATCATAGAAAACAAGGAGGAAAATGGCTTTCGTTAGGTGTTCCCATTATGGGGCAAGGGTGGATGCCAGTAGAAACAGGAAGAAAATATAATGGCCATCAAAGCCCTGGCTGCAGTTTTGTGGGCACAGACCATTGGAGAGATGGTGGGGATCTATAGGTGCGAGTCTGGTATAACATTTGTAGCTTATGCTTCATACATGGTGGATGACAGCAGATGGATTTGTTAGATGCTTATAAGTATGAAGCCACAGTTAGAAAATCTAGGAGACAATACGATTTTATTCTTATACATATTATTCCTGGTTCTTACTGCAATGGGTTTTGTGCAATGCATTTGGCAAAGTTTATCATATAGGGTTCTGATTGTTCTTATGAAAATATTCTGTCATATGCAATTATTGTGTAGTTATTGACACAATTTATGATATACTATAATTAACATAATACAGAATCTAATTTAATCAATTAGACTTGATTTATTATAATTTAACTATAAATCCCAAGATGTAACATACAAAAAAATATACCCAAGATAAGTGTAGCGGTAGCAAAAATGTATACATTTTTTAGTGTGATTTGTATTATAATGTTTTATTTTATAAGTTAAACTATAAAGACAAGAAAAGACAATTCTATTTCCAACCAAATGATTATTTTACTTGTATACACTAGAGACTGTTATTTTCATAAAAGGATATCAGCAATCAAAATAATGATGAAAAAAATTAACACCTCAATTGTTACTCTCAATAACACCAAAACAGGAGCAACTCATCACTTTTTAGATGTGTCAACTCATTTCAGGACAGCTGATCTTGATCTGTATTTGTTCAACAAAGTATTAGGATAAGAACAGCCAGAATCTACTAATATGCTGCTTATTGTCAAATAAAAATAACTTTTTTGGAGTGCATTTAGAGTATATATTTGTGATTTTATAGTAATGGAAACTTCTTTTCATGACTAATTCAGATCTTACTCTATCTGTAATTTTTGGCTTGGAGATTTTCCTTAGCTCCAGAGAGGTTGATTTACTTGCCCATATTCATATGGTCAATGTAGATTCTTTCTACAATTTAACTCTTTGTTGGACCATATTGCCTCTTTTATAGTAGACATGATACATAAAAGTGAGGCCAATATTAGTTAGAATCAGAACTCTATACAATGTACTAGGCATAGTATATAATATACATTTTTCCACTATAAGAAGTGGAAAACTTTCCTTTTTTTTTTTTTTTTTTTTTTTACATTGACCAGGTAAGATTTTTACAATGCTTCATAAGGTCTGACAAGTTCTATCACCTGAAAAGGCAAACTGAGAATATTTTTTGATACATTTTACAAGAACTGGGGATTTAGTGATGATTTTTTTTTGGCTCTGGCAATACATGAAACAAAGAAAAATGAAGATTTGGACAATTCTTTTTCTTCTGAGAGGATGGTGGTATAGTGGTACAGAAGGGGGCAGATGGTGCTAAAAATTCTCTGTTTTTAGATAATAAGTAAAGTTTAATTTGATAATCAGTAATCTACATGTGAAATTATTGACCGATGAAGCGTCATATTGCCAAGGGAACTAAATCATTTTAATCTTAACGCTCTTGTTATAAAGGAAATCAGTAAAAAAGAAACAAGTCCCTTATAGCTACAAGTAAGGATGGGGTCATAGCTACTTTTTGAAGAGGCAAAGAAAGGAATTAGTGGAGTTTTCTCATAAATCTAAGAGCAACTAGAAACATTATTTCAAAGGATATTTGGTTCCCACATTACCAAACTAATGATAAATATTTGCAAAATAACCACTATGAAAATAATTGCAGTCTGTGTACCAGTATCACTTCTAAATGGTGAAATGGTATAGAAATTTGTATAATGGCATTTTTAAGATAATTTAAATGGGTATATACTTTGATACTTAGTGACTTCAGTGGAAAGGTGGGAAAAGATTAGAACATAGAGAAACAGATGAGAAAGCATAGTTCAAATAGGACTAAGAAACAAAAGTCTTGAGATTACAGATTGCACAAAAGTCTCATGCCTCTCTATTATGACCACTTTTAATTTAAAAAAAAATTAATTTTTTTTTTTTCTGAGACAATTAGATTTAAGTGACTTTCTCAGGATCACATAGTTGGGAAGTGTTAAGTGTCTCAGGTCCTCCTGACTTCAGGGCTGGTGCTCTGTCCACTGTACCACCTAGCTGCCCCCACTTTTTTTTTTTCTTTAAAGAAAAGAACTGGATATGGTGAATACCGAATAATAACATCAATAATGAGATTGATTTGAATGGACAAGAAAAGGCTAATTATTGATTTCTGAAGCAATTTCCTGTTCCTCTCCTGGCTCTGCTTCTGATTTCCTGGACTATGCAAATCCTTCTTTATTTGCTATTTCACCCTGGAGCTTCTTCCTTCAATGCCCGAAGGTCCTTGGAGCATCATTTTCTTGGTACAATCTTCTTCCAACGAGATTGTCCCTACTTGTCCCTGGGATCTTCTCACATTGGAGTATCCCACTGCCATCTCAACCTCCTTTCTTCTTTTGATGAGTTCTTTCTAGTTCCATTTTTAGAGGGGCCCAGACCAGCTAACCTTATTTTTTTTTTTTTCAGACTCTGCTTCTTACTTTAAAAATTTTGGCCCCATGATTCTTTGCAAATATCCCCTTCCCTTTTTAGTTTGCTTTTGTGTGTTGTATTCCCATTAGAATATAAACTCCTTGAAGACAAGGACTATCTTTCTCTGTATTTATATCCCCAGCACATAGCACAGTGCCTAGCACTAGTAAGTATTTAAATGTTCTTTGCTTTTCATTGTACAGTCAGACCATTGGAGCTAAGATCATTAAAAAAACAAAGACAAAACAAAACAAGAAAAAGAGGAGGAAAAAGAAGAAATAATATTGAGAAAAAAGTATGGCATACAATTGAAGCAGTTTCATCTTGAACTATTTAAGCAAGAAATTAAAAATCAAAAGTGGGAAATGGACAATAGAAACCACATTGACACTGTGACAAATATTTTCATCCATAAGATTAGCTAATGTCATTCATTTCAACAAGAAGAACAAAAGAACTCAGAAAATGCTTTTATCAGGAAACATTTTAGTTGCCAAAAAAAAGTGATAGTTGTCAAAACTGCTTGTAGGATTCCTGAAGAAGAATGATGGATGATTGTGAGAAGTATTTCCTCATAAGCACAGAGGAGCTTAGAGGAAGGCAAAAACAGTTTTTAACAAATATAGACAAAATGTCCAACTAAGTAAAATCATTTCAAGAGCATTTAAGGAGGAAAATTGAAGAATAATTAAAAATAGAATAAAAATGGAAAATATTGTTAAAAAAATAATTATATTATTAAGAAATGTGGAACCAGGGCAGCTAGGTAGTGCAATATATAGAGCACTAGCCCTGAAGTCAGGAAGACCTGAGTTCAAATTTGGTCTAAGATACTTTACACTTCCTTCTGTGTGACCCTGGGTGAGTAACTTAATCCCAATTGCCTCAGTAAAAAACAAACAAACAAACAAACAAACAAAAAATGGAGCCATCACATTTGCAACTTAAGATCATACTCTTGGATATGATTATAGAGAGGAGAGAGAAATCACATCAATAAAAATAAAGACAGAAAAAGCAACTCTATTGGATCAAGAATGTATATGTGTATGTGTATTGCGTGTGTGTATATATAAATATATATGTGTGTGAATACACAGTGTATATAAATATATATAGATATATATGCTTCTGATGGAAAATATGGAAAATAGAGTTACTTGGAAGACTGTGACTCCTTTAGAAAGGAAAGCTTTAGAAGGAGTTTAATGCTTTATCTTCCACATCTCCACTCAGAGGGGAAAGGCAGGCAACTCAGGGTGAATTGAGAAGGTACTAAATATCAAAATCCAGTCAAGCAACATGGTGATAAAATTTCAGATGATCAGCTTATCCTGAGGTAGGGCATGATATTCCCTGGAGTGAAGCTAAGCATAATTGCTGATGGAAAATGGAATGGTAGATAGAGTGCTAGGCTTGGAGTGAGAATGATTTAGGCTCACATTCTCCCTGTGGCACAAACTGTATGACGATGGACAAACTGCCAAACTCTCAGCCATGGGCAGCTCAGTAAGGCTATAAGTTATGGACAGATTATTATCTCTGTCCATGGAAGTTCCTGCACTGATGAAATCATAGGGTTTTTTTTTCGAATAAAAACCTTTATTCCTTTAGAAAGGTGTCACAATGTTCCTCCAGAGTCAAATTCAAAAGTAAGTTGCATTCAAGAAAGGTAAGTTCTATTTTGCTCAGAAGGAAAGATTTCCAGAAATAAAACATTGCACAAACTTGATTTAATGGAATACCATTGCAATATCCAATGAATAGAAATTTGGTGCCACATATATTTATTGTTGTTGTTTAGTCATTTTTCAGTTATTTCTGACTCTTTGTGATCCTACTTGGGGTTTTCTTGGCAAACACTGAAGTAGTTTGTCACTTCCTTCTCCAGTTCATTTTATAGATGAGGAAACTGAGGCAAACAGGGTTAAGTGAGTTGTACAGACACTAGATAATGATTAAGGACAGATTTGAACTCAAGAAATAAAGCTTCTTGACTCCAGGCATCCACTATATCAATATGTAGGCAGTCTACTGTAGACTATGAAGTTAATTCTCTAATCATACTTGTGGTCCTCATTATTTTACTTATCCTTTGTGTCTTTGTATTTAAGATTATTTTCTGTGTCTCCACAGACACATGACATGATAGTTCCTTCATTTTGCTTTTTGGATATCTTATGTATAGAACCTGATGTGCAAAAAACTAGAGCAACATAAATATTGGATGATTAATGAAAGAATAAACATTTTTAAAGCAGTTGCTGAGTTGTTGACATTGTGTTAAGCACTAGGGATACAAAATACAAAAGCAAAACAGATCCCCCCCCTCCCCATCCTCAAGAAATCTACATTCTAATTAGGGGAGGCAATACTGTGCTGTGGAATATTGACTAGGAAAGGGTGTTTTGAAAGTTATAGTAATGGTGTATAGAGCAATAGGGCAATCAGTTAACAATAGTGGAATGGCTAAATAAATTATGGTATATTAATAAAAGAAATATTCTAATTAAGACCAATAATGATAAGAAATATAAAGAAATTTGGAAAGAGCTTTATGAAGTTGCATAAAGCAAAAAAAACAGAGTCAAGAGAATAGTGTATATTCTTGGCTGTATGTATGAGATAAAAATGAATAAAAAGGAATAAAAAAGGAATAATCATAGGGAAGAAGAGGGAGTGACTTTTTGCATTGAAATGAATTGATATAGGTATCAATAATTGCTAAACAGATTTAGGTGCATGGACATTCAATGTTAAATGTTTAGTAAAACTTTTAATTTAAAAATAAAAATGAATTATAGTTGGTCTTAGTCCTTTTCAGGTCAATTGTTTACCTGTAACCTGGCTGTTTCCCAAGCCTGGGGAAGCTGAGTTATATTTTTAAAAAAAACAGTAGTAAATCATTAAAAACATAGATGAACAAGTAGCATTGGTCTCAAATGGGAATACAAGATTTATTAAAGATTAATCATTGTTAAATATGTTACGAGCTGCCTTGAAACTAAGAGTAGATAAGATGAGCTTTCTTTTTTTCTCTCCTTTATAAAATCTGGCCTCAGAGATAATGTTTTCTTTTAAAGTAAACTGGATGACAATGTGGCTCCTAATTGAGCCTCTGATATCAGGGTCAAATTTTCAGCTTATTTCCCATTTCAGGGGAGCTGAGGAACTTGATAAACTCCTTTTAAAGTCAATGAACAGAGATATATTTTCATGGAAATTCACGTTAAACAGGCTATGTGTCTCTTTTAAAACAAGCAAACAAATAAACAACAAAACCACCAGTCAATCCCAAACAGTTCTGAAAAAGCAAAGCAAGGCCCTTGCTCAGAATAGTCCTGACAAGGGTGATGTGTTCGCTGTTGCTGAGATCTGGCCCTTAGTGACATCTCTCAATGACACTTCTTTAGCAGATGCATTGTGATATTCTTCACTGCCAGCATTGTCTCTGTACATGTTGGCTTGATTAGAGACTCTGGGAGCAAAAATCCAAAATGCCCAGTGTCACGCAGTTCGAATGCAAATGCATAGGGTATTCCATTTTTGTAAGCCCAATCCATTGAGCTGCCAGAGCTCACATCTAGAAGAAAAAAAATGATTAGTATGGTTCACGTTCTTCTTATGGAAAAACCTGGAAAAATTTTCAAAATGATGTATATTCCTGTTTTTTAAGCAAGTAATGAATCCTGACAATCTCGTTTTCATGAGAAAAATCAAGTTCCTTGTTCTCAAGAGGGAGTAGTCAGCTAATTTTTAGACTGAAACCTATATAACTCTTACTTGAAGTAACACTTCTATTCATATTTAAAATAAAAAAAACCCAAACAAAGATTTTATTGACGCCTTTTAAAAAAGCACCAGTGAATGGAATGCTGGATTTAGAGTTAAGAAGACTGGGTTGATGTTCAGAGCCCACTTCAGAGACACTAGCTGTGTGACACTGGCCAAGTCACTTAAATTCTCTTGGCTTAGTTCCTTACATATAAAATGAGGAATTTGGGCTAGCTGTTAGATAATCTCCAATATCCCTTCCAACTCTAAATCTATAATCTATGTCCTTAGTCCCAACCCCTGATCGCCAATCTTTCCTTGGAACAAAAAAATATAGTGAAACAAGAAACAACAGAAAAAATGAAAAACCCAAACTTTTTTGGGTCTGATATCATTTACCTCATTTTGGACATATAGATTACCACGTCTCTGCTAAATGGCACTTCCCATGTATTTTTATACTGTGTAAAAAATAAAATTTTGTATTTTTATACAAAATCATCCAACTTTTTAGGGGGCATCCAGTTTCAAAATAGGAGTGAAGCAGATGATTAAATGACTGCTGCTTTTCAGCAATCCTATTTTAGCTAATGGTGAGGCTAGGCTGCCAAATTCTGTAGATCAGAGGCTTACTGGGGCTACAGAAAGTAGCCAGAGAACTGAAGTTACATCCTTGGGCTGCCCTGACAATAGATTTCCCTTTTTCACCTCAAGAGGCAGTGAGATACAGTGGGAAGGGCATGAGGGCCAGAAGACCAAAGGCTGCATCACTTTCCCACTTGTGTGACCTCATACAAGATACTTTGGCCCTCTGGTCAAATAATGGGTAAGGATCTGATAACTTCAGAAGTCCCTGTTTGTACTAAATCTGTGATCCTACGAGCCCCATGAATGCTATATGAATATTAGCTATTATTAAATATTAATTGGGAATATAATTTCTCTCTGTCTCTCTCTCTTTATTTCCCTCTCTCTCTTTCTTTCTCTCCCTCCCTCCCTCCCCTTTTAGGCAATCAGGGTTAAGTGACTTGCCCAGAGTCACACATCTAGTAAGTGTTCTAAACTAGATTTGAACTTAGATCTTCCTGATTCCATCTACTGCACAACCCACCTGCATCAGGTAGATAGATATTCTTTATATAAAATTTTCCTTTTAAAGATTTGTAGTGATAGAAAGCTAAAGTGGGAGTAGGGAATATATCTTTAGGATGACCACTATTCAAACATTTATCCTGGCTGAGAAAAACTGCTTTCTAAATAATTGGCTGTCAATATAAGGCCAAACACATTTGGTTCTAATATAAAACGACAAATCTTTAGGATCATGTGCTCTTCAGGGTAAAGAAAATGGGAAGTGAAACTTAGTACAGGAAGAATATGCTGAAGAGATCTAATTACCTGACTTGTTAATACTCATTCCCTTTTCCTCAGATTACCACATATAGATTTATCTGCATAAATGCCTTATCTCCTTACGGTATAAGCTTCTGGAAGTTGGAAACCATTCTATTTTTTCCTCTGTTTTGTTTTTATCTTTATATTCCTGTACCCTTGAATGTTTCATGTGCTTAGTAAGTGCTTATCTGATTGGATCAGACTCAAGGGAAGTCAATTATATTTTTTGTTGTTCAGTCATTTTCAGGCATGTCCAACTCTTCATGATCCCATTTGGGATTTTCTTGGCAAAACCACTAGAGTAATTTCCCATTTCCTTCTCTAGCTCTTTTTACAGATGAAGAAACTGAGGCAAACACTATTAACGGATTTACCCAGGATCCTCCAGCTACTGTCTTAGGTCAGATTTGAATTCACGTCTCCTGACTCTAGACCTAGCACTTTGTCCACTGTATCAACTTGCTGCCCTCAATCATATTATTCAAAGTCAATTAGTATGGACCATCCCCTCCCATCTCTCTTACATACAGAGATATATGGATATATATGCATGTATTTACACACCTGTGATGCTTTCCAAGAGAGATTTCTGAATTGGATTTTTGATGCATTTTAGAGTCATGAAAGACAAGTATTTTGAGGCTGATTAGGGATCACCTAGTCCAAGAAGAATAGGCTGAGGCTTAAAGGGATTAAGTGACTTGCTCAATGTCAAATAGATGATTAAAGTAAGACTATAAATCCAGTATTGTTATCTTCCCATTATACCACATCCAACCTTTTCTTATTTTAAGAAAATTCACCACATAGAATAAAATTTCTTTTGCTGCAGCAGCTATTGGGATATAGAATTTCATAAGAATGAAGGGAAAATAAAAGGGATATTTTCTTAAATGCTGGGATATTTACTCAGTGAGCTTCTTCTTGCAGATTTTAGGGCTGTTCAGAACTTTATAAGCTCAGTTGAATGCTTTCTGTAGTTATAAGATTTTTGTTCACTTTCCATTCATTACTGCATAGAATATACTCTGCTTTGAAGCTCTTTAAACTGTTAAGGGAAATTTTTGTCAGAATATTACAAAACTCATCAGATATAGACCTTTTTCTCCCTCCTTAGCTAATTTAGCAGCTTCAAAACCCACTTAAAGGGGCATGTAATTCTTTTCTAAGAACAAGTCAGTTAAAAGAACCAGTCCCAGGATATTCTCACATGATACTTACACAATGTGCTTGATGCAGGTCCATGTCTATAGCGAACCCCATATGCTGAATGAAGAGCAATAACAGCATTATAAGCTGCAGATTCCTATGTATGGAAGAACATTAGAATTTCACATTACTAACCTCATTAATCTTTAGATATACTGACACACTTTTGATTCATACTTCGTTACTAATACAGACTATAGTATGGTGATATCAAAGTTTGAAATACTATAAAAGCAGCAAGTTTTGCCAACAAATATATTTTAAAATTCCTTATTATTTGAATTGTCACAGTTAAGCATGCAAAAAATCCTTGTTGCATAGGAGTTAAATTCCTAGACTTCAGTTAGAAAAGTATTTTTGAGTGACCTAGTAAATCTAGGTCATACATACATGAATATAGAACTGATTTCTTTTTATTAAGGGAGAAAAAAAATAAAGACTTCCTCTAAAGACCCATGCTAAATCAGCAAGAGAATCAGGGTAGGAAAAATATCTCTATAAATTACAAATGGATTGACAAGACCCTCTAGGAATAAGGGGCAGATCTTTCCTTCCTTCTTTCCTTCCTTCCTTCCTTCCTTCTTTCCTTATTTTCTTCCTTCCTTCCTAACTTCCTTCCTTCCTTCCTTCCTTCCTTCCTTCCTTCCTTCCTTCCTTCCTTCCTTCCTTCCTTCCTTCCTTCCTTCCTTCCTTATTTTCTTCCTTCCTTCCTTCCTTCCTTCTTTTCTTCCTTCCTTCTTTCTTTCCTTCCTTTTAGACCTATGAAAATGACATCATTGATGTAGGGAACTCTTGGTATTGGAACTCCCCATACAGAGATGGGCAATTCCTCTGTAATTTCTCATTTAGAAAGAGCTTCCTGAAGCTCTGAGAAATTAAGTGATTTCTCTATAGTCATACAGCCAAAATGTATCAGAAGTAGAACCTGAACCTTAAAATTCTAAGATTTTCCAAATATATCCCACCATGTCCCAGGGAGTCCACAGTCCATCTGGACTCTCAAACTTAAAGCAGAACTATACCTTCAAGCATATCTAAGGAAGGATGAAACATTTAAATGACAAACAAGACTGTGTTTTAGCGAGTGACAAGTAATGATCTGCTGCTACAGATGATGAAATCAAAGTGTGTGTGTTTGTGTGTGTGAGCTCATTTCAGAATTCCCTCCTCCAACCCCCACCAAATGTGCTTGGGGTAATCTTCCACTTCTCTGCCAACAGTCTTATGTGAATTACAAGTTATGTGTTTTTCTGCAAATTCACTATCCATACTAGTGGTAGTATCAAAAATAAATCACAGAAATGCTAAAAGCTTGAAAAAAAACTAGCAAAGTTACTAAAAGATTCTAATTGTTTGTAATTCATCATTTAAAGTATTGTAAAACAGATGGTTTCAACACAGAGTTTAATGGAAGTGTTATATGTCAAGTTGGAGGAAAAGAGGTATATTGATACCAGTGCACAACCCTCTAGTTTCAAATCACCACTGAATAATTTAATACTTAAATCGAAGAGTCATTGGCAACATGGTATTATTGTTTCTAATACTAAAGTGTTTCTGTCTTCAGTTTAAGTAGATTAATAATTGCCCACCAGGAGCAATGCATTGTTGTGAGTATTGTAATTTGAAATAAGACATAGTATACTTGTCATTAAAGAACATGCAATGTAGTAGGAGAAATAAAATAAATATGCAAGTTAAGTATAATGTGTCTTTAATATGATATGCAAAGAGTTCAAACAGTAGTGTGAGAGATCAGAGATAAGAGAGATCATTCATATCAGAGGAATCAGGCAAGATTTTATTAAAGATGGGCTATATGAGCTATATTTTGAAGGGAAGGAAAGGATTTTAATATGTGGAAAATTGTGTGTGTGTATGTGTGTGTGTGTGTGTGTGTGTGTGTGTGTGTGTGTGTATGTGTGTGATATCACTGGAAAACAATGTGTTCACAGAACAAGAGGAGGGAAAAGGACTGAAAAGAATGGGGAGCCATAAATAAACTAACATTTATTGAGCAATTATTATGTGCCAGGCATTGTGTAAAATGCTAGGAATAACAAAAAAGTCAGTAATAGCATTTGTTCTTAAGGAACTTACATTTTTTAGAGATATAAATAATTAGGCACATACAAGATATATAGAGCATGTGGAAGATAATCTTAAAGGGAAAGGCAATTGTACCTGGGGAGAATGGGAAAATCTGCTAAAGATGAGATTTGAGCTGTCTGGAAAGAAGGCAATGTAATTAAGAGTTGGAGATGAGAAGAGAGAGCGCATTCCAAGCATGGAGGACATCCAATGGAAATGCATAGAGTTGGGAGATAGAATATTGTGTTCAAAGAATGGCAAATAGGTCTCTGGAAATGGATTTTAGAAGTATGAAAGAAACAGTCTGGTTTAATTAGAACATTGAGTACTCAGAGAGAAGATAGTGTCATAAAGGAAGGGGAGGGAAACAAGCATTTATTAAGTTCCTATTTTGTGCCAAGTACTGTGCTTAGTGTTTTGCAAATATTTTTCCACTTGATCAGCATGGAAAGGTAGGTTAGAATAAATTAAATTGGAGTGTAGTTGTCTGGGATGAGAAATTTGTATTATATTAGATAAGGTATGAGGAAAGGCACCAGAGATTTCTGAGTAGATAAGATTGTGTGGCCAGATCTGTACATGTTAAAAAGATTACTTTGGCTATAATATGAAGGATGGAGAGAGAGTGGAAAGAGCATTGAATTTAGTGGATTGAAGCTGCATTCAAATTCTGGCTCTGCTATTTACCACCTATATGATCATTTCTGGTAATTTATCTCTTGGGTCTCAGTTTCCAAATTTGTTAAATGATGGGTTTTGACTACATGATCCTTTCAAGTTCTAAGTTTTATGAGTCTATGACTATAGGATAGACCAGGAAGTAAGGAAAATAGTTGAGGATATTCATTAGCCCAAGAATAGTTAACAAGGACCTGAATGTTAGTTGTGCAGGTAATAGAAAGAAAAGAATGTAAAAAAAGAAATTGCAGAGCTAAGGTTGATTGGATTGTATTCTTGTTTTTCTCTCTCCCCTCTCCATCCACACTTTATAAACTTCCTAAACTGATATTCCTAAAACACAGATCTGATAATGTCACTTTCTTACACAATTATCTCCAGAGAATTATTTCCTCTAGGAAAATAATTCAAAGTTTGGCATTTTTACATTTAAATATCTCCACAATATAACTTCCTTCTTCCTTTCTTTTTCCCTCCTTTTAAAAATAAAGTTTACAATGACCAACAACTACAGAAGTTTCCATAGACAAAGGAGAACAAATAACATGATTGTCTGTGAAACTAGGAACCTCTGTCAGGTACAGTTTGTTTTAAAAGTATATATTAAATTTAACAAGGTAGCAAAAATATTTGTGTCCCTTTCTGACCAATAAAACAATATGTTTTATGGATGCTCTTTTCTATTTTCTTTTTCGATCTCTATTACTTTCCATTAACTCCCTCCTTCCTGTCCCCAAGCTTCCATCTACCTATCCAGTCATGTATATTCTGTTCTCAATATAATTTTCTAGCTTTTTTCTTTAAGATTTTATATATTTCCTGCCTAGACTGTGTCTCCTTTTTACTTCTGCCTTAAACAACTTCTCACTTATTTCAAAGGACAACTTGGCTTCTCCTTCCTACTTGAGGCCTTTCCTGAACTCCTCACCTGTCTATATGCCTTCCCTCTTCAAAATATTTTGCATTATTTTTGCTTATTTTGGATTTTTCTATGTACATGCTATATCCTTCTAGGAGAACTCAAGTTCCTCAAAGGCAGAACTCTTAGAGTCCTTGTTGCCAAAAATAGTGCCTGGCACATGGTGGGTGCCTAATGAATGTGTCAAATAAAATTGAAAGGGAAAGCCCAAGGATAACTCCAGGAACTTGAGCCTTACTCATTGAGAGAATAGTGGTGACATTAAGCCAGAAAAGGAAATTGGAAGAGAGGAAGATTTTTTTTTTTGTGTGTGTGTGAGAAAAATAAATACAATTTTGACTTGAATTTGATGCGACACAAAAGCATGATTAATGAATATAGATATATAAATCTCTGGGCCACCTTTCAGCAGTTAGCCAGTTACAATAGTTACAAACATTGGGGCTTATTATATTCTTCAGGATCTGCCCACACCCCTTAAACTACCATTACCAACAAAAGGAATGAAGATCCATTTATGACTTTAGTGGCTAATTCCAGAAACATAGAAGTTAAATGATTTGTGCAGCACCACACCAGGATTGTGTCAAATATGGGGTTTACACCCAGTCATGCTTCCTTTATAGTTTGGAATTAAGGATCTAAATATAGTTTTCTGAAGATAGCTATGAATAAATTAAATCCCTACACAATTAAAAATCATTAACCCGAATCTATCTTGTCTTGATTAACACCAGAGACTACTATCTCCAAGGTGGATGAGTAGTGGAAAATTGCTTAATAAGACACTGAAGGATGAATGAAGGAAACAAAGGCATGGCATAGTGTGTGAACAATATTAGAAGTAGGAGAAAATGAAATTGTAGGATCAGAGCTCTAGCTAGAACTGAAAGGGACCTTAGTTATCATCTAGTCTAGGTATTTTTTTAGCTTATTCCTGCTTTGGACCCATTAGGCAGTCTGATGAAGCCAATGGATCCCTTTTCAGAATACTGTTTTTAAATGCAGAAAACAAAATACATAGGATTAGAAAGGGAAACTAAAGATTTTTGAAAGTCAAAATATAATTCCCTTTTTCACCCCCTCCCAATCTATCTATGAATATCTAGAGTAGGAGTTAGTCTTCAGACTCCATGTTAAGAACACTTAATCTAGTCTAAGCCATTCATTTTATAAAAATGACTCAAGAGAAACTGAAAACAAAGGTGGTTAAATGACTTGCCCAAGATCAAACAAGTATTCTTTTAATTTTTTATTTATTTAATTTTATTTTTTAAGTATTCTTTTTAGAGATGTGATTTTTTCAGGCTTTTTTAAAAAAACTACTTAACTAGTTTTGCCCAGTTTTACCTAGTTTCCATTTGATTGTTAACTCCAGAGCCAGTGTTCTTTTCACTGCAGCAAAATGAAAATAAACACAATAGTGTAGACTTTTGGAGATAAGAACCTAGACTCTTCAGAAGGAGATTTGAAGGATATATATAGAGAGAGTTTACTTTCCATGGGGACAAATGATGATATCCAAAAGGACAAAATCCCTTCTAATAACCATTATAGAGCCATTGGAATGAGGAACCCTGAATCTTGGCCAAGGTTAAATATAATAGAACAAAATGTCTAAGGGATTAATATTTTATAAAGATAAAAGCCCACTTGACCATTTGCTAATAGTTAATAGGCAAATGTTAATAGTTAAAGTACAAAGGCTATTTTTATTTGGGGACTTTTCTAATTAAGACAACACAGTGAAGTTGTACTAAAACAACATCCTTGGGATCCATAGCTTAGAGGTAAGATTGCTTGATAGGAAATTCCTTTTGATACTTGAGTGACTAAGTCCCTTTCACTGGGGCACAAAAGAGACATGACAAGGACATTCAGAAAGAAGATTATGGGGAAGGTTGCAAGTGAGTCTGTCTTCCTAGTATTAAAAATGTGCATATAAAATGGACCTATTTTATACTGAATTTGTCTCCATTGCTAGCAACAGTAGAGGATCTTATACCATAAGCATATATTTTAAAAGTTCTAATTTTAAAAATTCAAATTGCTTCTATGTATAGGAGTTTCATTTTTATATGGGCAAGTTTTTGGATAGATATATCCAGGGATTTGGTAGCATTTACTGAGTAATTAAATCTTATTAATTATAATTTACTTTTAATTAATTACAATTGCATTATAATGCAGTTACAATTATTTACCCAATAAAATTAATTACCCTCCTGGATTTGTGACAGAGGTTACAAAACTAATCAAATCCAGGCTGACCTTTTTCTCAAACTTGTGATAAGAATGCAAATAGGTTCGCAAAGCATATGATTATGGCTAAAATCTATATTAAAATCAGAAAAAGAGCTACAAAGGCCACGTTACCCATTGCAGAATGAACACACACAAAACCAGACACACACACACATATATATATTCACACGAAGTTAGGTACTTACAACACAGCTGAAATTGGGAATTTTTGCATATTTATAAGAGTAGGGGTAGAGCAACATCTGTGCATAAGCATGGAAGGAGAGGTAGGCTCTGATGTGCTTCCTGCGTTTTCGGAGAAAGTGAGCTACAGCCTTCACCTCTGGCTCAGATTCAGGAAAAGGCCCACAGTATGTATCGTCACAAGGGTGAAAGGAAGCCCCTTCATCTACAAGTTGGGGGAAAAAACACACACACATAACAAAGGGGCAGGGCACAGAGAAACAAAACTTATCATTGCCATGGCACTATTTTTTTGTTTTCAGAAACAGTTATCACAAAGCAATTCATCCATGTTTTCAACTCTCAGAAAATAAACAAAGGACAGAATTTAATTCCTCATGTGTAATTCAGTGGCAATCCTAATAGTGACTAGCTACTAGTAGATTTCCTCATTGATTCAATATGAAGTAGCCATTCTATTAACTTCTTGGTCTTTTATTAGGGAATGGTTTTTTTTTGGGGGGTGACAAAGGAGAAAATAAATTTATCTGATGAGGTGTCTTGTAAGTTCCCAAATAAACCTGCAATACTTGGGTTGAGCTAATTCTACAAAGCAATCATACTAATTCCCATGGTGAGAGGTCACATCCTGTTACAGAATTTCAGAGACTAGACATCATAGCATAATTGGTTCAGAGCTTAAAAAAACTAAGAGAATCTCCAGTAATGGGGAAATAACTTCCTCACAAAGCAGATTGTTCCATTTTTGTACTTCTCATTGTTTGAAAGATCTTTCTATTGAGTCAATATGAATCTCTATATTTTCTACAAATTGATCCTACTTCCTGACCCCCTATGAAGGCAAAGATTTGACAGTTTGGGAATAGGAACATAGGAAGTGAATGGTAAGGGTACCTCAAGATTAGAAAGTAATAGGAAAATCAGGGGACAAAAAATTCAAGGATAGAGGACAGTACATTGTTGAACTGATAAACTATAATGGAGAGAAATCAGGGTGAGGGCAAAAAGCAGATTAAGAGGAGAGAAGTGGTACTGTAACAGTAATAAATTGTACCCAGAGTGTAGGATATTTGGGAATTATAGTGAGGTCCAGCATGTTCTTCTTTCTGGACTGAAAGTGGAGATGAAGGTCAGATAGACTGAAGAGACATCTCATGTTGACTTATTGTTGATTCTCAGATGTGGCTGGTCCTCAAGCCATGGCATATAAGGATCAATACTGTTATAGAACTGTTTCTTCAGAGTGGTCTTGTGTTTCAAGTTGGACTGTGATGAAGCTATTCCCTTTAGTGTTATATAAATAAAATGCTTTGGGAGGCTTTGGAGTTCTCTGATAAATTTTAAAGACAATATATTTGTTTTGGCAATATTTCAATTTTTCTACAATCAGTAACAATCACATTCCTCTTTCTTCCATAAATCAAATCCTCATTTTGCATAACAAAAAAAATTATTAGGAGTTTAACTAGAGAATGAACTGGGATAGACCTTAGGAATCATCCTATGGGGAGTGTGCTGAGCTTCCTAGGCAACTTCTGGGGGACACATGTGACTCCATGATGAGGGATTTCGGTGCTTTGGAATAGCAAAACCACCTGTTTTTATCTCTGTCTTGTCATAGTATCTAGTGGTATTTGTATTTAGAGGATCGCCCACTCCCCACTAGTAGAATTGAACAGGGAAGACAACTTCCATTTTCATTCTCTTTCTTCTTGTCTTTATAACATGTTTGGAATATAACTCCTTCTCCCTGAATTTTTCACGAGGTGTTGAAGAGGAATGTCTTTCACTAAACTATAGAAATGATCAACTACTGACATATGACAACCAGCCCACTGCCTTTTTTTTTTTTTTTTAACAGTAAATGCTGCAGAAAGAGGGCATGTGAGGATTGGATGGAGGATCCAGTGGAGGTTAAAGTCAGTCTAGTAGAAATTAACATTTGGGGATAGGGAACAGCATCAGTATAAATATATTTTTCAAGATGGTATGCTTTTTGAGAGATAGTGTTAAAGGATTGTGGGTACAATTCTCATCAACAAAAAACTCCCCATCTATTCCTAGCAGCTTCTCCCCACTTCTCTGATCTTGATAACTTCAGCCCTTCCTAGGATTGGATCTCTTCTAAAGTGGGACAGTGGTGTGGAGAACTTAGGTTGAGAGAAAAGAGTCACAGAGGTTTATCATTTTATGATGATGGAAAGAAAATCTTCTGATGGCATAGGTAACTTAGAGGAAACTGTTACAAAAAACAGAATATACTCAGATTAAAACAAGAAATGGGTTATCTAAATAATATGTTATCAGAAAAACATGGCAATGACCTTCAGGGAAGGTGTTCCCTACTGACTTTGGAGCCTTTGTTTATACCAGAATATAACTCTGCCTCTCCAAGGACATAAATGAGGCCTAATAATAAGTGACTATAACAAATTACTTTTAAAATATGCATTTTGTTTTCAAATAATACTCACTATCCATGAAAGTACGTTTGCAGTCTGCATTCTTTAAGTATTATAACTTTGATATTTTGTCCAAACTTGGGGTTGTAACTTGAAAATATCTTACCAAATGGGAAAAGTTTTAAAAGAATACACAATACTTAAATTTGGACTTGAACTAGCAATATGAGTATTGAAGAGGAAATAGTTTAAAAGGTATTTTAGAGAAAGTCCATTGGACTCAGCATTAATTAGATTTAGAAAGGAGAGGTCAAAGATAATTTTGAGGTTTCAGTGTGAGTCACTGGGATAATGGTGGTAAGATTGTCAATAGAAATAAAGAAGTTGAGAGGATATACAATAGTTTAAACATTTGTGTATTCAAGAATTTAAGAGCAACTGCTTACCCTAAGGGAAATCACACATTAGATGAGTAAAAGTAAAATAAAAAAATAAAAAACAAAAACTCTTTGACAAGTTTTTAAAATGACATAAAAGGGATATTAGAGCCAAATTCCAGAATTCCAGATAAAGGAGAGAATATTACAAGCAGCCAGAAAGAAGCAATTCAATTACTGTGGAACTACACTCAGGATAGTAGGAGCTTGAACAGCTTCAACATTAAAGAATAAGAGGACTTGGGATATGATATTCCAGAGGGCAGAAGAGCTAGAATTATAACTAAGAATCATCTACCCAGAAGAACTGAATATAATCCTTCAGGGGGAAAATAGACATTTAATGAAATGAAAGATTTCTAAGTATTCTTAATGAAAAGACTAAAGCCGAATAAAAAATTTGACTTTCAAATACAAGACTCAAGAAAAGCATAAAAATATAATTAAAAAAGGTAAATTATAATTTCAGTTTTCTCTGATAAAGGCCTTATTTCTTAAATATATAGACAATTGAGTCAAATTTATAAAAATAATATCCATTCCTCAATTAATATATGATAAAACAATAAAAACAATTTTTAAATGAAATAACCATTGCTGCCTATAGTCATATTTTTGAAAAAATGTTCTAAATATTGGTAGGAGAAATGCATATTAAAACAATCCTGAGGTACTATCATCTATCTATTAGATTGGCTAACAGGGAAAAAAAAGGAAGATGACAAATGTTGGAGGATTGTGGAAAAAAAGGAGACATTCAGCCATTCTGTAGAACAATTTAGAACTATGCTCAAAGGTTTCAAAACCATGCCATACCTCTTGATCTAGCAATATCATTTTTAGGTCTGTATCCCCAAAGAGATGAAAAACCAAAAGGAAAAAGAACCTATATAAAAAAATATTTATAGCATTTTTTCCCTGAGGTCAAGGAATTGGAAATTGAGGGGATACCCATTAATTGGGGATTGGCTAAATAAATTGTTGCATGTAATTATGATGGGATACTATTGTGCTATGGGAAATGATGAGCAGGATGCTCTCAGAAAAAGGGAAGACTTCCATGAGTACAGCATACAAAGTAACTGCAGTATTGTTAAATGATCAACAAGAAATGACATAACTATTTTCAACAGTATAATGATCTAAGTTAACTTAGAAGGACTTATAATGAAAACTCCTATCCATATCCAGAAAAAGAACTAAGTGTGTCTGAATGCAGACTGAAGCAAACTTTTTTAAACTTTATTTTTCTTGAAGCTTTTTAAAATCTGTGTTTTCTTTCACAACATAAATTATAAAAATGTTTTGTATGACTATACATACATAACCTATGTTGAATTGCCTACATTCTCAATGAAGGAAAGGGTAGGGGAGAGGGAAAGGAAAGAATCTGGAACTCAAGCTTCTAAAAGCATATATTAAAATTTTTTGTATATAACTGAGGAAAAATAAAATACAACATAAATTTTAAAAAAAGATAAAAAGGACATAAAAAGGAATAACCAGAATGATTTTTGGTTGCTGTGTAAACTAAGGTGTTGCTGAGGTAAATAGTAGCAACATCCTCATCTTATTCTTTTGCTTTTACCCTAAAAAGATGAAATTGCTATTTATTTCAGGGAGGAGAAAGTGCTTTAAGAAGGAGTTTCTGCAAAGTAATGTAGCAGAAATTTGCTATGAGAAGGTATATTGAGCAGAATCTGGCCATTGAGAGAGTTGGAGGGGGAAAAAAATACACAAAGAGAAACAATAGCTTCAGAAGGTCCAGAGTATTACTTAAATCTTTGAAAATGGACTCTAAATAAGTAGGCATTTTATTTCTTCACCACAAGTTATATAAACTGTATTCCACTAGGGTAAAAAAGTCAGCCTTGGTCTCATTTAATGATGTCTGATAAGCATGTTAGACACTGAGACACTGCTACAGGATATTATGCCTAGTTTTAATCTGCCAATGCTGTTTGTCACCCATAAAGTGGCAATACAATGCAGAATTAGATCTTCCCTTTACTTCCAATTCCCAAGCCTAGATATTAATCCTATGACGAGATAATAATTTAACTCTGAAGGATAAGATATGCAGAACATAGAATGGCATTGGTGTTAATTTAAATAATAATAATGATGATAATAATAGCTGGTATTTCTCAAGCATTTTCTGGTTTGCCATGATCTTTACATGTATCATCTCATTTGATTCTCACAACCACCCTATAACGTAGGTGCAAATTATTATCACCATTTTTCAAATGAGGAAATTAAGATGGAGAGAGATTAAGTGACTTGTCCAGAGTTACATAGCTGTTGTTGTTTGTCCTAAATTTTCAAAGAGGATGAATGACATCATAAGATGATGTGTTGACTTGTTCATGAATTGGATTTAAGGGAGACAGATTTGAGCAAAACTGTCAGTCTCATTTTCTTTCTGCGTCATCAAAGTCCAATGGCAGAATAAAATTCAAGATGACTGACAATGGTCTGGAATGAAGTGGATGACCTTGGCTTTCTAAGGGTTTTAGCCACCTTCATGGCAGTTGGAACAAATTATTCTCATTCACCCATTCTGCAGGAGGAAGTCTTTACATGCTTAGGGTCTGAGACATTCCTTAATTCATCAGTGGATTTGACCCTCAACCTGCTTTAGACCATCTGTTGAGACAATTTTACTGGAATATGGCTGCTATATATGGTTACATGGTTAGTAAATATCTGAGAGAGGATTTGAGTTCAGATCTTCCTGATCTCAAGACCAGGACCCTATCCATTGCGCTACTCAATGTAGCATTAAAACTCTTGAATTTAGGTTTAAGTTATATTTTTGACTGAAGAGTAGTTCTCAAATATGAAGAAAGGACTTTTAAATTCCACAGAAAACACACTATTTCTGCTATATAGATGCCAAATAAAAAACCTTTGGAGGTTGGTTTTAATCTGGCTTCAGGCATATTCAGCTCAAGTATATTTGGAGCATTTCAGAAGAGCAGGGGATCAGAATTCTGGGATTTTAGAGTGACATATGCTTGAAACATGTGAAAATGACATACTCAATATCTGGAAACAAAATAAGATAAAAAAGTATTCATTGTGTAAGGAAAAGACCTGGATACATCTACTTTATCAGTCTGCTATAGTAGCATGAAAGTCCAAGCTGTTAGTTTTCCTCAGTTTAAAGAAACAAATGCACAATAGCCAGGCGGAGGGCCAAATCCTTTTCTCTGTCCCCACATGCAGAACAAGTACAGAATATATAATTGAGATCTGCAGTGCAGATCAGAAAAGAGAATTTGCTTGTTAATTTTGGTCTTGTGAAATCAAAAGGCTTAGACTTCTGTTATGAAGACTGCAGCTCTCTATTTTATGTTGTTCTAGTAAAAACAATTCCTTAGACTTTTAAGTGTTTTTTTTCCTTTCTAACTTCTTATGCATCATCTTCTAAGAAACTTACAAATGAAAAAAACACCATGACTACCAATAAAAACCATGCCTGTTAGAGAAAATGTGACAATAGAGTTTTTATTCTATTTTGTTTTTAAATAAGCAGTTCCCCAAAGGATCAAGAAGGTTTTCATAAATGCTTTTCTGCATCAAGCTATATACACAGTTAACTGAAAAGCATAGAGAATTCACAATCCTGCAATATTTGTTGATTGTTGATTATAAAAAAAGTGAATTGGGAGAATAAAATGAAGTAGGATCTCCTCTAGCGAGGTGTCTGCCATATCTATATTATGATGATACAAGATTTTTTGCTAGATACAACCTGAGAAATAAATCTGACATATTTTAAAAATATATAAGATGTAAAACAATCCACAAATATGTTCACTGCTGTCAAAAAGATATCTTAAGAGGGATAGCATAAATATGGTGAAGTTCTCCAGATACTCCTCTTTGGGGATGCTATTGTATTGATTGTATCAAGTCCCAGAATCCCACATTTATAGGATTATAGATTTAAAGCTGGAAGGAAATTTAGAGACCATCTAATCTAATCTCCTCATTTTACACATGAGAAAACTGAAGTTAGAGGCTAACTTACTTCAGTGAATCAATGAATCAGTCTATAAGGATTTATTAAGTGCTTACTATGTTCTACACATTATATTAAACACAGGGATACAAAGACAAAAAAGAAATGGTTCCTTAAGGAGGATTAAATTCAACCAGGGGAGACAGGTTATACATATATAATTATATGTATACGCATAAAATTTACAAATGCATTGGGAATACGGCAGATTCCATCACATTGCTTGGTTGATGCAATCTTTCCCCATGGAGGACACTGAGGAGAAACCTCCAGCATTGCTGCTAATTCAGAGGTCCCATCTCACTGACACTGGGGTCTAGGAGGGAGTTGGGGCTGGGGCTGGGTCTGCACTGGGGTTGTGTTTTGGGGTCTCACTCTGGCTCCACACACCTTTTCTGCTGACCTTCCAGGTCCTCTTTGTTGTCTCTGGACTGAGAAGTCTGGAAATCACCAGTACTGCTGCTGATTCAGAAGTTGATTTGGGCCAGGGTTGGGGTTGAGTATGGAGCTGTGCTGGTACACCCTGCCCCAGGATTGCACACTGGATTCCCACCCTGATGTAACAGATCTTTTTCTGCTTGAGCTTGTAAGCTGTCTTCACCAGGAAAACGTTCTACTCTGTCTTTTTGGGTGTTCTGATGCTCTAAAATTTGCTCAGAGTCATTATTTAAAAAAATTTGGAGCAGTTTGGAGGAGAGGTTGAGCAAGTTCCTGTCTTTACTCTGCCATGTTGTTTCTGCCTGGGAAATATATATTTTTTGAGAACTGATTATTAAACATTTATAAGCATACTCCTACATCAAAGTCCTTTATTAGACTTTTTTCTTTTGAAAATGTGTAAAAGCACAAGAACAAAAAAATCCCAAACAAAACACTAAGATTTCAGGAAAATTAATGATGGTAACAAAACTTAAAAAAATAATTTTTATTTGGCATAACTAAAAATGACAGAACAACAACAAACCTTATCATTGCTTTCCTCATCTTCTGAAGAAACTTCTCCTATAGCCCACCTAATAACAATAACTTTTTCCATTCTGAAAGGATTAAAGTATTGATCTTAGTGTAGTCCTCTTTGAGAACAGTTGAGGGGAGTTGTCAGGAAAGAGGATAGTAATTTAGTAACCCTTGCTCCATTTTATGGAATAGAACATTAATTCCAAATTGCTTTTCAATATTGTAACCTCATTTTTATTCAAAATGCCTGGAAATGTTACCTCAAATTAACGTGGAATAGAGTGATATTTAAGGACATGGAGGTACTACTATATCTTTTTGGACAATTCTCTCTCTAAGCTAGGAATGCATAAATTTAGAATAATGTTAAATTAATAAAAATTATTCCTCAAATTCCTCAAAAATAAAACTCATAGTAAAGGTTTATACACACATACATACACACATAGATTTGTGTGTATCTATTTATCAATCTATATGTGTGTGTGTATATATATGTGTGTGTGTGTGTGTGTGTGTGTGTGTGTGTGTGCGTGTACATATATATTGACAAGAGGGACATGATCTGACTTGTCCTATAGAAAAATCACTTTGTGTGATGTGTGGAGAATGAATTGGAAAGATAGAATGGACTGGAGCCAGGGAGACCAATTAGAAGGCTATTGCCATTGTCCTGGTGAGCAGCATTGAGGTCTTGAACTAGAATGGTGGTCATGTGAGTAGAGAAGGAGAAGTGTGAGAAGATACTGTAAAATTAGAATTAATATATTTGATCAGTTATGTAGGGTGAGAGAAAGCGTGGAGTCAAACATAATGCCAAGACTTTGAAATTAGGTGACTTGAAGGATATTGGATGTGTCTGTTGATAAATCAGGAAAAAGGATGGGTTGGGAGTTCTTTTTTGACCCGTTGAGTTTGTGATGTGATTGAGACATACATTTTGAAACAGTTGGTGATACAGAGGTGGATTTCAGGAAAATAACTTGCCTGGATAAAATGATGAAGGAAGGATTGAACTCACATCTTCTGACTGCAAATTTATCACCTTTTTCATTGTATCCTATTGCTTCAGTGAGATCTAAGACTAATCCAAAGAGATTCATCTAAAACTTGAAATGGGCAAGAATGAATAGTTGAAGAATACTTATTGCCCATATAAATACAGTTGAAATACATAAAATTATTATATCACTACACATTCCTTAGACAGCCAAGCTAATGGACAGTGAACAAGGGCCAGTAAGTCACTTAGTAAGCATTTATCGAGCTCTTATTATGTGCTGAGGCACTGAGCCAAGCACTGGGGATACAAAGAAAGTCAAAAGATTGTCTCCACTAAGAGGTAGCTAGATGATAAAGTGGATAGAGCCCCAACCCTAAAGTCAGGAGGACCTGAGTTCAAATGTAGCTTCAAATATTTAACACTTAACAGCTGTGTGACCCTGGGCAAGTCACTTAACAAGTACCTCACAAAAAAAGACAATCCCCACTTTTAGGGAGCTCACCTTCTAATGGAGAAAGAAGAGATAACATGTAAAAATGCATGCATAAACAAGCTATATACAAGATAAAAAGGAAATAATTAAAAGATAGAAAAAACATTAGATTTAAGAGGGATTGGAAAAGCCTTCCTGTAGAAGGTGGGATTTTAGCTGGAACTTTTAGCTAGGGAAGCCAGGAGGTTGATGAGAAGGGAGAATATTCCAGTTTTGGGGGAAAAGTCAGAGAAAATGCTGAACTGAGAGACGGCCTGATTTTTTTTTTAAGACAACAGCAAGAAGGACATTGTTACTGAATCAAAGAGTATGTGGTAAAGTTTAGGATTTAAGGAGACTCTGTGTGTGTGTGTGTGTGTGTGTGTGTGTGTGTGTGTGTGTGTGTGTGTGTGTGCAACTTCTATAAAGGCTTTTGAACTCCAAAACATTTGTGTTTAATTCTGGAAGTCATAGGGAACCATTGGGGTTGCTTGAATAGAATTCATTGACATGGACCTACAATTTAGGAAAATCACTGGCAGCTGAAATGAAGAATAAAATGAATGGAGAGAGAGAGTTGTGTCAGGCAGATCAACCAGCAGGCTATAACCATAACCCAATTGTCAATTAATAGTCTAGTACTTCAGGAGATGAGAGTCTAAACCAGAATAGGATCAATATCAAAGGAGTAAAGGGATTGAATCTGAGAAATGCTGCAAAGGTGAAATAAATAGGGTTTAACAACAGATTGATTATGAAGGATCAAAGATAGTGAGGAATTGGGATGACATCCAGGTTGTAAGCCTAGGAACTGGGAAGATAATAATATTCTTGCTAGTAATGGCATAGTATGGAAATAGAGAGGATTTAGAGGAAGAGATAATGAGTTCAGTTTTAGACATGTTGAATTTAAGATATCTACTGAACATACAGTGGGAGATGTCTGACAGGCAGTTGAAGATGTGAGAAAGGTGGTCAGCAGAATGATTTGGGCCATGTAAGTCGATTGGAGAATTATCTACATAGAAATGATAACAAATCTTTGGGGATTAATAAAACCAGATGAAATAGTATAGAAGGAAAAGAGAAGAGGGTCTGAGACCAACCCCTATAGATGTGATCTAGAAGAAGATTCAGATGAAGATTCTGAGGAGCAATCAGAAAGTAGGAGAACTAGGGAAAAAATATATCCTGAAAAGCTGGAGAGAAGAGAGTAAAAGAGAAAATATTATCAAAGGCTGTAAAGAGATCAAGAAGGATGAGAATCTAGAAAAGATCACTGACTTTGGCAATTAAGAAATGATTGGTAAATTTGGAAAGAGTAGTTTTAGTTTAATGATGAGGTCAGAAGCTAGAGTTAGTGAGAGTAAGGGTAAGGAAGTAGAGGCACCCATTGTAGATTTTATTGTAGCTTTCTCAAAGGAGGTTAGTCACAAAGGGTAGATAGCATTGTAGTTATCAAGGGTAGAAGGATCAAGGGAGAGGTTTTTGAGGAAGACAATCATGTTTGTTGTCAGTAGAGAAGCAGCCAGCAGGCAGGAAAAGCTCAAAGAAAAGTGACACTGAGGATGAAATAGAAGGGGAAGTCTGCAAAAGAAGATGGAATGGAATATCTTTGTTTATTCAATTATAGGGCTTAGCCCTGGCAAAGAGTAGGGCTACCTTTTCATGTGAGAAAGGAGTGAAAGAAGAAATAGTGGCAGAAAGCATCTGGGTGATTTGAGATTAGGAGGGAAAAAGAGGGAGCTCACAGCAAATAGCCTCAATTATTTTAGGAAAATATAAAACAAGGTTCTCAGTTGAGAGAGAATAGAAGTGGGGAGCCACGGGAAATTTGAGGAGGCATAAAAATATTTGGAAAAGCCACTATGAAAAATAGGATAATTGCATGATTTTTCCATCTTTTTTCAGCGGTATGTATATAATAGTGAAGATACTAGATGATGGGAGGAAAGTAAAGCTAGTTCATTTAAAATACCCAGAGTTTTTAATGTAGCCAAAAAATCTAATATCGTTGTAGATTGGCAGCCAAATATTTATCAAGTTCCTACTATATACCATAGTACTATATACTATGATAATTGCTGGGGATCCAAATATGAAAAAAAGGTCCTGCCCTCAAGGAGCTTACACTGTAATGGAGTAAGACAACACACAAAAGGAAGCTGAAAAGTGGGAATAAATGGGAAGAGATGGTACCTGGTTTTGGAGCATGATGGAAAAGGCCAAAAGAATAAAGCAGAATAGCTGTGAAAGCTTGTATTAAGAAGGGCAAGAAAGCACAAAGTAACTATATTCTGGCAACGTTAGAATCTTTACTGAATTATTTTATTTTGGGTACCACATTTTAGAAATGACATTGTCAATTTGCATTCAGAGAAGACAACCCAGAATAGGAGGAACTTGGAGAACACACCACGTTAAACTGGATGAAGGGGTTAGTGATTTTTAGTCTTGTTCTGTTAAATCCTCTAGTTAGTAGTCCCAATTCTCTCCTCCTTTAACCAATCTCTAAAGAAGATGTGGCCCTCCTCAGTGCCAAAATCAGCTTTTTTATTTGTATCTCTGATCTCAACCCCTTCTACTTTCTTTTACACACTGCCTGCACAATTATCTTCCTATTCTTTTTAAATCTTCAATTACGTTGCTAGTTCCTTCCCTTTTGTCCACAAAATTACTCTTCTAGTAATTATCTTTGTTAGGTAGGAATACTTTTGGAGGTTTGGTCAGCTAAAAAGAATTAATATAAAATGGAAGGAACTACCTCAGAATTAGAGAGATTCTACAGTCTGAAAGAAAAGAGTTTGGTCTAAGTGTAGTAGTGTTCTAGTACAAAGTTTCTTAAACTATTAAGTCACAACCCCATATAGGGTCATGTAACTAAATGTGGGGGTTGTTAAATTATGATTTATTATTGTAAATGTTTGATTTGTATACCTATTTTATATACATAAAATTTCTTGGGTGAAAAGAGGTTGTGAATGGAAAATGTTTAATAAACCCTTTTCTGGCATCCTTCTTAGAAGAGGAAAGAGACATTAAAGTGGGTCATTGGCCCTATATTTTGGAGATGATCTCAGCCAAGAGCAGCTGAAGGAAAGGCTCAGAAGTGAGAGTGGGTTCTGCTGCTTGCAAGATGCTAAGACCTGCCAACTACTAACTCATAGAAAATCAGGAAAACTGATTTCTGAGAAAGGAGCTTAGATCCTGCATTGCTCCCCTGCTGAGTTGACTAGGACAAGCTGATTTTGCATCTGTTGCTAGGAGCTTATGTGACTGGAGGAAAGCATTGCTTCCTGAATGCTGACTGGAGAAAAAGCACTGCTATTGGGAGCTGACCAGAGGGAAAAAATACTCTGATGTGTAACAAGAAAGACCTACTTTGCCCTTTACTATTACCTATGGCTTCAGAGGAGAAAATCTTTCAGACCCCAGCCAAGAAGGAGGATCTAAATGGGTCTAAAGATCTCAGGTTAAGGAAACTGTTTTCTTTAAAAGGCTATCGTACTGTCCTAGGACACAGTAACCAGTTTAAATAGCTCATCCAGCAGAGAAGTGCCTTCATCCTACTATCGATTAGTTAGAAATATTATTCTTTAAGAAGAGCATGAAGGTCTGCAGTCTACAATTATGAGCTGCCCCAGAGACATTGATTTTCTACTCATTTTCTATTGCATTTCTTTAAGTTTGTTCTCACTTTTCCATTGATGTCATATACATTGGTGGGAAAATGTGATCCAGATTTATTGTAGCATTGTGTTGTATTATTGCATTATTTGTAGTAAATGTTGTAGATTGCATTCTTGTCCAGTATAGGTTGGACCATGTGACTTCTGAAAACTCTTTCAATTTAGAGTTCCTGTGATTCTGTCATTCATTTTTTTTTGCCTCGATTGCTACCTATGCTTTTTTTTTTTTTTATTTTTATGTTGTCTTTTTTTAAAGTAATTTTTTATTGATAGAACGCATGCCAGGGTAATTTTTTACAGCATTATCCCTTGCATTCATTTCTGTTCCGATTTTTCCCCTCCCTCCCTCCACCCCTTCCCCCAGATGGCAAGAGTCCTTTACGTGTTGAATAGGTTGCAGTATATCCTAGATACAATATATGTGTGCAGATTGTCATTCATTTTGTTGATGCAGGATTATGTGAAGTCCAAGATCCTTAAGAATTTGAAATTATTATATGATACAATTAAGAGCAACTACTTACTGAAAATATAGAGAACTTTTTTTTTTTTAAAAGAAGTATGTAGCTAATCTTATTAAGGGAAAAGCAGTAGCTCATGGGAATCAAAACATACTTTAAGATTAATTTACAGCATTTTATAAATAGGACAAAAATTCATTTATTTCTAGAACACAGTGCAATCACATGCTAGGTGCTCAAATATATTTTGATCTTATTCAGAATATTGAGGGTTTCCCTCCAAAACATTTACAAATTGGTTGATAAAAAGTATGCCATTTGTCATGTAAATATAGGACATTTAATAGAGTCTTTTGATAGCTGAAAAATTCATTGAAAAGGACTGGGATAAATTTAGTGCCTTAGACTGAAAAATAGATTAAAAGACTAAAACTAATGAAATCATTTTATAAAGTTAGAGGTCCAGAAAAGGCAACCTAATTTTGTAATGGTTCTTATGTCACAGACAACATGATGCAAGGATAAAAATTTCAAAAAAGATATACAGAAGCTAGAGATGTATGAAATTAATGAAAACACAATTCAGCTTCAAAAATGCAAATTGATGCAGCTGGATGAAAACAATTAGAAAAACGCATTGTTGTGTTTAGAGAAATCAAGAATGAATGTTGCTGAAGAGCATCTAGTCCAGTGATAGAAAAATTGTCAGATCAGGTAAAGAAAACCACAGAGATGCTTGAGGTAGCATTAAAAACCAGATAGGGTTCTGAGTAGGTTGAGAATGATGATCCACATCAATGGTTGACAGGAACAACATTTCCATTTTTGTAGAAACACAATTTGTAAAAGTTACTCCCATTGCTTTGATCTCTATATCCAGAAATTATATAAAGCATCTTCAAAGCCGGCATCAATAGTCCACAAATTTCCCTCAGGCCAAGTTTTTTAGTTCCCTAGGCAGAGACTATTTTATCAATGTGGTTTGTTCTTTTTCTTTAAAAAAATTTGAAATACCATGGATGTGGAAAGCAAAATAGAATGGCAATAGAAAAAATCTTTTTTTCTTCATATATATAATTCAAGATCAGAAAAAAGAAATGATTATGAGTACAGGGCTCTCTCTTGAGTTATGGAAGACAATTCTCTCTTTGAATTGGCAATAGGTAAAATAGATAGGATGGAGAAGAAACCATTATCTTTTTATCTTTTTCAAAGAACATTAGCAACTTAAAGGATTCTAGGGTTAGCCTTGGGGTTCCCTGTGCTGGAAGCACAGAAGCAGGTTCACAGAAGAATGATTATAATGCCAAAGGAATTGGAAAAAAATTAATTCATTTCACAATTATGTCAGTTACTGAGATAAGCACTAGCGATACAAAATACACATAAGCACATATGTGCATCTGCCTCATATCCCATGTACAAGTAGCTTATACCACTTTTATCTATTGGGTGAGGGAGACAAGGA
This sequence comes from Antechinus flavipes, assembly GCF_016432865.1. NCBI lineage: Eukaryota > Metazoa > Chordata > Mammalia > Dasyuromorphia > Dasyuridae > Antechinus > Antechinus flavipes. The sequence goes on along the minus strand of NC_067398.1, from coordinate 454,908,741 downwards.
TAAAAATATGTATTTAGGCAAATAAGATATTTATATATGTTTCTACACATGTATATGTTTGTATATATACACATGCATATGTACATACATAAACATTATTTGTGTATTCATTTGCATATTTATATGTATGTATATAGGAGTATATGTGCATGAGTAATATATATATGTGTATAATATATATGTATGCATATATACAATGCACATTATATACATGTAATATATACATAAATACAATATGTGTAGCCACATATACATATATATTTCTATATTCATCTATCTGCCTATCTGTCTATCTATCTATCTATCATCTATCCATTTATTACCTTGGGGCTTATTTCTCCCACTTGTACCAATGTTGGCAAGTTGGATCCCCAGCAGGGTCATTTTTTACTGCTTTCAGATTCTAAGGGTAACCTGGGCAGCTATCCTCCCAAAAAGAAAGCACACAAGACCCCACTACTATGCTTTCTAATAATAATCAACTAACATTCTCAAATTACTTTTTAGAAAATAATGTACTCAAAAAGAATTGCAAGAACAGCAGTTACAATTCATTTCCCCTCAAATCTGGGGAATATTTTTCTGCAAATATGCAGTGTTCATGATGAAGAGTAGGATATAAAGTAAAGTGTTACTAAGTCATATGGGTAGGAAATTTATGGGACAATCCACAAGTGGAAACTCACAACTGGCTCTGGAAAAGTCAGCTAATGTGCTGAGTCAGTTTGGGGAAATCCATTTATAAAATATTGTTTTTATTCTTGAATACCATTAGGCAGTTACCTAAGGTGGTGGGGTGTATGCACCCTAAAAATACCCATCTCCTCATTTGAACTGTGAGGCAATAAAAATACTTAGTGAAGAGTGGAGGCAGCATCAATTCAGCCTTCTCATAATTGTGTGATCTTTGCTTTTATATGAAAGATGTTTACTCCAGTCTATAAAAACAGGATACAAATGGACTCATGGCTGGTGCACCAACCATGTTACTTTGGTGAATTAATTCCTTTTTTTCTTATTTTCTCAGTTTGTCTAAATTCATTAGGGTGAGGCTCTTAACTCTAACTAACTTTAACAGGACCTTGATATTTTTTTTCCCCTAGGGAGAGTCCTCACAAAGTTCAGTAAGGATGAGGTTGTCAGTCTCCTTGATGGATGGATACTTCTGATGCTTAGCTAGGCTAGCTCCTCACAGAGTATGTGTCTCCTCGGATGGGTGGGATGCTTACTTCACTCTATAAAAATAGGATACAAATGGACTCATGGCCATTTCCTTCTCCAAATCATTTTATAGATGAGGAAATAAAATCAAATAGAATTGAGTAACCAGGATTACATAGCTAGTAAGTATTTGAGGTCAGATTTGAAAGATGAGTCTTCCAGGACTAGCCCCTCTATTTATTGTACCACCTAGCTGCCTCTAAATTACACATAGAGTTTCTTCCATAACAGATTTTGGCATACAATTGATAAACAAGCAGCTATTAAGGACCTGCTAAGTACCAGACATTATGCTAAGTATTGAAGATTTGAAGACAAAAAATGAAATAATTCTTGCATTTATGGAACTTATGTAATAAAGTAAAATAGAAAAAATATGTAATAAATATATACAAACAATAAAATTAATGATCAATAATTTCAGTGAGAAGGTAGTTAGCTCTTGAACTGATCTTTGAAGGAAACTAGGGATTCTTAAAGTCAGAGGTGAGGGAAAAACGCTTCCCAGAACTGGGGACCAATTAGTATAAAGACAAAGAGAAGGGAAATAAGAGCATCACTTATCAGGTATTAGAAAAGGATTTTAGATTGGGAGTACGGAAAACTTCTCTAGCTTCACTCAGGAGCCTACCTAGAATGTAAGCTTCTTTAAGGAAAGAGGTTTCTTATTTGTGTTGTCTGCCTAACACCTGAATCAATGCCTAGCACAAAGTAGATACTTGACAAATATTTGTTAAATTATTGATTTAGACAACATACTTTATTTTTCTAGCTCACAGTCAATTAGAAGGAACAGAGAAAGAAAGGACTATTAAAGGAGGCAGATTAAGAAGTAGTAATAATGGAGGAGAAAGAAAAGCTAAGAAAAACAGACAGTAATTATAAAAGCACAACAATTTGGGGCCATTTATTGGAGTGATAAATAGACCCTATGGACTTTACTAACTCTGGAAGTAATATGGCATATTAGAGGGAGGAATTTATGACCAAAGAAGAACGAGAGATCACTATTGACAACAAAATAGAAAATTTTGATTATATCAAATTGAAAAGTTTTTGTACAAACAAAACAAATGCAGAAAAGATTAGAAGGGAAACAATAAACTTTATTACAATCAAGTATTCTGATAAAGGCCTCATTTCCAAAATATATAGAGAATTGACTCTAATTTATAAGAAATCAAACCATTCTCCAATTGATAAATGATCAAAGGATATGAACAGACAATTCTCAGACGAAGAAATTGAAACTATTTATAGACATGTGAAAATATGCTCCAAATCATTATTAATCAGAGAAATGCAAATTAAGACAACTCTGAGATACCACTACACACCTGTCAGATTGGCTAGAATGACAGGGAAAGATAATGCGGAATGTTGGAGGGGATGTGGGAAAACAGGGACACTGATATATTGTTGGTGGAATTGTGAACACATCCAGCCATTCTGGAGAGCAATTTGGAACTGCTCAAAAAGTTATCAAACTGTGCATATCCTTTGATCCAGCAGTGTTTCTACTGGGCTTATACCCCAAAGAGATACTAAAGAAGGGAAAGAGACCTGTATATGCCAAAATGTTTGTGGCAGCCCTGTTTGTAGTGGCTAGAAGCTGGAAAATGAATGGATGCCCATCAATTGGAGAATGGTTGAGTAAATTGTGGTATATGAATGTTATGGAATATTATTGTTCTGTAAGGAATGATCAGCAGGATGAATACAGAGAGGACTGGCGAGACTTACATGAACTGATGCTGAGTGAAATGAGCAGGACCAGGAGAGCATTATATACCTCAACCATGATACTGTTTGAGGATGTATTCTGATGAAAGTGGATCTCTTCAATAAAGAGAGCTAATTCAGTTTCAATTGATCAAGGATGGACAGAAGCAGCTACACCCAAAGAAAGATTATTGGGAAATGAATATAAACTGCTTGTATTTTTGTTTTTCCTCTCGGGTTATTTATACCTTCTGAATCCAATTCTCCCTGTGCAACAAGAGAACTGTTCGGTTCTGCACACATATATTGTATCCAGGATATACTGTAACCTATTCAACATGTAAAGGATTGCTTGCCATCTGGGGGAGGGGGTGGAGGGAGGGAGGGGAAAAATCAGAGCAGAAGTGAGTGCAAGGGATAATGTTGTAAAAAATTACCCTGGAGTGGGTTCTGTCAATAAAAAGTTATAAAAAAAAGTAATATGGCATAGTATATTACAGCATAATATAATTACTGAAATTCATAATGTGAATCTGGAGTTATCATGAAAAAGTTAAATTAAATTCAAAATTGTCTTTCAGACATCTAGATGTGTAATACTATAAGTCTAGATAGGATTAGGTTCTCCTACAAGGGAAAACATTTGGTGTCAAAAGTACACTCTTCATTATTTGGTGAGCCCCATCTTCTGGTATAGCAGATTATATAATGTTATTGAAAATCTTACTAAGACATACTCTAATAAGGATGATATTAGCATTATTGGGAAGTTGTCAGCCTAATCCCTTTTTCTTAGAACTTGTTTAAACTATACATCTATGCTTATTTCTTTTACAAGAAATTTCTTTTTCCTTTTTAAAATTCTTTTTGCAAAAGGATCAGGAGGAAGAGTAAATAGATTGCTGTTGATAAGTGGGAAATGTGGGAAAGTACTACAGATGTAGAATAGTACATGGCCTTTCATATGATTATTAATTTTATTTAATTTTTTTTTGTTAAAAGCCAGGAATAAGTACAATCTCTAAATGTTTGTAATGCAAAAATAAAACATATTAGTAAAACTTTAAAAAAATGTAGCTAATAGTAATAATGAAAATGATGATGTTGCATTTTCATATGATTGTTTTATTACTGACTATTTCTTGACTCTATCTCCTTTTGATTCTGAAATCTCAACTCTGTCTCTGAGAGATGTTTTCAGGAAGTCAGCATTGTCTAGAGACTCTTTTCTAGGATGCTTGGTTTCAGAATTCCTTTTCTTGTGTGAGTTTTTCTTTGTTACTCCAATAGTGTTGTATTCTTTGTACCACTAACTTCCACTTCTCCGGGGTCCCCAAGGTTTTTTCTCTCTTGGGTCATAGAGATTGTTGGAAAGATCATGAATAGGGAGAGGTTTTAGGGCAGATAAAGCTTTCCTCCAGGGAATTGGTGTCTGTTCAGGTTCTCCTTAAACATTTTAATTCTGGTCCTCTCAGCTGTTTTTTTTTTTTTTCTTCTGGTAAAGGTTAAGAGTTTTGACTCAAGTAAAGGAACTAACTAGTATTTTTTAAAAATAACTTTTTATTGACAGAACCCATGCCAGGGTAATTTTTTACAACATTATCCCTTGCATTCACTTCTGTTCTGATTTTTCCCTTCCCTCACTCCACCCCCTCCCCCAGATGGCAAGCAGTCCTTTACATGTTAAATAGGTTACAGTATATTCCAGATACAATATATGTGTGCAGAACTGAACAGTTCTCTTGTTGCACAGGGAGAATTGGATTCAGAAGGTATAAATAATCCAGGAAGAAAAACAAAAATGCAAGCAGTTTATATTCATCTCCCAGTGTTCTTTCTTTGGGTGTAGCTGCTTTTATCCATCCTTGATCAATTGAAACTGAATTAGATCTTTTCTTTATCGAAGAAATCCACTTTCATCAGAATACATCCTCATACAGTATTGTTGTTGAAGTATATAATGATCTTCTAGTTGTGCTCATTTCACTTAACATCAGTTCATGTAAGTCTCACCAGTCCTCTCTGTATTCATCCTGCTGGTCATTTCTTACAGAACAATAATATTCCATAACGCAACTAGTATTAAATCAATCATTCTTGATATGGACCAACCAGGGCAAGGGCACCTATTCATAGCTCACCAGGAAAACTTTATCAAAAACAGAACAAAGTCTCAAATTAGGCATTAATAAAGATGTTTATATTTTATATAGGAAGACATGTTCAATCAAGCCTCATCCTTTAACTTTATTAATGTGGACCAGTCTTTTCCTGTTCACATAATCCATTTATAGAAATTTAGGAGTAAAGAGAGCTATTCACTTTCTCTTTCTAAAAGACAAAGAATCAGAATTATTCTGGAGCCATAAGGTGTCAAACCAAACAGTAGCAGCTGCTTAGGAGAAGAAACAAAAATTTTTTAGCCCAAGAAAAAAGGCATGATTTATGTCTTTGTTTTGTATCAAAGAGCCAGAGGCATGAGCAGGAAATAGGAGACAAGGTTCTAGAAAGTCAAGGATTTTGTAGAGATGAACAGGTTCATGAATAAGTGAATTTTGAAATCATTTCAAGAATACAAAAAGAGGTAAGGAGAGAGACCGATATCAGGCTGTAGCCAGAGATAGTTGGCTCAATTGAACCATGATGACAACAAAACAACAACAGCAAACAATGATGAAAGGGTAGAGAGTCTTCATTGTCTTGCAAGCATTACTGCTCCAATATTGCATATTTTTCTGGAAAACTAGGAAACTACTAATGAACTTAATATTTCAAATAAATATTTTTTCTTTAATTATATTTTATAAAAAATATTTTTTTATGTAAATACCTCAAATAATACAGAGGGAGCCTGATGTGGTGAATAGAGGGCCAATCATCAATAAGGAATATCTGGCTATGATACAAACTAGATGTGTGATAATAAGTTAATCAATCAACCTTTTAGTGCCGACATCTCTTTTAGGGCCTATAGAGATATTGGCATTCTATGAGTGGGCAGAATTTCTATAGTGTGAGTTCTACATAGTGATGAAACCACAAGTTTCTTTCTCCTCTCCTAAACCAAAACAAACTAAAATACACAGAGCAGACCTTCAAAATGTAGAAAGATAATAGAATAAATCAGAATATAAAGTCTATATTTTAAGAGACAGACATGAAATACCCCCAATTTATCTAAAAGACATCTGGATTTTACTTACAAATAATTTCATTCCAAAATAAATTAGTGTTCAAATGTGTTTTGGTTGATGGAAAACTGCATTCAACAAAACCTATCTATAATTAAATATCAAGCAAGAGGCCAAAAGAACAACTTTACTGACATTCTGTGCATACCCTGAATTAAGCTCAAATGTGGTACCCTGATGGATGCATGATTTAATTGGTTTGGATGCTCCTTCTGAAAATTCACACGACAACCCTCTCCTTCTACCATCTCTACTGTGTGAGACTATAAATACTGTATAGTACTACATATTCTTTTTCAGTTTATCATTTACATTTACTAAAACATTGCACACTCTCATCATTCATGTTACTTTAAGGCGTTGGTTTCTACAATTTATTATGGAATTTCCAATCAGATGCAATTTATAGGTTTAAATTCAGTTAAATTCAATTAAATTTGTTAAATGATTATTATGGAAAGTTATGCTATGCATTGTCCAAGAAATATGTATAGTGAGAGTGGTAGTGAAAAATCCCTCTTCTCCAGTAGTTTCCATTTTGTAAGGGGAGGTTTAAACAAGCAGGATCAGGGAATCTAAGAACCGAGATAAGAAGCATAGTGGAGATGACTTGTGAGATCTTTGGAGGAAGGAATAGAAACAATTTTGTCCTTGGAATATATTATAGACCACAGGCACAGAAAGGAAATAGCTGAGTGTTTTAGGAAATAGATCAGAAGCCTGACAAATAAGCAAGATAAATGATAATGATGGTGTACTCCTCCCTCTGACACTTACTAACTATAAGACCATGGCAAAATCATTTAATCTCTCTGAGTTTGAGTCATTTTCTATAAAATGGATGTAAGAATATATGAAGTATCTGTATATCCCAGGGTCATTCAGGGGCTCCAGTGAGGTAATGCATGTAAAACATTTTGTCAACTTTGAAGCAAATATCAGTTATTATTATATGACAATATTATCATCTTAATTTTTCAGAAAGTAGGATGGAGGCACATCAATTTCTGTTTCTAAGTGGTTGCCAGTATTATTAACTCCCATTTTTATGGTGTTTCAAGTCACTGGATGTATTGATCATAGAGGAAAAACCTTGTCCAAGGACAAAGCTGTTAATTGGTTTGGGATGTGAGCCCTGAACCAAGTTTTTTCAGTACCCCATCAAGGATACATTTATATTATGGGGAAATAACTTAGAAACTTAGGGAGCTGGACTAAGTGAAATCTAAGGTTTCTTCCAAGTTTGATATTTTGTAAATTAAAAAAAAATTTTTTTGTATTCCTAGCACCCATTATCGCTCAAAAGATAATCAAACATGTAAAAGTAAGTTGTAACAGATTACAATTAAGTAATTACATAGGATGTACAGAGTCAAGGGACAGCTAGATGATATAATGGACAGACCATTGGGCTTGGAATCAGGAAGACATCTTCAGTAAGTTCAAATCTGGCCTTAGACAATAGCTTAAACAAGTCACTTGAGCCTGTTTGCCACAGTTTCCCCATCTGTAAAATAAGCTGGAGAAGGAAACAGCAAACCATTTCAATATCTTTGTCAATAAAACCCCAAAATAGGATCACAAAGAGTGGACATGACTGAAATGACTGAAACAACAACAATAAAAAACAAGAGTATTGAAATTGTTATAAGAAATTTTGAGTAGAAAGTAAGATAGGCCAGTTCAGATAGAGTAGACAGTTCACTTGTAAAGTGATGAGATGGAAGACCTTCAAATATATTTTCTCATGAATATTCAAAGTATGATCTCTAAGGGCAGTTAAGTAGTATAATGGATATAGTAAGGGCCTAGAGTTAGGTGGACCTGAATTCAAATCTGTCCTCAGACATTTTAGCTGTTTGACCCTGGGTAAGTCATCTAATTCTGACTGTCTCAGAAAAAGGAAAGAAAGAAAGACTCACAGACAGACAGAAAGAAATAACAGCATAGAATAAAATGTTTCCCACAAATAACACTTTTAACCAGTTTCTTCCAGATGCTGATTTCTTCCCCACAAATACCCAAACTTGGAGTTAAGATTTTCTGTGACTTGTCTTCATGTGACTTTTTTGATAAACTTGAAGGTCCATTTTCTATTGTAAAGCCTTTGCCATAATCATGATATCATGGGATTTCTCCTTGGTGTGCTTCCTGATGTCTATAAAAATGCACATAAAAGTGTGAGTACCTACTGGTTGTACCACTCTTACTACACATACTTGTTGGACTCACTTTATGTTGCATATTTATAGGAGGACATGGACAAGAGTTACAAAAGATAGGCAGGTATGGATGTGTTGAAAGCTACATTGCTAGAGTGAACATCTGCATGAGATCATAGACCCTTTGGAATACATCCGAGTTATCATAAACACTTAACTTTTAACACATACTTAAGAGAGGTTGATTGAATAAGCTTGCTAAATTCCATTATTTTCTACCCCAAAGTTTGATGCCTTTCACATATAATTGTAGAAAAAAACCTGTTGAAAATCTAGAAGTCACTAATAGTTGTATTTGTTCCTTTAAAAAATCACTTTTAGCATAAAAAAATATTGCTTTTTAAAGTCATATTGTAGTCTTGAAATGTAAAATATTACAGTTTGATCAATATTATTGATTTCTATACTAACGTAAATTAATAGTGACCCTCCATAATTCTTGTGTTCCATTTCTTCAGATTCTTCTCACTTTACATTCTCTCCCATACAAATTGTTTTTGCATTTGTGAGTTTCAGTTGACAGGCATGGGTCCTATACATCATTGTGATTTAGTAATAATGTTCAATACTCTCCATTGTTTTCTTTTTTCTTTAAAAGTCCAATGCAACACACATTGACCCATTGTTAAGGGTTCTAAGTAAATGACTCTGTGTTAGGGGTTGGGATATAAAGGCAAATTGAAATCAGTCCTTTCCCTCAAGGTATTTCCATTCTACTGGATAAATAGGGAAGATACAATATTTTGAAAGTATACACCTGATCTTTTGAGGCAGGAGAGAACAATGCTAACTAGGACAGTTAGAATAGTCTCAATATAAACACTTTGTTAAATATGAGTTTTAGCTATTTACTTCTTGTAATAACACCCTCATCTATTTGGTCCTTATTATTTGTCTAATTTAACTAACTAGGAGTTATTTGGGTGTCTTAAGCTATAATAGCCAAAATTAACATAATCTGGGAACTTCTCTTTCAAACAAAGCCAGAACACAGTGGAATGGAACAGAAAGAACAAAGGCAAAATATTGATGAGCTGAGCCACACAGAGAGGAGGGCATGGTAGGTAGCACTTTAGTTCCTTTTTCAAGAAAACCAAGAAACTTAGACAATTAGACATTTATTCTTGGGTAAGTACTTTTCAAAAGTAATTGTTTTGCTCTGTGTCTTTAGGTATCTGTAGAAGTTTAAACCTTTAAATTATGAGAATAATAGTCCCAGTTCTGTACTAAGAATATATAGTTGAGACCTTTGGGCATCTAGATATCAGAGCGGATAAAGTGCTTGGAGTCAGGAGAACCTAAGTTCCAATCAGTTCTGTTTGATTCTGGGCACATCACTTAACCCTGTTTGCCTCAGTTTCCTTATTGGTAAAATGAGCTGGAAAAGGAAATGGCAAACTACTTTAGTATCTTTGCCAAGAAAACCCCAAATGGGGTCACAGAGAGTCAGACATAACTGAAATGATTGAATAGTAGAACCTTTTAAACACATTAGCACTTGATGAGCATGAAAATCTGCTTCACATGCACTGGGATTTTTTAATGCATAAGAAGTAGAATAATGATTGCTCAATTAGGGAAGGAATGCAACATGAAGAATGAAGAAGCAGGTGTTCACATTCTGGTGTTGGGAATAAAAAACAGAGAGGCATGAAACAAAAAAAAAATCAATGTAAAAACTTAAAGCATGAAAATGAGAGGAAATAGGTGGCTAAATTGCAAAAAACTCTCAAACTCCAAACCAACTATTTCAAAAACATTGTAAAAACAATAGATTTGACTCCATTTTAAAAAACAGAACAGAATGCCAGCCAATCAATCAACAAAGATTTGTTATGTATCTGTTATATGTTTGTTCTTGTACTAGACCATGGGATTCTACAGACATAAATAAAGCAGGCAAACTTTCCCTCAAGGAATTTATATTCTATTGGGGGAAAATGTGTGTATATTATACATATATATATGTATGTATGTATAATATACACACAAACACAAGATTTCTATAAAGTATGTGCTATCTTTGTTATTATTCAGCCATTCAATCATATCCAATTCTTCATGAACCCAGTTGGGGTTTTCTTGGCAAAGATACTAGAGTAGTTTGCCATTTCTTTCTCCAGGGAATTAAGGGTCACACAGCTAGAAAGTGCTTAAGACCTAATTTGAACTCAGGTCTTCTTGGGATTCTTTTCCTAGCATTCTATCCACTGAACCACCTAGCTGCCTGTGTGTTATCTTACTCTCTCCTAATTTTTCTTATGTTATCAATTCCCTATTAAACTTATTATTTTTTTTATCTTTCTTGTCTAAAGAGCATTTTTTTCAACATCTAAAACAGTAGCAAAATACAAAGTGAGGACCACTTCCTTCTCTATATCATCAATTATCATCCTTTCATTTAATAATTACCAGTGGTTCTATTCTTTCTTTAATCATTTTTCCTCTGGTATAATTAAAATCTTCCCCTCCCCCTTTTGTTATCCTTAGCCTTCATTACTATTTTTATCATGTTTAATGCTCTTAACTTTTTATAGTATTGTACTTTTCATACTCTTTTATCTACTCTTGCTTTTAGTTTTTTGTACATGATACTTTGAAATTTAAGATTGTTGCTAAGTTTCCAGGATATCATAGCAATAAAGGATAGATTGTTTTGGCAGATATTTCCTACCCAATTTTGAATTATTTTCTTATTTATGTTCTTGATGTTAAAACAAAGCAGATGGAAAAATAAGTTCTCCTCTTTGTCAAGACAAACTTCCCCATTTATACTCAAGATACAAAACCTCCAGTTTCCTCTGATATTTTGTTCTATTAATGATTCTTTTTGTCTAGCTGTGGGAAGCAGAGACACCTTCTTGCCTGGTGTACTAAGAATTCATACTTGGTACAAAAGTACAAGGGATTTCCTGAATCTGATTAAGTCAGTTGTGCTCACAGCAATGGGAGTTTTGAAAATAGAGAAGGCAAGTGGGCTTTTAATCATCTCTCTTAGAGAGAATAATAACATAAACAGCATATATATTGTTCATATTTATACATCAATGTTTGTAAAGTGGTTTTTCCCTATAAACCTATAAAGTAGTGTTATATTTTCATTTTACAGATGAAGAAACTGAGACTCTTGAAGAAATTATATTACTTGTACATGATCTTACTGCTATGTGCCTAAAGTGAGATAGGTACCCAAATTTCCTATCTTCCAATTACACTTGACTCCAATCTATCTTTATAGCCTTATTACAAATGATTACAAATCCCTTTCCTATACTTAAAGCATAGACTAGGGATTCTTAACCATTTTTATGTTATAGATCCCTTTGTTAGACTGATGAAACCTGGATCTCTTCTTAGAAAATGTTTTAAATGCATAAAAGAAAGTACATAGGATTAAAAAGCAAAGCAATTACATTGAAATCAGCTATAAAAATACTAAACTAGCAAGTTTCAGACCCCATGTTTAGAATCCTTGGTCTAGCCAAACTGAACTTTTTTTTTTTGGGTTTTCTTCATATATGATATCTCACCTCTTCTGTTTTATGGTTGCTTTTATGATAGGAAAGTAACATTATCTCTGTCATATTGTATTTTTATTATGAATTGGACACCTCTGGTGTAAAATATATTACTCAGTAAATCAATCAATCAATCAATCAATGTTTATTAAGTGTCAAATATGTGCTACACACTGTGCTAAATGCTAAGGTTGCAAAAAAAGGCAAAAGACAATCCTTACCCTCAATGAGCTTACAATCTTATGGGAGAGACAAAATATATACAAAGCAAGCTATATTCAGATAAATAGAAAATTAACAGATGAAATGTACCAAAATTAAGAGGAGTTAGGTGAGGCTTCCTGTAGAATGTGTGACTTTGGACAAAGTCAGACTCAGAAGTGAGACAGGCAGACCGGCAGACTGGCAGAGGATTCTGGGTCACAGACTATGAAGCAGACAACAAAGACTTTGGACAAGTATTTATTCTGTTGAGACCAAGACTAGTCCCAAGGCCCTCCAGAAAGCTAGCCCAGACATTACAGATATCCATAAATGTTAAAAGTTTTAGAAGATAATTTTTAGCTCAGTGGGTAGAATCTCTATGAAGGATTTATGGGAAATCATTAAAAAGATATGGGTTAGTTGCAATCTTCATTGCTGGAAGGGGATACTTCCATTGATGATATCATGGACTATTAAAGTATTTTGTAACAGAGCATAATAGAAAGAAAGAAGTATTTGGTTTTAATGGTGCTGGGGATGCAAAAAAAAGACAAAAGATAGTTCCTGATCTCAAGGAACTTAAAATGGAATGGGGAAGATGACACGTAAATACACACACACTCATACCACACACACACACAGAACAAATGATACCCAAGATAAGTAAGAAATAATCAACAGAGGGAAAACATTGGTATTAAGAGGGGTTGAGGGAATCTTCCTGAAGAAGGTGAGCTTTTAGTTGGGACTTAAAAGCATCCACTAAGCATCTGTTAAGTCAGTAGTCAGAATGAAGGGAGATCAATCTAGACATGGGGGACAGTCAGAGAAAATTCATGAAAATGGAGTATCTTGTTCTTGAGAATAGTCAGGAGGACAGTGTCATTGGATCAAAGAGTGTATGTTGGGGAGAAAGGTATAAGAAGACTGGAAAGATTAGAGTGTGCAAGGTTATAATACGTTTTGAAGGCTAAACAGAACATTTTGTGTTTTCTCCTAGAGGTAATATGAAACCACTGGGGTTTATTAAAATCTGGAAACATGAGAATGTCAAGGAGGAGAAAGTGATTAACAGAGTAGTAATAAAAATGCATCTAGGTGTCAAAATATTCAGGGATTGAAATAATCAATTTAGGGATTGTCACTTGTTTCTATCTTTATTCCTCAGCCTTACCAGTCCTTTTTTTAGAAAAGTAGATAGTGCAATGAAGAAAGGGAAGAGAAAGGCTAAATTGGTCAATTTCAATAACTGATTATTAATCCATGCTGTTCCTCACACTAGTTTTGAAAAATATTGTATCACTTTTCTGGATTAAGAGCAAAAATTGTTCCTCTTTGTTGCTTGGGTTGATTTGGGCCACAATAGAGTTTTCTTTTTTTCTATTTGCATGGTTTAGAAATAATTTTGCCAGCATATTCAGGATCAATTAATATATAAAATAAATAACATACCCTTATATCTTTCATTGTAATAACTGCTATGAATAGATGTACAATTTGCTAATTGTCTAAAATTTGAGGTAATTAATTTTAGATTTTGAATGACTCTTCTGGGGAAATATAAAGGACTCAAAAGCTGAAAGAAGAAACTGAAGGAATTATCAGCAAGATTTCAAAGTGGAAACATATCAACAAAATAGATAAGCTCAGTAGAGAAGGAAAACCTAATGGAAGCTAGAGACTTTTGTGCAACATGATAGGGAGAGTTTGCAAACAAAAGAGTCTAACTTTATACATATATCATTAGCTGGACTGCTAGAGTTACTTAGCTAGTACTGTTAACTAATGAAATGAGGAATGGATGAGGATGCAAAGGATTGATAATTCAGTCTTTAAGCTCTTGGTTACCACCTACTGGAGGCAGACGACAATTTTGATCTGACAGATTTGGGATAAGTTGTTTGTCCTTCTTTCTTGAAGAGGACCTTGACATCAGGGAAGAAAGCCATGACAACCAAGTGAATTGGATTTAAGTAAGGGAGGGCTGTGCAAGGTCACCTGCCATACTTTCCCCTCCAGAGCTATCTGGGTCCTATGGTATAGATCAAGATGACTGGAGATGACCTTAGATGAAATGGGAGCCCTCCTTTTTAAGCTAAGCTCTTGGTCTCAGTTAACTGAGGCTGCCCCCATTCCGTGATTAAGGCTAGGTAGTAATTGAGGCAAAGAATCTCATCTTTCACTAGTCCAAATCCACCCCAAATGCTAAATAAATAAATTTGGGAGAGGAAGATTCTCAGGGTTTCTGGCCAAAGCAGAAATGACTGCTATTTATATTCAATCTTGGTCAATCAGGACCAAGCAAAGACCAAATTGGGCTTGGCTTAGGACTTATCGGGGTAATAGAAAGAACATTGAATTTAGGGTCAAGACATCTCTGCTCCTTATTAGCCAGGTTTTCTTGGCCAAGTCACTTATATTCTATAACCTTTAGTTCTCCAATTGTAAAATTGAGATAATGATCCTTGTGCTTCTGTCATATATTCTATTTTAGCTGAAATATCCTGATTTGGACTCCAATTTCCATTGTACTTGAGAGGAAGATTGGTGAGAGTTGGGGATGAAAAAAAAGGACTGAGTTGAACACGATGGGGAAAAAAAGAAGAAACGATACCTTGTTAGCAAATCCAAGCAGTTGCCCTCTTGAATTGCCTGGGTCAAACTTTAATATTAAGTTAGTTTATTTCCTGTCTTGATGAGGGAAACATCCTGCCCTGACTTGTTCCCATGACAGACATAGAAAAAATTGAAGGAGCAGGACTTGAGAAACCAGTTACAGTCACCTGTAAGCAAAATTTAGTACTAGATTGTCTGCCTGAGTCTAGTCTATTTTATTCTCCAGGATAGACTTGTTCGATCTGAGTCTGTGCTTCTGAGTCACCCTGTACTTAGTGAAAGCTAATCTACTAAGGAGGTTTTGTCCTGAGTGGAAAAAACTGGATAATTTCTCATTCTCTGTTTATAATATCATTTTTTCCCCTCATAATGTCTCTTTAACATAGAAATGAAGGTTCCCTTACATTTTATAAGGGAAGATGGAAGCACAGAGAGTGAAAATGGGTCGACTTTATCCTGGTAATATTGCTTTCTGTATATATGAATTTAAGTACTCTGGCAAGAGAACATATCTATCTTTTATGAATCTTATGGGAAAACAGAGGACATAGCCTTCTAAAAACTTCAAAACTGAAAAAGGAAGGTGATATTTTCAAATTAGTGTGGAACATTATGTCTGAATGTTATGGAGACAAATCTGTTTTCCTTAAGATGATTCAAGAACAGATTGAAGCTAGTCTTTCTAACTGACTTCAATTGGGCACACCATCCCCTTGAGGCAATGAGGTTGCATAGTGGATAGAGTGCTAGGGTCTGGAATCAGGAAGACTCTTCATGAATTGAAATATGAATCTATGTGACCCTGGGCAGAGTACTTAACCTTGTTTATCTCAGTTTCCTCATCTGTAAGATGAACTGGAGAAGGAAGTGATAAAACATTCCAGTATCTTTGCTAAGAAAACCCCAAATGGAATCATAAAGAGTTATTCACAATTGAGAAATGACTAAACAACAATTTCTCAGGTCAATAGGTTGTATAACTTTGGAAGTCCAATATTTGTGAGATTCTTTGCCATTTTCAAGGTTCTTATTAGAATCAAGAAGATAAATTATCTAAAAAAACCTCCCCCACACACAATTCTGAGTATAGCACAAGAAAACAATATTGTGAATGATAGAATTGTGTCAGGAGAAGAGTACTGTACTGGACAGCAAGCAAGTCTTTCCTCTGACAAAGATGGGATAAGGGATTATGGACAATTTTCTCCATAAAATGTGAGCTTCTGAAGGCCTGACATTTTGACTTCATATTTCTATCACCTACCACATTGCCTAGGTGCTTAGTAAATGTTGAGTCAACTGAATTGCATTGATGATCATCAGAATTTTCATCTGCAAATAGATGATAAAACTTATACTACCTGACTCAAAGGATTCTGAGATAAGTTCTTTGTAAAATGCAAACTATTAAATTAGTAATAATCATACATCAAAGATATGCTTCTGGAATGTAGCATCAAAAATGAGACATTAAAATAGCCACACTTTCTGCCTTAGTTCTCTGTAGTTCTCAAGGGCATGGATTATCAATAGTAATAATTTACATGTTTATGTAGTGCTATATAAATCAATGACATCTAAGACCTAAGGAGATGATAGATCAGTCATGTAATCAGTGTAAAGGCTAACAAATTAATGTTCAAGGACTACATTTGTATTCCCAAAATATTAAAAAAAACCAACAAAATAAAAACCCATAAACATTCTTTACACATGTAGTAGCGTTTCATTAGTGGCTTTTTGGAATGCTATGGCATGAAACTGAAAATGAATGGGAAAGTTTAGAGAAGTTGTGGTTCTACACCAGTGTACCCATATGATTGAGATCATGGGCCTATCAAAGTATACAAAACAACAAGATGATTTCTTTATTAATAATCTACAAAAAAATCCTAGATTGCCTCTTTCAAAATTAATTTGTACTTTTCCCTCACCTAAAATTGGCTAACTTTTGGAATAAGAGATTCTATATGGTCAGGAGTGGTGTGTGTGTGTGTGTGTGTGTGTGTGTGTGTGTGTGTGTGTATGTGTGTGTGTTAATTGGAGTTAAGTGATTGTTCAGTGTCACATATATAACTAGTAAGTGTCAATATCTTAAGGCTGGATTTGAATTCAGGTCCTCCTGACTCCAGGGCTGGTTTTTATCCATTATAGACCTAGCTGTTCTGAGGAACAATTCTGAAAGCAAAATTAGTTCTGAAAAGCAAAAGTGGCCATTTTTTGACAGTCTCTCTTTGCTTTCCTTCTGTTCTCAAATATGATACTATTCATGTTTTTCTTTACTTTTTATGCATTTGATTTTCCTAGCTTTAAGACATGCGTATCTGATTGTTCTTTCCACACAGTATCTATCTTTAAAAGTTAATTTTTAAGTCTTTTTATAAAAGTTATAGAGGTTGTGATCTGCACTGGTGGAAGCGTCTCCATGTTGCTAAGATCATGGGTCCATTGAAGAATAAGGAAAAGCCAGAAAGCTATTTCATTATTAATAGGAATAAGGATTGAAATAGAAGTGGAAGCAAAATATAAAATTGTCTGTATAAAATTGTCCATACATATTTCTTGACTGACTGACTAGTTGACTATAACTAGGAAGAAAGGTTTGGCAGCTTTCATCAGCATGGCAGGATAAACATGGTTGGGGTAAGGATGATAAAATTACTCAACCAGATTTAAACCACAAATTAGTTTCTACTCTCATTATTTCCATGACATACATATATCATTCCTCCCAACTTTTACATCTATGTTTAAATGATCAATTTTCAGAATTTGGCTGAAAGACTTAAATTCCTGGTCCTAAAATATATAATATACACATATCTATCCTTATTTCCTTTGAGAATCATGACAGAGACCCCATGTCTGTGCTTTTCTATGTCAGTCTTGCATAGACTAGAAAGGTAGCAGAGGCTCCTGTTGGATTGCTAATGGGCTCATCACTCTGAAGTGTGAAACCTATGGACAACTTGTGATCCAATTTCCAATTATTTCCCAACTTACCACACCAGTTCACCTTCCAATTACGATTAGCATCCACTCCACGGCAACGGAACCTTGAGTTTCTTGATCTTGTTTTCCTCCAAAATCGATCCTAACCTCAATTAAGAAAATAGATGAAGAAAAAAATCTACAGGTTAGTCAAATGTTCAAAATTAGATCAAATACTCAATTAATTTCAGTACTTATGTACGATTTTCTTTTTCATCATCTAAGAAAGGAGGCAGCAGGGCAATTAATAGAGAGAGCATTTGAATAATAATCAAGAAATGGAGGTTCTATCCCTGCTCTCCTATTAACTGTGTGACTCTGGGCAAGTCACTTTCCCTTTTTTGGCTTTCTCTGTCTCTGTTGGACTAAATGATTCCTAAAGGCCCACCAAGTTCTAGTATTGTCCTTTGACTTATCCAGTGTCCAGTAGAAAGACAAAATGGCTTACATTAGTCCAGCTAAAATGGTATCCATCAACATTAAAGACAGGCATGATGTAGAAATAGAGATGATTTAACATTTTCCTCATGGCAGGATCACTCCGATATGTCTGAAGAGCCTAAAACAAAGCATGGATTTCTCTTACAATTCAGCCCAAAATAAAAGTCTGCATGATGGCTAAAAAGAATTATAAGAAATTAAATGAGGAAAAGTCTAACACATTCAAAAGAAATACAACCATAACACCAGTGAATACTGGGACCTATATTTAAACTTTTGTCTCTGAAGATATCAACCCTGTTAGGATAATCAGCTGCTTTGATGCCTAAGGGCAATATAATGTCCACATGGTTCCTTCATCTGTTGCTTCAGGGGATTTACATTAAATGAAAAGTTAAAAATATAATCACAATTGCTCTGAGCTCCCAATTAAACAACTGCTAACATTTAGGCAGAAGTTTGGCTTTTTGCTTTAAGTTTCTATTTATTCCTAATTTTCTCCTGGCCTCTTTGTGGTTGAAGCAAAATTCAGGTTATTAAGAACATCCAGGTGAAGAACCAGAACTAATAATAGATAAGCATTAGAAGGGGAAGTTGGAGAAAGATCTGAACTTTTCTTGGAACTTCCTTCAGTCTTTGAGAGTGGGTACCCTGGAAGCCTCTGCCTGAATTTTCTTAATAGCTCTTCTCATCCTCTCCCTTCTCAGCGGCATCTTAGTTCTTTTTTTCCCCCTCCCTTTCCTTTTCTCCGTTTTCTCTATGCTAATAATTCTTTTTCAGTTTAGCTCCTGAGGGTCTGATTCATTCCTTACTCTCCAAAACTTTCTCTGGCTTCAGCTCTTTTTCTGTTTCCCACTGTAGGTCCTGAGCTGGAATGACCTTCTATCCTCTCCTCTGCCAGATGCTCAAATCCCTAGGTTCTGAATTGGCATGCTATTTTACACAAAATTGGCAGCTCCAGATGAGTTTTTAAAAATTATTTTGAATAGCCTTCCTGTGTGGCTTCATTTCACTTCAAGCAATAATGTTAAAGGACTCCTAAATTGATCAAAAAATTTTAATAATTTTATTTAAAATACATTTGTTTGATTCAAAAGAGATATCTAGGCCTTATTCACATTTAGTTTATACCTCTGGTTTATTAAATCAATGGAGAATTCTGGGCTCTCTGTAAGTATTGAGGTGGGGATATTGGAGTAGCTTAAAAAAGATTTCTTGACTCATTCTGACTTTAGATTTTCATCTCATGCACAAAACTATTATGCTTTGCACCTGCTGCTCTAACTAGTTTCAACTCCATGGATCAAGATGCTCCTACATTGGGCACCTTCTGTCCCCACTTTCCTGCCTCCTTTTGCTTACTGTCTTCTTTCATTAGATTGTAAATTCCTCAAAGGCAGGGACTGTCCTTCTTTCTTCTTTGTAATTCATTGTATTTCTAGCACTTAACATAGTGATTGGAAAATAGTAGACAATAAACATTATTGGATTAACTAACCATAGGTTTGTAAAAAATGCTAAAATAAGAAAGGTAATTGAAAAATCTTAGATCTCTTGAAGGTGCATGTAGAAGTAAAATAGGACTATTTGTCAGAAATTTATATTTATTTGAACTATATTTATTTATATTTCAAACTTGAGATAGGAACCTAGGTGTAGAGTATTTTGGTGAGGATTTGAGAGTGAAGGAAGAAACAGAGGTACCCGGAAGATAGCATCATTTACAGAATAGACATCATTCATTCTTTGTACCTAAAGGTAAGTCCTTTTCTATTACAATGGTAAACTATATTGGAAATTATTTATTTTTTATGTTTCAGTTGATGTTAATAAACTGAGGATCACTTGTGGTGAGCTTTTTCTTCTCAAAACGCCGCCAGGTGATAAAAGTTCAGATCTTTTATTATCTCCAATATAGCCCGGTTAGCTTAGAGACTATCTCTCTGCTTGGTTCCAAGAGCTCTTGCCGCTTTGTCCTTTGCTTCTGCCTCTGCTTTCTTCAGCCTCCAGAGCCAGCACCACTCTTCATGTCATTCTGGTGAAATCTCGACTTGTAGCTTCTTCACTCTGAAGAACTTCCTTGACTGGCCCATTGAAGCTCTATTTATGCTAGTGCTCTCTGGCCCAAAGAGCTTCAAGAGAGGTGTGAACTCATTGAACTCCAATGAGTAAAGGTGTGAACACAAGCCTTGTATTAATTAGTTCTACTTAGTACCTTGTTTCAGGTTCTGCCCAAAACATCTTCTTGTAAGATTAGATCAACGCTAATTAGTTAGCAGTTAGTAAGGATTCCAACAATTAATAATAGTAGAACTTTTTTCAGAGTCACAAAAAAATGAAGGCTATTTTAATCTGTCATCCTGAACCCATAATATTTTTGAAGGCTGAGTAGTGTCTCTATTTGTATCTAGAAACCATTAAGGACTAGAAAAATTTTAATATATTAAGCTTTTGCTGGATAGTGTGTAGTTCCTAGTTCTCTCCCCCCCCCCCCCCAATCTCTTGGTACAAATATAATCAATTACCAATTAATTATACCAATAAGTAAGTGCCATATAGAGCATCAGGGATCTAAGTTGCCAGAGGGATTGATTAGATCTGGAGTGCCTGGGGTTGTCTAATGAAGCTTGCTAGTATATAGAAAATTCCCCAAGAATTTGTGCTACATGCTGTTTTTTTTTAATTTTTAGCTACAACATTATAATATACAATAATACACTAGTTAGCAATATTTTACTATATGTGGAATTTTCTTGTTATTTTTGTTCTTGACCTCTTTAGGGAATATCCTGATCAGTGAGATATTTCAATGAGAAGTTATGGACATTTCAGTCACTTTATTAAATGAATTTCAAACTGCTTCTGACAACAGTTGAATCAATTTATAGGTCCATCAAAAACATATTAGTGTACTTGTTATTCTAGCCTCTCCAACAATGACTATTTCTGTTTTTGTCTTTTTTAGAAAACTTGCTGAGTTTTAGGTAAACCATATTAGCAATTTGAAACAATCTTTCATACTGTTGTGAATAGTAATAATTCTTTATTTGAAACCTGTTCCTATCCTTTGACCACTTATCCACTGGGAATGACTCTGAGTATTATATTTTTGTGTTAATTTGCTAAATACTTTGGATAGCAAATTCAAAGGTTTTTTTTTTTCTTTTCCCAATTGACAATTTCTTTTTAAAATCCTAGATATATTGATATTGTTCATATAAAAAATTTTCGATGTCATGTAAGCATCTTTATTTTTGGGAACACTTCCAACCCTTTTTATTTAATGATGAATTTTCTACTTAGTCATGGTTGTGAGAGTAATTTCCTTTCATTTCCCCCTGATTAAAAAAAATGACCTTTTATATTTAAGCCATGTATTCTTTAGGAATTTTTTATGGTATATGGCATGATATGTAGGTCCAAATACAAATACATATGTGTACATGTATACTGCCAGGTTTTTCAGCTTTGTTATTGTTCAGTTGTTTTCAGTTACCTAATACTCTGTGATTCCATTTGGAATTTTATTGGCAAAGATACTGGAGTGATTTGTTATTTCCTTCTCCAGCTCATTTTATAGATGAGGAAACTGAGGCAAACAGGGTTAAGTGATTTGTCTAGGGTCACACAGCCTAAGTATCTGAGGCAGATTTGAACTCAGGAGTCTTATTGACTCTAGGCCCAACAGTCTATCACCTACCTAGCTGTCCCCAGAATCCCTTTTTAAAATAGAGAATCCTCCTACAAACAGTTTATGTTCTTAGATTTATCAAATACTAGGCTATTAAGTTGCAAAGTTTCTATTTCTTGCTTATCTATTATGTTCCATGGATCTACTCTTCTACTTTTTTTAGCCACCACTAAATTATTTTTGTAACTATTGCTTTATAATATAATTTAATATCTAGAAGCATTATTTCTCCTTCACTCCTACTTTAATTCAGAATTTCTTTTGAGTTTCTAGACCTTTTGTGCTTTCAAATGAATCCCTTGTCAGAAATATTGAAAAGGGAGATTTCTGTTCAGGAGTAGCTTATATGAGATTACTTCTGAGATTCCTTCCAATTTTGTGATTCTATGACAATTTCAGAAGTACTGAAATTTCTACTGATCTATTGGGTAATTGAAAGATGCATAGTGAGTAGAAGTAGGCTATGGAATAAAAACTTGTGCCCAAGAAATGAATAAAAAGACATCATTAAGGAAGATTGGAAAAAAATAGGTGAGGAGGTTATCTAATGAAGGCTACATATAACAAGTGAGTAGCACAAGTGCTGGGCTTCCATCTATGAATTATTAATGATCCAAAGGAAAGACTATAGTATGTTGAATAGTCTTATTTAGAGCATTTTTAAATACAAATGGGCAATAAATTAACAGTTGAGAAGGTTATAGGGATTGTGATCTTCCCTGGTGAAGGAAACTCCTACTCTGATAAGTCACAGAGTCATTGAAGATTCTTAGACTATAATTCATGAGAACAGCATTAATATATATATATATATATATTAGTTGATAACAGATATATTTTTAGCAAGTTTATTTACATTTACGTGGGCATTTGTTATACTTGATTTAATTTTTACAAATTAATATAATAAAGGTTCAAATAATAATGTTTTTAAAGGTAATAAGAATAATATATAAAGAAATGTGTATTACATATTGCATCATTTATGGGACTAGATCTAATCAGTGTCTCTTGTATGGTGTAGAATATTCCCCTGTAAGGTTGATGAGTCATTGTGTGGAGTACTAAATTCATCTTGACACTAATAAGATGAGTCAACACATAAGTACATTCATTAATTTGGACTAAGAGCTGCATTTATATACTTGAAAAACCTCAGGTGGTCCTGAAGCTATTGGCTGACAATTCCAAATTTTACAGATTTTTATACACTTAATCCTTCAGGTCATTCTGGGTTTCTCTGTTCTCCTGCCTGATTTTCATAATATTTCATATAATATAGCAATGGGAAGTTGTAAAAATTCTGGCACTTGCTTTTTTTTTTTTTTTTTTGGTTAATGCTTGAGCATCAGTCTTCTATGGAGCCTTGCAAAGGGAAAATATTCTAATAGGGATAGAGCAAAACAGTGGTGATCTACTTGGCCACCTTCCTTTTCAATTAGACAGTAGGAATGTAGCTTCCTAAATTTCCCAGGGAAAGGGAGAGAAGAAAATAAAGTAGATAGCTGGCAGCTTTAAAGTCCTTTTCCATTCTACCTGGATACCTCCCACGTTTCTTAAGAATAGTTTCTGTCCAGCATTCAAAAGCTCTACTAGCAATTACTTGGAGAACAGGGACATATAGAAATTTCCTCCTTAAAGACAAGTAGTGGGTTCAGTATATATAACATAGGACTTTGGAGTCAGGAAGACTTAAATTTAAGTCCAGTCTATAAAATAATAATACCATCTACTTTTTAAGGTTTTTGTGAAGATCAAATGAGAAAGTATAACAGGTACTATATAAATGATTATTCCTTTTTGCTTAACATTTTTTTGTCTTTCTGTTGGACCTTTAGTCATTATGATAAAAAATGATTAACTTTGACGTAAATAAGCTTTGTTGCCAGAGGATTAGTCAATAAGGGTATGCATCAGTTCATTGTATCAGATCTTCTATTCTGAGAAGTGATAGGTTATGCAATGTATAGTATAGACAAAACTATATTAAATATTATATACTATAGTTTTTTTAAATCAATTTGCAAGTATTCTAGCTGTCCTTCTTATGAAAACAGAAGGCAAAATGAATTTTAAAAGCTACCACATATAGGATTATCTTTAAAGTTTCTTCCAGCTCTAACATTCTATGGACCTATATGATTTTGGTTAGAGAAAGAAAGCAAGTTCTCTTGAAGATGAGTGGTGGTGACACTGGGAATGCATAATTAAGGGCACTAGTGTGAGTACCTTGTCAGCAAATCTTTAATTAAAAAATATGCTTCATCTCTCAGAGATGACATTTTTGTGTAAACTTGGATAAAAATAAAAGGATATAGGTTTTTGTATGGTTTGATTGTTTTATATAATAAAGGATCTTAGTAGCATTTCTCTTCTAATGTGGAAGACACTTGTTAGTACTCAATACACATACTATCCATGGATATGTGGAAGAAGAAGTAACTAGGACTTTTTAAAAAAAATAACTTTTTATTGATAGAGGTAACTGGGAATTAAAGTATTCCTGTTTCTAAGTTTCAATCATGGGTGATTTCTTACATAGAAATCTTAAGTTGTAGCGGCTTAAAGGTCATTGTAAAACAATGTATCACAAGCCTCAGTGTGGCAATCACAAGGAACTACATTTACCTTACTTTATCAATATGTTTCAAAATTTTATTTCAGGGGTGGAGCCAAGATGATAGAATAAAGACAGTGATTCACCTGATTTCTCCCCAATTCACCTCCAACTAACTTTAAAATAACAACTCAAAACAAATTCTGGAGTGGAAGAATCAACAAAAGAGTGAGGTGAATCTACAACAACTTAAAAGGTCAACAGGAAAGTTCTCACTTGGTGTGAGAGTGGAGTACAGTTCAGGCAAGCAGCACCTGGGCAAGCTAGATTGTCTTTGAGAGCAACTGAATTAGAGGTAATTTCCAGAACTCTCAGCTCACAGATGTCAAGAGGAGTGAAGAACTGGTCAGAAAATTCCAGGAGGAGGCACATCCAAGATGTCAGAGTAAAGGTGAGGACTCACCTGAGCTCTCCTCCAAATACCTTTAAATAATGACTTTAAACAAATTCTAGTATTAGAACCCACAAAAAGACAGCGTGAAACAATTTCCTAGCAAAAGATAACTTAGAAGGTAAGCAGGAAAGCTCTGTCATTCAAGGGTGTGAGTGGAAAGCAGTCTCAGTGCTGTACAGATCCAATCCCACTAAACCAGGAGAAGTCCTTGGGAGTATCTGAATTAGTGGCAACAGTGGTGGTTTCCAGATGAGAGCTCTCAACCCATAGACCTCCAAAACAACTTAAAAGTTTGGCCAGAAAGGGTTTATCACATTAGGGTAAGAGGAACTTGGAAAACCAGCAAACCAGGACTGGGCCTTGGGAGCCACTGAATCATACAGGTCAGGTGAGCAGTGATCACACCTCTCCTTAGATCATACCACCTTGAAAAAAAAATTATAGACACCCAGAACTATTTCTGAAAACAGCAGCACAATTCCCATTCCCCCTTCCCCTGAAGTTTGCAACAGTGTCCTCTCCACTCCAGGAAGTTAAAAATTAAGAAATAGATTGGAAAATGAACACGCAACAACAACAGTAACATCAAAAATCTGACCAGAGAAAGTTGCTATGGTGATAGAAAGATCAGAACAAATTCAGAAGAGGACAACAATGTCAAATTAGCTATGTGAAAATTTTCTTTAAAAATGTGGTCTCAAGCCAAAAAAAAAATAGATTTGCTGGAAGAACTTAAAAAGAAGAAAGGTAAAAGAAAAATTGAGAAAAGAATTGAGAGGTGCAAAAGAATAAAGAAAAAAAGAGCCAATGGTTTGTTTGAAAAACACAAAAATGGAAAAAGATGTATAAAAATTCACTGAAGAAAAAAAAAACTTAAAAAGTAAAATTGGCCAAATGGAAAAGAAGGTATAAAGGTTTATTGAAGAAAATAATTCCTTAAAAATTAGAACTGGACAAGTAGGAGTTAATGACTTTATAAGGAATTTAAAAAAGATAAAGCACAGTCAAAATAATTTTAAAAAATTTTTATAATAACTTTTTATTGACAGAACCCATGCCAGGGTAATTTTTTAACAACATTATCCCTTGCACTCTCTTCTGTTCCAATTTTTCCCCTCCCTCCCTCTACCCCCTCCCCTAGATGGCAAGCAGTCCTATATATGTTAAATATGTTGCAGTATATCCTAGATACAATATATGTTTGCAGAACTGAACAGTTATCTTGTTGCACAGGGAGAATTGGATTCAGAAGGTAAAAATAACCTGGGAAGAAAAACAAAAATGCAAATAGTTTACATTCATTTCCCAGTGTTCTTTCTTTGGGTGTAGCTGCTTCTGTCCATCATTTATCAATTGAAACAGAGTTAGGTCTCTTTGTCAAAGAAATCCACTTCCATCACAATAATCCTCATACAATATCGTTGTTGAAGTGTATAATGATCTCCTGGTTCTGCTCATTTCACTTAGCATCAGTTCATGTAAGTCTCTCCAAGCCTCTATGTATTCATCCTGCTGGTCATTCCTTACAGTACAATAATATTCCATAACATTCATATACCACAATTTACCCAGCCATTCTCCAATTGATGGGCATCCATGCAATTTCCACTTTCTAGCCACTACAAAAAGGGCTGCCACAAACATTCTGGCACTTGCTTTTTTTTTTTTTTTTGGTTAATGCT
This sequence comes from Antechinus flavipes, assembly GCF_016432865.1. Classification (NCBI taxonomy): domain Eukaryota; kingdom Metazoa; phylum Chordata; class Mammalia; order Dasyuromorphia; family Dasyuridae; genus Antechinus; species Antechinus flavipes. The sequence continues at coordinate 454,882,231 of NC_067398.1, read as the reverse complement.
TGAGCATCAGTCTTCTATGGAGCCTTGCAAAGGGAAAATATTCTAATAGGGATAGAGCAAAACAGTGGTGATCTACTTGGCCACCTTCCTTTTCAATTAGACAGTAGGAATGTAGCTTCCTAAATTTCCCAGGGAAAGGGAGAGAAGAAAATAAAGTAGATAGCTGGCAGCTTTAAAGTCCTTTTCCATTCTACCTGGATACCTCCCACGTTTCTTAAGAATAGTTTCTGTCGAGCATTCAAAAGCTCTACTAGCAATTACTTGGAGAACAGGGACATATAGAAATTTCCTCCTTAAAGACAAGTAGTGGGTTCAGTATATATAACATAGGACTTTGGAGTCAGGAAGACTTAAATTTAAGTCCAGTCTATAAAATAATAATACCATCTACTTTTTAAGGTTTTTGTGAAGATCAAATGAGAAAGTATAACAGGTACTATATAAATGATTATTCCTTTTTGCTTAACATTTTTTTTTGTCTTTCTGTTGGACCTTTAGTCATTATGATAAAAAATGATTAACTTTGACGTAAATAAGCTTTGTTGCCAGAGGATTAGTTAATAAGGGTATGCATCAGTTCATTGTATCAGATCTTCTATTCTGAGAAGTGATAGGTTATGCAATGTATAGTATAGACAAAACTATATTAAATATTATATACTATAGTTTTTTAAAATCAATTTGCAAGTATTCTAGCTGTCCTTATTATGAAAACAGAAGGCAAAATGAATTTTAAAAGCTACCACATATAGGATTATCTTTAAAGTTTCTTCCAGCTCTAACATTCTATGGACCTATGTGATTTTGGTTAGAGAAAGAAAGCAAGTTCTCTTGAAGATGAGTGGTGGTGACACTGGGAATGCATAATTAAGGGCACTGGTGTGAGTACCTTGTCAGCAAATCTTTAATTAAAAAATATGCTTCATCTCTCAGAGATGACATTTTTGTGTAAACTTGGATAAAAATAAAAGGATATAGGTTTTTGTATGGTTTGATTGTTTTATATAATAAAGAATCTTAGTAGCATTTCTCTTCTAATGTGGAAGACACTTCTTAGTACTCAATACACATACTATCCATGGATATGTGGAAGAAGAAGTAACTAGGACTTTTTAAAAAAAATAACTTTTTATTGATAGAACTCATGCCAGGGTAATTTTTTTACAACATTATCCCTTGCACTCTCTTCTGTTCCAAATTTCCCCTCCCTCCCTCTACCCCCTCCCCTACATGGCAAGCAGTCCTATATATGTTAAATATGTTGCAATATATCCTAGATACAATATATGTTTGCAGAACCGAACAGTTATCTTGTTGCACAGGGAGAATTGGATTCAGAAGGTAAAAATAACCCGGGAAGAAAAACAAAAATGCAAATAGTTTACATTCATTTCCCAGTGTTCTTTCTTTGGGTGTAGCTGCTTCTGTCCATCATTTATCAATTGAAACAGAGTTAGGTCTCTTTGTCAAAGAAATCCACTTCCATCACAATACATCCTCATACAATATCGTTGTTGAAGTGTATAATGATCTCCTGGTTCTGCTCATTTCACTTAGCATCAGTTCATGTAAGTCTCGCCAGTCCTCTCTGTATTCATCCTGCTGGTCATTCCTTATAGAACAATAATATTCCATAATGTTCATATATGTGGTATAAAGTTGTAATAGAATCCTATTGTGCTATAAGAATTGATGGACAAGTAGATTTCAGGAAAAAAAAAACTAAAAAAAAACTTAACGAAATGATGTAAAGTGAAGTGAGAATGTATGCAGTAATATTGCATGATGATCAACTATGAATGACTTAGTTATTCTTAGAAATGCAAAATTTTAAGATAATTCCAAAGGACTCATGCTGAAAAAATTTACTATAGAAAAAGAACTGATGGATTCTGAATGTAGATCAAAGTTTACTACTATTTGCTTTTTTTTGGTCTTGTTTTATTTTTGTCTATTTTCTTTAATATGACTGATATGGAAATAAGTTTTGTACATGCAAACCCTATATCAAATTGCCAGCTTTCTCATTAAGGAGGGTGCAGAAGGAAGGGGAGAATTTAGAACTCAAAATTTAAAAAAATGGATGTTAAAAATTGTTTTTGTATGTAATTGGAAGAAATAAAATAATAGAAATAAAATTTTATTTCAGGGGTGGAGCCAAGATGATAGAATAAAGACAGTGATTCACCTGATTTCTCCCCAATTCACCTCCAACTAACTTTAAAATAACAACTCAAAACAAATTCTGGAGTGGAAGAATCAACAAAAGAGTGAGGTGAATCTACAACAACTTAAAAGGTCAACAGGAAAGTTCTCACTTGGTGTGAGAGTGGAGTACAGTTCAGGCAAGCAGCACCTGGGCAAGCTAGATTATCTTTGAGAGCAACTGAATTAGAGGTAATTTCCAGAACTCTCAGCTCACAGATGTCAAGAGGAGTGAAGAACTGGTCAGAAAATTCCAGGAGGAGGCACATCCAAGATGTCAGAGTAAAGGTGAGGACTCACCTGAGCTCTCCTCCAAATACCTTTAAATAATGACTTTCAACAAATTCTAGTATTAGAACCCACAAAAAGACAGCGTGAAACAATTTCCTAGCAAAAGATAACTTAGAAGGTAAGCAGGAAAGCTCTGTCATTCAAGGGTGTGAGTGGAAAGCAGTCTCAGTGCTGTACAGATCCAATCCCACTAAACCAGGAGAAGTCCCTGGGAGTCTCTGAATTAGTGGCAACAGTGGTGGTTTCCAGATGAGAGCTCTCAACCCATAGACCTCCAAAACAACTTAAAAGTTTGGCCAGAAAGGGTTTATCACATTAGGGTAAGAGGAACTTGGAAAACCAGCAAACCAGGACTGGGCCTTGGGAGCCACTGAATCATACAGGTCAGGTGAGCAGTGATCACACCTCTCCTTAGATCATACCACCTTGAAAAAAAAATTATAGACACCCAGAACTATTTCTGAAAACAGCAGCACAATTCCCACTCCCCCTTCCCCTGAAGTTTGCAACAGTGTCCTCTCCACTCCAGGAAGTTAAAAATTAAGAAATAGATTGGAAAATGAACACGCAACAACAACAACAGTAACATCAAAAATCTGACCAGAGAAAGTTGCTATGGTGATAGAAAGATCAGAACAAATTCAGAAGAGGACAACAATGTCAAATTAGCTACGTGAAAATTTTCTTTAAAAATGTGGTCTCAAGCCAAAAAAAAATAGATTTGCTGGAAGAACTTAAAAAGAAGAAAGGTAAAAGAAAAATTGAGAAAAGAATTGAGAGGTGCAAAAGAATAAAGAAAAAAAGAGCCAATGGTTTGTTTGAAAAACACAAAAATGGAAAAAGATGTATAAAAATTCACTGAAGAAAAAAAAAACTTAAAAAGTAAAATTGGCCAAATGGAAAAGAAGGTATAAAGGTTTATTGAAGAAAATAATTCCTTAAAAATTAGAACTGGACAAGTAGGAGTTAATGACTTTATAAGGAATTTAAAAAAGATAAAGCACAGTCAAAATAATTAAAAAAAAATTTTATAATAACTTTTTATTGACAGAACCCATGCCAGGGTAATTTTTTTACAACATTATCCCTTGCACTCTCTTCTGTTCCAAATTTCCCCTCCCTCCCTCTACCCCCTCCCCTACATGGCAAGCAGTCCTATATATGTTAAATATGTTGCAATATATCCTAGATACAATATATGTTTGCAGAACCGAACAGTTATCTTGTTGCACAGGGAGAATTGGATTCAGAAGGTAAAAATAACCCGGGAAGAAAAACAAAAATGCAAATAGTTTACATTCATTTCCCAGTGTTCTTTCTTTGGGTGTAGCTGCTTCTGTCCATCATTTATCAATTGAAACTGAATTAGGTCTCTTTGTCAAAGAAATCCACTTCCATCAGAATACATCCTCAAACAGTATCACTGTTGAAGTGTATAATGATCTCCTGGTTCTGCTCATTTCACTTAGCATCAGTTCATGTAAGTCTCGCCAGTCCTCTCTGTATTCATCCTGCTGGTCATTCCTTATAGAACAATAATATTCCATAATGTTCATATATGTGGTATAAAGTTGTAATAGAATCCTATTGTGCTATAAGAATTGATGGACAAGTAGATTTCAGGAAAAAAAAACTAAAAAAAAACTTATACGAAATGATGTAAAGTGAAGTGAGAATGTACGCAGTAATATTGCATGATGATCAACTATGAATGACTTAGTTATTCTTAGAAATGCAAAATTTTAAGACAATTCCAAAGGACTCATGCTGAAAAAATTTACTGTAGAAAAAGAACTGATGGATTCTGAATGTAGATCAAAGTTTACTACTATTTGCTTTTTTTTGGTCTTGTTTTATTTTTGTCTATTTTCTTTAATATGACTGATATGGAAATAAGTTTTGTACATGCAAACCCTATATCAAATTGCCAGCTTTCTCATTAAGGAGGGTGCAGAAGGAAGGGGAGAATTTAGAACTCAAAATTTAAAAAAATGGATGTTAAAAATTGTTTTTGTATGTAATTGGAAGAAATAAAATAATAGAAATAAAATTTTATTTCACTACCAAATGTTTCTAATTTAAGCTAAGGGGTATTAGAGAAAATTTTGAGTACTATTTTGGGGTAGGTAGTTGTCAAGTTTTTAGGGATGAGTGGATTTAATTGTGATCTTAACTAACATATAAAAAGAAAAAGAAAACAATAGCAGATATTCACCATGTTATAGACTATTATATTTTACAGTGTCAGGCATGAAGATGTTAAGCACCTTGCTGGCTTAGTAAGGATGAGAGGTAGGATTTGGACCTGAGCCTTCCAAATGCTAAGCCCAAATTTCCTATTTACTACCAAATACTTATAATGGAAAACATGTTATGGAGAAAGAATATCTTATCTGAACAATCCTTTGCTAAAATGGAATGAGAGAAAGGAATTTAGGCTATGAACCTTGATCTAAAGAAGTCTATGAATTAGATAAAAACAAAATGTCTTTCCTTTTCTTCTTATTCAGGTTGCTTTCTTTTGGGAAAAAGAGGGAAATTACTGTCTTAGAGTCATAGTCAGATTCTGGAATATTGGAACTCTTAATGTTGATATGTAAATAAGATAAATGTCAACTAAAAGCACTTTTAGAAAAGAGATGTAGCTCTTTAAAAAGGTAGCTTTGGAAAGGCTTCCTCTCCCCCAATCCTTTGCTTTCCTTCTCCACCAGAAAAAAAAAACACACACACACACATACACACACACACTGAATATGATCTAAGAGACTAAGAAAATAATGTTGTGGTGTTTACTGAAGGGCACACTAGGGAAAGAAAACATGTTCAGTGATAACCATAAGAAGAGAGTTAAATATCAAGGGCAATAATAGTCTGTATTTGTGGAATTATTTAGAACATTAATGGTATACTCTTGAGAGTATTCAGGTTTATATATACCAAGGAGAGGATTTAAAATTCAATAGAAGGAAAATTACTTTGGGACAGGAGGGAAGAGGATTTCCAAGGGAATAGAGGGATAGAGCTCAATCTGTAAGGATGTTTATCACCCTGTGAAAAATCAGTGAATACTAAATGATAACAAAATAATCACTTGACAATACCAGGGAAAGAGCCATGGGAAACCTTGAAAGAAGAACAGAAGTAGAAATTTTCTATTTCAGATGTACTCTTTATTTTTAATGTATCACAAATATGACAGGGAAACCAAGAGCCAGGTGGGGAAAAGACAATTACTCTAAATATTCTCATAAGACAGACCACAAGAAAGCTGTTATGGTTATTATTTTTTAAAATGGAGTGAAGATAAAGGAGCTTCTTGCTCTCTGTTCTGAGTAGACTAGAGAAAGAACAGAACTGGTGGAACAATAATGAATAAATTAGAAATTATTAAGTACTTCCTATGATATTATCAGAAATTGTATTAGGTAGTAGGTATGTAAGGATAAAAATAAGACACTTCCTTCCCTCAATGAGCTTATGCTCTAATAAGAGAAAACAAGTAGGATAAGTGAAATTTAGGGAAGGGAATTTTTATTTAGGGACTCAGTTATGAGGAGTGATGCCACAGGGTAGTTAGCTGCCATGATTTTTGCAGAAGCAATAGTAGCATTGCTTTAGTTTTGATTATTCTCTTCTGTGTTTTTCCCTATTAGAAAATAAGATCCTAGAAATCAAGCACTGTCTTACTTTTGTATACTCAGTGAGTACCTGACTCATAGTAGATGCTTAATAAATGTCCTCCTCTTCCACCCAGGTCGAGACTAATAGACTGAGGAGTGGGTAGGAAGAACTGTATGGATAGGAGAGTACATATAAAAACAGAGTGGGTGGGAAGATGTATAACTATGTCTGGAGTAGATGGATATGAAACATGATTTCATAGGTGTAGTCAGGTAAGTATCTTTGCATTCCCTAACTGGGCAATGATGGACCAGGGAAGGATTTTAAATGAAGGGAAGAAGTCATATTTCTGGGAGGACAATAGCAGGGTAGTTGGTATTATGTTCTAAGATATCTAAGGTTTATGGAAACTAAATCTTATTTTTATTCTGATTATTCTTATTCTAAATCTTATTCAAGAATTTAACATTGTCAGATAACATTTATGTAAAACTTTGTGGTTGGAAAACACTCTGTTTATAATATTTCATTTATTATACTAATTCTGGACATATTATAGAATTTAGAGCTAAAAGAGACTTTAGAAGTCATTAAGTACAATCTCTTCATTTCATAAATAAGAAAATGAGGCACAGAAAAGTTATTTGACTTTCCTGGAATCATATAGTTAATAAATGTTCAAGTGGAATTCAAGTTTAGGTCTTCCTGTCTCATTTTCTATTGCTCTGCTTGGCTACCTGGAACTCATATGACAAATTAATTTTTGCTATGAAAATATAAAATAAGCTCAAAAACAAATGAAAAAAGCAAGACTTATTTATTTTTAATGTTCAGAAATTGTTTCTCTTATTCTAAAGAAGCACAATGATAGCAGCCCCTGACTCCACTTGTGTTCTATAACCTCATAAGATAAAAGTCAGGATTATATATTTTCCAGATCTATTATAGTTTTCTACCCACCATTTTTCCTAGAAGGTAGGTCATGTAAATATTATTTCCATTTTTCCAAATAAGGGAACAGAAACTTGGTGAGTTTAAATGACAAAGGCAAGATCATATTTGTTAGGAGGCTGAATCAAAGTTTGAACCTAGTTTTTTGACTCCGTGTCCTATTCCTTTCTTAGTCTCCCATATAAACACACTTTTTACACTTTCCTATTCTATATTAACACATTAAAATCAGACCTAGAACATGAGCTAAGAAAGGGTTCTCATAGGAGGTGTTTATTCTTATGAAGGTTACTTATGAAGTCTATCTTTTGCAAAAGGTTCACTTGAAATGTCTTATTTTTGAGAGCCAGAGTCTGATGAGCCTGGTTACTGGCCCCTCTATAGATTCGCTAAGCTATATTCCTAGCTGTATGCAGCTAGGTGATTCAGTGGCTCAAGTGATGGGCCTGGACTCAGGAAGACTCATTTTTCTGAGTTTAAATCTGGCCTCCTTCACTTACAAGCTGTGTGAATTTGAGGAAGTCACTTTATGCTATTTGCATTACATAAGCATCCATGTAATACATTTCTATTGAATTCAATATTTGAGTTCTCCATGGTATTATGATCTCATTGATATGAATATACCCTCTGATGATGGAAACTGCAACATATTCATGCCTGTTTATCTTGTTAGTTCATATCTTCCTGGAAATCCATCAAAAAGACACAGCAGTTAGAATGCTGGGTCTGAAGGGAGTTCAATTCTGGTTTCATTTATTAGTTGTGTGACAATGGGCAAATCACTTAACATTATTTGCCACAGTTTCCTCATTTGTAAAATTAGCTGGAGAAGGAAATGGCAAACTGCTCTCTTCTCTGCCAAGAATATCATAAATGGGGTCACCAAAAACTGAGCACAACTGAAAAAATAATGAACAACAACAAAACCACTATAGGTAGTATGATATGGTATTATGGAAAGAACCTCTAGAATTAGTGGACCTTAGTTTGAATTTCAACTTTGTCAATTACTACATGTATTGCATTGGTCAAGCCATTTAACTTCTATTTAAGTTTTTTCAACTATAAAAAAAGAGAGGTGGGCTGGATGACTGTCAAATTCCTTTCTGATTGTAGATTTATGACCCTATAATACTGCCAGAAGAACTTTTCTTCTTGTCTTGACATTGTGAGGATATCAATGGAGTGTGTAGGCTGTCCATTGATTATCTCTTGCTCTTGTTACAGGGTTGATCCATCTTTCTTTCCAGACTACCTAATAAATTCATGTTGAATTGATTTATTGATTCTCTGACTGCTTTTGTTCCACTTCACTGTTATTTCTTATTAATGTATTGCAGCCTGCAAACATTGACCATGTGCTTCTCTATTGCCTTTAATGCACTTCTAGAAAATAGTTATTTCTTTGTAAACAAATTTATTTGCTGGCTTTTATTAACAATGGAAACTACTTAATCCAACATGTTTTTCTTCTTGCCTTGGTTCCCCAAGAAATATATAGTTTAATTCAGTATAGAATGGTATTAAATTTATGCCTCCCATACTCAAGTCCATTGTGACATGAAATCCTTGGCTTCTTTGAACTGATTTTTGTTTTTGTTTTCCCTTTGTCTTGTTTCATATTTGTTTTTGTTTTCAATTCTTACATGATATTTAATTTTGTAAGCCTCTTCAAATCCTTTCTGGAAGTACATTGTATACAAAACTTAAATAAGATACATAACTAAAAAAATTTTTTTAGAAATCTGTAGTTTCCAATAAAAGATAGAATTTGGAAGTATTTCGCTTTAAAATGTGACGCCCAGAAATCAGCATTCCTTGTTCTTCTAAATTTACATTTTATCTGATAATCACTTTTCATCTTAAATCAGGCACACATCAAAATCACAGAAAAATACTTTCAGAATTCAAGAAAAGACAATATACATCTTAGTTCTCTTAATTGATATGAATGTCATACCTCAGTTGGATATCAAAGATTTTTAAAAGGTAAGAAAATTATTTCAAAGTATAATTTCTTTCACCATCTTCATCTTTTGAATACATGCTTAAGAAAAAGACCACAGGTACCTTTAAAGGATATGTTCCCCTCCTCAAAAACCAGTCAGTTGCCAAGTATTACTGATTCTATCTCTGTTATTCATCCTCTCCTTTCTATTCACATTGTCACCCTAAAAGATGTTTCATTTCCTTTCATCTGTCCTATGAAAATAGTTTACTAGTTGTTCTCTCTGCCTTCCATTCTTTAGTTTTTTTTCCCTTTCCAATTCATCCTTTGCATAGCTGGGGAACAAAAAAGAAAAAAAAAAGAAACTTTCCTTTTTGACCATGGTATGCCCCTGATTCAAAATCATTAGAGGCTCTCCATTATTAACAGAATAAAATTCAAACAATCTGTCACTTACAGCCTTCTACAAGATGGCTCCAACCTATCTTTCTAATTTTATTCCCCCCTCTATATTTTTTATTTTGGCCAAACTTTATCATTAGCTATGTTCTCTTCCTGTGCATCTGTACAGACTGTTTTCTGTTACACATAAAAAAGTTAAAAGACATAGTTTCTTGGAAGAGTGGATGTTTCTGAGAGTAGTAATCAACTCTGGTTGGTTAACAATTAATGAGAAAAATGAATATTATAATGAGAGATGGACTTATTCTAATGAAAGCTGGGGGACTTTACTGATCACTCAGCCTTGGTCAAAGAGACTTATCTGAGCATATATTATCCTGCCTAGGGAAATCTAGAAAAAAAGGTGGATCCACTTTTATCCAGACCTGTCTGAATAAAACACAATGGGCCAGAATACTTCAATTCACCTAAACTAAAATTTCTTTACCTTTTGAAAAAATATGAGTTTTCCAATTGGTCAGTTTCATTCAAGTTTTCATCTCTTTATGATCCCTATTCTTCCAAGACTACCTGAATAACCTACAGGGGTTGACTTCTAAATAAGGAAAGATAGGGTAAAAACCTTAGTACAAATTCAATAATTGACTATTAATGTAGGAGAGAAATAATCATTTCTTTCATCTTCATGCTTTCTCCTTCCACAATTAGGGGCTAAGGTGGTATTGCTCTTCCTTCAAATCTAAACTCAGTTAGGTTGGATGATGACCTACTCCTCTATGAAGCCTCCCTTGTTCCCTCTATTTGTAAATTATCTCTTCTTTAAATTTCTTAATTTAGTTCCTCATAATCTGTCCTTTATCTAAATTCCTGGTCTTCTTACAACTCCCCCTCCCACCCTATATGCTCTATAGCACAACAATATTGACTTTCTTGTTCCTTAAATATGACACTCCATTTTTAGATTCAGAGTATTTTCACTGGTCTATCTCCCATGCCTGGAATACTTTCCTTCCTCATCCCTGCCTCCTGACTTCTTTCAAGTTAGAGTTCAAATTCTACCTTTTTCAAGGTGTTTTCCTTGGTTTCCAATACTGTTTGTATCTTCCTTCTGAGATGATTTTTAACATAACTTTAACTTTGACTAATGTATATGTTGGTACATAGTTATTTGCATATTGATTTCCTCGTTAGACAGCAGCTAAGTGATGCAGTAGATTACTGGATTTAGAATCAGGAAGACTCAATTTTATGAGTTTAAATCTGATGTATACTAAGTGATCTGGGCCAAGTCAAAACTTGACTTAAAGCTTTTCCCTCATCTATAAAAAGTACTAGAGAAGGAAATGTCAAATCCCTTCAGTGACTTTGCCAACAAAGCCCCCAAATGGGGATCAAAGAGAGTCAGACATAACTGAAATAAATGAACAGCAACAATATTTCTCATTAAAATGGTGGTGGTTCTATTTGCTTGAAGTGGCTCAAAATGACATCACTATGTTGGGAGTCAAGACGCAATGTGTCTGACTATGGCTGATTAGAACAATAAGAACTTGAAAGGCTCTACCACAAGTGGGGCACAAATAAACCATATGAGCATTTGTAGGGGAAATATCTCTAAATTTGCACATTTCACATTTCTTTTGAGCTACTGCAATTCTGTTTTGCTCAAAGAGCATAGTCCCTTCTTTGCTTCAGGCACATGCTAGGTGATGCTGTGCTAGTATTTCCCATGTCTCACAATTGATTCTAAAGTTTTTCAGCGAGACCTTGAGAATTTCCTTATTTCACTTTTTCAACTTAATATCAAAAGTCAAGTAGAAGTGAAGATTGGAAAAATGCAGAATTCCTGGCTAGTTAGAAGGCAGATAAAATGTATATTTGGCATTTGGACAACCTGATCAATCCATTGGAGTTGCAATCTTTGCAGTAGATTTTGAACGCTTAGCAGTTTAGCTCAAGAAAAGATCTTAGTGTCTGTTATCTTATCCTGCCAGATGATCTTCAGAATCTTCCTAAGACAATTCAGATGGAAGTGATTCAATTCCTGACATGGCACTGATATGCTGTCCAGGTTTCACAGGCATACAAAGAGTCAGTACAATGACTTTAAATCTTCAGTTTGGTAGGTAGCCTAAAACTTCTCTCACATACTTTCCTTTGAAGCCTCCCAAACACTGAATTAACTCTGGCAATACATGTGTCAACCTCACCATTTTTATTTAAATCCCTGGAAAGTATCCTGCCAAGGTATGTAAGCTTATTTATTTGCTTATTTTTAAAATAATAGCTTTTGATTTTCAAAATATATGCAAAGATAGTTTTCAACATTTACCCTTGCAAAACCTTATTGTTTCAAATTTTTCTCCTTCTCTTAGCTCCTTTCCGAGACAGTAAGTAATCCAATGTAGATTAAACATGTGCAGTTCTTTTATACATATTTTCACAATTATCACGCTGCACAAGAAAAATCAGATAAAAAGAGGAAAAAATGAGAAAGAAAACAAAAAAGCAAGCAAATAACCAAAAGGTGAAGAATACTATATTGTGATCCACATTTAAGTCCCAAGTTCTCTTTCTGGATGCAAATGGCTCTCTCCATCACAAGTCTATTAGAATTGGCCTGAATCACCTCATTGTTGAAAAGAGCCAGGTTCATCAGAATTGATCATCACATAATCTTCTTGTTGCTAAGTAAAATGTTCTCTTGGTTCTACTCATTTCATTTAGTATCAGTTCATGTAAGTCTCTCCAGGCCTTTCTGAAATCATCCTGCTGATCATTTCATATATATATGTTTGATGTATATATGTATATGTTATACATGTATATATATGTTTATATACACATACACATTACCTTCATATACTATAACTTATTCAGACATTCCCCATCTGATGGGCATCCACCTAGTTTCTAGTTTGATGCCTAAGTGAACTTATTTAGAAGTTCACACTTCTCTAAGAAGGCAGAATTTAACTCCATCAAAAGTTAAGTAGAAGTGAAGATTAGAAAAATGCAGGATTCTTGGATAGTTAGAAGGCAGATAAAATTCAGCTTTACATTTATGGTTTAACAATTCAAAAAATTTTTAATGATCCCCTAATGTCTATTTATGGGCCAAAAACCTTTGGTACAGTGCTAATAGAGCTACATTGATTAGTGATAAGAATGTGATCCTGGAGAAATAGGTTGAATATCTTCATAGTATTCTTAACAGACTGTCATCAACCAATGCTGTAGCCACTGAACCCATATCTCAATTTGAAGTCAACTCCTCTCTAGCCAAACTTCCCATTGAAGAAGAGATTCTCAGTGTCATTAGGTTTTTTGATATGGCAGAGAACTGCCTGGTGCTGATTCTATTCCAGCTGAGATTTTCAAGGCATGGGATTCACTGCTTATACAAAAGGTGAGTGAAACCTTTTGGGCTATATGGCAAGAAGAGATTATCACCCAGTCATTCAAGGATGCCTCCATTGTCCGTCTCTATAAAATAAAAAGGAAATTGATTGTCCTGTGACAAAAAAAGGGGAGGGGGTGTTTTTCCCTTAGTTATTGTCAGCAAGTTTCTTGCCAGAGCACTTCTTCATAAGCTGATCATTCATCTGGAAGATAATCATCAATCCAAGAGCCAGTGTGGCTTCCTAAAGGGCCGAGAAATAATCAATAGGATATTTGCTGCCTGACAATTTCCAGAGAAACGCCAGGAGCAGAACAAAGGTCTATATACAACATTCATCAATCTGAGTGAAGGCCTTTGATACTGTTAGTCATGAGGGCTTGTAGAAGATCATGGCAAAATTTGTTTGCCTGGAGAAGTTCATCAATATTGTACCACAATGGCATGTTTGCACAGATTTTGGATAATGGATGATGCTCTTGAGCTTTCCCAGTCACTACTGGAGTGAAGCAAAGCTGTGTGCTTGCGTCTATGCTTTTTAGCATGATGTTTTCAGCCATGTTGTCTTCATTGAAGAGAAAACTGAAAAGAAGTTCAACTATCACACTGACTGTAAATTATTTAATTTGAAAAGGCTATAAGGCAAGACCAAAGTGGAGGGAGAGTCGGTTTATTCTCAGATGATTGTACATTCAAAGCAGCCTTTGAGGCTGAGATGCAACAGAGTATAAATTGATTCTCTGCTGTTTGTGTGGCTTGATAACACCAAGAAAACAGAAGTTCTCCACCAGCCAACATAACATCAGTAGAATTACTGATTACAGCAAATGGAGAAATTCTGACTGCTGTGGATAAATTCACTTAACCCATTAGAATACAAGTTCCTTGAAAGCCAGGACTGCTTTTGCATTTCTTTTTATCCCCAGAGCTCAGCCCAGTTCCTGATACTTAATAAATGTTTGATTTGCCTTATGGAACTTTAGATTGCTATGCTTTTTATTGCTTCTGTGACTCTGAGCATTAGGGTCTGTTGCTCTGTCAGTCAAGTCAGTTAATCTCTCTGGGTCTCAGTTTCCTTATCAGTTCAGGCAGTTGGATGACATGATCTTTAAGGTCCTATTTTGCTGTAAGTCATACCCTATGATCTCATGAAGTCTTTTTATGTTGTCCATGTAGCCTAGATATAATAATAAAAGCTAATACCAGGTAATTTTTCTTTTTGGAGAGGCAATTAGAATTAAGTGACTTGCCCCGGATCATACAACTAGGAAGTGTTGAGTGTTCAGATCCTCCTGACTCCAGGGCTGGTGCTCTATCCATTGAGCCATCTAGCTGCCGCTCAATAAATATTTCTTGAGTATCTACTGTGTCAGACACTGAACTAAGCATTGGAGCTACGGAAAAAACTAAGAGACAATCCCTGCTCTCAAGGAGTTCATAATTTAATAGAAATTCAAACATGTAAACAGCTATTGGTGAACAAACTTTATAAGACATAAATTGGAAATAACCAACAGAGGAAAGATAGGTAAAGGAAATACTTCCTGTTGAAAGCTGGAATTTATCTGGGACTTGAAAGAAATCAGGGAAATCAGAAGATTGGAGTGAGGAAGGAAAGATTTCCAGGAAAGTGAAAATACCTAGAGTTGGACAATGGAAGTGTCTTATTTAAGGACTAGTAAGGAGGTCCTTATCATTAGATCAATAGAAAATATAACGGTGGGGCAGGTTATAAAATGTTTTGAACACAAAAAGTGGCAAGATCTGAACTTAGGTCCTCCTGACTTCAAGTCCAGCACTCTATCCATTGCATCACCTAAAATACAACATTGGACACAAAAACCTTTGGGGACAGATTTTTGTCCATTTGATTCCATGTTCTGATTTAGCAGTATCCTTCTTCTCATTCTCCCATTTCATGGGTACCTGCCTGGCTAATTTTCAGAACTGTCCTTTTAGTTTGGTATACTCCATCATTTTCTTATAAGAATTGTTCAGATGAGGCAAATGGTCCTTTTGTTTTTCTGTTTAAATCTATGAAGCAGCTCATCTATATCCCCTTCTTGAGCCTGAGTGCAAAATACTTTATTACCTGTTGTGCTTGATTCAACGTTAGTGGTTTATTCATGACTGGACACATTGTAATAATCTTCTTGAGTATATTTCTTAGTTTGTTGAATGGACTTGTAATTTTGTGAGTCTTGTGATTTTGCTTGAAAAGATATATGCCCATGGTTATCTATGTCACCATGTCAGTCTTGATAGAGGAGAACAGTACAGTAACTGGCAGACACTTTGTTCCCATGTCTGTATAGCTGAATTAATTAATATACCGACAATTCATTTTCTATAACCCTACTCCCATTGCTATACCTCTGTCTGTCAGGGACATATTCTGAGAAGGTCTACTCCCAACATGCCTTCAGGATATTGGTCCAGGACACACACACACACACACACACACACACACACACACACACACACACATTTTGTATATGTGTATCTACCTATCTGATATGTATATATCTGATATGTATATATATCACATCAATTGGGAAGTCAGGACAGTGGTAATGGCAAGATGAAGGGTGCACGTTTCTCATGTAATAATAATAGGTAACATTTATATAGTATTTACTATGTGCCAGATACTGAGCCAAAAGTGCTTTATTTGATCTTATTTGAGCTTTACAGCAAATCTAGAAGGTAGATGCTATTATTCTTCCCATTTTGCAGAAGAGGAAAGTGAGTCACACAGAGATTAAATAACTTGCCTAACCTAGTCAAGTGTCTGATGCTGGATTTGAAGTCAGATCTTCCTGACTCCAGGTCTCCTACTCTGGGCATCACTCCACCTAGATGCCTCCAGATACATTATAAGTATCTTTTACTAATAATCAACTATAGTTAATGATTGGTAAAACTTCCTTGACTCAAATATTGATGTTTGAATGAATATCTTTTTGAAATGGCATAACTGGCACAGTTTGTACTTTTTTATCTAATCCAGATCAATACAATTTATCCTAATTTTTCCTTTTTTGGTGTGTCTTTTCTATTGGATTATAAATTCCTTGAGGTAGAGATGGTGTTTTTAAAGTGCTTAATACATTTGTTTGTTTAGTACCCATTGAAAGTTGAATCAGAAAGCTTAGTTTCAAGCTCTAGCTTTGCCATTTGCTATGAGATATCTGGCAATATTCTGTCTCTGTTAGTTTAGTCTTTAAAATTTGTTTTATGGTAATTATAATCTTTTCAACCATTAATAAAGTATCCTGGTTTTATGATAATTCTAATTTTATCAATTATTAGCAAAGTTGCCAAGAAACTGGAAACTGAGGGGATGCCCATCAGTTGGCAAATGGCTGACTGAATAAGTTATGGTATATGAATGTTATGGAATATTATTGTTCTATAAGAAATAATCAGCAGGATGATTTCAGAAAGACCTGGAGAAACTTACATGAATTGATGCTGAGTGAAATGAGCAGAACCAGGAGATCATTGTACATGGCAAAAACAAGACTATATCATGATCAATTCTGATGTATGTGACTCTTTCCAACAATGAGATGATTCAGGCCAGTTTCAATGGTCTCGTGATGAAGAAAGTCAGAGAGAGGACTGTGGGAACTGAGTGTGTATCACAACATAGCATTTTTATGCTTTTTGTTGTTAATATCTTGCATTTAATTTTCTTTCTCATTTTTTTGTTTTTTTATCTGATTTTTCTTGTGCAGCAAGATAATTATATAAATATGTATGCATATATTGGATTTAACACATATTTTTAATATGTTTAATATATATTGGATTACTTGCCTTTTGGGGAGGAGATGGGGAAAAGGGAGGAGAATTTGGAACAGAAGGTTTTGCAAGGGTCAATGTTGAAAAATTATCCATGCATATGTTTTGAAAATAAAAAAAACTTTAATAAAAACAAAACAGAGTATACAAATACACAAGACTGTATGTGAAAATACAACTACTATTGTTTAGAATTTGTTTATATGCACACACATGCCTTTACAAATAACAGTAGTGGTAATATGAAGAGATTGGCCTGAGAAAGAAAATTCACTTTCTTTGATCCTCCCCCTCAAATGGCTAAAGTGATTATTTGTCAACTCTGTCATTGATCAGGGGGATATCACCATCCTGTTGTAGAGATAAAGAAATATAGAACTCTTTAAATCTGCCCAGGAGAAGAAATGGAGAGGATCTACCTAAAGTCACTGGTATAGAAAAAGGGACTGTTATGAAAAAAAGTTAAGGGAAGGAGAAGAGGGGAAGGGAAGGAGGAAGCGGGGAGAGAAAGAGGGAAAGAGGGAGAAGGAGAGAATGGGGAAATACAAATACTAGGAAAAGAATCAAAGTATTGTGTCTACCTTATGGACAAAAAGATATGTAATTTAAAATACAGATAATTTTCCTCATGATGAGCTATTTTGTATTATGTAATTAAATATGAAATTTTATTGGCCTAATCAAGTACTTAGCAGATTTTTATATCTAATTTTTAGTGTTGCAAAGGGATTAGTTATTTTCTCAATTATCCACACATTCCCTTTTACTTAGCACATTTTGCACATATGCTTTAGATACCCTCTGAGAAAAATCTATTTTATTTTTAGTCTACATTTGGCAACATCATTTTTTCCAACCAAAACCTCTGGTTTTCAATCCTAGGATTGAGGACTTATTTCACTAAATCTAATGTTCATAAAAACTAAAGTAGAATGAAAAGAGGCCGTACTTTCATTTATTTATGGATAATTCTTTGAGATATATAATTTGTACATCAACCTCAGGATATGGATCTTATGCTAAGATGCCTTTTCTTCATATAGATTCTTCTCTCACTTTGGAGAAGCCTTCTAAACTCTGAGACAGCTAACTTTTTCTGTCCTAAATCTTAGAAAATATAAATTCAGCAATTTAAAAGCTCCAAAAGCCCTATTCACCAATGTGATTATCTATTATTAGTGACTCCTTAGTTTAAAATAAATGTTGACTCCTATGTTATAGTTCATCATTTGGAACCAAGGCTGGACTTTGGCAATGGGAGTACAGTAAGAACTAAATATTTATATGTAGAAAAAATCTTTTTCATTGGCCAAAGTACAGCAAACAGCCTTTGTTGCTTGTTATAGGCCAGAACTTGAAACAAGGTGCTAAGTCAGTGGAATTGATAGAGATAATGATTGTTTAGTGTGGTACTTAACAATTCTCTAGTTCAGTACATGTACTTAGTACTTACTATATAGTTCTATAAGAGTCACACCTTTAAGAGAGTATATATGAGCTAGGAGCCTCAACCAGGATTCAGTTGAGGAGATTCTGAAGCCAGAGCTCAAGCTCTTGGAAGCAAGACTACAGAAGGCCTCTAAGAAAGCTAACTGGGCTGCAGGAAAGGAGACAAGACTTGGAAAGAAACAAGAAAGGATTTGGACTTTAACTCCTGGCTGCATTTGAGGTGATTATTACTTTGAACTGAAACTAAGGCTGCCTCCAGAAGTCCCCGAAGAAACCTGCTCCCAGAGAACATTACATTTTAGAGAATGTTACAGTTGCTGACAAAGATAAAAAAGACAGAAATGTGAGCTAGTCTAGTAAACTTTTTTTTTTTTTCTGAGACAATTGGGGTTAAGTGACACAGCTAGAAGTGTTAAATATCAGAGGTCAGATTTGAACTCAGATCCTCCTGACTTTAGGGCTGGTACTCTAACCACTGCATCACCTAGCTGCTCCTAGACTAGTAAACTTTGATTTTTTTTTTTATCTTACCTTTTGTCAGAGCATACTAAGAATCAACCCACAAAGGTCTTCGATCTCTTCATTCAACATAGAAGTTGAAAAAGAAAGACCTAATTTTAGCTCAGGAGTGCTCTTCCTGACATTTGTCAGCTACATTTAGTGGCTATGACTAAAAGGCTGTCATTCTACTCTTAGCTGGGAGAAGTTCTAGCTGATGCTGATTTAACTTGGCTAATCAAGCCCAAGTCTACCAATGTAGTACCTTCCATGGCTCTACTCAGCTCAGACCACTAGGAACCAGCAGAACCCCTAGGAAGATGCTATATCTATTGAGAAGGACCATTGAGAGCAGCATGATATCATCAGAAAATATTGGTGCAGAGAAAAGAGGTCCCTCTCCTTTTATGTGCCTTGGTCAAATATGTTCTTTATGTTGTTGTCCATTACATGCCTAAATTTCTCCCTCTCCCCATTTGTGACCCTCATATACAGTCCATCTTCTAATAAGAATATAATATATATTTGTGGTAGTGTTAGCCAGGTTTATGGGGAATGAAATTTTGCATGTATTTTTGTCCTGCAATTTCATTAAATACTTTTTCTTTGAATCAGTGGTGTTCTTTAACTGATCAGAGAAAAAAGAAAGGCATTAGTGTGGACTTATGAAGTGTGATTTTGAATGAAGCTTGTCAATAGAAGAACAAGTATCCCATATAAGATGGGAGATTTTCTCTATCAATTTTATGTTTCATTTCAGGCCAAATATGGCAGCAGAGATCAGAGTTAGTTGGAATGTCTTAGTGTTCATAGCAGGACAGAATTTAAAGTTTTTCTTCCACTCTTCACCTTGTCTTGGTTTTAACCATAAATCCCATAGCTTCCATTATAGATGATAGATTCTAAGATTATCTATATTTCTTCCACTTTTGGCACATTTTCTTCCCTAAGACAACAAACTTTAACTGATAGACTCTTCCTTTTCAAAGTGCTTTGCTTTTCTCTATGGAATTTTAACAGGCTACTATTTCTTCTTCTTTGTTTTCTTTTCTTTCTTTTTTTTTCTTAAACAGTCAATTATTTCTAAAAGCTCTGAATGACTATGACAGGTGCTATTGAGTTAGTTCAGTTCCATTGTCTTGTGTCTTCAATTTGTGCTTTTTGACTTACTTTCAAAATTGATCTATGAAACAAAGGCAATAGCGAACTTTGTCTTGACAATGCAGAATTATTTGAGCCAAGAATTAATGCTACAAATAACTCATGGGCCAACAGAGTACCAGCCCATTTAAAATACTCAATCTAAGAGGTTGGAAATAGCAACTGCTGAAAGTGAATTAGGCAGAAATTGTTTTACACATTTAGGAGTGATTTTGACAAATGAGGCAAACACATTTCTATCAAGCATCAGAAACAATGAAATCTTGTCTCATATAAAAAAAAAAATCGTGAGGGAACTATGGACTACATCCAAAAAATACATTTGACTAAATCAAACTCCAATATTCATTTTGCCTACCTTCAAACTCCAACATTTCTTCAGAATCTCAACACTTAGATTTCCAAATTTATCTTTTTTTCTGATTAGCCTTTCTTATTGAACCGTGTAATTAGCATCAGAAATATATTAGGGTGTGGGAGATGGGGTAAGGTGATTACTGGACACCAGCAGCCCCAGAGATGCTTCAAGAAGAATACGAATATATCAGAGGACATAGACAATATGGAATCAATCAGGTTTGGGGGTTTTGGGGAGGATGAGGGAAAAAATGGTTTGAGAGAGTTGGTTTATTTTTAGTATATTGGTTTTGGCTATTCACTGAATCTTCTCCAATTGTCCATTAAATGCTCTCTTATTTCCTTTTGATTTATTATTTCACCTACTTAGTATGCTAGCTAACTGAAAATCAGTAATGCTAAGCAAAATGGTTCTAAAAATATGTGAGAAGTTTCCTCGTTTCTATTACTTGCATCAATACTCATTCAGTCACATGCACTCCTAACTTTGGATTCAGTAACTCTTTAATCTATTTCATTCCACATTCTATTTTCTTAGTTGTTAGTGTATTTTCGCTCTGATAATTGTTTTGTATGTGCCTCCACCTCACAAATATAAGTTCTTTGAGGGCAGAGATTGATACTTGTTTTGTCTTTGTAACCCAGTACCTGGCATCAAACCTTGCAATCAATTAGTCAATCAATCATTCAATGAGCAAGTATTAACAAGTGCCTATCATGCATCAAGTACTGTGCTAAGCATCAGGGATATAATTACAAAGAAGAAAATTCTCTTATATTTAAATAGAGGAGACGACAAATATGAATACAAATACATTTGTTGTTGTTCAGTGGATCAAGTCATATCTATCTCTATGTGACCCCATGGACAAAATCCATGGGGTTTTCTTGGCAAAGATACTGGAGTGGTTTGTTCTTTCCTTATCCAGGGTGTCTCCGTTTTATAGATGAGGAACTGAGGCAAATAAGGATTGAGTGGAAAGGTGAAGAATTTACTGATTAAGCACATATTGATCAGAGACTGTTAGCTAAAGTAGATCAAGCCTATAGGCCTCAGTCACGTGGTTTTAGATAAGGCCTGGACTGAGTATTCCATTGTCCAAAGAAGGGATTACTGCTGAAGAAGCTGTATGTCACCTTGTCTACTGCATTCCAGTGACCAAGTAGAGGAATACAGACTTATGGCCAATCATAACATATAGAGGGTGGGATTTTGAGATTCTTTGTCTGAAATGTATAAAAGCTGTGAACATTTTCAAGGGAGTGGCTCTCTCCTGCTGTGAATTTGGCTTACAGACCAGAATGGGGTCCGCTTCTTGAGATTCTAAAAAATAATTCTGCTTTCTATGAGTGATCTCTGCAGTAGTCAATTTGGGTAGGTCTTTTTGTCCCAAACAGGATTAAGTGGCTTGCTAAGAGTTTTACAGCTAATGTCTTAGGTCTGATTTGTATTCAGATCTTTCCAATTCCAAGCTTGGTACTCTGTCCCTTTTGCCACCTATATTCCCCTTTATCTATCTATCTATTTATAGCATAAATGTAAAAATTAATACACATACAAAGTATTTAAAACAAAGGTAGTCTGGGAGGGAGGGAACTGGCAGCTGGGAGATGAGGGAAGGTTCCATGGAGAAGATGGTATCTAAGCTGCCTCTTAAAGAAAGAATTATAAGGCAGAAGTAAGGAGAAAATGGATTAAAGTCATGAGAATCAATCAGGACAAAGATCAAGAGATGACAGAGAAAGAGGGTCATGAATGAGAAAAAGAGAAAGCAAATTTCGCTCAATTATAGTATATAGAAATGGGAGTAATGTATAGCAAATCTAGAAAGATAGGTGGGGACCAGCCGATGTAGAGCTCTAAAAACTAAAAAAAGAAGTCCTTATTTTATTTTAGAGCTATAGGAAGCTAATGGAGTTGATTGAATGAGGGATATACACAATCAGATCTGCAGTTGAGGAAAAGTACTTTGGTAGTAGTGTGTAGGATGGAGTGGAGTGTTGAGAGATATGAGACAGGGAAAATAATAAGGATATTGAAATAATCTAGGTGAAGGGGAACCTGAAATAAGATAGTAACTCTGTGAGTAGAGAGAAGGGATACAATATTAAAAAATGTTATGACCGTGGAAAGGATAAATTTGGCAACTGATTGGATATGTGCTATGAAGGAGATTAAAGAATCCAGGAAGTGCCACTATTATGAACCTGAGTTGCTAGAAGAATAGTTAGTAGTGGTTCAGATAGAAATAGAAAAGTTTGAAAGAAGGGAGAGTTTAGGAGAAAAATGAATTCAGTTTTAGAAAGTTTGGGTTTGATACATTTCTTGGAAATACAATTTGAATTGATGATTTAGAACTGAAACTTGGAGGACTGGCTGCATAGATCTGGAAATCATCTTGATAGAAATGATGAATAAATTCATGGACCCCTAAATGCTGAAAAATTTGGAGAGAGGGAGAAACACAGAGACAGGGACAGAGATATAGAGACAAAGGGACAGAGATATAGAGACAAAGACCCAGAGGGACAAGACAAAACCTTATGTATTTATCGCTGTTTGTCCTTTGTTCTTGAAGAGGAATATAATACCAAAAACCTTGTTAGATTACATTGGTGTTTTGATTGATTTTTCTAACCCAACCAGAAACTTCTCAATGATAGACAATACTCTGCCCTTTCTTTCCTTTTCATTACTTAGCCTGGTACCTCTTTATCTACAAGTAGAGGCTCAACTGATTTTTTGGTGATTGACATTTCTCCCCTTTGAGATGTTGATCATCTTCATTTTTTCTATTTTCAGAGCTCCTCTTTTGATTAATTTATATATCCTTATATTTTGATTATTATGAGAGCTACTTAGTCGGATGTCCTAATTCCAGGCTCTACTCAATTATGCATATAACTGCTTGACTAATCTTTCTAATGTGAGATTTAGCCAATGATTCCAGTATTGATGTGTATGTATAAATGCCACTGATGCTATTCCAGAGAAGGGAGAGCCTGATTTTGAGAAAGTCTTTATGATAGAAATATCTTTAGGATATATTTTTCTATAGAAAATCTATAACTGGATATAGTCTGTCAACCATAAGTTGAATAGCATCTTCATTATATGCCCATTTCATTTTCTAGGGAGAATAAGCTCAGGCTGAATACAAATTCTTGGTGCATGATTTTTTGTTTGCAGGTGATTGTGTACTCAATGCAGCCTCTGATGCTGAGATGAAACAAAGTATGGATCAACTGCTACTTGTGCTAATTTTGACCTAACAATTTGCACCAAGAAAACAGGTACTTCATCAGCCAGCACCACACCATTCATATGCAGAATCATCAGCAAATGATGAAGTTTTGAATGATGCAGATTAGTTCAATTACCGAGGCAGTATACTTTCCAGGAATGTATACATTGATAATGAGGTTGACACCTGCATTGACAGAGCTAACAGTGTTGGGAGGTTCTGAGGTAAAGTGTGGGAGAGGAGAAGTATTAGCCTGATTATCAAACTGAAGGTCTATAGATCTGTTGTGCTGACCTCATTGTTGTATGCTTGTGAAAGTTAGACAATATTCCAACATAAAGTTAGAGAAGTCACTCCAAATGATCATAGAGACTATTTGTGTTTGATTTGTGGTGGAGTGTTCCAAACTTGTATTGGTCTGATTAGCCACAACTAGACACATGGTAATTCAGCTCTTTAAAAAAGTGATATTATTTTGGTCCTCTTTCAGAACTAAGGGCAACAAACATAACCATAATTTCTGCTAAATAAATTCTTATCTCAAGTACTGATGGGTTGGCTATAGAATACATTCATTGACTTAATTCCCAGACCAAAGTTCTGAACTCCTAAATTCCAGACTCCTGGATTCGAAGATGGCTTACAATTCTGAACTTTTGAATTTTTGAAACTTTCAAGATAGTAACCTCCAACATATCCCCTCTGAAATGAAAGAAAAAATGCCCAAGCAGAAAAAAAAACCCTGACACTTGTATACATTGTTAGAAAGCCCAAGGATTATCTTTGTAACACATTGTCTTTCACCAGATATTAGTTTTCAAGAAGTAGTTAGAACAAAAAAAATGAGGTCAAAACAAGAGTGAGTTCCAACCAAGAGAGAAGCCAAGGGTAACTAATACCTTTAAAGTCCCATTCTCATTCTATACCTACATGCAATCAGAGGGACTGCTATTTAACAAGTAGTTAGCACACTGGAATCAATTACAGAAAATCCTTTGAATATTCCAAAATCTGTTAAAGGCACCTCCATTATTTGGCAACATGACTGGTGCAAACAGACTTCCTAGTCTCTGGCTACATGGGAAATTGTATCAGTGGTACTCTACAAGGAATGAGTTTATTGGACAATTAGTGGCTTTTGTCATGTCATTTGCTTCCTTAATGAATTCCAATTTTCTTTTGAAATATTTCTGCTTAGTTCCTAAGAGTAAAGCATTACTGACTCCACCTTCTGGTTGCATATCCTACTGCCACTCCTATATTTTAAAATGATTTATCATTTCACTTTCTCAGACATGGGGCTCAGTCTTAGTGGCGTGCCTCTGATCTTGTTGTTACTCTTTCCTTTGTGCATTGAAATCCCATCTTTCATCTAAGGTCCACTTTGAATTCCATAAAGCTTACTGTTCTTTGACCCTTATAATTGATTTCTCTGCCTGTAATTCTTATAGCACTTCTACCTTGTATTGCACAATTTCACACTTTATTTGATAATTTCTCCCATTTTTACACCTAAATTCTAGGTTCCTTAGGGGAAGAGACAACAATCTATATTTTGTCTTCATCCCCTATAAATCTCATGCTGATTGCATAGTTGAAACAACAATAACAAAATACTTATTGGAAGATGCTGGAGGAATCTTCTAGAAAGGGGAAAATCAGGGTATTTTTCTATTCAATTTCATAATTTTATTTAAGTTTTATAAAATAACTATTTTATACTATCTCAAATCTTCTTCTGCCTTTCTTGAGAGTCTTCCCTTTTTTTGGCCTTTCTAAAAACTCCTTTGGGATGATAGCCTCTAACTCCCCCAACTTCTTCAGGGCTCTGTTTTACTTCTTTTAGGCAGTGTCTTTGTAAATTTAACACTTTTTTTGATCTCATTTGTTCATATTCTCTAGTTGTCTTTCTCCTCTACTGAAGTGAAGCAAAGCTAGTAATGTCTGTTTTGGCCTGTTATATTTTTGGGAATCTTTATTGCCAATGGGCAGCATTCTTCCAAATTCCTTTCTACTTCCAGAGGGAAGGGAGCATCTGGTGATTTCAATTTTGACTCTAGTAAAGCCAAAGAAAATATCACAAATCACCATGAATAATGGTATAATATTAGCAACAGTTCTGCAACTTTTGTAATAAACAATCACTTTACAAGAGAAAGATTTTCCAATCCTGATCCATCAAATTAATTTTAATTTTCTTTGCTTGTGGGAATTCCTAACAATTCCCAAAATAGAGTTTGATGGCTCAAAGTGTTAGGAAATAGGGAGGAGGATGGCAACTATAGAAATCAGGAAAAAAAGCATGAAAAATGAAGTATTTTCTGACACAGTTAGATAGCTGCCAGTTTGAGAGATGAAGCAGCAAAAAATACATGGTGTAATATATTTCTGATGGACTGTTTTTCAGTGTTCTCCATTTAGTATCTGTTGGTTCTTTGAAATATAAGTTCTATTTAAATGAATAAAAATATTTGCATAGCTAATAAGTGACTGAAGCTGGATTTTAATTTACAAAAATAACTCTTTCTGATTTCAGATCTGATGCTCTATCATAGATGCTTTTTATAAGGGAACTTAGGCCTAGAGAGGTTAAATATTTTGAACAAGATCATGGGAACACAGAAATGTAAGTGGTGGTTCAGAGAATTATAGAATGTTAGAGCTAGGAGGGACAAGAGAGATAATCTCATTCAATCTTTTTGTTCTGCAGATGAATAAACTGAGGCCCAGAGAGGGAAATAACTGATTTAAGATTATGGATCTTCATATCAGCTAGTTAACAGGATTATAGTATGTTTGAGTAAACTGCATAATCTATGACAATAGCTGGCCATCAGAAGCTCCAATAAGGACAGCCACTGTTTTGTTTTGCTCTTGAATCTCCCACTTAAGAAGTGTTTATGAAATGTTTGCCACATATGGACTCTCATCACTTCATGTCTGAATTACTGCAATAGCCTGCTGGTGGGTCTTCCTGACACAAGTCTCTCTCCACTTCAGTCCATCTTTCATTCAGCTGCCAGACATAAACCCACTCTGCTTTCTAGTCTTTTATACTTTATTTGTACTCTACCATGTACTCTGTGATCTAGTGATACTGGTCCTTCACATAAAAATGGAATTCACACAAAGCATTCCATCTTCCAGTTTTGGTTATTTTCATTGACTATGCTTGGAATTTTCTCCCTTATCTCCACCTCCTAGTTTCCTTCAAGATCCCTTAATCCCACCTTCTACAGGAAATCTTTCCTGACATTCTCTCTTAATACTAATGCTTTCATTCAGTTGATTGTCTCTGATTTGTCCTGAGTCTATCACGTTTGTATATTGTTGTTTGCGTGTTGTCTCTCCCATTAGACCCTGAGCTCCTTAAAAAGAGTCTCTTTCCTGGATTAGTAGATGCTTATAAATACAAGCATATCTCAGAGATATTGTGAGTTTGGTTTCAGACCACCACAAAAAGTGAATATTACAATAAAGTGAATCACATGAATTTTTTGGTTTCCCACAACATGTAAAAATTAGGTTTACGCAACTCTTGTTCATTGACTAGGCAATTGCCTCAGAAAAACTGAGACCTGGGAAAGACCTTAATTTAGAAAGGTCAAAATGACCTACTTGTCTTGCCACTGAATTCCAATGAATCTGAGTGACAGTGAATGAGGCCGACAACTTTGCAAAACTTTGTCTCACTTAAATCCAATTTATATGTAAGTTAAGACCTCACACTCATGATGTCATTCATCCTCTTCAAGAATGAAAGAAGAACAATAACACTATACTGTAGTATACTAAGTGTGCAATAGTATTATATCTAAAAAAATGTACATACCTTAATTGAAAGTACCTTATTGTTGAAAAATACTAACCATCATCTCTGAATCTTCAGTGAGTGGTAATTTTTGTGCTGGTGGAAGATACTGATGGCTGCTGATCAGAATGGTGGTTGTTGAAGGTTGTGGTATTTGACTCTTTGTTTCACTTGAGCACTTAGAGGCCATTGTAGGGTTTTAATTGGTCTAATTTCAATATTGTTGTTTCTCAGGGAATAGGGAGGCCGAAGGAGAGGACCATAGAGAGGAAATGGTGGGTTGGTGGAGGAATCAGAAGAATTTAATGAGTATGGATGTGGTTTGTGGCACTCCCAAACAATTATAATAGTAATATCAAAGATCAGTAATTACTAATTATCAGGTTATTTATTATTTTATATATATATTATTATCAAGTAATCAGGTAATCAGGTTACCATAAAAATACAATAATGAAAAAGTTTGAAATATAGTGAAAATTACCAGACTATGACAGAGACATGAAGTAAGAATATGCTGCTGAAAAAATGATACTGATAAATTTGGTTGACACAAACTTTCTATTTGTAAATAAACCACATCTGTGAAGCACAAATAAAGTAAAGCGCAATGAAAATGAGAGATTCCTGCTTTTATTGACTGAATTGAATTGTGAAGTTCTAAAACACTTAATATTTGAGTTTTACAACAATCCTAAAAATTGGCAGTAGAAATTTAGTTTTTTATCTCCAATGTCAATACATTTTTAATTACACCATGCTGTTATATTTGATTTATTTTCTTCATGTGCACATATCAGTTATGGATATTATTATTTAGTTATTTTCAGTTGTGTCTGATTCTTCATGATTTGGGGTTTTCTTGGTAAAGATATTGGAATGGTTTTATCCAGGGTCACATAGGTATTAAACATCTGATACCAGATTTGAACTCAGGAAGAAGAGTCTTTCTGGCTCCTGGCCCTGCACTCTACCCATTGCATCACCTAGTTGCCCCAATTATGGATGTAGAGCTGGGCAATATGATGATAATCAGAGAGGAAGTCTTGAATGTAGCAGCATTATTGCCCTAGACACTGCTGGGGGTGGTGGTGGGGAATAGAGCACCTCATATAGCCTTTGCTTTAAATGGCCTGCATGGTTGCCATTCTCATTTATCTATTGATCTAAAAGCTACATGTCATTATCCCATTTTTTGGCTACTTTAAGCTGTTGCTGGCACTGTTCAGCTAACTAGGGCAGCAGTAACAGTGTTGGGATGTGGGGAAGGAGGCAGGGTGCCATGGCAGAAGTCAGATAGTATAATGAGGGGAATGTGTGTGTGTGTGTGTGTGTGTGTGTGTGTGTGTGTGTGTGTTAAGGAGGGCTTCATGAAGAGGGACCTTATACTACTCTGAAATAGATCATGTGCCTGTGGAGGTGACCTATTCCATCTCTGACACATCAGCAAACTTAATGAATAGTAGGATTATAGTACATCAATGTCCTCAGTGAATGGAATATATATCTATATGTCTATCTCCACACATATATGCACACATACATATATACATACACATATATACCCACATATACATGTATATACCCCCACATATATATGACTATATATATATAAACACATATATGATGGTATAAGAAAAGAAAAAGATGGAAAGTAGAGTTGTTGCTTAGATCAAGATAATTCTTTTCTTTATTCCCCCAACTCATTCCATGGTAGGAAAAAAGAATGGAACCACATCTTTCTAATATTATCTTTCCAGAAATAAAACTCAACTACTTTCATTGCTAAATAATTACATATACCACTTATTTGCCTAGAAACCCCTCTCTCTGTCACACTGTCAAACTATATTTCTTTCCATCTTTGGTGTTTACTTCAAGATTCATCTCCAAGAACCCATTCCATGCTCATAGAATAATAACTCATATTTATATAGTCTTGTAAAGGTTTACAAAGTACTTCAAAATAGTTCTTAGCATAAGTGCCATTTTTTTTCTTGTTGTTGTTCAGTTATGTCTGACTCTTCATGACCCCATTTGGATTATTCTTGGCAAAGACACTAGAGTGATTTGCCATTTTCTTCTTCAGTTTATTTTACAGATGATCAACTGAGGCAAGCAGGATGAAGTGACTTGCCCAGAGTCACACAGCTAGCAAGTGTCTGAGGTCAGATTTGGATTCAGAAAGATGAGTCCTGATTCCAAGCCTCATGTTCTATATGCTTTGCCAACCAGCTGCCTTTCCTAACCCTCAATTAATTAATCAACTAATTATTCAATCAAAAAATATTTATTAAGAAATTATCCACTGAGGCACATGTACTGCTCTAGTACTACAGTTGTTAATTCTCTTCAATTTGAAAATTATTTTGGATTTATCTGGCATATGATTTGAGTTTACTCATTTGTGTTACTTTGTATGTATTTTGTAATACTTATCTGTTATTCTTTGAGTTATAGAGACTATTTCATTTTGTTTCTGTATTCCTAGCTTGAAAATATAGTGCCTGGAATATAACAGGATATTTAATAAATGTTTGTTGAATGAATGACTCAATGATGTAATTAGAGCATATATTCTGTTTCAGCTGAGTCAATTGAAGCACAAAGAAATTAAATAACTTTCTTACAGTCACAAAATAGAAAAAAAAATATTGACTCTAGAATTCAAACCTAGGTCTTCTGATCTAGCTCTATTTCCATCCACTATAAAGCTCTAATTAATTTTTTAGCCAGCTTCCCTTTACCTGGTTCTTTCTTCAATGTGTCCCTTATTCTGTATGTGCTTACTCTATTTTCCCATCCTGGTTTTCCATTGAATGGTGAGCTCCTTGTACTTTAATTTAATTTTATTATTTTGTATGCCCACTTAGCAACTAGTATGGTCTTCTGTACTGAATGGATGTATTTTACACATAGTTTCTCTCTCCATATAGTGCTCAATGTATGTTGATTAAAAAGATGAGGGAGTGTCAATTCAGATATTTAGTGAATAAGTACTTGCTTCAACACACTGAGCAGAACTGGGTGAAAAATGTGATTAACTTTGCCTAATACCGAATATTACAAAATTATAATTCACTACTGTATTTTAAGAGCCCTATTTTTGCAAATATGTAAATAATAGAGGAACATTATAAAGTACAAAATTCCTTGCATCATCTCATTAATAAATATACCACGTGCTCACTTTCAGGTGAAGATGAAGGGAACTATAGCCTCCAAACTGAAATTCATACATGAGACAATTTCCTGGGATTCATTTAGGGACTATAACATTAAAAGTATTTCAACTACTTTAGTTTCATAACATTTAGCTGACTGCTACTAGCTTTAAAACTCTGCTTTTGTTACTCTTGTAGAGAATAAACACCCACAGAAGCATTGATAGGACATGAATCCTGAAGCAGAAGGATTGCAAAAATTGCAAAAAGTTTCAACTTACTTCTTTTACAAACCATTGACAGAAGGCAGGACCAATCCATTCTCTTGCATGAATACCACAATCTATCCAAATAGCTCTTTTATAAGCCCGAGATCTTCTGCCCAGCTGAAAACAAAAGTATTCATAATAACCATCTAAGGTTTTTTTGATTCAATGACCAACATCAAGATTTCAGAATCATTCTTCATTATACCTTTATTTTCTTGAATAAACAACCAAAAACAGGAATAGATTTGCTGTCTGTCCAGGAAGTCTATGATTATATTATGCAGGAGAGAAAATATCCTGCACAATTTACAAACCAGAGACCCTAAAATATTCCTCATTTTTTTTGTCTCTTTCTCTGAGGATTGTCTCATGGGTCACACACCAATATTAAATTTATTATTGTACAGTAACATTTTTCCTACAAAACTTCTCAAAGAAGCATGTAGGCTTTAGAAATCAGCCTATTTCTTGAGTATGGGGGAAAAGACATAATATATAGCAGAACCCAATAGGAGTTTGCTGAACTAGATATAGAATGAAGAAAGTACCAGTTGACAGTTTTTTCCTTATATATATTTGTTTTATTTATTTCTATTTCTAATATGAGCTAAATGATTTCCAATTTGATATCCAATATTTAACTCCTAATATGATATGCAGAGATTTTAGCTATTTCTAACTCTTCTAAAGTTCATCTTAAGCACTGAAAAAACATAATTTCCTAGACCATTAATTTTCTAAATACATGAATTGAAGAGGATGGAAGAACTCTTCTAGAACTTTAAGTTGGTGAAAATAAGTTATAATCTGATAGTCTAACAATAAATTTCCCCCCAGATTAGTGCTGAGATTGAGACTGAGTTTGAGAATATGTAAAAGATAACTGCATAGTCTACTTTCTAATCACCCCCAGTCAACAAACAATTCTGTGACAAAGTGGAAAAAATGGATATTTTAATAAATATTCATCTGAAAAAAGTAGGCGTTAAGAATTCCATTTAACAAACTATTTCCCAAACTTTTTTTTTTGTTACCTTTAATATAAAAAGAGATCTTCCTTCATATGATTTTCCAATAGAAAACATGTGAACAAGACCCGGGTAGGTTTTATTTAAATGATGCATCCAATTTTGAATCTAAAACCACAAAAATAAAAAAAATCCTGTTAGAGTCAATTAAGATTATAACAGAAAAAAGAGAACCTGAAAAAGACAAAGATAATAACAGCAGGAATTATCACATGGAACATGATATACACAGAAAATTCCTATATGTATCCTATGTATCCTATACTTTAGGAAACCTATTTGATTCCATCTCATTTTCTGCCTTTTTATTTTTAATAGTATGATACCTCTTTTGGTATTAGTGTTTAAAGCATTCCTTCTCATGTACTAATACTATAGATCATTGATATATTAATGGCAGTTTTGTTGTAGAGATAGCTATGCAGGAAAAATTGACCAAGTTGTACTGGATGTCTTTGTACTGGGTCAAAATTTCTTGTTATTTTTTTTGCTCTTTGTAAAATGAGTAGAGGGTAAAAAAATAGAAATCAACTTCAAGAAATTATGGATCCCAAGTATTGAATATTGAATATATATCATGATTTTTTCTTCAGAGGAAGGGTAGAGAGGGTCTCATGAGATTAAGATTTCATAGGTAAGTCAATCTTTAAGGGACAGGAATCTCTTACAAATGAAATTCTGAAAACATAAAGAAATGAAATTCTGATGAAGAGGAAAAATAGGAATTGATTTAAGAGACTAACATAAATACACAAAACCCTAATCAACATAGATGTGTAGAAGATAGAAGCAAGAGCAGGTAACAGAGATGAATCAGTAATGAACAATGAATCTGGGGTTAGAATAGTCCTGTGAGAGAAATTTTAGAAGTGTTAAAACTCAAAATATTATGGAGCAGATTTTTGTTCAGGGGTCAGTTGACTAGGTGGATTTTGTGATTCTCATGTGTTTGGGGTTACTACAGCAAAACAGTCAAATAAAATTTATGGATCAAGAATTGTACTTATTCTAAAGTTATAGTTACACATTTTGTCCAGTCATTTTTTAGTTGTGTACAACTCTATCACCCATTTGGGGTTTTCTTTTCTTTTCTTTCTTTCTTTTTTGTATTTTATTTTCCCTCAACTATACATGAAAATAATTTTTAACATTTAAAAAAAAAAACTTTGAGTTCCAAATTTTCTTCCTCTCTTCCTCCTTGCTCCTACCAATGAAAAGCTATATAAATTATATCTGTTCAGACAAGCAAAACCTTTCAATGATAATCATCTTATAAAAGAAAACAGACAAAAATCCCTGAAGAAAAATAAAGAAGAAAGAATATGCTTTAATCTGTATTCAGAGGTCATCATTCTTTCTCTTCTTGATGCCATTTGAGGTTTTCTTGGCAAAGAAACTGGAATAGTTTGCTATTTTCTTCTCCAGTTCATTTTATAGATGAAGAACTAAGGCAAATAGGTTCAAGTGACTTGTCCAGGGTCACACAGCTAGTAAGTGTCGGGGGTGAGATTTGAATTTAGGAAGATGACTCTTACTAATTCCAAACCCAGTGCTTTATCCATTGCTCCACTAACTGTCCCCATATTTATCTATAGTTATCATAAATGAATTCCACAGCATATTATGTCTGTCTTGGAGTTGATGTTGCAGTGAATATGTTTGCATATATATGTGATATGTAGCATTTATGTAAAACAAAAATATAATTTTGTTTACTTACTTCTTCTAAAGAGTGATAAACTTCATAACTGTACCCTGGAAGTGATCTACGATTCCGCTGAGTCCTCAAACTGTTTCCTTTTTCCAATGCTTTTTGGAGATCTGCTATTAGGACCCTAATTAGAAAAAATAGTTATTGTTAAAGTATAAATTTCAATATGCAATAGAAACTATAGATTTACAAAAAGGTTAACAAACACATACAAATCCCATTTTGGTTGCTCTATACTTTATGTAACCTATTTAATTCTTTTTCATGTTTTCTGACTTTTTTATAGTAGTATAATGACTCTTTAGGTTTAGTCTCAAAGACTTGAAGATTGAGGCAAGTAAAATTCACTGGAAAGGAACAATTGTATTGATTGTAGGCAAATAGGAATTCTTTATGTTTTCTTTGCATTTTCAAGCTGAGGTATATAGAATATTTGGTACCTCATATATGTGTTATTACCTTGAGTGATTCTGTGGGATTTGGGGATTTCTTTTCCTATATCTGTGAAAGCCTGAACACAAGCTATATTTCAGCTATATTCTGATATGTCCCAGAGGCAGCTTTGGATGTGGGCAGAACAAGTCAAAGAGAGGAGTGATTTTGGAGGCAGCCTGAAGATTGAATTTTATTAATGTAAATCCAGAGCTTGGGGTATTGGGGCATGTATTATATGAAATTTAGTTATTTCTTTGTCCCTGAGTTAATAATCTTGTTAGCTCTAGAATGGGACAAGTGAAAAAAAGATTGCTTAAAGAAGAGACTTTATTATTATTTATTTATTCATTCATTCATTCAAAACAAATCCATTAAGTATTGACTATATACAAAACATAGCACCAGACAAAGGGAGAAATATAAAGAAAGCCAGCACATAGTCCATGAAATCTATGAGTTTACATATAGTAAGGTATCATAGAAATATAGTTAAGCTATAGACAGGATATTTTAGATATAGAAATATATCATAGGTTAGTTGAGATATAGCGAAGTGGCTTTTTAATGTAAAAAACTGGTAACAAAATACAAAACAGTATAAAAATAGAATATGACAAGTTTATATAGGTGACATATCTCTTCCCTTGGTTTGAAATAAGGAAGTAGGGTTCTAATTCTTATAGATATTCACTAATTATTACTGTGAATATGTCACTAAATCTCTAGAAGTCTCAGTTTCAACATCTATAAAATGGACATAACAATACATTTGCTTCACAGGACTGTGAAGCATATATAAAGGATTTTGAAAAGCTTAAAGAGTGATATAAATTCTAACTATTATTATAAGAAAATTTCTTAAATTATCTCTCCTTGATCTATTTTATAGGTCAGTTTTTTTTTTAAATGAGATGTTTCACAATTCTAATTTTTCTTTTTCTTTTTTTATTATTTTGGTGTCTCAGGAAGTCATTAGCTTCCATTTACCTAATTCTTATTTTTAAGAAATTATTTTCTTCACTTGGCCTATTCTACTTTTTTAAGGGATTCTTCTTTTCAGGGGATTTTTGTGTCTCTTTTACTATTTGGCCTCTTTTATTTCTTCAAGGTGTTATTTTATGTACTATATTTTGTGCCTCCTTTACAAAGCTGTTGACTTTTCCTCCATGATTTTCTTGCATTACTATCATTTCATTTCTTGATTTTCTCTTTATCTCTCATATTTGATTTTAAAGTTCTTTTTCAGCTTTTCCAAGATGTCTTTGGGCCTGAGACCTATTTACATTTTTCCTTTGAGGCTTCAAGTACAGCAGTTTTGACTTTTTTGTATTCTTCTGAATTAGTATTTTGATTTTCCCTGACTCCACAGTAACTTTCTATGGTCAGGTTGTTTGCCTCCCTCTCCGTATTTACTCATTCTTTCAGCCTATTTCTTGACTTTTAACTTTATGTTAAAATTGGGCTCCAGGGATAGAGGGGGAACTGTCCCAAACTTCAGATTTTTTGTGTAGTTGTTTTCAGACTTCTAGGAGTCTGTAAGTTTTTAGTTTTTCCATGATCGTATGATCATAGAAGCTCTTTACACTGTGAGTCACAACTCTATATGGGGTCTTGTAATTGAATGTAGGGGGTAGCAAAATTATGGTTTATCATCACTATTTAATTTGTATCCCTATTTTACATATTTATATGCTTGAGGTCATGTAAAAATTTCTCTGGCAAAAGGAAATTGTAAGTAGAAAAAGTTTAAGAATCTTTGCTCTAAAACGAGGTATATTACTAATCTCTTGACTTGTGTCTTAGTCTGTAAGAGACCACAAGCATTTTTTTTTTCACTCTGTAATTGTGACCAGAGCTCCTGCTCCCCTGTAGCCTCAGACTCTGATGTACAAATCTCCTTTTCATTCTGGAGTTGTGACCCAGATCTGTGTATGGGCAATGCAATAGAGTCTTGCATCTTTTCTACACCATTTTTGTTTCACCTCCAAAAAGAAATAATTTAAGAATTGTTGGATTATATTAAAGCCATAATAAGAAAAAGAATCTAGGCATCATATTTGAAGAAATTATAAAGGAAAAGTTCCTTGATATGTTATATCTAGAGTAAAATAAAAATTGAAAAGAAATCAAAAGATATACTGGGTAGTTCCTGAAAGAAATCCTACAATGAAATATTATGGCCCTAGAATATTATAACCAAATTCTAGAATTCCTGAAATAAAGGAAAACAAATTGTAAGAAGTCAAAAAGAAGCCACTCAAATATCATGATGCCAAAGTCAGGATCACACAGATTTAAAAGCTTCCATGTTAATGAAGGAGAGCGCTTGGAATATGATATTCTGTAAAGCAAAGGAGCTAGGATTACATCCAAGAATAACTTATTCAGCAAAATGGAGTATAATTCTTTTGGGGAAAATAGCTATTTAATGAAATAGAACCTTTAAGCATTTATGATTAAAATGCTATTTTTAATATAAAATAAAATGATGGTTTTTTATTCTATTGTTTTGTTGATCATAATCATAAATGCTTAAAATGCGTATTTTTAATATAAAATAAAATGATGGTTTATTATTTTTTTTTTATTGACAAAACATATGCATGGGCAATTTTTCAACATTGATCCTTGCAAAAACTTCTGCTCCAACTTATCACCTCCTTCCCTCCATCCCCACCCCTACATGACAGGTAATCCCATTCATGTTAAATATGTTAATGTATATGTTAAATACAATATATGCATACATATTTATATAGTTGTCTCGCTACACAAGAAAAATCAGATTTAGAAAGAAAGTTAAAATAACCTGGGAAGAAAAAAAATTCAAGCAAACAATAATAGAAAGAGTATAAATGCTATGTTGTGGTCCAAACTCATTTCCCAGTGTTCTTTCGCTGAATGTAGCTAGTTCTGTTTATTACTGATCAATTAGAACTGATTTGGATCCTCATTGTTAAAGATAGTCACTTCCATCAGAATTGATCCTCATATAGTATTGATGTTGAAGTGTATAATGATTTCCTGGTTCTACTCAATAAAATGATGGTTAATTGTGAAAGACTTAGCTTGTTTGATCAATACAATAACCAAAGAAAATTCTGAAGGGGTTATGATGAAAAACACTGTCCCCTGGTAGGGGATGGGAAGGGAGGAGAAGGAGGAAGAAGAGAAGGAGAAAGAGGAGGAGAAAGAGAGAAAGAGAGAGAGAGAGAGAGAGAGAGAGAGAGAAGAGAGAGAGAGAGAAAGAAAGAGAGAAAGAGAGAGAGAGAGAGAGAGAGAGAGAGAGAAAGAAAGAGAGAGAGAGAGAGAGAAAGAGAAAGAAAGAAAGAGAGAGAGAGAGAGAGAGAGAGAGAGAGAGAGAGAAACAGAGACAGAGAGAAAGAGACAGAAAGGAACAGAGACAGAGAATGACAGAGAAACAGACAGAAAGAGATTCAGAGACAGAGAAATAGAAATAGACACACACACAGAGAAAATGAGGGAGAAAGAGAGTACTGATGAATTCTGAGTGCAAATTGAAGATTTTTTCACTTTTTCATTGCTTTTTTTAGTTGTATGACTATTATGCTAATATATTTTTGCATGATTTTACATTGTATAATTTATTTCATATTGCTTGCCTTCTCAATAGGTGGGAGAGAAGCCAGAAGGAGTGAGAGAATTTGGAACTCAAAATATTTTTTAAAATGACAAAAATAAAGACAAATTTTTTAAAAATTTGAGAAGGATCCCATAAACTTTCCCAAACTGCAAAGGGGTCCATGACAGAAAAGGTTAAGAATCTTTTTTCATATTCTCTCTTTCCCTCCCTTTCTTTGTCTGTCTGTCTCTGTTTCTGTCTCTGTTTCTGTCTCTGTCTCTGTCTCTGTCTCTGTATCTTTGTGTCTGTCTCTCCCTCTCTTTCTCTCTGTAAATTCATCGGCTTCTATGGATTTAACTATCATGTCCATGTAGAATATTTCTAGATCTATATATGCATCTCGAGACTGTCCTTTAAGCTTTAATGCCTGCTCACCAACTATTGATTGAACATTTCAAACTCTATGTCCCAGAGACATACTCAACCTAAGAGTGAACTCAAATCTTTCACCCTAAATCCTCTCCTCTTCCAAATTTCTCTATTACTCTCTAAGCCACCATAATTCTTCCCATGTTTCAAGTTCATTATTATGGAATTATCTGGACTCTACTCTCCCTTACCTCACATATCTAATCAGTTTCCTCTTCTCTCCAGTCATACAAGTACTACCTTAACTTAGA
This sequence comes from Antechinus flavipes, assembly GCF_016432865.1. Taxonomy (NCBI): domain Eukaryota; kingdom Metazoa; phylum Chordata; class Mammalia; order Dasyuromorphia; family Dasyuridae; genus Antechinus; species Antechinus flavipes. The sequence continues at coordinate 454,844,212 of NC_067398.1, read as the reverse complement.
CTCTCATGACCTCTCATCTATATTATTGTAAGAGCTTTAACAATTTTGTCCCTTACTTAAGTCTCACCATTCCACACTATATAACAAACTGCTGCCAAAGTAAATTTTCTTAACTGAAGATCTATTCACATGTTTTCCCATTCAACCAAATCTATGGGCTTCCTATTTCTTCTAAGGAAAAATATGAACTTGTTTCTTTATCTTTTAAATGTCTAAACAGCATGGTCCCAAACTATATCTTCACCCCCACTGCACATTATTCTCCTAATTGAAAGTTGTTTTCCCTCTCTTCCCTTCTTTTCCATCTCTGTGCCTTAGAATCCCTACCCTCCAGGAAATGTATCCTTTCATCATATTTGCTTCATAGAGTATCATCCTTCCTTTATGAGGCAACTCTGATATCATCTTACATATGATCCTTTTCTTATTTTCCCCCTAAAGCTCTTCCCAAGCTATCTTGTCTTTGACTATATTGTGTACAGATGGGTATACATCTATATGTATCCACGTCCTTCCATGTATACATTTTATATTTATGCTGCAAATAGTTTCTTTTTTTTTTCATTTGTAGTGTTTATCATCACTTTATAAATTTGATTTTGTACACTAAGATATTTAGAGTTATTATTTCTTCCTCATTATAAGGCTTGCAATTTATACAATAAATTATGGACATTATGAACAGGCTATATCTCTTGGGCTGAATCACCTAAACTTACTACAGGGGTATTAATAATTCAGAAAAAGCAGATTTATAATCCAGATGCATCAGTTATATTCTTATAGAATTACACAACTTGATTATTGCAATTGTTCATTATGTTTAAGATATTTAAAAATTATCTGTGTATCCTCAATACCTACCATAGTTTTTGGCATATGAGAGTTCAATAAATGCTTGTGGAATAATTAATCCACAGATAGGAAGACCTTGATACAGAGACAGTAGAGAAAAAGGAAATATGGCTAACAAAACAAATAGTGGAAAGGTTCATTCTTAGTTACCTGTCATTTTTTTTTCCAGCGAGTCTTTTAAAAAACACTTCTTGATGATTTTTTCTACATATTTATATTTTTTTGGTAGATCTCTTTTTTTTTCCTTAGTGGAATTATTTTTATTTGTCATTTCAGAATTTTATTCTTGGGAGTTTCTGAAATTTCCTACGTTAAATTCCCTTGTGAAAATGTAAGCCACAAAATCATATATATCAGAGCTCTGTGTTGCTTTCTCTGAGTATAGGGTACATATCAGGCTATATCTATGATCCTTTTTCCCTCTCACAAATTAGAAGATGGAGCAGTCACCATCTCTCAATGTTGCCATAATTTTATTGAGGCAACAAGTTCCTCCTTATTGGTAAGAGTATGAATTTTCTTCACCATTCCTTTTACCTTTTGAAGAATGAAATTAAATTTTTGACTTAATGATATTATCTTCACTAGGGCACTAGATTACCTAATTATTATGTCATACTCTGCCAAGATTATGATGTTTTCCTTCTGCCCAAGTACTCTGAAATATATTTTCTATAACAATATTATTCCGTTTATCCTTTACTTCCACACACTCAAATATGTTCCACACTCAAATGTTCCACTATGCTTTTGCATTTTTATTTCCAGATTCTTTCACTTATTTTTATAATATGTGATTTTTTTTTGTCCTTATCTATTTGGTTTATTTTTTTCCCAGAAACAAAATAATATATTTTATTTAGCTTTTCAAATATTTTCCATTGATTGATATATGCCCAATTCCTCTTTATTGCATTATGATAGAATTATAGAATATTAAAACTGAAAAGCATATTAAAATATTACTTAGTGCCACACCTCTCATTTTAATGACAGAAATCTTGAAAACATTCAATTTTTATTCAGTGTAACTTCTTACTTTTAATAATACCTAGCTTCCAATTATTTTTACATTATACATGTTTAGTCATGCAAAATATAATATCACATTAGTCATATTATAAAAAAAGATAGAGACCCAGAGACTCTATTAGTTCTTTCTTTGGAATTGTATAACATTTTTCATTTTGACTTTTTTGGAATTGTCTTGGATCATTGTATTGCTGAGAATAGCTAAATCTGGGTTTCTTTTAAATAAGGCATAATACCCTTACTGGTCAAAATTCAAATCAAAGCTCCCATCCCATATCAGTAACATCACTGAGTATCAGCTGCTTCTTTGTGATAGAATCTCAGGTTTATTTTACTTGTTAACCAAATTTCATGCATTCAAATTCAGACTTCTGAGGCCATGTATTTTATCTTTAGTTGTTATCTTAGAAGTGTTTTCTGTGAATTACTGGGGGCTCCTCTATGCTATTCTTATTCTGTAGGAATACTTTCTACTTTCTATGGGATGGTTTTTGGAGGTAGTTTATCTCTCTGCTGCCATTCTCTTACCTGTGATTAACTTTACTAGATTCTAGTGAAGTATATTTAAATAGCCTTGTAGTTAATGTTCATGACACTTTATCTAGACAATCACTCTGGCTAAGTATAATAGTTTCTAAATGTTTTTGGTTCTGAAACCCTGTAGTCACAATTTCTGCCACACAGTAGGTTGCTTAATAAATCTTTGATGATGTGATTTGTTGACTTGGTCCACAGTTTTTCACTCTATCTTTGTAAAGAATCATTTTAAAAACTATCATTCAAAAGCCCAAATCCTCCTCTTAATTTATTAAACCAATTATTTACTTCTCAGATATTTCTCACTCTTCTGAATGAAGTCTTTGCCTTTAATTGTCAATCATGATGAAAATACCACACATGCTCATAGGATCTTCTATTTCTTGCTCAGAACTTTATAATCATTAGAAATACATTTTATGTCCATTTTGGTAGTTTAATTCACCACCACATGGATCAAGAGACCAGTGCAAGAATGAACTGGTTTGACAAATATTTGGACAAATATCCATCACATCCTGAATAAGTAATTAAAGGAGATAGCTAGGGGTTGGGGAGGGTGTAGGAGTGCATACAAATAAGTAACGCTAAGTAGGTTGTGACATGGGCAAAAGAAAAAGCCAGACAAAGTGCTCACTCTAAAAATGAAAAAAAAAAAAAAAAACCTCTCTGGGAGGAAAGTTACTAGATATCAAGGAATATACCATGGTCATCTGAAACATCTATATTTGGTGTTGGAAGCCATCTTTTTTTTTTTTTTTTTTTTCATCTGTGACATTCTTTGGTGTTGGCAGATGACTCAGGAAATCTTTAGAAGACAAAGTACCTGCTCACATTCTGTATTGTGAACTCCCCCTCTTCCATCATTTTCTCTTCTCTTCTTTTCCAAAATCCTTCTGATCACTTTTGTATTTGAGAATTAGTAATAAATCTCCCAGTGCTGTCTGAAATGTGCACGTTGAGGCTAAGTGTACTTCTCTGGTCCATAAATCTCCTAGTATGTAGACTAGGGTTCTCTATAATACCTATCATCTGTCTGGTAACAAATTTTTTCAGGAGTTATGCTTTGGATCTCCTGAAACTACCTGTAATGCCAAGATGGCTGAAGAACAGATAATACAATTCTAGTGTGAATTTGTTATTCCAGAGGCTCTAGAATCAACCTGGGACTATAGGATTCAGCACCAGAGAGAGCTCATAACTGAATCCTATATAAAAGAACTGTGTTGTATAAGACCATGTAACATTGACTTGGACCACTGTCTTCTGTATACATTTATTTGACAGTATATTAAACATACAATTGCTCCCTAGGGAAAAGGAAAGAGAAAAAAAGTCGAGCTAGATTATCCACTCCAAATTCATTCTTCATGTTATGGCATTTCAGGGAATTGGATCATTAAGGGAATAAAGCCATAGTTATTACAATGTTCTAAACTAAAAGTAAAAAGAAAATCCCATTTTTAGTCATGCCTATATTTATCCACCAGCCACTTAGTTGTCAAATTGTGTACCTAAAGCACACTTCTGATCACATCACTATTCTGCTTAAAAGGTTTCATTGGCTCACTATTGCCTTAGCTGTTAGAGCTTTCTTCTCCCTATTAAGAATACTGTCTTGCATTTATATAATGCTTTAGGTTATTTAGCCTATATTTTGATTTATTTATCTGGTACATATCGATTCTTTTAAAATAGAATATATGTTTCTAGAAGGCAGGGATTATTTTCATTTTTATCTTTGATTCCCCAGAACCTAGCATGGTACTTGGCATAAAATAGATGATTAAGAAATACTTGTTGAATTGAAATTAAAATCCAACAACAATAAAAAGGAAATTAGGCTAGATGTAGGAAATATTTTGTGAGGATATAGGACAGAATGAATCAGGGATTGCCATTATTGTATCTTAGCATCTGAAGGAAAAATGAGACTTTCTGAATATCCAAAACAAGCAATTTTTTTCTTCTTTTGATTTGTATTTGGGATTTGTTTTACATTGTCCCAACAAAAGTTTGTTTACCATCCCACTATCATGTAGCAAAGTAGAGCAATGGATAGAAAGCTGGATTCAGAATCAAGAAGCCCTGAGTGTGAATTTTGTCTTGGACACTTACTTGCTGTATGATTCTAGACAAATCAATTTACTTTTCTATGCCTCAGTTTTCTCATCTATAAAATGAGGGGATGGACTTGAGGTCCTTTCCAATTCATAAAAACTATATTCCTGCATACTCCTAAGATGCTAGGCATGCTTCCTTCAGAAATCTGAGATTCAAGCTTTATTTATAGATAGAGATATGGAACTTAAGCATATTTTGCTCATGAATAAACTAGTAAAGAATTCTCAGAGGAGAGAAAAACAGAGGTAGGAAGGGAGAGTTCATAATAAAAAACCTAAGCAGGCACTCAGTCTTCAAGCTTTTGAAGGGTTGCTGAGCTGTCTGCTAACACCAAATAAAGTCACATAAGAAAGAAAGTTGACTTTCAATGTCAGGTAAAGATGTTTTCCTTAGTTATTATGTTGTGCCATAATTCCCTTTTATTGTCCTGCCTCAGTTTCCCCAATTGTCCTGCCTCAGTTTCCTTAAATTGTTCTGTCTCAGTTTCCCTGAATTGTTCTGCCTCAGTTTCCCCCTGGTTGCAAACCCCCCCCCCTCCCCTTTCTGCTCATTAGAACTGAGATAATTAGGGCTATGGAGATCTGTCATTCCGAAAGATAAAACTCCAGATGTCCTATCTCAGATACCTAATTGTTATTCTCTAAGTCCAGACTTCCTGGCTCTGTTGGACACTTCCTTAACTTCCAATTTGTAAGAATGTATGGTCCTACCCTCAACCTGTCAGAACTGGATTGATGGTCCCCTTCCTGGAGATTCCCTGATCATCAGAGTTTGGACTCTATCCTCCTTCTCCTCCCCCCTCCTCCCCTTTTTGTTTAGCTACCCGAACTTGGAGTTATATGTATATATATTTCATGGGAACCTCACATTCACTGCTGGATGCTTTGGACATCAGCTCTGGAGGCAACATGCCCCCAGCACAATCTCTCCCTCTCAGAAATCCAAATAAAATAACTCTCTAATCTCTATCTTGCCTCAGTTTCTCGGGCATTACAATTACAGAAATACACATTTTAATTTTAAGTTATTTTTAGAGCATCAATTCAACCAGGAAAAATAAGTAAAAGCAATACATTGAAATGTTAATGACATTGTGAAGAAACAAAACCATGTTCTTCAGTTGGGCACTATATGTTGATTCAGTCTTTTAGAGAAGAGAGTCATAAGAATCTAATAAAGATAAAAGTGCACACCTGGCATCATAGCACAGTGACTAAAAGAGACCTGACCCCAGAATTCAAAGTGGTCTGGGTTCAAGTTTTGCCTCTGAGACATATTAAGCTATTGACACATGCAAGTCACTTAAGTGCTCAGAGCCTCAGGTGGCTCTCGGAGACTATTCTTTGCAGAATTATTGCCCATCTGCAGCAGTGGAGGAGGTTTCTTCAGCAGAGATCTTGCTACCCTCATGAAATCATAGGTCAGTACCCTAAATCAGCAAGCAAATAGTTATAAAATATTTTCTAGTTGTAAAGCACTTTTCTCACAGCAACCTCACAAGGTAGAGAATTGCCCCATTATATTTTTGATTTACTGATGAGGAAACCAATGCTCAGAAAAGTTAAACCCTTATCTTAGATCACAAAGTCCTCAACAAAGCTTTACAGTCTTAAGTCTGTCACTCTTTCAATGCAAATATACTTCCTCCTAGAATATTGCAGTTGAAAGGTATTCTAGAGATTATATAGTTGGACTTCTAATTTTATAAAATGAAGAAACTGAAACTTGTTCTCCCTCTTCATTGTGTGGGACAGGTGCTAGAACCCCTTTCCCAAACTGACTACTCAGAGGCATCTTCAGATACAAAAAGAAAGCATTTATTTGGTTTTTGCAAGGAGAAGCCCAAGCACATTCCAGCAGACATAGAGCCTCTTAGCTCCCATCTCCCAGCATTATGCCTGGCCTAGTGAGCAGGAAATAGGGGTTAAATAGCAAAAGACCCAAGTCTTTTGATTGGATGGATTGAAAAATGACTGACCAATAGTCATCAATGTTGTCTACTTCATGTGGGTCAGTCACTTCCTGAAGCTTAGACTTAGAATCTGACCTTTCCTACCCTACAGAACCTCTGGGAATCACATGATAGTTCTGCAGGCCTAGGACCTAACTTAATCCATCTTTTTGAGAAATCTTCACCTGATCCCATTTACCATCAAGATTGTTCTCCACCCAAGTCAGCAATATTTAAAAAGAATTATAAGACAAACCCTCATCATTTGACCTAATAAATGTACTTTAAAAAACTCCTTAATAACTCCTAAAGAAAAAAATGTAACTTATATAAAAAGATGTTCATAGTAGTGTCAACTGTCATGGTAAAAAAATGGAAAAAAATCCAAATGTCCCAATACTCAATAGAAGAATGTTTAGAAAAACTCTGGCATAATAACACAAAGTATTGTATAGCTATTAGAAATGTGTAAATTGTATCAATACTTGACAATGTGTGGTAAAATATCTTTTAAAAGAAGAATATGTAATATATAACCACTAATCATAATTAAATAAAAATCTATTTTGTATATTAAATTATGAAGAATTTCAAGGGATATAAGTATTCAGTATATATTGTTTTCTTTTGTAGAGGTTGTTTGTTTATAAGAAAAGAACTTATATATTTAAAAAAGCTCAAATATTGATATTTTGAAAATAATGTTAATATAAGATTATCTTACAGTGAAATTGATCTAACCTCCTTAAAACTGAGCAATAAAAATTCTAATGTTTCATTGGAATTCACTTGAAAGTGTATAACTGCTATACTCCTCTCCCTTATCCCTTAACCAAGGTAGCCATGAATCAATTGGAATATTTAAAGACTCTAAAAGGTCCCTCAGTGATATTTTCTGGGTTTGACAGGAGGCTAAAAAGCTTTGCTTTTATAAGTCATTTTCAAGACACAACTGTTGAGTTAGTAGGTTTTGTACCATAAAATAACACTTAACAGCATCCATAAGTTACTTTCAAATGACTATAATTGCTCAGAGTAATAAACATAGTTAGTGTGATACAAGCAACTCAATCATCCATGCAATGAGGATTGGGATGTGCCAAGAGTACATAATCAAAAAATCTTTTTAAGCTATATTTGTCTTTTCAGTGCATTGTGTCTTTTTTATATTTATATCTAGTTTAAAATTAAAAATGTTCGGAAGACAAAACCAAGGGCAGTTAATGGAGGATGAACACAAAAGACTGGCTTGGTTTAATCATCAATAATAAGCATTTATAATGTGTCCCATATATATGTCCACATCTAAGAATACAAAGGTAAAAGGAAAATCTTCTTTGTCCTTGAGGAGTTTCCATTCTACTGAGGGAAACAACATATTTAACTCAACATAAAAATATATAAGCTATTTTTTTTTTAATGGGAGGAGAGTGGTACTGGCAATAGGAGTCAGGAAAAGCTTCTTACAGAAGGTAGAACTTGAACTGATTTCTGAAGTAAGATAGGAATTCTAATAGGTGGAGTTGAGGAGTGGGGAAGTATTCCAGGTAAAAGGGATAGTGGAGGCAGTTTTAGAAGAACAGTGGCTAAGAGTACTAAAGTTCAACATTATCTGAGACTGGTGACAAATGTTGAAGTCAATTAAAAATGTGTTTTGAGATCTTATCTAATATATAATAATGAATTCATTGATGTAGATATTCTATCCTAGAGGTTAACTGAAATACCTCACTTTCCCTGCATTAGTTTCCCTGAATTATAATATCTCAGTTTCCCCGAGTTAGTATGCTATGTCTCCCCTCCCCCTTCCTGGCCATTAGGACTGAGATAATTAGGGCTGCGGAGCTTTGGCCACTCTGGCATGCCAAAGAGTCATAAAAGTCCAGATGTTTTATCTCAAATACCTAGATGGCACCCTCTATCTTTCCTGGACCAGGCTCCCTATGTCCTGCTTGACCACCTTCTTCACTCCCAATTTATCAGAATTTATGGTCCTTCCTGAAATTATGACTTACTAAATGTTTCCCCCCCAACCTTGCCTTTGTTTCCCTGATAGTCAGAGCCCTATAAAAGTCTCTGGAATTAATTGCTAGATGCTGGGTGCTTTGAGACAATAGTCCCATCCAGCCAACTAGTCAAAACTCTCCACTGATAAAATATTAAAAATGCTAATCTCTTGTTTTGCCTCAATTTCTCTGGCATTACATAACAATGAAGAGGTGAATGCTTTCTGGGAATATAGGGCAAGTATTTGAAGGCATATTTGGAATATAGCTTTGTTTGACTAGAATAAAAAAATGTATAAAGAAGAACAATGTGAAAAAAAAAGGATATATTGAGAATCCCAAATTTTAGAAATGCTCAGTAGGAATAATATTATAAAAAGTTTTAAATATTAGGTGGAGGATGTTTAAATTTTATCTTAGAGACAATTATGAGCCACTGAAGATTTCTAAGTAGTAGAGAAAAATGGGCAGGCCAATACTTCAGAAATACATCTCTGGAAATTGTGTGGAAGCTGGATTAATAAAGAAGACTAATGAAATTAAGGAGACCAATAAGAAAAACTGCTTAGGATCATAAAACTACTAATTAGTGAAACTGATTTTTGAATTCATGTCCCTGTCTCCAATTTCTTAATTCTCAGTCAAAGAAGTAAACTCTCAGATTTTAGCTTAGTCATTCTTAATTTCTTTCAAGTCATTCTTAATCAAGTTGAATTTGGGCTAAGGTTTTCACTTTAACAAGTAAGGATTTCAATTCTTTGCTTCCCGGACTTTGGAAAAACATAGGGACAATGATCCTGAAGGTGCATAGTTCAAAACATAGGTAGTAAATTATGAATATGACTGCTAAGGCTGACAGTTTGAATCCAGTTTGGAAAAGTGGGTTTTTTTTCTAAACCCTCAAGGAATTTCTGAAGATTTACAAAATATCCTTAGTATCATATTCAAGAATAATTAACTTGTTAATGTATCAACTTGTTTTGAGAGAAAGTGAGCCAATTGGTTAATGTTTCTAGTGTAATATAGTAGATTAGGGGGAAAAATAGGCTTGATAGCCCAAGGCTGTTGGTAAATGGCAGGGATGTGCTTATAAATAGTTGCAATGGAGTTCCTATATGCACAAAGAAGCTTTCCTAACTTATCATATTTCCTTCTCCTTTCATTCTCCTGAATGCTTAAAAGAAATATAAATTCCCCATCAGTTTGTCAGAGTGTAAATTGCACCAGAATGTCCCATTGGTTTCCCCAAAGAAAAGACAAAAATGCCTAGATTCTCAAATAACCAGCTTTCAAAAATCGGAATTTTTTTTCTCTTTTACAAAATTGAGCTATGACTTAATATTACTATTTTCTGCAGGGTATCATAGCCACAGGACTGAACTCCAGTGGACCAGCTGCTTTATTCTAAATGTTTGTGCTTCAGGCCCTTGTTTGGTTTTCAGCTCACAGTATGAGAGTTATCTCTTTGATTTGCCAGTGCAGGGCCTTGGTGCAGTTTATCTGCATTCATGTGCTGCGGTTGTTGGCCAAGCAAATCTTGTACTCTTTAGAAACAGGTTTTTATACCAAAAAAATCACATGAAGTAAACAATGTTTTGTAATTATTTTTTAAAACAAGTATCTGATAACTTGGCATTTAACAAAAAGTATCACAGAACCATACAATTGTTATAGATGGAAGGGCCATCTGATACATTCCATAGATAGAATATATAGTTAAGTAAGTGAATTATTTAACTCTGCCTGAAGATCTTCAAAAAGGGAGAACCTACTATCTCTTGAGGCAGCAGACTATCCTTTTGGACAACTATAGTTATTAGGGGCAGCTAGGTGGTGCAATGGATAGAGCAGTGGGCTCAGAATCAGGAAGACTCATCTTTCTTCACAAATTTCTTAATGGCAGAAACTTTCTTATTTCATGTTTATATTTTTAACACTTAGCAGAGTCTAGCAAATAATATATTAAGGGTTTTTGTTGAATCAAGACATACATAAAATTTCACATTATATCTTCATCTTTCTTGTAGCAATTCTGTGAGATAGGACATGCAGATTGTCCCATTTTAAAGGTAAAGAAACTATCTCAGCGATGACAAGTGATTTAACTAAGTGAGAGTTGAAATTGAGACCTGATCCCAAGTATTTTAAGTCCAGTTTTTTCTATTGGACTATTCTAATTTTCCATTTTATCTTTTAATCCAGCTCTTTAGTGATTCTTAAGAAGACACAAATGTACGTGGGTGACCTATGTGCAAGAAGACATTCTAAAGAGTGTGTACTACAGGGGACCATCAGTTACTCATTCTGGGCTCTGTTTAGGTTTACTTGTCAATCAGTTGCTCTGCTCCCATGTCATTGAGAACAATCCTGCTGAATTAAACTACTGTTTCAATATTTAAACCTCAGTGACATAGTCAAGCAAAATTTCATAACTAGAAAATGGGAAATGTATAGGAATTTTTTAAAAATGAAAAGTCACAGCTCTTTTAAAATACTTTGATATCAATCATAAATTTCACCTTTCTAACTTTCTCCCCAAATGGTGTTCTCACAGATTTCCTCATGTACTTCCTTATTGTGGCCTTTGTTCCCAGTGTTATGAGCTTGGGCAATATAGGGTTTAAGATTTGCCACTCATAATATCCTTGGGATATTCATCCTAAAGCTGAATATTTGAAGCTGTTTCCCTTGCAGATAGCAGAAATCAATATCAGGAATCCTTAGCTATTACTGCACCTCCACGGGAGGTCTAAGAATCAATCACTACAGCTAAAGATGAGCTTCTCTCCTAAGAATGAGAGAACATATTGTATCAAGTCTTTGCCTAGGTCCAAATAATTCCAATTGATCCTGGTTTTCCATAAGAAAGAGGAATCATGAAAAATCATCCCAATTCGCTCTCTCTACAGGTCTGCCTGCCATTCTTCCTTCCTCCCCTCTTTTTCAGCTGTGAATCACACTATTCTTCAGCATGGCCATTCCCCAATATAAGGTCGTCAATTGTTTTGCCTTGCCACTGCCAGGGGAGTGCCTCTTCTTTGGTATGATGGTGGACAGGGTCTCTCAAAACAAGGAGTTACTACATAAGTTTCTGCAAAGTATTTGCAATTAGTCTTTCTAGTTGAACTTATGACTTACATCTATCAGGCTTCCTGGCCTTCTTTTGGAGATAAATTTCCAAGAGTTCTGGGCTATAGTTATTCCTTAGATGTTTTGTTCATTCTGTTGGTCTATTCCTATAATTTGTGAAATGAGAGGTAATTTCTTTCATTCTTAGATGAATTTCAGTACTTGACTCACCTGTAACTTTCTTTTCTCTTAGCTGCCAAATTTAAACAGGAAACATTTCTGACAAGTTCGAAATATGTATGTAACTCAGAAAGGTTGAGTGGGGTTGTAAGTTACTGGCATTCTGAAGAACTGTTTGATCACTAATGTACCCCAGCCATTGTGGAAGCTGGCTGGTGGGCAAAACCACTGTATTTTCTTAGAATTACATACATGTGGCCAAAATGAGCACATTAAAAAACAAAAAACAAAAAACAATCAAGCAAAGCAACCTAAAAAAACTGATAGTAATTTTAAGAATGACCTACAAGAACAAACAATTCCATCTTAGCAGGGATGCTTTCATTCTGACAGGAAGATAACAGGAACTTGTATAAGCCTGGGCAAATATCTTTTTCCTATTTTTGCATAGGCAAACTCTAAGTAACTATAGATTCAGATTTTTTTTTTAAAAAACACCCTAATATTGATAAAACACTTTCCTCACAAACCTACAAAAGTAGTTAGAATAAATATCATTTTACACACACACACACACACACACACACACACACACACACACAATTATATTTTATAGATTAGGAAGCTGAAGTGAAATGACAACTAAAATCACAAAACTATACGATCTAGAGCTTTAATCCAGACCTCAGTCCTACATTTAATACCATACCACATTTTAATTCTGAGAGGAGACATGTATATTTTCAAAATGAGCATTTGGTAAACAGAAAAACATATTTATGGAATAAATTAACATTTATTTCTTAGGGACTTTAAGAGACCAACTTTTGGCAACTGTGACCTATTTCTCATTGATATAGCCAAAAAATTAGTAGAAGAATAGTAGATTATAGGGTAGGGATTTTAAAATGGTATTCTATGAACTTAAAAATGCCCTTTAAAAACAATATTTGATTTTTTCCCGAATTTCAGGTAAAGACAATTTTAAACATTCCTTTTAAAAAAATTTTGAATTCTAAATCCTTTCTCTCCTTCCCAACCTCCTACACTCACTGAGAAAGCAAACAATTTGTTATAGCTTATACATATGCAATTAAACAAAACAAATTTCTGTATTAGACATATTGTGAAAGAAAACACAGACCCCCCCAAACAAACCAAAATAAAACCCCCAAACCAAAAAAAAAAATAGATTCTGCATTTTGATTTCCGCTAATTCTTTTTTAGAGATAAGTAGCATTTTTCTTCATGAGTCCTCTGGAATTATCTTGGATCATTGTATTGCTGAGAATAGCTAAGCCAATCACAATTGATCATTGCATAATATTTTGTAATGTGTACAATGATCTCCCGGTTTTGCTCACTTCACTTTGCATCAGTTTATGTAAATTTTTCCAAGTTTTTTGAAATCATCCTGCCTGTTGTTTCTTATAGAATAATAGTATAGCACAATCCTATACTACAACTTGTTCATCCATTCCCTAATTGATGGCCAACCCCTTAATTTCCAATTCTTTGCCACCATTAAGAGAACTATTATAAATGCTTTTGTACAAATAGGTTCTTTCTCCCTTTTTTTATACATCTCTTTGGAATAAAAACTTTATAGTAGTATTAGTGGGTCAAAGGTCAAAGTTTTGTGGCCCTTTGGGCATAGGTCAGAATTACTTTCCAGAATAGTTGGATCAGTTCACGATTCTACCATTAGTGCATTAGTGTCCCGATTTTCCCACATCCCCTCCAATATCTGTAGTTTTCCCTTTCTGTCATAATAGCTAATATGATACAACTGAGGTGGTACCTCAGAGATGTTTTAATTTATGTTTCTCTAGTCAATAGTGATTTAGGGCATTTTCACATGACTATAACTTTTATTTCTTCATCTTAAAACTGTCTACTCTTATCTTTTAGCCACTTATCAATTGGGAATGATTTGTATTCTTATAAATCTGACTCAGTTTCCTATATATTTGAGAAATGAGGCTTTTATCAGAGACATTCGCTATAAAAACTTCCCCTCAGCTTCCTACTTTCTTTCTAATCTTGACTGCATTGGCTTTTATTAAACAAAAACTTTTAAATTTTAGATTATCAAAATTATCTGTTTTACATCTCATAATGCTGCCTATCTCTTGTTTGGGTATAAATTATTTCCTTATCAATAGATCTGTGAAATCTGTGAGAGGTAAATTATTCTATGTTCCTCTAGTTTGCCCATGGTCTCACTCTTTATGTCTAAATTATATACCCACTTAAACTTTATCTTGGTATATACAGTGTGAGATGTTGGTCTGTTCCTACTTTGTATCAAACTTTTCTGGTTTTTTCAACAGTGTTTATCAAATAGTGAGTTCTTGTCCCCAAAACTGGAATTCTTACGTTTATCAAACACTAGATTATTATGGTCATTTACTACTATGTATTGTGTATCTAATTTATCCTATCCACCTTTTTGTGTCTTAGCTAAAATCTGAGTCTTAATTTTGATGATAACTTCTTTATAATGCAGTTGGAGATCTAGTAGGGATAGGCCATCTTCTTTTACATTCTCCCCCTCCCCATTAATTCCCTTGATATTTTCAACTTTTGTTCTTCCAGATGAAGTTTGTTATTATTTTTCTAGCTCTATACAATAATTTTTTCATAGTTTGATTGATATGGCACTAAATAAATAAATTTATATAGAATTGTCATTTTTGTTATATTGGCATAGGCTATCTAAGAGCAATTAATAGTTTCCAATTGTTTAGATCTGACTTTATTGTGTTAAAAATGTTTTTAACACATTTTTGTTACTGTTGTTTCTGGGTTTGTCTTATCAGGTAAACTCCCAAGTGTTATATAATGTTTACAATTATTTAAATGGAATTTCTCTTTTTGTCTCTTGCTGTTGAACTTTATTGGTAATATATAGAAATCTTGATGATTTATGTGTGTTTATTGCATATCCATCAACTCCGTTAAAGTTGTTAATTATTTCAATTAGTTTTTTTAGTTGATTCTCTAGGATTCTTTGTGTACATTATCATATCATTTGCAAAGAGTGATATTTTGCTTCCTAATTGCCTTTCTATTTTTCATCTCTTATTGTTATAGCTAACATTTCTAGTACAATATTGAATAAGCGTACTGATAATGGGCATTCTTGCTTTATCTCTGTCTTATTGGGAAGGCTTTTAGCTTGTCCTCATTAAAGATGATGGCTGATGGTTTTAGATAGCGACAATAATTTTTAATATAATATATAATTATATATTATATATAATTATATATATATAAATATAATTGTTTTCTTTTATACATATATTCATATATTTTATGCTTTTAAAAACAAAATTCTGATACAGTGCCCATAGATTTCACTGCATTGCCAAAGGGGTATGAGACACACACACACAAAAAAAGGCCAAGAGCTCTTGTTCTAGTAGAAAAAAAAAAACTAGCATTGCAAACATTTATATGAAGCCATTAACTATAGGATCTTAGACAAGTCACAACTTCTTAAGGCCTTACTTTCTTTACCTGTAAAACAGAGCTGGTGGATTATTTGATTTCTAAGGTCCCTTTAACCTTTAACATCCTATGATTCTAGTAATGGAACAGTGACATGGAGATTATGCTGGTTTAGTGAGAAGAGTACAGAATTTGTAGTGAGAAGACTGAGTTTTACCCTTACTTCTGCCACTTACTACCTGTGTGATAACGTTATCTCTCTGGATCTCTCATCTGTAAAAACTAAAGGAGTTGGGCAAGATAATAACTAAGGTTCTTTCTAGCTCCAAATCCTATGATCAATGGATTTCCTTCTGAACTTTGGTAGCTACCATTCCAAACTCAACTCTATGCTCCTTCTCATCACATAATTACACCAGTAGTAACTGGTTCTTTACATCAAAAAATTACAAAATAACCAGTCCTTCATTTCTCATTACTCACTGACTTTCCTTATGACCCAAAGTCCTAATAAGAATGTGAAGAAAGGATGAAGATCTATTAATTTAGGATTACATAAAATGTTAATCACAAAAATCAATAAAAATAAAAAAGTTGCAACAATAAAGTGAAATATTCCTCATCTCATATAGAGGTACTACCTGCTATCTAAACTCTAGCTATAGGGCTCACATTGATTTGAGTCCAAGAAATGAATATGACTATTCATGAAATACAGGTCTACAGAACACAGGATAATCTTACTTTTGAAAATATCCAAGACTAAAATAACAGAAGTCTATTGAAATCATCTCCTGCGACTAAACCTATAAGATTTAATTGACTTTTATGTGTTATTATCTTGGGATTTGCAAAACGAATAATTCTAAGTGATTTTTTAAGTCCACAAGGAGAAAACTGTGATTTAAAAGCATTTCCTGGTGTTTATTAGTTCCTTCCCCTCACCCCCCCCCCAAAAAAAAAATCCCTCTGTTCTCTGGGATATAAAGTGAGATATTTTATGCTCCACCTGTTTAACCTGACCTATATTTACTTACAGGAAGCCGTCTTATTATATAAACAGGTCTATTCTTTTATATTATGCTATAATTAACGAAGCATGCAAAAGCTCTCAATTACAGTGTGCCGATAAGAGTAACAACCTCTCCTCTTCCTGCTAGGTAGACATATAATCACCACAGATCACCATCCAGCAGTAACCAAAATATTTCTAATAGCAACTATAACTTTTTAGACTAGAGACTCCAGTTAGACCTAAGAACTCAATTAACACATCTTCCTTCAGGTTGTACATACTTATTACCTCTCTGTCATCTCTATTCTTTCCCTTATTTTCCATCTCTCCTTCTCAACTGCTCATTTCCTGCTGCCTACAAACATGCTCATGTTTCCTCTATCCTGAAAGAACCTTCACTTGACCCTTCTATTTCCACTAACTACTATCCTATCTCTGCTGCTTTTTATAGCTTCTATCTCTTCTTTTTTTATAGCCCCTTCCCCTCTCCCTCTCCCTTTTTCTCTCCCTCCCCTTCCCCCTCTCTCCTTCTTTCCCTCCTCCTCTCATACTTAGGAGTCATCCTAGACTCTCCACTCTCCAGGATATTTCTAGGACCTGAAGATTTCACCTCTGCAACATCTCTGGAATACCTCCCCCCTTCTCTTCTCTGATATTATCACCGTTCTAATGCAGGCTTTCTTCACATCATGCTTTGACTTTTGCAATTGCCTGCTTATGTGTTGGGTCTGTCTCCAATCTCTCCCCACTGCAATGCATTGTCCTTTCAGCTACTAAAATGATTTTCCTAAAATGTAGGTTTGATCATATCATACATACTACCACCTTCCTCTCCCTCTGCCACTCAATAAATTCCATTGGCTTCCAGGAGCAAATTCAAATGCTCTGTTTGGCACTGAAATCCTTCACAACTTAGCCCCTTCCTAGTTTTCTGGTTTCTTATATCTTATTCCTTCTTTGATCCAGTGATATTGGCCCCCAGACTGTTCCTTGAACAAGACACTTCATTTATTTCCTCTGGGCATTCTCTTTGGCTGTCCCGCAATACCTGGCTTAAAGCTTTCCCTTCCCTGCTCTACCTACTGATATCACTAGCTTATTTTCAGTCCCAACTAGCATCCCACAATCTATAGAAAGCCTTCCCTAATCACTCTAATTCCAGTGCTTTTTCTGTATTAATTATTTCCTATTTATCCTTGTTTTGCACATATTTGCATGTTGTCTTCACCATTAAATTGTAGGCTCTTTGAGGACAGGGACTATCTTTGGCTTCTTTTTATATCATTGGTGCTTGGCACAGTGCCTGGCACATAAGAAGAACTTAATAAATGTTTATTGATTGATTGATTGTATACATATAAGACAATATACATTGTCTGAATTTATAAATTAAAAAAGAATTTAATTATCATTATCATCATAACAGATCTTATTTATCTAGGACTTTAAGTTTCTAAAGCACTTTACATAAATTATTTTCTTTGATCCACATAATGATCTTGTGAGGTAGGTTCTATTTTTACTCCCATTTCACAGATGAAATAACTGAGACTCAAGCAGATCATGTGACTTGCCCAGAGTCATACAAGTAGTCAGGGACAGGATTTGAACTTATGTCTTCTAAATACAGAGACAATGACTATTCTATTTTACTGCTTCCCATCTTAAGTGAGTAGCTTAGAACCATACAGTGAGTAAATATTTGAAGTAGACAAAAAGAAGAAAGTAAATAGGTATTTATTAAGTACTTACTATGTGCTAGGCTCTGTGCTAAACACCTAACAATCTATATAACAATCCTGGGAGGATGATATTATTATTCCCATTTTGTAATTGAGGAAAGTGGGACAGACAGAGATTAAGTTACTTGGTCAGATTCCTACAGTAAGTAAGTAGCTAGTAAGGCTAGATTTGAACTGCCTGATTCTCGTTGTATACACTGTATCCCCCAGCTATGTAAGTAGGATTTAAAACCCTACTTTTCCTAACTTCAAGTCAAATATTCTATCCGTTGTCCCTACATTATTTAAAACTGATTCAGGTCAGTGTTAGAGGGTACATCCCATCAAGGTTTTCATAGAAAGGAAAGAGGAAGCTTACGTGTACTGGATGTTGGCTTGTTGTAAGAAGGCTAACAGGATTTGAGAGCCATTTTGGGGAATATGGACATCTGTAATCGTTCCTTCCGAAACATAGGAGATGCTGCTGGGCTGCCATAGGTCCACCTGTAGTGCAGGAACTAACCTGTAATTCATATTCAACGTAGGTGGGGAAAAATCCATGTCATAATGTCAAACATTTATCTTGTTTATATTTCATATCAAACAAAACACTGAACATTGTTCTTGGAATAGAGGCTAAAGCCCATTATTTTTTTAATTTGAAAAAATTTCCGCCAGTGAGATATTTTAATCACAGAATCTTTCTCTGTTTAATAGGCTCAAAATTATGTCATGTTATATTAGAACAGGTAAGTAGTGCTGTGGATGGAGCACTGGCCTGGACATAGAAAGATTCATCTTTCTGAGTTCTAACATGGCCTCAGACAGTTGTATGATACTGGATAAGTCATTCAACCCTGCTTGTCTCAGTTTCCTCATCTGTTAAATGATCTGGAGAAGGAAAAGGAAAACAACTTCAGTATTTTTGCTAAGAAAACCCCAAATGGAGTCACAAAGAGTTGGATATGACTAAACAATAATAAGAAATTATGTCATCTTCATAAAATTGTTAAGCATAGCAAGGCAATATTTTTAAGACTGGGATGCTGAGGACATATGATAAATGTTAAAGAAAAAGTTTTTTTCTAAAATCAGGAGATGATTTGAAAACATTTCTTTAACTTAAAACAATGGAAAATAACTCTTTATTTTATAAAGAGTTCATTCCTTATATCATCCTTAGTGTAAGCAAAATTATGAAGTAGACAAATCTCTCTTTCCTTTTCCCCCTCCAGCTGCCTGGCTAGATTCCCAAGGCAGATCTTGATCTCTGCTGAAATATAAGTTAGTAGAACTTTAGGTGTTATACTTCTTCCAGGGATATTTCTATTTTTAGGATACTCTCAAAGACAGAAAACTCTTTAAGATTCAAAGAAATTAATCTTTACTAATGACATTTTAGTTTGATGAGGGAAATATTATGGGCAAAAATATCATTCCTCTAACTCAAGTTGCACAATATTTAACTGTTGATGTGAAACCAATGAGTTGATTCATTCAAATGTTAATCTGACAGTCATAGAAAATCACAGAATTGTAGATTTGGAAGAAAATTTTGGAAGGTTATTTGGTACATCTGATAGATTTGAACAGAGATACATATAAGATTGCATCTAGCTTGGTTTATTATTACTATAATGATTGTTATTGTTATTACTATCTCATTTAAAAATATTCCTGAGAGGAAATCCTATAATATCACTATTTGGTTTATCTTCAGACATTATACTTTTCATAAACATTTTTCAAAAATATACAGTATTTTAAATCTTTTATGATCATATCATGATTCCATGTTTTTTCTTTTTATTTTTGTCAATGAGAAAAAATGATTTATGGCATTTGATAATTGAATGCTAATATTAAATTCTATTTCAGATTTTTTTCATCTCTGAGTGGAGCAATACATTTTATCTTTTCCTTTTATATTCATTTCTCTAGCCCTTTAATCATCTTAGTTATTCTCCTGTAAAGTCATTTCAATGAGTTGGATTTTTTTTTCTTATAAATATATAGATTGATTTCAATAATGGATAATGGGTTCCAGGAAGTGGTAGTTATGATCATAACTAAATTCAAGTGGAAAGAAAAAAATGGTGTTATAGTTGCTGAAAAAACTCTTAGTTCTCAAAGTAAGATGAATCCACAAATAGTGAAACAAGTCTGTTGATTCACTTAATAAATATTTATTAAGACCTTGAAATATGCATGACTGGAATCAGGAGAGATATGAAACTAAATGAGACAGTGTTCCTAACTCAAGGAGTTTATGGTCTGGTATATCATCAAGTTCATGTGTAATATGTGTGATATGACTTCGGAGAAGGTTGCTTGCTGATTAGTTTTAAAGAATTCCTGTGTCTCCCTCCCTTAATTGTCCAAGAGATCTGTGGCTTGGCCTTAGGACATAAGGGCCTAATTTTGAATTACAAGATAACTCCTTCCATCTTAAAGGACACTGGAGAAGGTTAAAGGAGAAGCCACTTGAGCTAGAGAAGAAAAGTCTGGGTGAAATTGGAGACAAGAGTGTGCTAGAGCCAGAGATGGAAAATAGTAGAGGATGACATCTGTGCACTAGGATTTAGGACTGAGGCATATCAAATAATTATTTTGCTGCTAAAAATTCCATTTGGTCTTCAGACAGAGTCTGGAAATTCCCCATTTTCCCCTTAGTTCTTTAAGTTCATGCCTCTTTGAGCCTAAAGCTTCTCCTTTCTTTAACTCTTCCTTTCAAGGAGCCTATTTCTTGAAAAAGTTGTTTCTCTTTCTATTAAAAGCATATTCTGTCCATTAAGTGGGCAGCAATGCTATTAGCCACTTGTATTACTATATTATGTGTATACTTTGAGAATGAAATTGTGAGGAAATTTAGAGGTGCTTCCTTGGGACAAGAATAAAGACTTAAAACTACAGTATTCTGATAGAATTTGCTCTCTGTTTGGGCAGCTCAAGGCTATAGAAGAGAGTTGTTGATTTATTTCTTTCAACATTTCCAGGAAGAAAAAAAATATTGGACACTACTATGCAATGAATCAACAGTATTGGTGACTGTGACTAGTTGGACTGCTGATGTAGTGGGGTCATTGAAATATTCTTTTCCAATTCCCCCCCTGAAATTTATTTTGGAAGGGAACTTATTCATATAAAGGGGGAGATACTCAGAAAGTAGCTAGAGGTGAGTGGAAGAGGGAAGTCCTGTCTCAACCTATAAAATAAAGGAGATGTATTAAGGATGACTAACAACCTAAATTGATAGCTTTCCCTAAGCAGAGGCCCACTTCACTAACTCTGCTGTTACACATGGATGGAATTAATTGTTTATAGGAAAAGATCTCAGAAAAAATCCATTCTAAAATATGACTTGGAAATTGTTTACTGGTGAGACCAAAGTACCTTTCTAATCAAACTTTAGGGGGTACATTATCTAGGAAGAAGTCATTATATAATAGAATCAATGAAATTTTTCATTGATAACCTCAAGAATTATAACATGTTATGTAAAAGCATGCTAAAATGTGGAGAGAAGATGAATGATGAGTATAAGAAGAAGGATGACAATTTTTAGGCGACATAAGTAAAAGAGCGTTGGTGTATAAACATTTGTCAGTGTTTTTCCAACACTGTTTTGAAGAGATTGTGTTCTGATAGAGAGACATGAGTATTCTGGTCTGTTGGGCAGATATATGCAGATATGTATACATAGGAAGAAAGGTAATTTACCAGATTATCACAGATTGATGAAAATATCCTTTGAGGATGCATAGCTCGCTCTTTTTTTTCCTCTGAAATCCCATGCTTACTGAGCAGCTTTCTGGCTATTGATTAGGTGTGGGAGGTGCTTTGATAAGGAATATCCTGGTCAGTGATTAATAGTGTCTAGGCTTTTGCAGCAGATGGTTTTCAGAGTAAATTAATATACTGACAGAATTACAGAATGTAAAAGTTAGAAATGAGCTCAGCTTCACAATTTGGTCTTTGCTTGAGACTTCCAGTGACAAGAAAACCACTGCCTCTGAAGATAGGCCATCACATTTTGGATAGCTGTAATTGTTCTTGATTTTATATCAAGGGGGCAAATGGAACAAGTATAACTCTTCATTTACATGCAATCCTTCTAATACTTACACATAACTATCAGGTTTCCCTTTAGTCACTCTAATATACATACCCATAATTTTTTCCATTTAATTTCATATGGCAAGATCCCTACTCCTTTCAAGATCCAAATTGCCTTTTCCTGAATGTGTTTTATCTAAATTCTTTCTAAAATGGAGTGTTTAGAACTGACCATAATGATATGCTCTGACTATAGTAATATAGAATGGAACCATTACTTTCCTTGTTCTGGACACCCTGTCTCTCTTAATGTTTGAAGTAGCTTTTTTTTTTGCCTATCTTATTACAGTGTTGATTCAATGTGACATTTCTCAGCATAAATGAACAAAATTTATTTTATAAATCAATCTCTTGAGAATTTGTTTAGCATAAGTCTATTCTCCAGTACTGGATCACCTTGGGGTAAATTGATAAAATTGGATTTCTGAGTCCACATATGCTATTGCCATGTGAGCATCTGCCTAAAACAGCTTGCTGGCTGCATATGCATCTAATAATATTCCACTGGAAAAAGACTCTCAAATGCATCAGAGGTTTGTTCTTAATCTTCAGTGATTGTTTTAACATTCTATTCATCCAATGTAATCATCATGTACTTATATTCAAATCTGTTTTTCAGTAGGGAAATAAAGGATAAGAAAAATTCTAGTTAAGAAAAACAAAGAATAAGACTTTTGATTCTATTTTTTTCCCCTGGCTTGATGAAGAGAATGGTTAAATTGTTTCTTTATATTGTGAGATTAAGATAAAATAAATTGGATTTAGGGAAATTCTCCCATAAGATTATGAGCAATAAATATTTTTAAATGAATAAGGAAATTGAGGAAAGAACTAGCACAGAAGCTAAATTCCTTGTTTACAATTAGATTGATACTCATTTCTTAGAAATAAGTGAAAATTTCTCATTAGAATTCATTTAGACTTGAGTTTCTGGGTATCTGTACTTTTCTACAATGTATACACTTTTTCTGATGTCTTCCGACGCAGAGGTCACAGGGGGGTTATAATACATAAAATAGAGCAACCAACATGGTGAATCTATGTTTTAGATGTTGTAGGCAACTTTAGGGACTCTGCAATTTGGTG
This sequence comes from Antechinus flavipes, assembly GCF_016432865.1. Lineage (NCBI taxonomy): Eukaryota > Metazoa > Chordata > Mammalia > Dasyuromorphia > Dasyuridae > Antechinus > Antechinus flavipes. The sequence goes on along the minus strand of NC_067398.1, from coordinate 454,821,067 downwards.
ACAGATGGTCTGCCTTTCAACTACCTGAAACAACACAATCTAGACTAGGACTTATCCTCTTTTCTATTTATTTTTATGTTAATTTGGAAAAGCTATGCTTAGGTAGGTATAGTGGATAAGGGGATTACTTTTTCTAGAAGAAAATCCTGTGACCTCACCTTAATCCTGCCTTCCCATAGATATATATGCAAACATTAAAATATACTTTGCCTAACCAGTCTCTAAAATGAGGTCTTATCTCAGTAGGCCCACTTCCTAGATTTCTTGGATGCAGATTTGACTTTTTTTTCCCCACTTATTCAGGCAAAGTATTTCAAAGTGACATCTCTAATATTCTCAAATCCTGGAGTTTCTGGGTGTGTAAATGTACCCAAAAGAACAGGTGAGGGTTGGAATTATGATCCTGATTGACCTCTGGGGGACTAACTTGGGAATGGTAATGTTGGGTAAATTTCTTAATTTATTATCTCAGCAGTTAATCTGAAAACTTTGGCTTGAAAGTTTGAAAACTGAAGCTTCATATACATGGTTGTTTATTTTATTGCCTCAAGAATGGCAGCATTTCATTAATTTTCACACTTCACTGAAATAAGAACGCTCTACTGTCAACCAGATGCCATGATCTCATCAGAAATTTAGGCAAGGAAGCTGAAAGGACTCTTGTTACTTTATAAGACACAAAAATGCATTGACTAGCAAGTAACAGAGGAGTAAATTAATTATTAATATTTGCATAAGTCAAGAGATTATTAAGTCAGTCCAAAAGAAAAATTCCCTGGTAACACAAATTTCAATAAAATGGAATTATTATCCTTAGCTATGTTGTACTCTATTTTCACTGTCAGAAATATCTTACCACTAGGAACTTGAGTAAGTGTGGGAAGATCTGGTAAATTCTGCTTATTTATTCAATAAACATTAATTAAATATTTACCATACATGAAACACTCTATTAGGTTTGATAGAAACAAAAAAACACAACAGTTCTTTTCCTTGAGAAGGTTGCTATCTCATGGTAGAAAATAACATTAAACATATCAGGCCTCAGTTTACTGATCTGTAAAATGATGGTACTGAAATGAATGACCTCTGAGGTTCTTTCTAGTTTTAAATTTATTATTTCTGAGCACTTAGCACAGAAGTAAATAGCTCTTTTTATGTAGCTACCAAGTTTTTACTTATTCTTTCCTTGGGAAGTATGGCTGGGAAGGCAATAAATCTTTATGTGGGGAACATGGTGAAATTTGAATACTAAAGACATATAAATACATCATCATTTTGCCTAGGGTTATCGCTGTCACTCTCTCCAGATTCCATGATATTTATAATCATCTTCAGTGCCACTATATATGGAATAGGCTGCCACCTCTTAGGCTATAATGTTATTTATCACAAAATGGTAGCACTTTTACTTGTGAATTTTCACTATTGAATTCATAGAACTAAAAAGTAGAGAAAATGTTAAATTTTTTTTAAGTATGCTATTTTTTGGGGAAAAATAGGGTTTATTATTAAGTATGGCAAGCAAGCATATGTATACACACTGTTTATTTGTCCTATGTATACAGAAAAGTGAACATAAAATATATATGAAGTAAATACAGTGCAATTTTGTGTGGTTCATAGCACTAAAACATGAAAAGATCAAGAAAAGTCTGAAGTAGATGATGTTTGAAAAGGAATCCTTGAAGGGATCTTGAGATTATAAAAGCTGAAAATGTAAAGAGAGTGTAGGGAGTCTAGCTTGTGCAAAGATGTGGAGATAGAAGATGGAATTTCTGTTATGGGGGAACAGAAAATAGGATATTTTGATTGGAACAGTTATAGAGATGAATAATATGAAATGTCTGTAAAAATAGATTGGCATAAGCAAAAGACTTTGCAATTGAACTCAGAAAAATATTTTTTTAATGTTCTTTGTATCATGCACTCCTTGGCAGACTGATGAAATCTGATTTTGTGTCTAGTTTATCTTAATTTTAATCATGACAAACTTATGGTCTCATTCTCAGGTTGACATTTTTCAATCTGTGAGATAAAATACATACAACTATAAAGGAAATCAATTCTATTAAAATAAAATTATCAACATATATATTTTTTTAAAGTTCACAGACCTTTTGTTTAAGAATTCCTATTCTAGAGGCTAGCTACTAGAATTTTTTGAGTGTATGGGTCATGATTAGAGTTGTGCTTCAGGAATATCACTTTGCCAGTTGTTTGGAGGATTCATGAGCTATGGGAGAAATTGCAGACAAGGAGAGCAGTTTAGGAGGTCATTATAATGCTTTAAAGATAGAAATAATGAGAGTCTTAACTGAGGGAATAGTTGGCTGAAAGGATAGAATGAGATGGTTACCAACTTAATAGATGTTATGGAAGTAGATGTGACAAAACTTGTCAATTGGTTGGCTATGGAAGTAAGTGAGGAAACAAGGACTTTATAAAGTTATGAACCTGGTGGTCTTGATAGACAATGGAGTCTTGGATAGGAATTGGGAAGCTAGAAAGAGATTCCATTTTTCTTCAAAATAAGTTAGTAATTAATTGTAAAATCTATTTTTTAAAAAAGTATATTTTGTTTTAAAAAAGCCTTAATATTTCCCCTATTTGTTAGTTTTGTGAATTCAATGATCCACAAGAGAAACATTGCAATGAGATAAATAGAACAGTAGCCCAGAGGTTGGCAAACAACAGCATATGTAGTAGCACTCAGGATAATTATCAGTGACATTGTAGTGGAGTTGTAGGAAGAGTCATATAGAGGTGCCAGAGAAAGCCTTAGGCAAAACTGTGAAGTAGCCAGTTCTGTCTTTGGCAAAGAGGACCTATTGCCTCCCCACCAACACCCATCTTCAGGAAGAGAATAAATAAAAATCTGGTAGCTCTATGAGAAAGCTGTTGACAGTCTTGTGCTAGGTGTCAGAAAATAAAGCAAAGGAATTATTCCATGCTTAGAGACTTTATGTTTTTCCCAAATAGAATGAGTAAAAAGAATTGGGAAATTTCAGAAGAGTTTTAAGCAAGAAAAAGAAAATGACCTATGGACAGGGTATAGGAAAATATTACAGATGCAAGATATAACCTGATAAGGAACAAGTAGCATACTAAATAGTTAGGGGAATATTGACTTCATTTAAATACTGGAATGTGGAACTAAAGTAACAATGAAATTATTTAATGAAATAATTGCCCTTCATTCAATTCTCTCATCTTGTAAAATGAATGACCTGCCCTAAATGGCATATCAGATTATTGGTTCTAAAATTCTGTGATTTTATTTTAGAAAAGAAACCTTAAATGTCTCTTTAAATGAGTTTTCCTTTTGCTGTATATTAAGTGCTAAAAATTTATTGAGTTTACTTATATAAAAAAATCTTTTAACAAAAGGATCAGTCATTTTCTTGCTTCCTTGTTTAATGAAATTAATCTATTATTATAATATAATGCTATTATGTGTAATAGCATTATATTATTATTATTGAAAGGAATAATGTACATAGATTTATAACTTTTATAATTGTCCTTAAAAAAACTATAACTATTTCCTTCATGCTTTAACACATACTAATGAGACTCTTTAGATAAGCTTTCATTAGGAGGAATCTATGATAATGTCTAAAGTATACTTCTTTGGTTTTAGGTACTTGAAGCTCTTTGTGGCTTTAGAGATGAAAGAAACCTTAGAGACATATTCTAATATACTCTTATTTTATATATAACTGAAGCTCTAAGAGATGAAATGATTACTGGTATGATCTGGAGTTTGAAACAGTTGGTTTTTTAAAACTCTAAAATCCAGTGTTTTTTCTACTACATTTTGTTGTCTTCTTCCCTTCTTCCTTTTTTCCATTCTTCCTTCCTTCCTCCCCCTTTTCCTTCCTCCCTGCCACAAACTTCTGAGTACTATATCTACAATACAAAAGGCACTAAGAAATGGAAAATAACATTATTAGTCTATTCTACTTGAGACTTAATTTGTCCTTAAACTTCTCAAAAGTATGTCCGAATTTTCTTTCTATTTCAAATGGACTATTGATGAAGCCACCGCTCACCCAACATCCCCTTACTAAATATCAGAGAGGAAAAATCTTTTTTCATTACTTCCATAAGTGAAAATGAATTCTACCAATTCCTGAGGGAAACTAGTATCATAATTCAAATCCCCAATCTAAGTTAATGAACTTGTAAGTAAATTATTTTGTTTCATGTATTTTTAAGCTTCACAAAATACAATTATCCATAAGATTTTAAAATGATATTTAATTTCTTGCTTTAATAAAAAATGTAACTTTCCAAAAGTCTAAGATTCAATGGGATTTGTGTTATGAGTGACTTCTTCATGGGATCTGTGGTTGCATTGGTAATTACTGTTATGAGTGCAAATTACAAACTCTACATGCCTATCCTTAGCCATGTTTTTCCATGAATTTTCCATAGAACATGCATCATGGTGGACCTCTTCCATTTATATTTTATGTGTAGTTGTGAACAGTCTGTTGCTTTGCTAGATAGAATTCTTGGAAGTCATCTAGTCCAACTCATTTTATTTCACAGTTGAGAAAATTGAAGGTGACTTGTCTATGCTGGAAGGAGGGAGGGGAGATGGGCACTTATTTGACCTTCATAACAGTCCTGAGGTCGATGCTGTTATTCTCATTTTACAGTTAAGGAAAATGAGGCAAACTAAAGGTGTGGCTTGCCCAGGGCCATATATTTATTTTCTAAGGCCAGAATTAAGTTGATATTTTCCTGTTTCCAGTCTCAGCACTCTATCTACAATGCCACTTAGTTATGTTAAAATGCTTGTTTGTTATTATAAGTGCCTATAATCATATAGATATTAAGTGGCAGATAGTTAATTTTCCTTCTTTTCTGGTCAGACATATTCTCAATGATGTCACACACCACTTTTTACTAAAATAATAATCTTCAGGCCTAAGTCTGACTATGTCGATCCACTATTTGAAAATCTTCAGTGGCTCCCTCTAGTATAAATATAAGCTTCCTTTCACCATAAGCCCTCCATGATATGCCAGTCTCCTATCATTCCAGATATTTCATTTTGCTTCTTTTTAAATATTGTACATTCCAATCAACTGTACTAGCTCTTCCCTGAACTCTACATTCAGCTTTCCATCTCCAAGCTATGGTTCACATTGCCTTACTTTTCCCTTTTTCCTAACTCTCAAACTCCTATTCTTCATTCAAGACTCTATTCATGTCTTTGTCAAGCCTTTACCTTACACTAGTAGATCTCCCTTTTTTCAAAGTTCTTTGGATTTACTTATCTGTGAATATTCAGCTTAATTCAACCAACTCTTTAATGATATAGTTCTCTAGCAAATGAGTACATGCATTTGCAAATTAAATTGATTGCATGGATCTTGGATATTATAGGTTCTCTTCAGTGTGATCCACAGCTATTCCAAAGAAATTGGTTTAACAATCAATCCTTCTCATCTAGCCTCCTACACCACTTTTTTGCTCTATTTAAATTATTATTTGAGAGAAGACTATGGGGACTGAGTGTGGATCATAACATAGTATTTTCACTTTGTTGTTGCTATTGTTTGCATTTTGTTTTCTTTCTCATTCTTTCCCTTTTTGATTTGATTTTTCTTGTGCAGCATGATAATTGTGGAGAAATGAATAGAAGAATTGCACATGTTTAACAGATATTGGATTGCTTATCACTTAAGGGAGAAGTGGAGGGAAGGGCGAGAAAAAAGTTTGGAACTCAAGATTTTGTGAGGGTGAATGTTGAAAACCATCTATGCATGAGTTTTGAAAATAAAAAAGCTTCATAAAAATAAATTGTTCCCTGAAAGATCATTTAGAATCTATTAAGTGTTAAACATGATTGTATCTTCTCAGTGCTCATCCTACTTGACCTTTATGCAGTATTAGACAGCCTTAACCTATTGCTTTCTCTTGCTCTTCATGACCACCTGAATCATCCTTATTTAATGTTCTTCCTAGAATATGTTTCCTCCTCATTTCTATGTGTATGTGTGTGTGTGTGTGTGTGTGTGTGTGTGTGTGTGTGTGTGTACTTAAGTATGTATGTAAGGGCATGTATATAATGTGTTTGTGTTCTAAGGCTTTATCCTTAGCTCTCTTTTCTTTTCAGCCTTTTGGGGAGCTAGTCTGGTAAAGTGAAAAGAGCATCAATTTTGGAATAAAAAGATGAAAGTTCAAATACCAAATCTGATACTTATTACTTAAATCACTCTGGGCAAGTCAGGTTATATTCCTGAGTCTCAGTTTCTTCATATAAAACTAATGGGTCAGATTATATAATCTCTGAGGTTCTTTCTGGCTTAATGATTATATATCCTTTTTTTCTCTTCTCCATCTCAGTGATCTCATATATTTCTATTCAATTATCACCTTTATATAGATGACTCCAAAATCTGGATCTCTAAAGACTACCAGGATATCTTTTCTCTGAGTCTCAGTCTTGCATTTCCTACTTTTAATCATTAATAATAATAATAGATTGTATGCATATATCACTAAGGTCTACAAAGAAAGCACTTTTACATATATTATTTCACTTGATCTTCAAAATATCATGAGGTCGGTGAGATTATTTTCTCCATTTTTTAGAGCAAGAAATTGAGGCAGAGGGAGTTTTAGGTGATTTGTTTAAGATGTTTGAGGCAGACTTTGAATTCAGGTTTTTCTGACTTCTAGATCATAACTCTGGCTACTACAGGACCTGGCTAGATTTTCTACAACGGGTTACAGAATTTAGCCACTTAAACTCAATCTGTCTAAAATTGAATTGTCAGTCTTTTCCTGTCAAACTACTTCTTTTTACTACCTTATTTTTATAGGTGGTACCAACCACCTTTTAAATCATCCTGGTTGGAAACTTTGCACTCACATTTGACTCTTGAACTTTCACTCACCTTATGTAGCCAATTGGCTACAATTCTAAATTTTTCTTCCAACATCTTTTGGGGTCTGCCCTTTCTATCTGAATTACCCTATTCTAGTTTAGGTTCTTGTCACCTGCTGCATTAAGTGTTTGGGTAATCATCTAGCCTGTCTTCTTGTTCATCTCTACTATTCTGTTTCATATAGTTGTTTGTATGTAGAATAAACTTTTTTTTTTTTTTTTTTTTGTAGTAAGCACTCAAATGAGCATTTACTGATTTGGATTCACAAAGGCAAAACCAAGTAGATTAAGAATGCATAGATCCCTAATGATTCCATTCTATTTGATGGGCAGTGTAATGAATGACATCGATGTACTAGTCTCAGACTTCAGTAAGGAGGATAATGAGCTGGGTTGAATTTGGGAAATTATTCATTGCTTTTATCATCCTAAGAGGCTCTTGTGACAAAATAAGAATAAAACAAACTAATGCTATCTTTCTAAAGAGAAAGATAAAGCATTTGTCAAGGGTTTACCATATATCAGGCACTGAACTACATACTAGGAATGCAAATGAAAGCAAGCAAACAAGTACCTCCCCCAAAGGAGTTTACATTCAAGTAGGGGAAGATAATACCTTTAGTGAGATGGAGGGTTAGTTTTGGGCAAAAGAAAGTTTTGGGCTTTCTGATCAGAGCTTCGGGTGGTTCTCAAGGTAGGAGTTAAAGTTTCAGATGTGTAAGAGATGGGGATAATGATTGGGATAAAAGCTTCATGGTTTGGAGTTGTTGACACTAGTCTTGTTAATACTCTATCTCTACAATGGAAACAATTCTGGGCACAGAGTTAGGTAATCTGTGTTTTAGTACTACTTATAAGTGGTGGTTATATTTATGTCACTGGGCACTACTTCATTTTCCCCCTCCCCAAGTTTTTACTTTCATCATCTGTAAAATAAAGGAGTTGAGTGAGTTGTTTTCTAAGATAACTTCTATCTTAAAATTTAACATTAAAAGAAAATAACAAAAAAAGAAGTTACTTTGCTTCCTGATGTTTTCTATGTAAACATTAATCTTTTCCCCAGGAATTCTCTAAAGTTTATCTATTCTTTTTTCCTTATATGTTGAATTTAAGAGTAGGAAAACATTTTCTTTGCTCTGTTGGAAAGAAAAAATCAACCACCTGACTACATTGATGGACTCTTAGCAGTCATAATGAAATTTAGAACCATGTTGACAATAGTAATCTACACACATTCTTAAACCTGAAATTTATATTCACTTCAAATTATTTTACTGTAAACCTCTGATCCAACCTGATAACAAGTGTGGAATAGATTGATTTCAATTTCATCTCTTTTATAACTTGTCAAAGGGAGTCTTCAAAAGTAGTATAACAACCCTAAATGGGAACAGTCAGAGAACTGAATAACCACCTAGATAATTGACTTTTGAATTACCAAAGGAGGATTATCCTGTCTGTTGGTTAATTATGAGATCAGGCTATTTGCCTCAATAATCATTCAGGGGCTATAAAATTCAAAATTAATGGTCTTCAGTGGCTTCCTGTAATTGTCATCCCTCTTGTTTCTTCTCTTTCTTCAGAAATTTCCAATTTCAGAGAGATCATATCTTAAGGAATAGGTTCTTCCTTACTGAAACTATTTCCAAAGTTATGTAGGACTCTGTTGACAATTTTATTAGGTTTCCTTTCTTTTAGTTGTTTTCATGTATATTTCCCTTCCATTTTCTCCCCTCTGATAGTAAGCTTCAAAAGCTTTAGAAACACAGGAACTAATTATTTTAATAAACAATGTCAAATTTTGAATTTCCCCTTTCCTCATTGGTGTGAGTTGTTTTAGACCAGTAGTGATTTGGCTTCAGCTGCTAGCATTTTAGTGAATTGGCAGTGTGACCGGTATCTTTGCAGTCTGCTGATCCCATGCTGTTGAACTCAAAGCTTTCAATATCTCAGTGGAATTTCAGTTCAACAAACACACATAAAGTGATTCCAATGTGTAAAACTTTATATAAGTCAAGGAAAGCAAAGATGGGTATGGCAGTTTCTGCCTTCAAGGAATTTACAATTTAATTGGAAAGATTAAGGATGCTAATATAACATAGAAAACAGTAAGTGTTTGGGTATAGAGGATACAAAATGCTGTGAAAGATTTAAGAAGATAGATATCACTTACCTAAGTAAGGAAATGAAGGCTGCCTTAAGAACAAGTCATATAAAGAATTGAATAAGATTTCAATATGGAGAAATGGGAGTACATGAAAGGAAAAAAAGAGGGCTGCCATGGAGGCATAGAGACAACAGGATAAACAAATTATTTGGGGTGAGAGTGGGTTAGGAAAATATTAAATTCTTGGGAGAGGTAGCCTTTGTTATACAATCATAGCTTTGAAGACAAGTATGCTTTTCTTATGCTGAAAAGCCCTAAGAAACTTCAATATCTATCTACTTAGTAAGCAGGTACGGAATAAAGTCCACAGAGTTCTGAATTTGGGAGCCAGGAGAACCTGAATTTCAATCCTGCCAAAGACACTTGGACAAGATCTTCTTCTGAAAATGAGGACAAAAATGACATCAACCCTACAATGTTGCTGTGAAGACTGAAGATAATATATGCAAAATAATTTCTATGTCGATGAGTGCTTTATCAAACTCTCTGATTTTTCTTTTTATCATGTACCTCTTTGGCAGTGTGGTGAAGCCCGTGGACCCCTTCTCAATAAGTTTTGTTGCTTATATTCCTAATGCAAGGAAATATTAAGTTTTTTTTAAGAGTTTGTGAAAATAAAGATGTATTTTTTCCCATCCAAGTTTATAGAACTCCCTGAAATACAGGTATTCAAGTGGTCTATAGAGCTACAACTTGAGAACTCATGTTTTATAAAGGTTATTACTATTATTAGTTATTATTACTACTTTTATTTCTCCAGGGAAGATTTGAAAAAGAGTATATGTGGCAATGGTCTCAAAAAGAAAGCATTCTATTTATAACATGGAGTGAAATGTTCAGAACAACAGAATAATATGGAGAGTTTTCTGAAAACACTTGAATCATTTCTTTCTATCACTTTGACTAGAATGAACCCTTAGAAAATTCAATATAACTCTATTACAATGTAAGTACAAACATATTCTAAAACCAAAAATAAATTATTTTAAAATTAAGCCTTGTTCTGGATCATTCATATCTTTGCTCTTCCCCATAGATAACAATAAGTAAGCATTGACTATACTTGACTTTGTTTGAATTTTCAATCACTGAGAATTTCTTTTCTTCACAAGATCAAAGTATTTTTGTGGATAAATAATATGCTTCTTTGCCATAATGGATATATAATTAATCTTTTAACCAGATCTCATGTCAGTCAATTATATCTTTCAGACATCAGTAGAATATGATAGCAGAGGGATGGAACTCTGAAAAGATGTACTTGAATCTAAAGACAGCCGTGCACTTAATGCTAAGTATCTAGCCAATGTGAGATAATTATTCTATAAACATATATTTAGATGATATGGTGATGTGATGGCTCTCCTCATGTGTGGGGGTAAGGTAAATGTAGGGAAGGATTGTCCCCTCATATTTCCACCTTGCTTCCCTCCCTTTTATTGTAGAGAGCAACTCCATTCTCTCAGTTTCTCATGCTTGCAATTTAAGAGTAATCCTGGATACTTTACTATCTCTCACACTCCTCCCCCATCAATATTCAATATATTGCCAAGGCCTATCAATTTTACCTTTGCAAAATCTTTCAAATATTATCCCTTCTCTCCTTTGACACTGTTACTTTGATACTGTACTCTAATGCAGGCTCTTATCACCTCACGCTTGGATTATTATAGTAGGTGCTGGTGGGTTTACCTGTCTCACACTTTTACCATTCCAATCCATCTTTCTTTTAGTCACTAAGTGATTTTCTTAAAGTGTAGGTCTGATCATATCATGTCCCTACTTAATAAGTTCCAGTGGCTTCCATATTGTCCCCAGGAACAAATACAAAATGTTCTATTTGGCATTCAAAGCCTCCTGCCTTTCTAGTCTTCTTACATTTTACTAATTGACATTATTATTTGATTCAATGACACTGCCATCCTGGCTATTCCCCTAACAGGACACTGTATCTCTTGGCTCTGAACATTTTTCCTGGCTTGCACTAATTTCTGAAACACTCTCCCTGTTCTGCACTACCTACTGACCTCCTTGACTTCCTTTAAATTCCAACTAAAACCCTACTTCTACAGTAAACCTTTTCTGATTCTTTTTAATTTTAATGCCTTCTCTCTATTAATTATCTCCTATTTATCCTGAAGGTAGCTTGTTGGTATATATATATATATATATGTTTGCTTGTAGTCTTCTTCATTAGATTATAAAGTCTTTGAAAGTAGGACCTGTCTTTTACCTCATTTTTGCATCCGTTAGCATTTACACACTGCTTCAAACATATAAGGAGTTTAATAAAGGTTTGCTGATTAACTGATTGATTAAACAGATGGAGTAGAAGATGAAGTATATTATAACCTAATGTTTAAGAGATATATAGTAATCTAAAGTTTCAAGTCTGAGAGGCTGAAAAAAATAGTGGTACTATCAAAAGAAAGTGGAAAAAGGTATATTTTGGGGATAAGATTAAGAGTTCACGTTTACAATTGCTGAATTTGAGGTTTTAGAGGGACACAGAGTTGGAAATATGAGAATGGAATTCAAGGCTAAGATCACAATTTAACACTTATATTTGGGAAGCAAATATATTGATGAGAGCTGCATTTATGGTATTGGATGGGATGATTAAAGGAGAAATTTTAGAGAAAAAAGAGAGGTGATATCATAATTTAAGAGATACCTGTGCTTAGGAAAGCAGGAGGGGGATAATGAAGCTTCAAATGATCCTAGAAAGAATAATCAGGTGGGAAAAAAACCATTAGAGAACAGTATCAAAGGTGAAGAGATTATCAATGAAAAGATGGCAAAAAGTGTCCAATAACATTGAGAAACCAAGTGATTGAGGACTGAGAAAAAGTTACAAAGAAAAAGACTACTCTTTTTCCTTTGGATCTGTTTGTTAGGACATAAAAACCTTAAACGACAGTCCTATGAAGATCCAAAAAATATTTATACAATGAGATGATTCAGACCAATTCCAATAGATGTGATAGAAAGAGTCATCTGCATCTAGAAAGAGGACTGTGGAAACTGAATGTGGATTAAGCACAGTATTTTCACATTTTTTTTTTTTTTTTTGATGCTATTGCCTTGCTTTTTTTTCTTTCTCATATTTTTCCTTTTTCATTTGATTTTTCTTGTACAGCATGATATATGTAGAAACATGTATATAGAATTGCCCATGTTGAACATATATTAGATTACTTGCAGTCTAAGGGAGAGGGTAGGGAAATGGAGGGAGAAAAATTTGGAATACAAGGTTATGCAAGGGTGAATGGTGAAAACTATTTTTGTATATATTTTGAAAATAAAAAAAAACTATTAAAAAAAGTTTAGTTAGTCTGAGTGACTGACACAATTGTTAAAAATTCAAAGAATTAAATAAATTTTTGCATTAAAAAATTCAAAACAAATGAGGATTCATTTTCAGACATAAGGGACAGTTTTATTATTAGGATAGTCTATTAGAAACAATTCTATAAATCCTAATTTACTGAGGAGTGCTCTTCAGGCTGTTGTATTTTTCATTGAAATACAGACATGTCCTCTAGTTCTTTTATGTCATGTTATCACAGAAGTACTATATCACTTAGTGAATAGAGTGAATAAAGGGTTCTGGTCTCTGACTTAGTCATCTTGAAATAAAATTTGAGTTATGATATAATCGTGAAGTTAATAAAATCAGATGTCTTTGATCTTCTGGGAGAGAATTCTTTCTGGATAATTTTACAGGAATCCCTCAGGGATATCTAGATGACCTTTTCCTTTAGGTTTCATGATATCTTAAGCTTTGTTAAGTGCCTAAATTAAATAATTTCATCATCCAATCAAATATATTTAGTGCATTTTAAGTGAATTGTAAATGAGTCATAGTGGTTTCCCATGAAGATCCCAAGGCCTAATTTATCAATTCTCTCTATCCCATACTATACTAATCTAAGAAACACTTTTGAGTATCCCACAGTCTTGATGTAATTTAAGAAGTACTTTAAATGCTGCTACTTATGAACATTCTTTAAGCAATTTTTTGCAAGAAGATAAGGCCAAATATTTTAAATACAATTTAATCTTTAATATTTCTCCAGAAATACTCACTTTTATCTTTGTGCTTAAATGAAAGTATTTATTGATAGAAATAGTAAGAATTATAGGAAGATATAGGACTTCATAAATGAACAGACACACAAAAAATTGGAAATAGGAACTTGATAAGAGCAATTCATTAATGTAATGTTTGGCAGTTTACAAAACCTTTTCCCTATGAGGTACATAGTAGAAATGTTGTTATTCTCTTTTTTTACAGCTGTTGAAAACAATGATTTCATCGAGAGATTACATGATGACCATCCTCACACAGCTTGTGTCAACTGTCAAATGTAGCATTTGATCCTAGTTTGTTTTTGTTCAAGGCCACTTCAATACCCATCATGCTATCTCTCTAAAAAATAGATGTAAATGTAACTATGTTTCAGAATATATAACCTCTGACCATAGGGTGGCATTTTAAACTAGAATTTTTTATTCTTTCTAGAAAGACAAATGTCAGAATTATATTTACAAGATATAAAAACTAGAGCATGAGATGATCATTGTACCATATTTAGTTAATAGAAGCTCCATCTCTATTCATTTCAATCAAAAGATAAAATCAAGATATCCGAAATGGAAAAGCTTTTGATTCTATCATCATTTCTATAATAAATCTAACCACTGTTGAAATTTGGGAAGTCTGATCGAGATCAATATAGAAGCCATCATAGCCAATAAATACTTGATATCTGTGCCAAATGAAGAAACAAAGCAACCAAAGGCAATGCTAGTTTAGAGTATAAACTCATTTGGAAACCTTGCAGAAAAAGATGGTAGATTACAAACAGCATCATAGTCAAAAAATAGTGACAAGTGATGGAGGAAAAATGAATTGCTAATAGTTTGAATAGATTCAACTAAATGAGAGATCATCCCAAGAGCAATGATAGAAGAAATTAAAAAGAGAATAAATAAACTCAAAATGTAGCATGTATATCAGAATTTCTACAGCAAGCTATTTTCATTTTTGATAAGTGATTTGGAATCTATTATTTTAGTTCCTGATGCATTTTATGAGGAAATTTTAATACCTTCCCCTTCGGGATATGTGACGAAGGGGCCCTTCACTTCAGAACAGGTGTGGATATCGCCTAATATTTCTAGATGCTGTGAAGACATATTTAATTGACCATGTAGGTTCATCATAAGATACTAGGGGAAGGACATTTTTCCTACCAGTCTAGCTCCCTGAGTATATAGCCATCTTGTTTCTGAGATGAAATAACTTCCTGTTCATGTCTTTTCCTTTCATACAAGACTTTGTAAGGGCTCCAAAAGCAGATAGCATTTTTCCCCCTTCCTGGGCACTTAAGTAATGGAGACTACATGACTACTGGAGCGCTTGCCATCAGCAACACTGGTACACTGACAGAGGGAAGGAATCACACAAAGAGTGAGAGAATTTTACAAGTCTGTCCGGCATTGAGTAGGCTGTATTCACTAGACATGAAATGTAACATAGTTCATGATCATTCCTGTTGTAATTGATCCAATAAATCTTATATATTGTCTTTTCAATGGATTATAGTAATCCACTGTTTCTTTATTGCTTAACATTCCATTTCAAGTCTCTGAAGTTGTAAATTGAAGAATAAGTGACTTTTATTCTAGAATGTTAACCTAAACTTTTTTGGGTAACCCTCTAAACATAATATTTTAATATATTCCATTTCAAGTCTCTGAAGTTGTAAATTGAAGAATAAGTGACTTTTATTCTAGAATGTTAACCTAAACTTTTTTGGGTAACCCTCTAAACATAATATTTTAATATATTATGATTTTTCTTCTTCAAAATTCTTATAAATGCTACTAAGAATTGCCTTGATGTAGAGAGATATCTGAGGACATAGGAGGAGAGGGAAAGGAGAGGAGAAATTAGAAATTATGATAGCTTGGACACTAAGCCAGAAATGTTTGGATATTAATGCTAAATTAAATCTTTTTTACTTTCTCTCTCCTACCTCTCATGCTGGGAAGGACCCCTTAAACTAGAGCTAAAAATAGAATTATTCCTCAGGAATACGAGGTAGGAGTAGAACCAAACTACTAAGAGACTTGTTCCCCTACTGAGGAGTCAGGCAACCTCAGAGCAATGAAGTCAGAGTAAATTGAGAAGGCAGGGAAAGGGCAGGGACTGACAAAGGTTATTAGTCCCTATGGCCTCTCAGTGGTGCCTGATTAGCCACTGTACTAGAAAGTCACAACAGAATGATTAAATGCAGTTAGGAGGAGCAGTCACAAGAAATTTACACTGGAAATGACATAATTTTGAAATCAATTGGTCAATCAACCAAGAAGAATTTATTGAGCATCCACTGAGTGCCAGACATTGTTCTAGATGACAGGAATATAAAGTGAAAAGTAAAATAATCCCTGACCTTAATGAGTTTATATCTAATGGAAAATAAATTTGTACATATATAATCATTGAGCTAGTTTTTATTTGGAAGAAGGAAATCCAAGTAAGTAAATTCCTTCTATCAATTCAAGTCAGCAGCCTCTCTTCAACTTACAAGCTTTAGAGAGTTGCCTTGATCACTGAGAAGTTAAGTAACTTGCCCAGGTTCATATAGTCAATATGTGTTAGAGGTACAATTACAGAGATGTATGGAAAACAGATAAAAGAAAATTTTTGATGAGAAATGCATTAGAATCTAAGGAGAAACTTTAGTTATTCAGATGTTTCGTTGTGTCTGGCTCTTCATGATCCTGTAGACCAATTATCCATGGGGTTTTCTTGGGAGACACTCAATATTCCTAATGTCTTAATGTACAAGGTGGCACTTGAGCAGTTCCTTGAAGAAATTTGTGGAATTGAAGAGTTGGATGCAAGGAAGGAATATCTTACAGGTATGAAGGACAGGCTGTGCAAAGGCATGGAGAGAGGAAATGAAGTATGTATAATATATAAAAAATTCCAAGAAGGCCAGTGTGACTTGAAAGTTAAAAAACTGAAGGATAAAATGTCAAGATATATGGAAAAAATAGAAAATAATAAACAATGAGTCATCTTTATTTTCTATCTCTAGACCTGCTTGATAATCTTATCTATTCACATGAGTTCAATTACCATGTCTATGAAGATAATTCTCAGATCTATATACCTAGCCTCTCTCGAGCTCCAGTCCTGCATCACCAAGTTTTGGACATTTCCAACTGGATATCCTTTAGTTGTCTCAAATTGAATGTGTTCAAAACAGAATTCATGATCTAAACCCATTTCTCTTCCCAACTTCCCTATATTTGTTGAGCAAACCATCTGACTTAGGTTCATAACTTGGGAGTCTTGATTCTTGACTGTTTCTTACTCCACAAACTCAATTAGTTGTTAGTCTTATTGAATCTGTCTTTACATCTCACATAGTGACTCCTACCTCACTTATTTCCTTCAGACAATCACTATCTGTGGTTAAGCCCTTATCATGTCTCACTTGGACTATTGTAATACCTTCTTCCTAATTTATTTGTCAGTGTTTCTCATTTGTCTTTAAGATAAAAGAAAGACTCTCTGCTTTGATGTTTTAAGTCTTTCACAGACTGGTTCTAGTCTCCCTATCACAAATTCTCCATTTTGGCCACACTGGCTATTATTGTTCCTTGTACTTGATAACTTATCTTTAATCTTCATGCATTTGTATTAGCTCCATACCTGTAATGCATAACATTCTTGCCTCTATATATTAGAATCATAAACTTCTTTCAAACTCACCTTTTGCTATTTCCCAATCTTGGTTAGCTGCTATTACCTTCTTCCCCAAATTACCTTTTAAAAAAACACTGCATATATTTTATATTTACTCATATATATCTTACTATCTAGTATAATGTTTGCCACATTGTAGATTCCAAATAAATGCTTACAGATTGATTGTTAAGAAAAAATCATAAATCATATAGTTATCCTTAAAAGATGAGTATATCATTAGCTACCAATCAATTTGTCTATTTTCTTATTCTTATAAAGTATTTATGAGAATAATTTATCAACATACAATTTATCGGCAGATGTGCAGAAAATAAGATCCTATTGGGTTTAATTTTAGGCACAAAAATGTACTTAATTCAGTAGAACAAACTATATCCTTTAAGGACCTCTAACAAGTCATCTCTGATACCCATGACAGGATTGTATATGATTTCTTGACAATAACAGCAATGACTTTGCTCAATGTATCTCTGATTATCTCTATCAGAAATCTAATCAAATAATTAGGAAGATGTTTGATAGAGTTCAGCACTCTCATGGAGGATGCTCAGTATGGAGTTCAAATCCAAGCAGGATCTTTTCTACAAGGTGAGGTTTGAGGATGATATAATAATGATTACATCAGCACTAAAAAATTACAAGGATCTATTCTATAAGATTTTCTTCAAGAGGTAGCATGATACTAGAGGAAGAGTATCAAAGCCAGAGGATCTGGATAATCTTACTATCTAATCTTGAACAAATCACTCAATCAACAAATCACTTCTACAACTTTATTTCTCTATTTATGAAATTAAGGGATGAGACTTAATGACTATTAAGATATCTTCCAAATCTAAAGCTATCCTTTTATGTTTGCTTCACTATCACTAAAAAAATGAGTTTAATAAACTATGTAGAAAAAAAATAAAATTGTCAATTTTTTTTTCCTCACCTATCATGAACTACCCCTCCCTTCCAATGAATCTACAGGAATCCATGATTCTAAGTTTAGAAGTCCTGATTGAATCAATTTTGTATGGACTGTTAATTTTAAGAGCAGCATAATGTTTAGGACTAGTAATTTGATAATTCTGTTATAGTTTGTCTTAATCAGATCACATTGGAACTATTGTATTCAGTTTTTGGTCTAACATTTTAGGAAGGACCACTATTTTGCACAGATGGAACAAAAATAATGAACAATGGAGAGTAGATAGAACTTCTCAATTCTTTGCCTGTTTTCTTTGCCAATGAAAATTATCTTTTAACTGGAAAGAATAATACAGAATTTAACAGGGAATTTATATGCAAAGTAAATAGAAACACAATAAGAGTGCAAGTAGATGCTTTTGATCAGTTAAGGCGGATGAGCTACATCCTAGGAAAGTGACATCCAGAAATTAAGATTTCAATGTCACTGCTGATGATAACATAGAACAGGAAGAAGTAGCACCAGTCTGGATAAGACTAAATGTGCTGATAGCAGCAAATTTCCCAAACAATTTTACAAAGTCAATCATGCTATTTTAGGTAATGGAATGGAAAGATAAGAGCTAGATCAAGTCTTCTTAAATCTTTTCCACTCACAACTCCTTTTCACCTGAGACATTTTTATTGACCCTGTTTGGTATATGGATATATGACACAGGCATACAAATCAAACATTTGCTGATGATAAATCATAATTTTGCAATCCCAGTCAGTTACAAGACCTTATATAGGGTCATGAACCATAGTTTAAGAAGCTCGAGGTTAGATGATATTCTGGTTTGGTGGATTCAGAACTAGTTGAATTGCTGAATCCAAAGAGTTGTTATCAATGTTATAATATCAGTTTGGTAGGTAGTGTCTAGTAGAATCATCCAAGATTTTGTGCTCTTCACACATGTTTTTGTCAATTATGTAGGTGAAGTCAATGACATTTATATGAAAATTATTTTAAAAAACCCAACAACCTGGAAGCATTACAAAAAGATCCTCAAAGATCTCAATAGGTTAAAACATCAAAATAAATGTAATAAAATTTGCTAAGAATAGATGTAAAATTTTATACTTAAATGTGAGTTTTTTGAGGATAGGGGGCTGTTTTCTTTTTTGCCTTTTTCTAGCACCTAACACTGTGCCTGGCTTATAGATGGAATTTAGCTGCTTGCTGAATACTTTATAAGGATTCTTCTGAAAAGGATTTGATAGTTTTAGTAGACTCTTCAAGCTCAACAAGGCACAATAGTGTGATAGGGCAACCCAAAAAAACAAATAGTGAAGGGCAAATTATTCCAAACCACTTAAAGGAAACGGGGACGTTTAATTTGGAAGACAAAAGATTTAGAATGATTAAAAAAATGGTTTTCAAATATTTGAAAGATTGCCTTGAGGAAGAGACATTAAGCTTGTTTTGTTTCACTTAAAGACTAGGACTAGGAGCAATGAGTGGAAGCTATATAGAGATTTAATTTTAGTGGTGGGGGTCTTTACACAAAGCCTAGATGATCATCTATTGGATATAATTACTAAGAAATTCTTATTCTATTATTCTCCACTTTTTCTCTCTTTCTCTGCCCCCTCCCTCTCTCTTCTCTGTCTCTCTATTTCTTTTTGTGTCTCTGTCTCAGTTTCTTTGTCTCTCTGTGTCTATTTCTGTCTCTTTTCATGTCTTTGTCTCTTTCTTTTTACCACCTACCTGTAACCTAACTATTAAACATTATTACATATTAATTACCTTCACTCACGGTATGATGCAATCAAACTGATTTCATTGTTCCTTATATACAACACTCCATCTCTCTGTGTGGGTGTCTGTGTCTTTATCTCTCTTCATGTGTCTTTGTTTTTATCTCTCTCTCTGCCAGATCAGCTTGTATCTGGTTTTTTTGAGGTCAAGTCAGTCTATACTTTATTGCTTTCCTCTCAGGCCATTGCCCCAAGGTAGATTTCTACACCTGTTTCTGCTTGGCTCTCCTTCCCAGGCTATTAACAAGGCCATTTCACAAGCTCACCCTCTATGATTTTCTTTTCCTCCTTTCTTTTTGTCTTGGTATTTGCAACTGTCAGGTCACATGGCATCACATTAAGTAAGATCCATAGCACTCTGAGAAAGACACTGATTTATAACCTAATATCCTCCTTGCTGGAGCATGCATATACCTAGATCTTCAGGTTTATTGGTTTTAAAAGACCCACAAAGAAAAACAAAAATACAAAATCCTGTATCGAATATTTTTAATTTATTAATTTTTGACACTTTTTTTTAAGGAAAGGGATAAGTTAGACCAGTAATTTTATTATTGTAGAGAATGAGAAAACTCCCCTTAGCAATGCAGATTGACAATGGTTCTATAATTTATAGTCTTAGAGAGTTCCAGAGGGCCTAGGAGATTAAGCTGCTAGTCACAAACCAGTATGTGCCAGAGGCAGGACTTTATAAAAACAAAATTTTCTGGCTCTAAAGGCCAGCTCTATATTCATTATGCCATGCTGCTTCATTTATAAATATTTATATTTATTTGCACTAATATATTTATATCTGTATAAATATATATATTTACATCCTCCATTATTATTGAGCAAGAAATTTCCTTTCTAATTTATGTCTATGTCTAATCTTTGATACTTTTTTTGGTGGTGGTTTCAGTGATGGGAATACACTAATAATTCAGTGACAATCCATCTATAACCTTGTACCCTGTGCAAGTCTTGTACACATTATCACAAGAGTCCTTTGCTGGATACTCAAAAATGTTTGCCATTGTCCTGGAGGGTATGTAATGTATAGCACAGATTGAAGAGAGATTCCCTAAAGTTGGTAGGTCAAAAACTATCAACTTTACTCCCACTTACAAATAACATATTAACTACCTGAAGGTCTGGAACATTGAAGGATCATATAAATGACATTCATGGTTACTCTTGAGGAAAGTCATATATGTTTTATTTAGTCAGATTCAGGTTACCAAAAAATTCTTATGGTTAAGGACTCAAATATAAATTCATTTGTTTGACATCTATAGCTTTTTTTTTTTACTATCTACACCAAACTTAACTATTAAACATTATCACACATTAATCACTTTCACTCCCAGTTTGATCTCACTGTTCATTGTACCCAACTCTCCATGTTTTATTTCTGTCTTTGCCCTGTCTCTCATGCCTATAACATACTTTCTCCTCAGCTCTGCCTAGTTTCCTTCAAAAGTCAACTCAAGCATCACGTTCTACTTGATTTTTCTTTTCCTATCTTCCCTTTGCTGATGGCCTTCCCCACAACTTCCCCTTTCCTCAATTTCGTATCTATTTTCTAGCTACTCAGGTATGTAAATGTCCATGTCCCTACCCTCAAGATTATAAACTCTTTGAAGCAAGAATTATCTTATTTTTGCCTGACTAGTACCTAGCACAGGGCTTGGTATATAACCTTGATGTTTAATGAATGTTTATTAATTTACTGACTGATAGTTATTGGCCAGAAGGGAATTATTTTAGGAGGAGTGTTCAAAATATTCACATTTAAATTAACTATAATTTGAAAAACTCTGCTTTGTTCTCATGTTAGTTATACATTTGTTTCCATATAAGGAAAGTAAGTAACCATAACTTTTTTTTCAGACTTTTAAAAACCTGAAAAGAGTGATAAAGAATGGACATTTGGTTTCAAATATGTATAGGAAATGAATACATTATCAGTGTTATAATAACACTTTTATCTTGTCGACATCTGTTGAAATGACCCAGTATAGGCCTTGATTTAGCACTTGTGATCTTCTACTATTAAAAATGGTTTTCCTAAAATATAAACATCACTCTGACAAATTTTCTTTTCACTTTTATGCAAATATTTTATTTATAGATAGGACAAACATATTTGAAAAAATTCTATTAATTCTCATTCAAAAAAAAAACTTTCAATGCAAAAGCATGTAAAAATGTTTTAATGCAGCATTTGACACCATAAATCACTTTTACCTCTTAAGGCCTTTTTTCTTCCTTGATTTCTGTTGACATGTTTCTCTTTTACTTATTTTATTGCTCCTTTACTATTCTCCTTCAGTGCTTCATTATCTTCCTAGCCTCTAAGTATGTATATCATTTAAGTTTCTGCCCTTGGGCCTCTGCTGTTCACTTTATCCTCTTTCCATTTGCTCTGTGAAATCTTTTATTGCTTCTGTGAGGATGATATTAAATTTACATATATATCCCCAATACAGTCCCCAAGGACTAGTCTTAAATCAGACTATTTAGATATTCTACTATTATCTCAAACTTACTATATTAAAAATGAACTCACCACTTTCCACCAAATCCACTTTTCTTCCCATCTTCCTTATTTTTTGGTTGCCATCATATTTCTAGTCATCTCATGTTTAAAATTTCAGTTATCTCTCATTCTTCTTCTTTTCTTACCCATCTGAACAGTTCCCAAGTTTTATGTTTTAACTTCATAATACTGCTTGCATCAATCGCCTCTTCTCCATTCACATTTCCTGTTTAGATGTTCATCATTTTTCACTTGGACTGCTATAAGCTGAAAATGTTTTTCTAATCTCAAATTTTCTGAAGAGCAATTTGCCTCAATCCTTTCCTTTACTTGTATTATACATATATTTATCAATGTGTATTATGCCTTTTTAATGAACATACTCACTATCCCATTAGAATGTAAACTTTTTGAGAGCAAGGATTGTTTTTACTTTTTTTTTTCTATCCCCATCACTTAACATGGTTCTGAGAACATATAAAATACTTAATAAATACTTGTTGACTACATGATGTTTGCCATATATGCTATACCTAACCCAATGTATTCTACAATCCTTGAGGGCCATGACTATGTTATTTGTTTATTTGTTTTATCTTAACAAAGTGGATAGAGTGCTGGTCCTGGAGTCAGTATCCCCTGAGTTCAAATTTGACCTCAGACATTTAAGGGTGATCCTGAACAAATCACTCAACCTTATTTGCCTTAGTTTTCTCATTTGTAAAATGAACTGGAGAAGGAAATGGTAAACCATTTTCAGTAGCCATCGTTAGAGTAGATGGTGAGGTGGGGGAAGAAAGAAAGAAAAAGGAAGAAAACTTACATGATAATTTTATCATATATTTAAAAGAATGACAAGTTGTACATAACAGATTTGAGGTTTCAGATGTAAAAACACTTTTATTATTATTGTTATAATGCTATATGATGGAAATATTTGTTTTATTCCATAAATTTAAAATAAAATAAGTAAAAATAAAAAATCCTCATTAGAGTCATGAAGAGTTGAACATGGCTGAATAATGATGAAATCTTTAGAATTCATTATAGTTTCTTACTAAGAAAAAGGAATTAATAAATACTTATTGAATTGAAATCTTAGATTCCCAAAATCCCTTTTATTTTTTAATTATTATGGACAAACTTCTAAATACTGAACTTAGAAAAACCTAGGAGGGAATATATAGAAATCACTCTGTAGAAAGTATTTTAAAATTCATAAATGGAACACAACACTCTCTCAAGTGGGTACAAGTGCTCACCTCTGGTAGATGCTACAGGCTTTTTTGCCCTTGGTTAAAAACTATTGAATCACAGTTTTAGTGTGGAAAAGGACTTTACTGAGGGCACCCAGCTCATTAGTAAATGAGGAAAGCTAAGATCTAAGGATTACTTGCTGAAAGTTCTATGGGTAATACATAGTAGAGTCAGAATTTGAATGTCAATTCCATGATTCCCAAACTACAGTTATTGTGCTCAAGAGTTTTATCATCCATCCTGTGACTTGGATGATGGAATGTATTTCAAATTTCCAGATGACAAAGTACAAATTTAGTTAATTTAATATTAACTTGAAGCCTGAAAATAGACAATTTGATGCCAATGTCGAATATATTATAGTATTTATTTACTTCTTTATTTACTCTTTTACCTATTTATCATCTATCTATTTATCCATTTATTAATTCCTTCCTTCCTTCTTTCATTTATTTATTTGGCTTCTCTAGAACTTGTAGTGTCAGGCCATCATAGCCAAATTTGAGGAGGATAGTTTGAAAAAAACCTGAAAAGAATTCTATAAATTATTGCAAAATGAAGTGAGCAGAACCAGGAGAATATTGTATACAATAATAGCAATATTGTATAATGATCAACTGTGAATGACTTAGCTAATTTTAGTAATACAATAATCCAAGACAATATTGAGGGATTTAATATGAAAAATGGTGTCTACTTCCAGAGAATTAAGTGATGGAGACTGAATGCAGATCAAAACATACTATTTTTTCACATTTTTTTGTGTTTTTTTGCCTATGTTTTATTTCACAAGACAAATATAGAAATATGTTTTGTATAATTGCACACGTATAACCTATATTAAAATGCTTATCTCAGGAAGTGGGAAGGAAGAGAGAGAATTTGAAACTCAAAACTTTTAAAAAATGAATGTTAAAAATGTAATTTGAAAAAAATAAAATTTTGTTCCTAGAAACAATTTTTTAAAAATGTGCCCAAATTCTGAATTAGAATAAGCCACTTCTGATGGAAAAAAATTAGAGTATAAAAGAAATACCAAAACTATTTATTCAATTTCCCAAATTTCAAAAGGGCCCTAAATAACAACTAAGTTGACCAGATAGTCATCTCAGCTTCTTAAATAAGTTTCAGCTTAGAAACATTTGTAGTTTCATTCTCAAAGGACATCTATGGGAAAACAATGAAAAGTAATAAAAACACCAGGCTGAAAATAGCAGCTATATAGAGCTGCGCACACAATCTGTGCTCCCCAAATGTTGCTAGGTGAACACTACCAATGGTGTTATAGTGCTTCCATAAATGCTGTGCTTTTTATTGTTTTATTTCACAGACTTTATAGATAGGTTATGTGCTACCAATGTCAGTTCCTTTTGGGCATTTTATGGACAAAGAAAAGAAGTTTACAAAAGTCTAAATATTGTTTGGGGTCATATTGATCTAAGTTTTTAGGTCTACTCTTCAATTTTCCATCTGTGACAAGAGGTAATTCACTCAGTTTCTTTAGTACTCAGTTTCCTCATCTGTAAAATAAGAGATTTGAACTATATGATCACTAAGGTTTTTTTCAGCTTTCTGTTAAGTGATAGTACTGTACTGCATCCCAGATACTGTTTTTTCATTATCAAAATAGATAATATTTGTAAAGCATTTAGCACTGTGCCTGGCACAGAATAAGGTGCTTAATAAAAATTTATTCCCTTCTCTTTTTTTGGACTATATTATGAAATAGTATAATGAAAAGACAGAAGGGAATAAATAGATACTATCCTGGATCCCAGATACACTTCTTTTATTATCAAATTAAATAATATTTGTAAAGCACTTAGCCTTGCTATCTGGCACAGAGTAAGGTACTTAATAAAGGCTTATTCTCTTTTCTCTTTTTTTATTGGGGGCAGGTAAAACAGTTGGGAGTAAGTGACTTGCCCAGTCTCTTCTTTCTTTTCATTACATTAGGGAAGGAAAGCATCATACTAAGAATTACAACATTGTTGTTTTATTTTAATTATAATCCAGTTATTTTTCATACTTCCTTATTCATTATGTTTTAGTCCACATCATAACACAGTCCAAATCTAATATTATATGGACTTGAGTTCCTAGCTCTATTCTTCTGTTTTCCATTTATGTGAATATAGGCAATTCACTCAATTTCTTTAGTACTCAGTTTTCTCATCTGTAAAATGAGAGGTTTGGACCACATAGTCTGTAAGGTTCTTTCTAGCTTTCTATTAATGATTCTGTATAATCAATCAATGTCTTAGATCAGTGACAGGATGATTTAGGCTTAGATACAAGCAGTAGATACTGCCTAATAATAGCAATCAATACCTTGTTAAATCATACTTTGAGGTCAACTTTCTTTTCACCAATGCTGTGAGGTGAGCAATTTAAATAGTATTACCCTTGTGTTACAGATGAGTTAACTGAAGCTCTGAGAAATTAAGTGATTTTATCAAGGAGACATAGCAAAAAAGTATCCCCCAAAAAAAGTGAACCCAGGTTTTCTGCCCCCAAGACTAACTTTCTTTTTACTATGCCTTGTTGCCTCAACAATGTGGCTTTGATGGATGCCTTGTTGTATATGGGAACAATTTCAAATTTGATAAGATACTATTTTACAAATTTTATCTTTACTTTCCCTTTTTGAATACTTCTAGTGAAATGTGTATTTCTGAAAGGCAGGGGCTATTTTGTCTTTGTTTCTGTGTCCCTAGCACTTAGCAAATGTCTTTGACTTAAGTAGGCATTAATAAATAATTGTTAAAGTGAATGAAATTCTTCTATGCTCCCACAAGAAATTGACGCTTCCCTGTCATGTTCATTCTCAACTTTGTGTTATCACCTACTTGAAAGCAAGTCCTTCATATTTCCAGATAGTCAAAGTATAATTATATAAAATATAAGCTTAGAGACATTAACAGATCTTTATGATTTTCCAAAGAAATTGGAATATTTAAATATTTCAATGGATCTCAGATCTCACTAAAATATATGTTTTCTTCAATAGTACAGATCTCAAGCCCATCCTGAGAGACTTTTGTTCTTATTTACTTATTACTTGCCACAAGGGATCAATTCAACATTTAGCAGGTCTCTTTTTCTTTTGCCATTAAAGTGATTGTCACGGAAGCACACAGGCTATCCATTGCTTATTTCTGGCACTTAGTACCTCATTTCCTTTTTTTTAAAATTTTGCATTCTTTGTTGACATCCTTTCATCCAGTTCTTTTTTGCAATTCCATGTTTGTTTATATATTGTAGCCTGCTCATGCCTACAATTTCTCTAAATGCTAAATCCCACTAAATGCTACTCCAAATCCTCTTGTTTCCAGATATCATAGTGAAGCTTTCTTCAAGTCCCAGAATTCTGGAGAATCTTCTGGATAAGATCCATAGATACTGAAAAGAGTTTGATCTAAGTATCCACACAAGAAAACCAAATGGATGAAGAATGCCTATGGTTCATGTTATATGGTGTTTTTCTTCTTTTATAATATAATGGTTCTCTCTGGGAGCAGGTTTCCCCAGGAGGTTTTCTAGAGGCAGCCTTAGTTTCAGTTAAAAGTAATAATCACCCAAATGCAGCCAGGTGATAAAAGTTCAAATCCTTTATTGTGTCCTTCAATATAGCCCGGTTAGTTTTCTTAGAAATTTCTCTCTCCTTGGTTCTAAGAGCTCTTGCAGCTTTGTCCTTTGCTTCTGCCTCTGTTTTCTTCAGCCTCCAGCCAGCACCAAGGTGAAAGTTGGAAATGAATCTGTCTTGCCTCAGAGAGAGCTTCTGGCTCTCAATCTCCCAGAGTGCTCTTCTCCAACCCCTGGCAATGTTCTGAAGTAACTCATTAACCCAAAGCTAAGAGCCTCTTTATATATGAAATCCCAAAGGTTGACTCCTCCTTCTGGAGGCAGGGATTAAGGGAGGTGTGAATTTGGATATTTCATACTAAACCCTGAAATCTCCCAAACGTGTGAACTCCAATGAGTACTTAAATACATTAGTGAGCTAGAGGATTTGCTAAGTACCATGCTAAATTAGAACTTTGTAAGGATTCCAACAATGTTATATTCAGTTAGATGGGCAAACTATGAAATTCATTTATCCTAAGACATATCCTTGAAAAAAAAACACTAGAAAGGAGTAAAAACACTAAAAAGGATCTCTGAATTAAAAAGGAGGTTCTGAGTTGTGGAACATTATAGTCTCTGAAGAATAAAAGATATAGTATCACAATTATCCATCCTATAAAGCTTTTCTGAATTAAATTTATTCATGATGGATCCTTCCTTCCTTTATTCCTATAGAAATAATTCCATAGGTTTTATTATGTATTTCCAGAATATGTGTTTTAGATAAACATATATTTATTCTTGCATTCTCTTCTCACTTTTTCTCCCCTCAATTTTTTTTCTTTCTGGTGGCTAACTTTCTGGCAATAAGCATCTCTTCAATGAGTAGGTTGGTTCTAAGATTATATGCACAGAATCCATTTTTAAGCCTATGTTTAGTTTTTTTCAGCTCTTCTCAGAATCTGAGGGTTATTGGCATTGTCCTTCAGAACTTAAGATCAGTATCTCTCTTCCTCCACTTCATTCCACCTTCTATAAAACTCTGAGTAGAGACTTTGGTGTTGGAACTTTTAGGAGTAAAAGAATCAAATAATTTTGAAGTCAGAGACAGCACAGAGAATTCAATCTATTGCTTTGATTTATTCAAGATATACCAAAACTAGTAAGTGAATGATTACTTTGACTTTGGGAAAATATTTGATCTGAAGGACTCAGCAACAAGAGGGTTAAGCAGAATTCTGATGAGATTTCAATTGCCAGCTATTCAAACTGTTCACTGATATGTTTAATCCTGGCAAACAAGCAACACAAATCTTGCAGGTTTTTGCTGCTTATCCCATCTGGCCATACTTTATTTGTGCATAAAAGGTGCACATAAATAAGTATTAAACATGAAGTCAAAAGGAAAAAGGAACAATTTTGTTAAGTAAGCAAAAACCGTAAACTGGGCCAATAACTGGAGGGGGTGAAGCTGATGAAATTTTAATTCGACAAAGTTGTATTGATCTTACTCACCAATTAAGTGTTCACTAGTATTTCTTAACCTTGGTAATGTCATAATTTCATGCTTCTGAGGTCTAAGAGTGTTAAAAACTTGAGAAATCCTCATTCACATATTGCTATGTCATTTTGTCAGTGACAAAACTATTATGTCATTTTCTTTATGTATAACATAAGACGCTGCTTCACAATTTGATTGCAGACTACCTTTCCAGATTCCTTGAACATTACTCTCCACATATTCTATGCTCTAGCTAAACTGGACTTCCTACTGTTCCTCATGTTAGATACTACATTTCCTATTCCTTTGTCTTCACATAGGCTATCCCTCAATCCTCTCTTGTCACTTATGGTTCTAAGAATCCTTACCTTCCTTTCTAGTTTTAGTTTAAACTATAAGATCTTTTTTTGTTTTCTCTTTTGCTAGTATCTTCCTTCTCATTTTCAGACATTACATTGTAATCTTGTCTGCATATAATTGTATGGATAATTTCTCTTTATTATTTAATTTTAGCATTCCTCTTCCCTCCCTTAAACTTGCTTGCTAAAAATAAATATAAGGAGCAGGGGACTATGTAATTTTTGTCTTTTTATCCCCAGAATCTAACACAATGTCTAACACAACATAGGTGCTTTATAAATGCTTGCTAATTGATTAGTTAAAATATAAACTTATATGATCAAACTTAGATTGTTCAGAAATTGATTTTCTAAAAAGAGGCTTTCTCAGGACTTTTACTTCACCAGCTGAAAGGTTCCATTTTTACTGGCTTCCTTTGTCATTATAACCATCCTCAAGGAGTAGGAAAGAAAAGAAAAAGAACAAAAAGCTCTTGTTAGAGAATTTAAAACTATGAAGGGATCATCTAGGTCAAAGCCTCTTAAACTGTGTGTTGCATCTCCATATGGGGTCATGTAACTGAATAAATCATGAAATCATGATTTATTATTATTAAAAGTTTGATTTGTGTACCTGTTTTATATACCTATATACCTGGAGTCATGTAAAAATTTCTTGGGCAAAAAGGAGTTTTGAGGGGGAAAATGTTTAAGAAACCCTGGTCTAGGTAAATGTCCTCATTTTACTGATGATGAATCTGAGCCCAGGAAAAGAAAAATGATTTATTTGTGATCATATAGTTAACCAGTGGTAGAATACAGACTTTAAACTAGGGTTCTTTATTTTTAGTTCTATGTTCTTTTTTTTTTTTTTTTTTTTAAGACTCAGATATTTACTAATACATTGTTGGCAGAATTGTGAACTGATCCAACCATGAGACCAATATGGAACTATGCCCAAAGGGCTAACAAGCTGTGCATACCCTTTGGTCCAGCAATGTCTCTAATGGGCCTGTATTCCAAAGAGATCATTAAAAAGGGGAAAGGACCCACATGTACAAAAATGTTTGTGGCAGCACTTTTGTAGTGGCAAGAAACCAGAAATTGAATGGATGTCCATCATTTGGAGAACGGCTGAATAAATTATGCTATACGAATGTTATGAATATTATTGTTCCATAAGAAATGATCAGCAGGATGATTTCAGAAAGAGCCTAGAGAGACTTATATGAACTGATGCTGAGTGAAATGAGTAGAACCAAGAGAATATTGTACACAACAATAAGATTATATGATTATTAATTCTAATGGTCATGGATCTTTTCAACAGTGAGGTGATTCATGTCAGTTCCAATGGTCTTGGGATGGAGAGAGCCATCTGTACCCGGAGAGAGGATTGTGGGAACTGAGTGTGGATTACAGCACAGAATTTTCACTTTTTTGTTGATGTTTGCTTGCATTTTGTTTTCTTCCTCATTTTTTGGATTTTTTTTTTGTGCAACATAATTGTGAAAATATGTATAAAAGAATTGTACATAAACATATATTTGGATTACTTGGATCTAGGGGAGGAAGTAGGGGGAAAAGAGGGAGAAAAAAATTGGAACACAAGGTTTTTGCAAGAGTGAATGTTGAAAACTATCTATGCATATATTTTGAAAATAAAAAGCATTTTTAAAAAAGAAAAAAGACTTGGTCAGCTTTGGTCATATACTGGTCATCTCTAGTAGACTGCTAACTGTCACTTATATTTTATCATATTACAGACATAGATTTATACATTGTTAGACTTGGAAGGGATATCAGAGATAGTTTAATAACTTGACTCATTTTTTCATAT
This sequence comes from Antechinus flavipes, assembly GCF_016432865.1. Taxonomy (NCBI): domain Eukaryota; kingdom Metazoa; phylum Chordata; class Mammalia; order Dasyuromorphia; family Dasyuridae; genus Antechinus; species Antechinus flavipes. Next base: position 454,790,468 of record NC_067398.1, on the reverse strand, counting down.
GAAGGAACTGAAAACTGAGAAATTGTATAATCTGCTGCTACTGATGTATATATAACCTAGAGCAATGATTCTCACCATTTTTTTTTCACCCATGGACATTCTAACTACAATGACAACAAAAAGTTTTGTGACCTCCCCCAATGACTCAATATGCTATTCATAATATTCTTTTAGACTTCTTCATTGTTTATAATAATTATAGGGATAATTTCCCCTAAAACCCCAAATTTAAAATTACATTATGTAATTGTTTTAAACAAAATTCAATTCACCCTATAATTATGGAAACTCTAAATATAAAATTAAAATGCTCTGATCACAAAATAATTGTGAAAATCATACGTAGGACATTATTTTGTGAGAATTAAAAGTAATCCATGAAGATTTCATATGCTTACTATTATCTGCAATACTTTATATTAATTTTTTATATTTTTGAGATATAAATGACATTTTAAAGAAAGTATATTGTGAGTTGGAAGATGTTTGACATTCATATATAAATTTAATTTTGATGTTGGACTTTTTTTCATTAACGTAAGGAAAAAAATGAAAATGCTCCATCTTACTAATGTGTTGGGAAATGGGAGGAGAATTTTACAAGTTGTTTTGTTAAATGATGGAAATTCAATTTTTTATTTTTAGCTCTCTCATTCACTCAGTGAAAATAAATAGCTGATGACATAGATTGCTTTATTTTTTGAAGGTGCTTTATATGTAAATAAATATTTTTAAGATCAGAATCTCTTCAGATGTGACTTTTTTCTATTCTACCCTTGACACACCAGTTACATTTACAAAGAAACTCTACTCACAGACCAATCAGTATGGCTGACCAGTTCATTTGAATATTCACCAAATAGAAGAATAGCAAAATAAGCTGATAACTTTCAATCAGGCTTAAAAGCCTGACTAGCAATGAGGGGCAATAGAAATTTTGTTTCTGTAGAACATTTATAATAGTCCCTGATGGTTTCAAGATAGCTTGTAATGCACACACTCAATGATCATGGTTTTAAAACAGGCTGGTGTTTTTGTGAAAAGAATACAAACATAACAATCACATGATTGCACACCAGATGTAGTATGATTACAGGGTAACAGAGGGGAATGAGGGAACTACTCTCATGCAGTGTTCAGAATGAAAATATACATGAGTCTTACCATCAGTGGGATATTAATTTATGCTTGAACACCAAATCCTTACAGTAATTCAGATACAATTTGATGATAGGTTAAGAAACTACCAGAACATAATGCGTTTAGTCAGAAGTGGTCAGAATTTGATATAATTCTTTCACAAACACCAAAATCATTGTATGCATGATCATGATGGTTTTGAATCTCTGCAGAAACAAACCACTTACAATGCTTCAAGCACATATGTACTTGATGTCACAGAGGGAAAATACATTTGTAACATAATTTAGTAATTACTTATTGCTCAAGACACCATCAAATACTTCTTAAATATTTAGCACAGTTTTTGGACAATTGTGCCTATTGTCATGAAACTCTGAGGGGTTCACAAATTATTATGTTGCAACCATTTACTTAGAACAAAATATTTTGTCTTTCTGGAACTTTTTTCTTCCTTTGTAAGGAAAAGGTTAAAATAGATAATTTGGAAGTCCCTTCTAAATCTCAAATTATATCATTCTAAGTCTCTATTGTGTTTAAAAATCTATACGAATAAATCCAAACTCCCAAATCAAGTAGCAGATATCACTTAACTTAATTTTCTTCAAATAGACCTTTTTATAGACTCTAAATGTTCCATATACCAGGAGGAATAAGAAATAGAATACTATTCCTTTCTTCCTCTATTCATTTAATGATGATTTTCTCTCTGAAATAGACTGCTTTCTACTCCCCAGAAATCTGAGTTGTGTTCATCCTCTCCAGACACCACACTGTTATCTCAAAGAAATAGCCCAGGGCCAGAGTTAGATACCAGACCTCTTACTCCCAGAGCTTGGTACCAAGAGGCTCAATTTTGCTTCTTTTCTAATATTTGAAAGAAAACAGATATAAACCTTTGTCATTAACAGCACTTTGGGGGTGGGATCCCCAGTCAAAAGGCATTTTTGCTCTATCTATATAGTCAGCAAACTTCTACCTCTTACTTCCACTTTCTTTGTCTCTGTTTCTCTGTCTCTGTCTCTGTCTCTCTCTCTCTCTGTCTCTCTCTCTCTCTCTTTCTGTCTCTTTTTGCTGAAGCAATTGGGATTACACAGCTATGAAGTTTTAAATGTCTGAGATCAAATTTGAACTCAGGCCCTCCTGACTTCAGGGCTGGTGCTCTATCCACTGCACCACCTTGCAGCCCCCTGACTTTCCTTTCAATCATTCTTTGCAATCTCAACTAATTTCCCCAGACACATTGTTCCATGTATTAGGAAAAAAAATTACCTTCTTCTCAACCAATCCTCATATACTCTCTCTTCTTTTTTCAAGCTTCCTAATGCCATTATCCAACTTCTTCTCAGAACATGACTTTGAATCATTTTACTAATAGAGGCCATTTGCCATGAGCTTCCTCAAACCTCTTTTTTTTTTAAAATCCTATGTGATATTCATTTTATCTTTGCTCCAGATAAAGAGGAAGTCCTTCTCCTTGTTAAAGCCAAACCCTCTATTTGTATACTTCATCCTATCTCCTCTCACAGAATACCCCCTAATCATTCCTTCTCTCTAATTTTTAATGTTTCCTTATCTATTTACTCCTTTCCTGATTCCTACAAATGGCATCAGGCTTCTCCTATTTTAAAAACAAAACAAAAAAAGAGAAAACAAAACCCTAGCTTGGACTTACTATCTCCTCAAGCTATTATGCTATCTATCCCTTAATTCTTTTTCACAACCAAACTCCTAGAAAAATCTGTGTATATTTATTGTTACCATTTTCTCTTTTCTCACATATTTCTCAGTCCTTATAATCTGGCTTTTGATCTCATCACCCAACTGAAACTTCTTTATCTAAAATTACCAGTGCTCTCTTAAATTCAATGACCTTTTGTCATCTCTCGTGCTTGACCATTCTATATACTATTTGCTAGTGTTATTCAATCTCTCTTCCTGGATTTTCTTTACTCTGGATTTTTGTGACAAAGCACTCTCTTTTCTCTCTGCAGCCTATTTCATTTGCTGGATTATGATCTATTCTTTATCCCTTAAATGCAGGTGTACCTCAAGACTGTCTTGGGCCTCTTTTTTTTTCTTTTCATAATATCTCACTTTCTCTCATCAGCTCTCATGGGTTTAACTCTCATGTACATAGAGATGGTTTTCAAATTTATATATGTAGTCTCAGTATTCTCATAAACTTTAGTCCCATATCATGGACTCTTTTTATTATTTTGAGCAAATTCAACTTGAAGAAACTAATTATGTTGCCTTGTGATATAATTAACCTTCCTTTTCTGTCAAGGATACCACAATACTTCCAGTCACCCAGATTATATACCTTGGAATTAATTTTAATTCCACACCATCTTTTAACTCCCCATATCCAAGAAGTTAACAAGTTTTTTTTTTAATTTTACCTGTACAATATTTCTTAAATCTATCCTAATTCTTTTCTTTTCACTCACCTGGTCACCATCCAAGTCCAGATCCAACCTCATTTCTAATTCCATGTATTTCTATTTGGCATTCCTACCTCCAATCTCTCCCCTCTTCAATCTAATCCACACAGTTCCCAAATGACATTCCTAAAATAATGATTATGTTACTCCCATGCCTGAATAGCTCCAGTGATTCCCTATTGCCTAAAGGATCAAAAACAAATTCCTCTGTTTGACTTTTAAATCTCACTACAATTTGGTTCCAGACTACCTTTCTAGATTCATTACACATTATTCACCTTGATGTATTCTACATTCCAACAAAATGCCTCCTATTCCTTTGTCTTTGTATAATTCACTTTCCATGTCTGGAATGTATCATATTCTCAAAACTTAGTCTTAGAAGTCCTAGCTTTCTTCAAAACGCTAGTTAATCACTACGTCTCATACAAAGGTTTTATTATTGTCTCCCCAGTTATTAGTAATTTTCTCCATCCACATACTCTTTTATTTGTTTTCATGAATATATTTGCATATAACTTATATTTACTTACATGTCTCCCCCTATAGATATAATCTCCTTCTAGGCAGGGACTATTTCATATTTGTCTTTGTATCCCAGAAACCTAGTCCAGAATTTGAGAGGTAATATGAAGATACTTAATAAATGCTGGATAATTCTTTTTAAGCCTGCCTTTGACATTCCTTTTCCTCAACTTTTATCTGAACAGAAATGATCAATCAGAGTGTGATTTCCCCTCCCCCTTCCCAGGTTCTGCTTGGAAAAACAGTTCCTTTGTGAAATAAATTAGAATAGAATGAGAAGAGAAACAGAGAGGGAAGTTTCCTCCTTAGAATACTACCCTGCTACCTTGGAACCTCACTTTCTGGCTCCAGGGCAGCTGTTTGCCAACTGTGGATTTTGATCAGTTGAGTTGATGGGACCCTTCTAGGTGATAGACTTACCTGCCTATCTTACAACATAGACAATGTTTTCCAGACCTAGATTCACTTTAAATAAATTATATATGAATTAACTATAAAGGAATCTTAAATCAAATATATGCTTCTTTGACTCTACTACACAAACACACACAATACACATACACATAGAGGCTCTTTCAGGTAGCAAGGGCACAAAAGAAAACTGTGGTTCTCTAAAAAGGTTAGCTTCTCTTCCTTTTGAAAGGAAGACACATCACAAAATCACAAAGCTTATTTTTTCCCATTCAATTGAAACTCAGGCTTCTCTTCTTTGTCATTCTGAGATAAGACCTGACCAGCTGGCATAAAAGCCACCCAGTAGGGGTTGTTCTTTGATGTACTGAATATAAAGGACTGACCTAAGGTGTGAGTTTATTTCATTCAGACCTCATACAAGTATCATCAAGAAGGCATCCTCTTACAAAAGTAAATCTTCTTATGACAGTGAATTTTCCAGTAGTATAAAATATGACAAGAAAGGGATGGTCAACTAACTGGCCTTGTGATTGTTAAATCTATGAAAAGGTCACATTCTTTCAATATAGAAAGAGTTGTAAGAAATGATGCATGGTAAAAAATAAAAATTAAAAAGTGTGAAAAACATCCAATTAAAAAAAAAGAAATAATGCATGGTTACAGATCAACTTATCTCTTTGGAATTACATGAATTTACTAATTTTTAAGAAGGTATAACTTAATACTTTTCTGCACTTAGTGCAATTACCACATTTTAAAATCTGTATTGTTATAATAATAGTTCAAATTTATAGAGCACTTTCTCTTTTCCAAAATGTTTTCCTTATAACAATGATGAGGTAAGTAGCAGAAGTATTATTAACTTCCTTAAAAAAAGATTAAAAAGCTGAGGCTCAAAGAAATTAAGTTACTTTCTCTAGTTAAGTTGGAGTACAGCTAGGAGCTTGAAACTCAGACATTTTTGACATTAAATTCATTGCTTTTTCTACTACATAGTATTTTAATTCTAAATACTCATTTTTATTAATCTTTTGTCAAGTTATTTCCAAATATATCTCTCTGCCAGCCCAGTGATCTAGCTCTTATAAAGATGAAAAAAGAAAGAAAAAAAAAGCATTTCAGCAAAATTAGCACATTAATTATATTTGATAGTATATACAATATTTCCCACAGAAGGAAGGCACTTTTTTTTCCAATTCTATTTTTAAATCAAGTTTGGTCATTCTAATTATTGTACATAGTATTCAATTTTATGTTTTATTTTGTTGCATCCATTTTTGTACTATTTATCTGGTTCTTCTTATCTCATTCAGCATCAGCTCACATTAGTAATCTCAAAATTCTTTCAATTTCTCAAAATCATTGCTTTTATGGTGCAGAAATATTCCATTACATTCATGTACTAGAATTGGTATAGTCAATCCCTATTTGATGGGCATGTGCTTTGTTTCCATTTCTTGACAACCACAAAGATGCTGTTAAAAATACTTTAGTGTATAGGGTACCTAAACTGTATTTTTAAAAGTAAAGAGCTGCCACATGTTCTTAGAATCATGGAGTGAAAACCAGTAAGGATCTTACAATTCATTTAGTTTAATTTCCTGACTCTATGGATGAGGAATGAAAGCCCAAATAGGGAGGACTTGCCAAGAGTCATGAAGGTACTAAGTGGCCCAGGGTCTTTTATTTCATATTCAGCACTATTTCCATTGTACCATGGGGCTTGACTTAAGCTAATTTATCTTACATTGTAGTGGACAGCTCTTATTCTTTAAAGCTATACTCTTATCCTTTAGAACTACAAATATGTAGTTTTTTTTTAAATCAGATTCTGAAGTTAACTGTTAGTGGACTCATTGATAGGATCAAGTTTTAATTCTTTAGAATCTGACCCGAGTATAGCTTTCTAGTTTCATTGTACATTATTTCTCTTCCTGCACTGTATTAACTCATCTTCTCTCTCTTCTTCATATATTCCATTACAGCTTTCATCTCTGTGTTTTTGCACTGTCCACTCTCTATTCCTGAAATATGCTTCTCTTCTCCTTCCCTTCCTCGCTCTCACCTACAATGTGAACTCCTTGAGGCCAGAGTTGTGATTGTGCCTTTAAAAAAATAATCCTGTGCTTGGCTGAGAGGTTGAAAAACAGTAAGCCCTTAATAAATTCTTGCTGAGTGGCTGAAGACATTCTTAGTCTTCCCACTATTGTTAGTGCTTTCTCCCAAATATCTTGTATTTATTCTTCTTATATTTATTCTGTATTTTCACACACACCACATATACATATATATACATACATACACACACATATACACATGGATGTGTATAAACAAAATTTGTTGTCTCCCCTATTAGAACAAAAGTTTCTGGAGAGTAGAGATTTTTTATTTGTTGTATTTGTGTTCCCAGTGTCAGCATGATGAATGCCATTTAATAAGTACTTAATAAATACTTGTTGATTGATTAATTTGATTTTGAATTAGCATTATTACCCATCAAATAATTTAATATATAAAATTTAGTGATATCAACTATGTCATTTGGATTAAAGAAAAGTTGGATATTTACATATATACATAACAGTGGAACAAAGATTCTGGAAAATGGTGAGCAGATCTGGGAAACATATATATGTTCTGGGGGAAAAAATCTTCTTTCTTTATTTGGTAGACTATAAACTACTACACAACACTCAATCTTCCAAACTACATGCTGAGGTTTTGTATAAATCAAGATTTCTTAACTTTTTTTGTGTGTTTTGGTCTCCACTGACAGTCTAGGAAGCCCACAGATCCCTTTTCAGAAGAATGTTTGTTGCTTACATTCATAATTGAAGGAAATGTTTAATTTATGTTAGGAGTTAGTGAAAATAAAGAAGTATCTTTTCCCTATTCAAATTCATGAAAACCCTGAAATCCATCCATAGGTCTTATAGAGGGGCATGGATTCCAGATTAAGAATCCTTGATATAAATTCTTCATTAGTGGTAAGCTAGAAAGATGATGGGATTTAGAATGAGGAGGGCAAAATAAGGCTGATGGCCCGTCAATAGAAACAATAATAAAATCTTGTCCTAAACTAGAATATTACATTTATTTCCAAAATAGACATATAGCTTTGAAGTTATACTACTATAAGGCTTTAAGAACCTCTTTTTACTGATGACATGATAGGTCAAAAGATGTATTCCTGATCTTTGTACCAGGTACTAAAAGTAACAGAAATACAGAGAGTGATAGAATGACTAATGGATGAAATTAGCCAGTCTTTCACAATAAAGTGTTTTTGTTTTGGGGTCTCAAAGAGGGGTAATTTTCTTCCCCCAAAACCAGTATTTTTGGGAATGCAAGTTTTATGGTAGGTATTTTTCAAGTGGTTATTTTCCAGGAAAGAGTGAAAAACCATAGAGGTCACCCACTAAGAAAAATTATAGCATGATTGGAAATACAGGTTTACTCTATATTCTTCAGCTCTGGCCTGAAGATTTCCTTACTTTTCTGCCAGGATTTGTAAAGAGTGCCTGGGTCCTAGTGTGCCACTCTGAAAAAAGGCCTTCTGTAAAAACTCAGATAATAAGGGTCACCCAACAAGTGAACCTTTTGTTTGCTGTAGCCAAGACAAAATTAAATCTTCCACAGAGTAATTCCTTGGTAAACAGTTCCAGCTGATTCATGATGTCTATTCTTTCGCCAGACACCCAGATTGCATTTGAAGAGCTTTCAAAAGGTGAAACCAAATCCCAACCTCAGGACAGATGGATAGGATGCCAAGGGAAGATAAAATCCAATTTTCTTCAGTTTTCTGGTTCTCATGTGAGTTACAACAGGTCCTTTATACATGTGTACACACACACACACACACACACACACACACACACACACACACTCCATCTCACTACTTCATTAAGTAATAAATTTCTCTGCCATGCATTTAACACAAGGCAGTACAAGTTTCAGGAGAACTGTGTTGTTCTATGAAAACAGAAAGTGCAGAGAACAGAATGTCTGACATAATAATGCTCTTGTGCCCAGTGTATCTCTCATGAGAGTTTGTCAGTTTCCTCTATTACTTTGTAGGGAAGGCAAGTTCTTAGTATTTGGAAATGATTCATCTTGTAGAATATAGTGGAAAATAAGCAGTTGGATTGTAATGGGACTGAGGGTGGCAGAAAGGAGGAAAATGCTGGGGGCACTCACCTTTAATTCTGACAAATTGTTATTAAGTTTTCCCCTGCTAACTTCAATACTTAATAGAATTCCAGGCTTGTGTCTTCTTATTTCTCAACTAGTCTTTCTAGATTAAACTGTAAATGGAACTAATAGATTTTAAAATTTTAATGTAAAAAAGTTTCATTGATCCTTTTTGTGTTTCTACCACAATCATTTCCCAACAAACTGTGTCCCATTTCCACTCCCACAAATCTGTCCTATAACAAAATAAAAAATAATTAAGCAATGCCAAACAATGCAAATTATATTCAGCAAGATACGAAAAATTCTATATCCATACTCTTTCCCTCACCTCTCTGAAGGAAAGAAATATTTTTCAGAATCTCTTGTTTTTTAAAATTAATTAGAATTTGGCTACCTGTTGGTAATGCTTTTCATTTCATTATTGTGGCCACTGGATATTTTGTTTTCCTGGATTTTATTTTGCCCTGCATTAGCTCATATGTGTAAATGAAGAATCTCTCATACTGCTTGTTGACATCAAAGATCTTAGTGGCAATGGTTTCATTTATTATGTTAGGCAGTTGAACAGAAGAAACAACCAGAAAACAGATATTAAGGTAATTTGAACACCTATCATATTCAGGGACTTGTGGTAGGACAGGGAGAAAAACAAAAACAGAAAATACAATCTGTGTTCTCCTGTAATGAACATAGTAGGGAGATAAGAGCCAGAATTGGTTAGTGAAATGGCAAGAATGTTTATCCGATTAGAATAGAATTAGAACAGAATGCTAATAAGATCATGTTTAGGGGTTCAATTTCCATATGGGCTATTTAACATTAAACTGCCTGGTTTAATTGTTACCCTAGATATAAAAAAGTTTTGCTCTAGTTCTAAGGGTACTAGAAGGTGAAGGTCAACGAATAAGTACAAACTAATTCTCATGACTGGAAAAACATGTTCTATTAAAAAGTAAGTCAGATAGGCTAAGTTGACAGGAAAAATAATGATAAATATTGGAGGGGATGTGGGAAAACTAGGACACTAATGCATTGTTGGTAAGTTGTGAATTGATCCAACCACTCAGGAGAGCAGTTTGGAACCCAAAGAGCTATCAAACTATGCATACCCTGTTCCAGCAGTGAATCTAGTGAATCTGTATCCCCAAAAGATCATTAAAAAGGGAAAAGAACCCGCATGTGCAAAAATGTTTGTAGCAGCTCTTTGATGATGAATACCCATCATTTGGGGAATGACTGAATAAGTCACATTGTCTAAATTCAATGGAATATTATTGTTCTATAAGAAACGATCAGCAGGATGATTTCAGAAAGGCCTGGAGAGACTTAAAACTGATGCTAAATGAAGTGAGTAGAACCAAGAGATCGTTGTACATAGTCACAACAAGACTATATGATGATCAACTCTAATGGACTTGGCACTTTTTAATAATGAGGTGATTCAGCCCAAAATTCCAATAGACTTATGATGGTGAGAGCCATCTGTATCCAGAAAGAGGACCATGGGGACGGAATGTGGATCACAACATAGTATTTTCACCTTGGTTGTTGTTTTTTGTTTGATTTTTTCTTCATCATTTTTTTCCTTTTTGATCTGATTTTTTTCTTGGGCAGCATGATAAATGTGGAAATATGTTTAGAAGAATTGCTATTTGCTATCTAGGTGAGGGGATAGGAAGGAGGGAGAAAAAAAATTGGAACATAAGATTGTGCAAGGATGAATGTTGAAAACTATCTTTGCATGTATTTTGAATATAAAAAACTATTAACTTTTTAAAAGGAAGTCAGGGTCATCATCTACAAAAAACAGTATCTTTGATTAATGTGAAGAAGCAACATTCAAGAGAATTTAATCTATATTACTATTCTTATCCTGTTTCCTAATTATGAACATAGTCTAAGGCTCAATCTCTCTCTTTTTATACTTTCTTGTGATAATTCCATAAGCTCCCATTAGTTCTATCATCTTCAAGCAAATGACTTGCAGATCTTTTAATCCATTTTTTTTTTTCTTCCTCCTAAGGTCTACTTCCATAAAACCAACTATTTATTGGATGTTTCCAACTGGCTATACTGTATGTTTCTCAAATAAAACATGTCCAAAACAAAGTCCATTATCTCTTCCATCCTCTCTCTAAACAACATTCCATATGGAATAGTCATCTAACATTCCATATTTTTGTTGAAGTTTAACATTATTTTTTCAGTCATCCAAGTTCACAAACTGAGTCATCAACTCTTTCCCTTCACATCTTAATCCTTCTCTTTACTTATACTTTTACCATTGTAGTTAAGGCCCTCATCATCCCTGGCTTGAAAAAATGTCAATAGCCTCCTATTTGGTTTTCTTGTCTCTATTCTCTATCCTTTTCAATTCATTCTCCAAACACCTGCCAAAAAGATGACTTTGTCACTTCCTTGTTCAAAAAATCTCCAGGGGTTCCTTAATAGTTCCAGTGGTTCCTGTGGGATAAAATACAAGCTTCTCTGATTATTATTTTTAGGCCAGCTTTGTGCTCTTTTCTCTGACCTTAGTCTTGCAGAATTTCTAACTTTAGTTTATTTTCGTTAGCTCAGTTCCAGTGCTATTTCCTACATAACATATATGTTGGCACCCCAAATTAGTATTTCTTCTGCCTATTATTTTGAATTTACTTTTCTGTGTACCTGTTGTCTATCCCAATATAATATAAGCTTTATATTTAGGGCAAGGCTGTTTTGTTTTTGTCTTCCTGAACTCTGAACCTTGGCACAGTGTCTGGCATGCAATAATTATGCACAGTAGCTGAGACACATTCAATAAATGCTTGCTAGATGAATGAATGAACAGCAGTGACATAGCCGGACAGGACTGAACTTAGAGCCAGAAAAATCTGAGTTTTGGTCTTTTCTCTAACACATACCAGCTGAGTGACTGTGAACAAGTCCCTTAATATATCAGTGTTTCAAGGTTATTTTCTAAAACTGTTACACTTTAGTTAACAAATAGTATTGGTAGAATGAAATTTCTTACACTGATTTTGATGTCACCCTCTTCTCTCCAACTCAATTCAATACAAAATTCAGAAAAAGTTGATTAACTTAGCCATTTATAAAACTTGAAGAAATCAGTTCTACTGCATCTTTAGTATGGTATCAACTAAATCATGTATTTAAAGCATTTCATATTAATAAAGAAAGAATTTCTATCCTTTGAGATAAGATAAAAAATTAAGGGTTGATCAAAAATGGATTCTGTTAATTCTATGTAACACTATATACCAAATGATACTTTAAATTGGGACTAAACTGTTTGGTGTAGGATTGGACAAAGTTCTAACTTTTTCTTTGTTTTTAGAGACCATATGGGAGAGATCTTGAAAATGTTTCCATTTTCCTTATTGGGGTTCAGCATTTTTCTTTCTGTGATACTCTGTATTCACTTAAAAGTTCAAGGGAGATCCCCACCATTGAGGTTATGATGTAGGATTTAGAACGAGAAATATCTATTTTGGATAAGAATGATGTTGGAATTTATTTTGCTTGACTATGCATATTTGCTATGAGTTTTTTTCTTTCCTTTTAGTGGTAGGAGGTGTTAGAGGGGGAAGTTAGAAAATAGATTTTTAATTAAAATAAATGCATACAATTCAGAAAAAATATTTTTAAAAAGGGGAAGGATAGTTTTTCGGTAGATGGAAGCAAAGAGGGAAGGATAACAAAAAAAGAAGCTTTATTTTTTCCAAAAAGAAAACAAAAATTAAAAAGACTAAAAAAAAAAGCCCCTACCCCACTTCTTCCAAATAATCAAACTAGCATGAAAGCATGAGAGGAATTCTATCACAGCTCTCAATGGGATCTTCAACAATGCTTTTAAAATAACTCTGTATTTTTAAAAGACAGCTGCTATCATGAATGGGCAGCACAAAAATGGTAACTGAAATTAAAAACTATTCTCAAAAAGGACTCAGAGCAATTTGCTCATTCAGAGTGTTGAGTGCTTCTTACCTTTTGAACTTTCTATTTGGCTCAGCCTGAAAGTGTGACTTATTTTTTAATGTCATGAGTTACATGAAGTCAGCTGTAGGCTAGGGACAGCTGTTGGAATGTCATGTTGCTACCAGAGAATTTTTGCAAAGAGCCTGAAGGTATGACAGCTAAAGCTAATAGTGTTGGCTCTGTCATGCTTTACACATTTTGGTTTAGCATATTGAAAATTCTCATTTTGAAGTTTAAAAAAAGTATTAAAACAATATCACAGGGACAAATTATTCCAGACAACATAGCACTTCCCATCATCAAAAGGCTTTAGGAGAATTAGATAATCAACTTGCTAATGAACAAGACATTACTGAGAAATAGCTTCAAAGACTCCTGGGAATTTCAAAGTGGAGTATGACTAAATCTTGGGGAGAGGGCTTAAAGAGAGGAAGAGAGAAAGAAAACTTACTGTAAAGGCTTAGTCACAGCTACTATTCTCATCCCTTATAGCCTCTGTCAGGTTACTCCAAGATAAAGGGTATGATATTTCTGGAAGATAGGCTAGAGAGAGACCCTTATACAAAACAAGAACATTTAAGTTTCACTATTATATGAAAGAATCTTTTGGGTATGGAATAGTATTTGAAGTTAGATTAATTTATTAGATTAATAATTTAAAAGCTTTATAATGAATAGAGAAATTATATTATTTTCTCCTAAGTCCCAGTTCTGTCATTTACTGTCTTGGTGACCTCAGACAAGTGACTTTATTTTTCTGGCCTTCAAGTTCCCATCTGTAAAATGGGGATAATAATGTTCCCTTTTATCTCACAGGATTGTTGTGAAGAAGGCACTTTGTAAATTTTAAGGCACCAGAGAAAGATGAGGTATATGTAAACTTTATCAGTTCAGTCAGAATCAGTCAGTTGAAAGTAACTAGTGAGTAGTCTGCTGATTGATACAAGGGGATTTCCAGGATTTTTTTCCTGGGTTACTAAAGGAGGAAAGGAATCAACATTTATTAGCTATCTACCAAGAGCTAGGTACTGTGTACTTGTATACATACCTCATTTGATTCTTATGATGACCTTGGGATATATGTGCTTTTATGATTCCTATCTTACAATTGAGGAAACATTCCTTATTATACATAAATTTTTAGTAATAGACAAATTAGGTATATTCAGAAACTGAAAGAATTAAATTTCATGTTGAAAAGATCATTCTTTTAAAAACATTTGCTCTTTCAAAAACTAAAAATAGTTTTGAGGCAGCTATAGTTCCTTATTAGTTACTGCCATATATATTGTTGCTATAATGATTTGCTATTACATTGTATATGTAATTCTTAGAGGGGCATTCTAACTTGTAGAGTCAGTCCTTTAATAGATGACTATCCTAAATTTAAGGCATTCTGTGGACCATATGCCCTGGAAATATAGTTCATGAAATATTCAGTCAGAGTATACAATTAATAAAAGAAAAAGACATTTCATGGAATAGCATTATAAAAGTAACAATAAAACAGATCCTCAAAAATCTGGGGTTTGTTTTCTCATAAACAGAGAGTACCAGTGAGAAGAGTGAACAAATATAATTGAGAATATTCACAAAGAGGCATATACATGTACAAAATATGTATCCAGAGAATATTCATGAGCATGTTTTTATATAGGGAATAAATGTACATAGCATATATCTGATACAATTGATGTGTGTGTACACATATGCCCATGTCTCCAACACTTTATGGCTGCTAATGTCTTCTAGGCATATTATTGTACTGCTGTCTAGGGCTATTGGTTCATACTTTCTGCTGGCTATTGCTCCACATAGTCATCAAAAATAGCAAGCATTTATTAAACACTTACTCTGTGCCAGGTTCTGTGCCAAATGCTAGGGAAAGAAAAAAAAAGACAAAATAATTTATGCTCTGAACAGGATGGGGAGGAGGCAGGCAAAACAGGGGAAACAAAGCCATTTCTAGTTGCAGTGGTCTTTTAGCATCTGCTTCTTCTAAAATCCCCAGGTCTTTCTCCTTCAAGGAAAAGGAAATACTGTCATGCTCTCTTAAATTCTAGAGGTAGGTCTTTCCCAGTTGATCTTTTGGAAAAATGAATTAGTTATTCCCTGAAACTCATGAAGATATTATTTTTATCTTTTTTCCCTCAAAATCTCCAGTACTGTCAAGACCTATCATCCTTGTAATCCTGTTTTGTTTTGGTGTTTCTTTTCTTGTAGGACTTGTGACCCTCTATCAGAGATATCACCCTTCTTTATTTTCCATACACTTTCCATTTTTATTCTCTGAATTTTAGGTTATAAATAAGATAATGATTCAGGGACCTTTTGTGTTCTCATATGTCAATGAATAGGTTGGGAAAACATGAAAAAACAATGCCAAACTCAGAAGACAGAAGTCCTTGTCTCATATCTGCTGTCACTTTCTTAGTCCCTTTGTAAGTAAATATGGCTGATCTAAGACTAAAAAATTCTGGTGTGCCCAGAATATCTCAGATAGCATCTCCATGTTGAGATTATTAGGGAACGGTTGTGTCTCTCCACATGGAGAATGTTAAGAGAGTTCTTTCTGGGACAATTGTGATGATGTATAAGGGAAATGCCTTGAGAGATTCTAGAACACATGTGGTCATTCTGTAACTACTTCTGGTTGGTTAATCATGTGGGTCAAAGGATTCTTTTTCAACTGATTCTGCAACCAGATTTAAAGAAGTCATCAAAAAGGCCTGGGTTCAGTCATTTGTCACATTCTATACTTTGTGACTCTGTTTGGGGGTTTCTTGGCAAAGATAACAGAATGGTTTGCTAATTTCTTCTCCAGCTCATTTTATTGATGAGGAACCGGAGTTAAATGACTTGCCCAGGGTCACACAGCTAGTAAACATCTGAGGCCAATCTGAACTAAAATCTTCCTGAGTTCTTCAGTCTACTGTGTCATTGCTATACCCACAAAAGAACCTTAGGATATCCTGGAATATTGAGAGGCAGAAATAATAGACTTGGTGCTGAGAAAGTGCCATATACATTACACATATATACATATAACTTTAGAATCTAGTTGTGGGCAGCTAGGTGGTACAATGGTTAGAGTACTGGCCCTGGAGTCAGAAGTTATTTAACTGTAATTATAAAGGAGAAGGGGGAGGAAGAGGAGGAAGAGGAGAATGGGAAGAAGAAAAGAAGATGAAGAAAAGGAAGAGGAGGAGAAGGAGGAAGAGGAGGCAGAGGAAGAGAAGGAAGAGGAGGAGGAAGAAGAAGAAGAAGAAACAAGATAATTAGGAAGTAATTTATGTAGGGAAGGAATGGGGGACCATCAGAGAGGGTTCCCAGAGTCAAGAAATGGAGTGTCTTGTTTAACAGAACATCCAGTATCACTGGATCGAAGAGTACCCTTTAGGGAATAAAGTGTAAGAAGACTGGAAAAGTAGGAGAGGGATAGATTATGAAGGGCTTTCAGTAACAAACAAAGCATTACTCCTGGAGGTGACAGAAAGCTACTGGGGCTTACTGAATAATGACATGTTCAGACTTGTGCTTTAGGAAAATCACTTTAGTAACTGAATGGAGAATTAATTGAGAATTCAGTAAGGACAGGCGAGACAGACAGACTGACCCACCAGAAGATTTATTGAAATAATCAAGGTATGAGGTGATTGATGAGGGCCTGCACTAGGGTGGTGGCAATATCACAAGAGAGAAGGGAGCATGTTAGAGAGATGTTCCAAAGATAAAATCAACAAGCCTTTGCAACCGCTTGGACATGGAAAGTGAGAGACATTTCAGGATGACTTCTAGGTTTCAAGCCTGAAAGACTGAGAGGAATGTATTGTTCTCTACAACATTGGGGAAGATAAGGGAGGGGAGAATTTTATGGATAAAGATAATGAGCTTTGTTTTGGATGTATTGAACTTAAGATATCTGCTGGACATCCAATTTTAGATGTCTGAAATGCAGTTGGATTTGCAAAACTAGAGGTGAACACAGAGATTGGGGAGGAAAGATTGAAAATCATCAGCATAAATATGGTAATTAAATCCATGGTTGCTGATGAGATCACTAAATGAAATATTACATAGGAAAAAAAGGAGAGTTTCAGAAGAGAAACTTGAAGGACATCTACATTTAGAGGGAGTGATCAGGAGAACCCAGAAAGAAGACAGAGTAGGAGCAGTCATATAGAAGGAAAATAAGGAGAGAGTGGTATTCTCAAAACTTTAAGAGAAGAAAGTATTAAGGAGGAGAGAAAGTTATCAATAGTGCCAAAGGTTGCAAAGAGGTCAAGGAGAATAATGATTGAGAAAAAAACCATTGGATTTGGCAATTAAATGATTACTGGAAACTTTGGAGAGAGCAATTTTGGTAGAATGGTAAATTCAGAAGTTAGATTGTAAGGGGTTAAGAAGAAAGTGAGAGGAGAGAAAGGGAAGGCACTTATTTGCCTTTTCAATGAGCTTAGCTACAGAGAGCAGAAGAGAAATAGGATGTTAGCAGCAAGCACCATAACTATAAATAAAATGATAGTGAATCAACTCATAATATAATCCAGAACTGAGTTATGGGTCCATTTGTAATAGCAGATATACAGGACAAATAAAAGATCTACAAATAATTTGTGACAGACTAATTTTCCTGGAATGCACATACATTTCATAAAGATGAATTTCTTATTTAGCCAAACTTAATATTAATTTGGCCTTCTTAGTCCATACACAAAATGCTAGATCCCACACATTTTGAACATTCTCACCTCTCATAGATGTGCCCTTATTGACAAAAGCAGTGAAATATTTTTTCTTCTTATCTTAAATTATTCTTATTGATATGCTTTGGAATGAAGATATAGGTCATATCTTACTGCCACAAACTCCAAGACACAGTTGTTATTGCTTAAAAAACCTTTGTCTTCACCTAGTCTTGCTTCTCTCTATCTGAAATTGATTCCTTCTTTTTCCTTCTTTACCCTCACACTTTTACCTTCCCACTATATCTGAGATCTTTAATTTAGACTGGTATTGTTGTTTTCTAGTTGATTTGTTGTGCCCAATTTTTTGTGACTCTATTTGGAGTTTTCTTGGTAAATATATCAGTGGTTTGCCATTTCCCTCTCCAGAGCATTTTATAGATGAGGAAACTGAGACAAATAGGGTAAAGTAACTTGCTGAAGGTCACATAGGTAGTAAGTGATTGAGAATAGATTTGAATTCAGGAAAGAGGAGTCTTCTTGACTCCAGGCCTGATATCTATCCGCTGAACTACTTAGCTGCTCCTCTTTTGTCATCCCTTCACTTTATGTGAAGGCTGAAGGACAAAACCTTTGGATTTGGTGACATTCGGAGGGAGCTCTTGGAACCAAGCAGAGAGATAGACCTCTAAGCTAACCGGGCTATATTGGAGATAATAAAAGATCTGAACTTTTGTCACCTGGCTGCATTTGGGAAGAAGATCACCACATTTTGGCGCCCGAACAGGGACCGACAAAATCCTGATTCCAGGGAAGGCACCCAGAGAGAACTTTTATAATATTTTATAGAAGAACAAGAACCCAACATTTGAACTCCAACATTTTGAGATAGACCTCCTGGTATTTAAAAAATACTTTCCTTGCTTTGGGATTCTGGGTTTATCAAATAATGCTTAAAATAACTGGGCTCCTGGTTGGGCATTTGGAGATATTGCTATCAGTTTTTTTTTTTTGGGGGGGGGAAGGGATATTATACAGTATAATGGACTTTAATCTTTATTTTTTAATAATCTAAAATTTAAATAATACTAAAATCTTTAATTTCTTTATTTTATCTAACACATCAGGTTTCTTCCACTAAAATTTTGTTTTAATGCTGCACCTTTAACAGTTCATTATATTTGTATTCTTTGTAATGTTTAAAAAGATCCAGAGAGAAAATTTCTGCATAATTAGTCATTTACTAATAATGCCAGAATTTTAAATCAAAAGTCAGAATGACAAAGACTCCTTATGGTGGTGGACTTGCAGTTTATATGCCCTTGGAACAGTGGGTGTTTCTGAGGGTAGCAATCAACTCTGATTGGTTAACAATTAATGAGAAAATGAATATTATAATGGAAGATGAATTATATTACAGTGAAGGCCTTAGGGTATGACTTGAGTCACCCAAATCTTGGTCAAAAGAGACTATTATTTTCCATATCACCTATCTGACAAAAGAAAGAGTCCACATTTCTTCAGACTTGTCTGAATAAAAACAAGGACCAGGAATCGTCTGCTTAGCCCATATTTAGAATTTGTTTTACTGTTCTTGAGAAAGATTTCTCACACTGGTTGATTTCTGGATGAGAAAGTAGAAAAGGAGAAAAACCTGATTCATTAATTAGTTATTAATACAAGAAAGAAATAATAATTTCTCTCATCTCATAGACTATGATGGTGGAGCAGAAATCTGAGGAGGACTATTTGAATATAGACCCAATGGCAAACTGTCAATTGTGCACCAGCCTAGAAAAGTTCAAGGGTTCATTACTAGAAGATTGGCCACCAGGTAAAATAATTGAGTGAATATGTGTTTGTTTCAGCATAGCAATTGATAAAACCATCTACTAAGATATGGAGGAGTTGAGATTTTTTTCTGTGGTAGAAATGGTCATCTTGATGAATTCGTGTGCATTTTGAGGTACCTAAAGATCATGGTTCAGGTCTTGACTCTGACATATTATGGTTAAAGAATTCTTGGTGAATCAATTAACCTGTTAGGGCCCAAGTCATCTGAGAATATAATTTGAGAACCTTGAATAAGGTTATATGCTACCTCTCTTAGTCAGGGGATCCCTACCCACCATGGGTGACCCATTGCAAATGCCTATGACTCATGTTTCTTAGTTGAAAATTGGGGCAAAACATCACTTATAATTTTTCTCACTTGAAGAGGAAATATGAGTGTGTATTTTTTTTGGAAGGGGATTGTTAGCAATAAATGAGCTGATTGTTTAGAAGAATTTTAAAATTTTTGAAAGGAAGGTGCTATATAAATAGAACTTTATAAGTTGGCACCTTCTGTCTTTTCTTCTTTAAAATTCTAGTTTGTTATCTTTTCTACCATGAGCTACAAGCAAAGTGTGACACATCAATCACTTTCTGGGCAATTATCTTGGAAGATATCCTTAAGTGATTCATTTTGGTTTTCCCCCTGATTTTGCCTACTGTATTCTTAGACAAAATGTTTTTGTAGCTAGGGAGAGCTCTTTCTGGGAATTTTACTTCTATATAAGAATTGAATTCTTGAAATGCTTCCAAATTAAGTTCTCTTGACAACATTCAGCTTTCAATTATACATGCATGCTGCATACCTCCCATGTGGATCTGGAGGCAAAATTTGGCCCAAACACTTAAATTTCAACAAACAAGTTTCTTTTACAAAATTCCACCTGAAGAAAGAAAGACATTATTGGTAACAGTTTGGGGACTTATTTATCCTATTATTTAATTGTAAACATGCTTGTCCTTGAAAAAAGTTATATGCCTTATTATGTTAGTTCTAGGATTATTCTTTCCTGTGGGGAGTAAAGGATTCACTAATTGATTCACAAGATATGCAGCTGAAAAACACACAATGCACAGAGATAGAGTTTAAGGAATCTCCAAGCTCTTATGTTTTAAAAAATGTAATAAGTATTTTATATTCTCTAGAGAATATCAGAAAAATCTAGGCAAGGCCAGAATAATTAATCTTTAGAAACCAAGTTGCCATTTATTATATATGAGGAAGGGCAATTTTAGATAGCCCCAAGTTCAGAACTAGATTATGAAAGGAGCGTTACTTCATTGAAGTACTTGCTCCCAGTGAATTCCAAAAACAAGAAAAATAAAAATTATGACACTCATTTCTATTTGCAGCAATAAAGGTTATAAAACACCTTCCAAGTCTTAAACACATGACTGCTTCCCTCACAGGGTTGCTATGTGGAAAGCTCATTGAAGATTTTCCATTTTTTTTGTAAACCTTCAAAGTAATATATGAGTACACAAATATTTCTGTATCTGGACACCTAATGCTATATCTGTGACCTAATCTACTCAAAAATTCTTTTCAATAATGTAGATCACAGATCACAGCCCATGCATGTTTGTTTATCCTGCGTGCCTTTATTCTATTATTCCACAATAGGAGATTCAGTGAACATGCTTATGCACTTACTCAGTCTCTTGACATTGCAAGGATTTAAGCATAACATTATGGCTTCAAAGCTATTATTCTTCATTATTCCATTAAATTGTAAGTTCCTTGAGGACAGGGACTCTTTTGCTTCTTTTTGTATCTCCAGAGTTTTGCACAATGCCTGGTACTTAGTATATACTTAATAAATGTTTACTGATTTATTGTCCCCTGACTTCTTTTTTTTCTATTTCCTTTCCTTGTGTTATTTTTGAGTTCCCACTTGGCTTTATGTGGCAGCATGTTTATCCTCGACATGTGCCATTCTATTGCCCTCTGGGTGATACTCATTTTTAATTCGTCAGAGACAATGATTTTCCACATCTTGTTGCCATCCCCTGATACTGGTACAATGTTAGTATTGAAAAGATGGGTCTTAGTTTTCATGGGAGGCTTGGGATCAGTAACAGAGCTTTGTTATTTCCTGAAAGCAACCCATCTCACTCTCCTCCTCACATTAAATGAATGTGAGTTATTATTAAGACTAAACTGCAGAGCAGTTGTTGATCTGTATTGGCAGTGAAATTTGATGATATGAGAATTCTCTATTCTGATGAAATCACAGGTCCAAATCTTATCCCTATTGCTATTCTTATTTTTTTTTCTTAAAAAATTGAAGTATAAACTTCAAAAATTTCACATTCCAGATTCATTTTTTCCCCTTTATCTTCATCCATTGAGGATGCAAGAGCTATTATTAATTTTAAAAACTACTTTAAAAAACTTTTTTGTGCCTTATCATACGCATTAAGATCATTTTGACACATAGATTGAATAAACTGACTTTCCTTACAATTCTACGAACTTATTTCAATGCTTTAAAGATCTGATATTTTATCCTTCATGAATGCAGATGACAACTTTTCTATAATTAAATAGATGATTGTAGAGTTGTTGAAGCTCAAAAAAAGTGTCATTCTGCAGCCAACCTGAAGATAGTCACTAAAGTTAGAGTGGTCTTTGGACGATAGACATATGATCTATCATTAGATTTGAAATCATTCAGGCCAGATAGGATCTACTAGAGTTAACACTTTCCCACTATAGCTTCCAAGAATCCACTGTCACTTGTATACCAGGATATAGGCAATAAAGTTGAATGCTAATGGAAGTTCTATGAACTTTGGATATTAGTCACATATGAATTTTTTATCATACGACTAGAGGTAAGTGGTTCTGTACAAATAATAAGCAAAAAAAGCTCATTTTCTGCACTTTGGATTTAGCTAAGTGTTTGACTCATGACAATGAGGATAAATAGTGAAAGTAAGTATTTGTGATGGCACTTGTTTACATGCTGTCTCCTCTATTAAACTGTAAGTTCCTTGAGAAGAGGGACTTTAATCTTGCTTTTCTTTGTATCTAGCACATAACAAAGCAGCTGGCACATAGTAGATATGCTTAATGAATGCTTGTGGATTGACCAACTAATCCTGGTGTCCTTATTCTAAGTTCATAATTTTTGGTACTATACCATGCAAACACATCCCAAAGCTCATTGTCCTTAAAAGACTTTCACAGAAGCATAATTTGTATATTTGTGACTTAAAGAAAAAGCTTTTGTTAGTATCTTGCTAAATTTAACATATATCTTTTAAAAAACTGCATATAACAGAAGTTTACATTTTATATATTTCTTTCTTTTTATATATTGAAATGTTTGTTCATGATTATTTAATTCTCAGGAAAAAAGAAAATTTAAGCAATAGGTCATAGGCACTAACTCTAAGAGAAAGTGTTTCAGAATTGATTTTCATTGGTGGAGGAAGTTTCTATCTCCTCATATCAATAAAATCACAAGTTAAGTACAAAAATAAATTGATCAATAGACAATCAAAAAGTTTGCTAAAGCCAATATATCTATTTCTTCTTTTAACTAATCAGTTTTATTTGATCTCTGATAAAAGTAATCCAATTTTGAAGGTTTCCAAATCAATTTTATTTTCTTCAAGGCCTTGGAAAGTGAATGCTATAATGATTTTATTTAGCATATTGTTCAAAATATGATCTCATTGTATTAACTCAGTGGGCTCATGTTGCAATATGGAAGCCCCCTGCCAGTGACTGTTGGAGATATAACTCAGATCTGTAGAATGGACTCTTCATGTGAGAGGATGATAATGATGATGATGATGATGATACAAGGAGACAGAGGCAGTTGCTCTTCTCTGACCTCCCCATTGAGAGGCTGTTGCATTCTCTGACCTCTCTCCTCTTCCTTCTGCCTCCAATTTATTTCATTCCCAATCCATAAGCAACACCTGTGTCAGTAAAGGCTGCTCTGCTACTCCCTCAAGTGTCACACTCCATAGCTGTGAAGGCTTTTGGAGAATTAACCTGCCCCTTCACCTAGGCATGGTCCTTAACAGGTTCAACTATTTTTCCATCTATGGTTACATATATCTTTAATGGACTTTGCAAATGGACAATGAAATAAGATCAAAATTGGATAGAGGGAGATAAGTTGGACTGAGTATCTCATGTATCAAGCTCTTAGAACTTTTCAGTCATTTTAGATTCCTCATGACTCCTTTTTGGGTTTTCTTGGCAAACATATTGAACTGAAATGGTCTACTGTTTCCTTCTCTAGCCCATTGTATAGATGAAGAAACAGAGGCAAACAGGGTTAAGTGATTTGCCTAAGGTCACATAGCTATTAAGGGTCTGCTGTCAGATTTGAATTTTCTTTCTGACTTCAGGTCCAGTACCCTATTCACTTCACTACATATTTGCTCTCTAACTAACTGGTAATTAAGTTTTTCTTTTTAAATTTATTTTTCTTGGTTGTCTTGTAAGTTCTTCATCAGAAGTTTCAGCTTAGGGTTATAAGTTTCTGGTAGTGAAATACATAACTTTTAGGAAACTACAAAAGGTTCTAGATGTTCAGGAGCCCGGTTTTCCAACTCCAAACTTTTTTTTTAAATCTCTAATGTGAATCGTAAAAGAGGGAAAAGGTACAAGAACAAGGACACAACTTTTCCTCTGTCAAACTGCGTGATTAGCTTTAGTATCTAGATATGCCCATCAAGCAACTCTGTACATGTATATAAAGTAAAATATAATCATATAAGAAAATATAAGAAAAGGAGAGCAAAGGGGAGTAGAATTGTGGCCATCATTTAACAGAAGATTAAGGTCAGGAGAAACAAAAACAGTAATGTTATTGGATCAGATCAATTGGACAACAAAAGGAAATAATAGATGAGACATTATGATATAGATTCCAAGTGTGACATGGAAGTATAACATAGAACTGAGAGCCTTCAAAATCTAGACATTTGTTGGATCTCTTTATTTGCCACAAGCACAATAGTTAAGATCCTCTTGACTTGAAGAATGACAATTTCATTTTTTAGAAGGTGAAGGAACCAATAGTGGGAATTTTGTTTTGTACCCGATTCTCACCAAAACGTGGAATTGCTTGCTGGATTAAAGATAACGGGATCATTAAAGCAGAAGTGACCACTCTCTCAGAATGTATGATAGAAGAGGAAAGACTACTAGTGTGCCATTTATTTTAAATTTGAGGAGGCTTGAAAGGGTTCAGAAAAAGAATAGATAGGAATCCATGACATAAAAATTTCCAAGGGAAGTCAGCCCAGGAAGGATTTCAAGTTATTAAGAATGAAATTCTGAAGATACAAAGAGAAAAATTCTAATAAGGAGGAAAAGTGGGATTCATTTAGAGATACTAGTATAGAAGTGCATGGAAATTAGTGACCAAATTAGAATTTTCAAAGTTGTTTAGAAGATGTAAGAGTAGGTAACCAAAAAAATGGCAGGAAACAAGAGAGCAGGATAGAAAAACCTATTCTGTATAGAATATGCCAAGACTGTTAAATATTAAAACAAACTAAGGAGACATGGAAAACTGAAGACAACAACGTTTTTAAAAGTTTAATTGGAATATGTAGGAGGATTAAAGGAGGAATAAAATTGCTGCTCAGAGGAGATGGGAGGCACATATATTTGGGGGAGGACAAAACCTCTTTTGATGAAGGGTAGGCAAAATGCTCTGTTTTTATTTTGTTTCTATTTCCGCTACAAAGGATAATGATCTTTGAGCTGGAAAGGACAGAAAAAAATTGACTTGAGAAGGAGTTAAAAAACTGGAGGTTTTTAGAATTAGGAGGAAACTAGGGAAGTAGAAGTCATCTTGTCCAATCCATGCTGGAAAAAGAATCTCCATCATAACATATATGCAAAGAGTTATGTATTTTTTGTTTGAAAACTTTTTTCCCTATATTTTATTTTTCCAAATAGTATTTTACTTTTCAAAATACATGTAAAGATAGTTTTCAACATTCATTTTTGGAAGACTGTATTTTCCAAATTTTTCTCCTTTTCTCCCTTACTTCCTCCCACCCTAAGACAGCAAGCAATCTGATACATGTTATATGTAGGCAAGCCTTTGAAACACATTTCCAAACATGCCACTTTGTACAAGAAAAATCAGACCAATAGGGAAAAAAAACCATGATAAATAAAAAAGCAAGTAAGCAAACAAAAAAAGATGAACATACTAAGCTTCAATCCACATTCAGTCTCCATAGTTTTCTCACTGGATGCTGATGGCATTTTCCATCCCAGGTCTATTGGAGTTGTCTTGGAAAACTTTTAACAAAAGGGGAATCTTCTGGATTCAGATTAAAAATTTTCTCTAAATGGTGAAAAGATCCCTGTAGCTCACTGATAAAGACTTTTTTCTGACTTAGACAATTGTTTCTTTTTTTTTTTTTAATTAAAGCTTTTAGTTTTTCAAACCATATGTGTGGATAATTTTTCAATATTAGTCCTTGCAAAACTTTGTATTCGAATTTTTCCTCCCTTCCCCCATGTCCTCCCCTAGATGGCAAGTAGTCCAATATATGTTAAACATGGTAGAAATATATGTTAAATCTAATGTATGCATACATATATATACATATACAATTATTGTGCTGCATAAGAAAAATTAAATCAAACCAGTAAAAAAAAAAGAGGCAAAATAAAATGCAAACAAGCAACAATAAAAATTGAAAATGCTATGTTGTGATCTACATTCAGTTCCCACAGTTCTCTCTCTGGGTGTAGATGGCTCTCTTCATCACTGAACAAATGGAACTGGTTTGAATCATCTCACTGCTGAAGAGAGCCATGTCCATCAGAATCGATCTTCATATCGTCTTGTGGTTGCCATGTACAATTATCTCCTGGTCCTGCTCACTTCACTTAGCATCAGTTCATATAAGTCTCTCCAGTCCTCTCTGTATTCATCCTGCTGGTCATTTCTTACAGAACAATAATATTCCATAACGTTCATATACCACAATTTATTCAGTCATTCTCCAGTTGATGGGCAGCCACTCAATTTCCAGTTTCTGGCCACTACAAACAGGGCTGCTACAAACATTTTTGCACATGTGGGGCCCTTTCCCTCCTTTAAGATTTCTTTGGGATATAAATCCAATAGAAACACTACTGGGTCAAAGGGTATGTACAATTTGATAACTTTTTGAGCATAATTCCAAATTGCTCTCCAGAATGGTTGGATCTTTTCACAATTCCACCAACAATGTATTAGGTCTCAGTTTTTCCACATTCCCTCCAACATTCATCATTATCTTTTCATGTCATTTTAGCCAATCTGAGAGGTATGTAGTGGTATCTCAGAGTTGTCTTAATTTGCATTTCTCTGATCAATAGTCATTTAGAGCACCTTGTTATAGGATTAGAAATAGTTTCAATTTCTTCATCTGAAAATTGTCTATTCATGTCCTTTGGCTATTTATCAATTGGAGAATGGCTTGATTTCTTATAAATTTGAGTCAATTCTCTATATAATTTGGAAATGAGGCCTTTATCAAAACCTTTGAATATAAAAATGTTTTCCCAGTTTATTGCTTTCCTTCTAATCTTGTCTGCAATAGTTTTGTTTGTACAAAAACTTTTTAACTTAATATAATCAAAATTATCTATTTTGTGATTGGTAATGATCTCTATTTCTTTTTTGGTCACAAATTACTTCCTCCTCCACAGGTCTGAGAGGTAAACTATCCTATGTTCTTCTAATTTGCTTATAATATCATTCTTTAGGTCTAGATCATTAACCCATTTCGACCTTATCTTGGTATATGGTGTTAGGTGTGGGCCAATTAGGCAATTGTTTCTTAAACAAAATTCTGTTAACAAGCTGAACTCTTTCACAAGATCTGAACTTTCTTTGTCCTGAGCAGGTCTTAGTTAAGGATCCTTGCTGATGAAACTCACAGATGTCTTTTGTCCTGTGATTAGCAAATTTATTACCAATGAGGGAGCTGGAAGAAAGAATTGAGGAGGCAGATTGCTGGGAAAGATGGAAATATCTAAATCTGTGCAGCTTCTCAGGGAATCTCTGTGCCCCAAATATAGCAACAGGGTAAAATGGTTGAGCTCAGGAACCCAACTAAACAATGTTAGATTTTGCTGTGTTCCTATATCAAGTAAGAACTAGAGTTAAGGAACACAGCTACAATATAAGAGGAACAAATGTGAACCTTTTCACTAAAGCAGTGAATTGTGTATAATGGAATCATGTAGTAAAATATATTGGAGAAGGAAAGTTCCTTTTTCAGCCAAGTTCCTGAATGGGTGAGTATTGATCAGGGATGGGTTCCCTGAAGGAGTGGTTTCTTTGCCTTTTTAGAAATCTCATTTTTTTTTCCTTTATTACGAACTTTCACATGATAGAACTCTATAAGGTGGGAGGATTGTGTCAAGCCCCCAAAATACCAAAAGGTTATGTTTTTGACTGACTAGTGCTTCTGAATACTTTTTGCTTATAGGGAAGCTTCAGTCCTAAAGTAGTTTTATCAATATGGAGTATTGTGAAAGTCTCAGGATGAACTGAAAGCCTACTGATAAGAGAAAAAGATTTAATTTAATTGTTTGTGAGCTAAGGTTCATTTTTTTCTGCAGTCAGGAGAAACAAACTCTATCTTATGTAATTTTCTAATGCCTGAGAACTTGCTTAGGAGGTGAGAAAATTTTCCCTAGACATGAACCTAAATTGGATATTTCTACAGTTGGTCCCAAGAGAAACAGAATGAACTTGAGAGAAGCTCCCAAGATTGGACTTTATCTGTGTAAAAACAGGGCATTCAATTCTACCCCATTATGTCAGATCCAAGAAGTATTTTTGAGTAGGGGACTGATTCTTATATGTATAAACTTTAGATAGGTTCACTCCTTTATTGGAAGATGAATTGGAAAAGCATCCTGCTACTTTCTAGATATATGATAGAAGCTCAAGTTTTTCTCAGCAAAATGCTAACCAAGAGACTTGGACAAACTACCTTATATTCATGTAGATTCTGCTTCTGTTCTCTATCTGTTATCCTACAAGGAAATATGTATATGCTTCCTACTTGCTGACCTTTATATTCTCAGTGCTGGCTTTTCTATCAATTATATGTTGCTTATACATGGCCAATTTTATAAAACTTTGTAAAGTTTGTAAACTTTGTAAAAGTTTGAAATGAAAAAGAAGAGAAGAAACAGAATTCCAATAGCTCTCAAGGTAATTACAATTATCTGGAATAAATCTAAGGGACACACATTTTTTTAGAGACAATTGGAAACCTTAATCAGTCTACATTTATTCAACTAGAAAGACAAAATGGTAGAAAACAGGAAATTTCTTTAATTAAGTAATGCCTTTGTGGTCCGTAGTAATGAATATGTAAAGAAACCTCTTGAATTAAAAAAAAAGACTTGAAGCAATATTAAATTATTGTCATTCTTACATTCCCAATAACTGTTTTTAAAGAATAAGAAATAAACTGATTTAACTTAAGGATGCTCATAGTACTTGGATTAAATCCATCTTTATTTGTCCTAATAAAGATGATGCTGATGAACCAGCCTGACCTCTCATGAGAAGACTATACAGTTTACTTGTTCTAGTTATAAATGGAAAACTATGTTTTTTATTACCAAAAAGCTTAAAAACAGTTTATTCCAGAGATTCTCTGACAGTTGTCAGAAGCAATCCTTATCTACCTATAGAATCTTTAATTTATTCCTATATCAATAATTTCATTGACTCATTGCTCTAAACTATGCTCTCATCTCTTTGATTATATATAATGTAAATATATATTCATATGCTTACACAATATTTATTCACCTTTCTATATTTTCTTCCTACCAAATCATATTTCTAATTATATATCTTGTATTACAAGCCATTATACTGTAAGAAAATGAAAGGAAGTGAATTTGTGTCTTTACTTGCTTAGTTTTTGCCACACACAAATAAGTATTTAACAACAGCTTCAGAATAGTGACAATATAGCCCTTTAGTCAAACAATAACCACTTGCTATTCTTGCTGGGCACCACTGTGAAGTTGTGACATTCTTCTGATAACAAACAGTGGTACATTTCTATATAAATAATGTTATTTGCTGACCACTATGTTGTTGATCTCTGGACAATAAGCTAGCTCAATTATGAAATGTCAGCATGCTTTTTCGCTAGGAAGGAAAGGGAATGCTAAATTGATACAAGTTCTTAATAAATTAGCAAATGGAAAAATTTTCCTTTACTGGGAAAGAGGTTTACTCAGTAGAAAACATGCTCTCAGGGACCAAAATGCTACAATACTATTCCACTCAACATCATCTAGCCTATAGTCTATAACCAACTATTAAAGATTTCTAAAGATTAATCACTAATAGAGTCTCTTATGATTTTAGATAGTGAATTGTTGAATTGAATTCACATTAAATACTCAGCCACAACATGATTATAGGTGAAATCAGGTTAAAACGAATACCAGAGATAGCTTGAATGGGAAAAAAATAAGTCACAAACAGATGAATCCCAGTACTCTTTTTTTTTTTTTTTGGCCAGAAGTTACCTTCTTTTTCTTTCATCTCTATCCTGCTCAGATAAAACATGGAATGTTGTTTAGTTATGTGTATTGAATTTTAGAAAGACTGGAGATAAGCTGGAGAACCCTAGAGGAGGACAACAAGGAAGGGTCTTAACTCCATACTATTTGAAGATCAGATCAGATGCTTAATGTATCAGTCAGTCAGAAGGTCAGTAAGCATTTAAGTGCTTTTTTTATTGTACCAGGCATTGTACTAAAACCAACAATTCAGTGAGTTAGGCAACAAAAAACAAATAGGTACAGACAGACTATATATATGATGAATAAGAAATAATAAAAAGAGGAAAGGCATTAGAATTAAGAGGGACTGGGAAAGACTTCTTGTAGTAAATGAAATTTTATTTCACATTTAAAAGAAACTAGGGAAGCCAGGATGCAGAGATGAGAAGGGAGAGCATCCCAGGTATGAGGAACAGCACAAGGAAGTGTGAAATATAACAGCAAGAAAGCCAGTGTCACTGGAACAAAGAGTATGTGATGAGGAGTAAGGTCAAAGGATGCCGTAAAGGTGGAGGGAAAGAGATCTGGGCTTTGAAAGGCAAACAGAGGATTATATGTTTGATTCTGAAGGTGATAAGGGGCCACTGAAGTCTACTGAGTAAAGCAGTGATATGGTTGCACCAGTACTTCAAAGAAAAGATATTATAGCTATCTCCAAACATTTGAAGGGCTATCCTAATCAAGAGGGAATTGACTTGCTCCATTGGAATTCAGTAGGCATAACCAGGACCTATGGGTGAAACTTGTGGAGAGAAAATTTAGGTATGAAGTCAGGAAAATCAGAATTGCCCCAAAGTAGAATGAGCTGCCTTGTGAGGTGGCAAATTCTATGACACTGGAGTTTGGGTACATTGTAGTGGTGATGATCTTTTGGGTCTGGCTTGCACTGATTAGTTTTTGGAGTCTCTCTCATTTCTAAAATTTTGTGATCAGACCAAACCCTTGCTCCTACTTCCCAACCTCCCGAGGCTTCCCAAAGATGGTCCTTATAGTCCAAGTTCCATCTCTTGTCAGAATGGCTTAAAAGAGTAGAATTGAAGATGACCTGTCCACCCCTTAAAGGAGATTCTACTGGAGAAGAATTGAGTGGGGACAAAGTTTCAGTCAATTACTTCCAACTACCTTCAGTTTTCTGACTTCAACTGTTTCTCGGATGGTTGTTGACCTGGTTTACCTTTGGCAATGTCAGGATCCCCATTCCAAGATGATCCCTTTCTTTTGATATAATAACTCTGTGAAGTTATTACAAGCTCTGTGAGCTTTTTGGTCATTTATTTTCAGAGCTGACAGCACCCTTTTGACTCTATTCCTTTCTTATTACCAGGCTTTGGTGTTTCTTGCTTTCCAGTTCTGCTAATCCATTGGCTTCATGCCTTATTCTCAATTTTGACTTTGGTGCTTCTTAGCTTCTAGTTTATCTCCTTTCTCAGTTCTAAGGAGTGATTTCCTCCCTAGTTTGAAGAAAGAAAACTTTATACCTTACTGCCAATGCTTTCCAATTTTTACCAGGAAGTCCTATTGACTGAGTAAAAGGAAAGTAAATATATGTTTGAAACTGAGCAGACTTTTTTCCTTTCCAAACTAGAAAGCATTGCAAAAAGAATGGAAATGTCTTCCAAACTTTAAGTGCTATGGTGCTAGCTCCTCAGTGAGAATAGTAGTCTAGTAGGAGCACCCAGATGTGTTTCATTATTATAATTAATACCTTACTTTGTGTAGTTCATCATATTTATCAATGTGCTTCCACAATTGATTTCTTTTTCCTGAATGTGCTATTTCTTCTATTGTTTTTAGCTTATATATTCTATTCATAACCAATCACTAGTTCTCATGCAGAGAGAGAAAAATGCGTGTCATGCCTGAAAACTAGGTTCTTGAGATTTAATCCATTATGCATTTAGAAATCTGCCTGCATTGCAAAAATGCACTTACTTTAAGAGTGCAAAGGTGAACAAAGTGGCTTTCTTATTCAGGATTTTTCCTTCACAAAGTCTCTCATAAATCTAACAATCCAAAAATTTTATTCAACATTTGAAGCATTGGAAAAGTTTCAGCACTGTTCTGCTTTTTCTACTTCTTTTTTAGTGCTTATGTTTCTTACTTGGCAGCCTATTAATAATTCCCCTACCTGGAAGAGTCACTGGGGAGGATCACCAAGCATTCTTGTCTTGTGCCAACCAATTTACAAGAGGAAAAAGCAAGAAGACTCCCCTGTCTCCCACCCCTAATAATCCTCATGGATTTTTCTGCTTCCAAAATATTTTCATGATGCAACCATGAAAATCCCAAAATATCACATAGCAAATTTAAATGTCTACACTTGTATGTCTAGGATTGTCCTGAATATCTCTCTCCTATGGGTCAGAGGTCCTTAACCTTTCTCTTTTCACCATAGACTCCTTTGGCAATTTGGTAAAACCTTTGGAATGGTTCCCTAGTCAGAATAATATTTTTAATGTATCAAATAAAATGCACAAAAATTACCAATTATACTAAAACAGGATTATTAAGAAAAATAATTAATGGACCTCAGGTTAAGAATTTCTAACTATAGTTGGAGATTTATGAATCTGTTGTTAAACTTACAATGTGACCATTTATCCCTCAGAAGCAAATACTACAAATTAGTACTTGATTTATTATTTTGTTAATTGTCTAGATTTAAGAAAGTGATGGAAAAAATACTAATAATTCAAATTAAACTTAAAAGTATGTCCTGCTTCTCTTATTCCTATCCTCCCTACTTGTTAAATATTCTCCAATACACCTACAGCCATAGGTAAAGCTTCATGATATGAATCTGTACAAAAGAGTTTGATGAATTTGCTTTGGATGCAGGAGCTAGCTTCTAAATTTAGTATCCAGATGAATTTATTCAATAAGTCATGTTTAAAAAAAGAAACAAAATCAACCAGTTTTCATATGGACAAAGGTGTCCTGAGTTATATTTTTGCATGCGTATATAAGAAAAATTGATTAGATTTATACTGCTCAGAATACTGCACAAGCAACAGTGGTTTTGTTGCTAGACGAGATCCATAATAAAGGTAGGAATGTATAAAAAGGGTAAGGATTATGTCCTTGAAGGTTTCCTTTATTTATTGGCATGTCAATCAAGGGACACTATAGGAACTGAAGGGAAACATATTGCTCCAGACTTCTACCTAGTCACTGCATTGTTTTATTAGGTAGGATCGCTGAAATAAATTTTGAAGAAACAGATTGAAAATCATTATTTAATAGTAGCTAAAAGGAATTTCTTAACCCCATGTCAGATAGGTTGGTTGAGATTAGAATCCTTGGGTGTATATCTGGCTTTGTGGTGGCTCTTAGACTACATCTATGTTTATTAGCTACTATATATAATAGATAGAATTTCAGATACTACATGATTAGCAAAAATGCCCATTTGACATAATGCAGTGGACAATACAGACATGATACCCAAGAGAACTGACATGATGTTCAGAGAGTAGAAATGAGAAATCCAATGAAACTCCCAATAGAGAGCAGCAGAGACCAGGAGTGAAGCAGTATGATGATAAGAAAATGACAGTGAGCATATGTGTGCTTATATAAGCTTATAAATGCATAAATTTAGAACCAGGAGGGGTCTTATAGGCCATGTGGTCCAACTCTCCCAATTTGCAACATTAAAAAACTAAAGTCTAGATTAGAGAATGGATGTAACTTGTTTAAGGTCACATAGTAACAGGGTCTGGATTTGTACCTGGGTCCTTTGATTCCAGAAGCAATGCTCTTTTTATTATACTTCACCAGTTCCTACCCATTTATGTGTCCTCCATATGGGTTCTCTGGTTATATGCATTACTTTCATACATATTTTCTGCTACATATGCCTTGGACATGTATATCCGATCATATATGTTCTTTGGGTATCAACTCCTTCTTATTAATGGCATAATAATCTGTGGGAGAGAATGCCTATTGTGTATCTAGAGTGTGCACTTAATTCATTTAATTTTGTTTAATTTACTTTGTTTAAATATCTTTTGTTTTAAACTTCAATTGTTATCACTGGAGGAAAAACTTGCATTGATGAGATAACAGATATAATACTGGAGAATCAATTGACCTTGATATAATTGATATAATGATCTTTTAGTCCATAAAACTTCCAGATATTTTTTCAAGTAAACACCATCTTGTATTTCTGAGGTCATTTTTAATTCAAATAAAATTTTTAACATTTATTTTGATTAAAGTTTGCATTATTAATTTTGCCGAAATGTTTTTGATTGGTAAGAACTGTTTGGGTCCTGGTAGTGAGTCATCCGAAGTGTTAGCTATAATCTTCTAAGCTTTGTTTCATCTGGGAATTTGATAACTATGACATATCTGGATTTAGTTAAGTTGATTACCAAAATCTTAACCATCACATAGGCAAGAACAGGTTCATGAGAACACTCCATTCCATGTTGCTTTTTGATCCATTGTTGACTGACTATTTTCTGGGTCAAAACATTTCTCATATGACTGAGAAATTGTATTCTTTCCATATTTATCCATCTTGTTCCCAAAAATTATCATCTTACTCCTCCCTTATTTTTTGCTTATCTCACTCTTTACAGAAGATATTCCAAACATTCTTTCTTTCCCCAAATGTGCCATATATAATTGTTCATATAATGCCTTATAATTATGATATTCTAGAATATTTTGTCTTTTTATTTTCTTCACATGCACTCTCTTGGTGACTTCATCAGCTTCAATAGGTTTTTATTCACTATCTAGATAAATTACAGCTTTAACTATTTAACTAGTCTCTCTCTTGTCTTTCATCATTAATAAGTATCTATTGGACACTACAAATCTGATGTCTCAAAGTCAATAAGTCCCAAGCAGAATTCATTATCTATCCTTCCAAACGCACTCCTTCTCTAAAACTTCCTTATTTCTGCTGAAGGTACTACCAATCTTCTCTGACTTGTAACTTCAGGATTTATGCTTGACTTTTCATTCTGCTTCACTTCAGGCATTTAGTTGCCAAATCTTATTGTATCTACATCTACAATATCTTTTGCAGTCAACTTGTTCTTTTTACTTATGCAGCTGCAGAGTTAGTTCAGGCCTTCATCAGTACTTGACTCGAGGCCTGTCTCAAAACTCTCTTTACTCAATTGTATCCTCCCATATTGGAGTCAAAGGAATTTCCTGTAAGCACAAATCTTGCTATTCCGCATCTTTATGGAATAAATTTTAGTGGTTCCTTATTGCTTCTAGGATAAAATGTTGAGGTTTTAAACCCTTTTACAACCTAGTCCCAACCTAACTCTCCAGCCTCATTATATATTTATTATTTCCTCTTCTACCAATTATAATTCAGCCCAAAGGACCTTCTCTCTATTCTTTATACCTAACATTCCATCTTCTGTCTCCATGCTTTAATGTTGGCCATCCTCCATACCTAGAATTCATTTCCTGTTCTTTGTCTCATTTGATGTCTCTCTTCTAAGGCTTAGTGCAAGCAAATAGGCCTTTCCTGATCCTTCCACCTACTAATCTTCTCCTTCCTTCGTTATTTCATATGTAGATAACTTATATTCATTCATATTCATTATCTTTATATTTATTCTATATATACTTATGCATCCATTTGTTATTACTCTCGATAGAATTTAGACTTTTTGAAAAATAGAAATTACTTCATTCTTTTAGTTGTATCCTTAGTGCCTAACAGGTATCCTAGCACAAACTAGGCACTTAATAAGTGCTTATTGATTGATTTGGGGCAGTTAGATAGAACAGTGAGTGGAGAGAGCACCAGGCTTGGAGCCAGGAAGATTGAGTTCAAATCCAGCCTCAGATAAGCTGTGAGATTCTGGACAAGTCACTTAATCTATTCGCCTTAGATTCTTTATCTATAAAATGAGCTGAAGAAGGAAATAGTAAATCATTCCAGTATCTTTCCCAAATGATGACTCGAAATGGGGTCATTAAGAGTTGGATATGACTGAAATGACTGAATAATAACAAAACTGATCAAATGATGTGATTGCTATGACATCCCTAAGTGAGGGTGTACACTGAAACTATCTCCTAGAGGTTTAGCATCAGAGAGCCAGTGGTTAAATATCTACCAGCAAACTCTTGCCCCAAGTGCTCACAAACCATCCATTTAAAAATAAGTTCTAGAAGTTCCCCAAGAATTGAAATCAAACACAATGAACTATGATTTTCATTTTTTTCATTCTCCCCTTCATATGCTTGAAAGTTGGGTCAATTGCTTATCTTGTTCTGCCATATATTTCAGAGGTTTTCATTCTTCATAGTGCTATCTCCTTGACTTGAATTGAATTAAGTTCTTGGAGTCTGAATTATTTTCTTGTCTTGTAAAAAGAAACAGATTTGTCTGGTTTTGTGCACTATGCCTTTGAATGTGTGGTTAGACACATAGTGCCTAGAAACTGGGATAGCTTTCTAGAGGCTTAAATTTAAAGAGGGCCCTGAGTACTACGTACACTTAAGGTCCTGATAGGGGCAGGAGTTTTTAAAAATCTCACAATCCCAACCTAAAGCTCACTTTATAAAAAATAGGTTTTTCTCTCAATGGTAAGATAGACTAGCTGTATTCTGAGGCAAGAAAGAGAGACCAATCTCTGAGGGGTTTGATCTACCTTCTTTCCTAAGCAAGCATTCTTTGAGGGATTATTGAGGAGAGGGAATAGGGCTCCTTCACTCAATAAGCAAAATGGTGTTCATTTGGAAATATGTGTATTATATATGTATGTGAGGTATATGAATAGATATGTCTGTGCATATCTCTATCTGTCTCTATTTATTATGATATGCCATCACTGTACCAAGTCATTTTACTTTATTTTATTTTTAGCTACCCAATAAGAATCTTATGCTTGTGAAGACTTTAATATAAAACATTAAGCCAAGGTTTCATAGTTGATAACAATTATTGTAAAAAAGAAGAAGCCATGCTGAATTTCTAGAAGCCATGGCAACTTGGTAGCTGAGATTTATCTAGCCCTGGCCTAGAAAACAGTCTAGGAGACTGTTTATGATAACTATGGGACTAAAAGTCTTCTGACTGCTTAACAACTTGGTAAATAAATTGATGTTTGGAGGGTAAAGCAGTATGATTTTGAAAAATGACAAACTTTTTGACACAATTCAGATCTTTTCTTAAAGACCTGGGATGGAGAGGTAAAAATGATGATGCCTTTTGACAGCAATTTTTAAATTCCTAAAGTGAATTATCTGTGTGATATCCTACAAAGCTCCTTCTAATCCTTCAGAGCACCAACAAAGAATTTGTAAAAGAAGGAAGGAAGGAAGGAAGGATGGGGGATCTTGATGCTACTTCTCCTTACCTGCAAATCATCTCCTTTCCTCACAGTTTAATTTAAATCATGGTGTATCTGCCTTCTGTTTTGAATTGGCTGCCTCTTTCTATCCAGCTTTTGTTTTCCTAAACATTGAATTTAACTTTCTGTTTTTAGATCTTGGTCACAAGCATAACAATTACTTTCAACCGCAGAGTACCACTTCTAAAGCTAATTAACCATTCTCTAAACGTTTTACTCTGAGCTTCCACTCAATGCTGAATGCACATTTTTCTTTCTTATGCTTCTATTTTGCACTTGGAAGGTATGAATTTATAATTCAGTCTGGACTCTAAAACTAATAGCAGTAGCAATATTAAGAATAGCAATCAATCAATCAATAAGAACTTACCATTTCTTAAATCTGTAATTTTCTCACTCTTCTCAGGACCATCATCACTCCTTATCATCCTGTCTAGATTATTGCGACACCTTTCTTATATACCTTCTTACAACAATATCATCAAAATAATAACAATAATAATGATAATAATAATTAACATTTATATGGGTATCTAGATGTTGCAGTGAATGGTGTACCAGGCCTGAATCAGGAAGACCTGATTTCAAATGTGTCCACAAATGCTAAGTAGCTTGTGACCTTAGGCAAGTAACATTACCCCTGTTTGCCTCAGTTTCCTCACTCTCCTGTAAAATGACCTAGCGAAGGAAATAACAAACCACTCTAGTATCTTTGCCAAGAAAATGCTAAATGGGATCAAGGAAAGTTGGACATGACTGAAAATGACTGAACAACAACATGTTACTACTGGCTCTACTCCCTCCTTAACTGTTTCTGGAATGCTCTTTCTTAAACATAAATCTTTTAATTGTTGACTCAAAAATTTTTAGTTCACTAAAAAATTTTAGTACTGATTGTCCAGGGGAATTTCTTTTCTTGGCATTCAAGGCCCTGTGCAATTTGACTCCATCTTACTTTTCTAGGATCATCTCTTATTCCTACCTTCTATATACTTTACATTCTAGTCAAGTTCGACTAAACTCTATTCTCTGAACCTGGCTGTAATTTCCCACCTCTATTCCTTTGTTTATGCAATTTTCTATACGAATGTCTGTTATTCTTTTCAGTCAATCAATAAACAGTTATTAAATTCCTACCTTATGTCAAGGACTGTGCTAAATGTGGATACAAAGAAAAGGCAAAAGACAATTTTCACCTTCAAAGAGTTTAAAATCTAATCAATTATAGTTTTTTGCCTGATTAATTCCTACTATACTTTTTAAAGTCTGACTCATTTGCTATCAATTCCACAAAGTATTCCTTGAACTCTGTGGTTTCACCAGTCCCTAGCATAATGTTTTTTTCATACAATAAACACATTCTTGACTGAAAGAAGTTCTTGACTTAACCAAACTACAAGGGCATAAGAGAGATAAAAATTAAATTCAGGTCTTCACATTCTAAATTTAATGCACTTTTCCCTCTAACACAGCTATCTTTATAGAAGATATTTGATGTTATAATCAGTGAAATCACAAACAGAATGCAGAATTTGCTGCACTAATAAAGATGGAGTAGAATGATAGAAGGTGTTTGCTTTGGAATTGAAAGATCTATATTACATACCTCAACAACAATACTGCATGAGGATGTATTCTGATGGAAGTGGATTTCTTCGACAAAGAGATCTAACTCAGTTTCAACTGATCAAGGATGGACAGAAGCAGCTACACCCAAAGAAAGAACACTGGGAAATGAATGTAAACTGTTTGCATTTTTGTTTTTCTTCCCAGGTTATTTTTACCTTCTAAATCCAATTCTTCCTGTGCAACAAGAGAACTGTTCCATTCTGCACACGTATATTGTATCTAGGATATACTGTGACATATTTAACATGTATAGGACCTCTTGCCATCTGGGAGAGGGGGTAAAGAGAAAGAGGGGAAAAGTCAGAACAGAAGTGAATGCAAGGGATAATGTTGTAAAAAATTACCCAGGTATGGGTTCTGTCAATAAAAAGTTATAATAAAAAATAAAGAAAAAAAAATAAAAAAGAATGAAAAGATATAAGTTTTTATCTAAGCTCTGAATAATTTTAGACAAGTCAACATCCAACTGTGCCTCAAATTCCTCAATGATAAAGGAAATTTGGATGACTGAAGTCTACTATTGTTCCTGGGCATCTCTCTAGCACATAATAGAAAACCAACCAAAGCTTATCAAACCTGATAACAAGTACTTCTGTGGGCACAAATGATTCTGCCAGAAAAATATAGAAAACAATGATAAAGAGAATCAAATCTTAGTCAAGAAATTTAAGGAAATGTTTTCCTCTCAGCTGCTGGTCAGAGAGTGTTAAAGACCACATAAGAGAAGGGTAGAACTCCACACCCCTCAGATTGGCTAAGATGACAGGAAAAGATAATGGCAAATGTTAGAGGTAACATAGGAAAACTAAGAAACTAATACATTGTGGTTAACTTGTGAACTGACCCAATCATTCCAGACAACAATTAGGAACTATGCCTGTAATGGGCTGAGGCTTGAGTTGATGCACTGAGGTCCCAAGCACATGAGGCTAAATAGTAATTGGACCATACTCTATTAAATAGATAAGCTTGGAGAGAGAATGGCCCCCACCCACTCTTTGTGCAAGTCCTGATGTGTTGTATAGGAAATGACGATTTTGGTTTCCAAAAGTTATACTATTACATTATATGGATGATATATTGGGATGTGCACCTGAGGAACAAATGTTAGAAGCATGTCTACAAAAGACCATAGAAACACTAAGATACTACAAATTATACATAGCTGAAGAGAAAATTCAAAGACATGCTCCTTTTCAATATTTAGGATATGAAGTATACCCTAAGGTGCTTACAGTACAAAAACTGTCCTTAAGAACAGAGAAGCTAAACACCTTAAATGATTTTCAGAAATTGATAGGAGATATCCAATGGATGCGACCAGTGTTAGGCTTGACTACCTATCAGTTACAACCATTATATGATATTTTAAGGGGAGACAGTGCTTTAAATTCACCACGCCAGCTTACAAAAGAAGCTCAAGAGGCTTTGAGAGAAGTTGAACTGGCTTTATCCAATGTGGTTGAGAGAGTCACTCAAAAACCTTTGGAAATAACAGTTTTTGCCACACAAGAGGCACCCACAGCAGTCCTTCATCAAGGAGACAGTGTGATAGAGTGGGTGAACCTCCCGACACAACCAGAACAAAGCCTTACTCCTTACCCAGTGCTTGTGGCTAGAATTTTGTTAAAGGCCATTAAGCGAGCAGTACAATTATCTGGGGCAAGACCTGATAAGATATACACCTTTTACACCAATACACAAATTAATGTGTGTTGTGAGACCATCCCAGAGTGGCAAATTTTATTAGCCATGGCTCCTAATTTTATACATGGGTCTCCATTAAAGATAACCAGACTTTTACATAATTGGTGATGGATTCTTGAAGAAAAAGTTTCTAAAGTTCCTCTTAAAGGACCAACTATCTTTACAGATGCATCCAAACACAATATTTGTGCTGTATACTCTCATGATTTAACCATAAAGAGAGTAGTCAGAACTCCTTTTCAGTCCACTCAGCAGAACGAATTGTATGCAATCATGTTAGCTCTCACTTATTACCCAGGAGACATAAATATAATATCTGATTCAGCCTATTCAGTAGGTGTGGTACAAAGAATTGCCACAGCCCAAATAAAATTTGCAGCTTCTAATATATATCAGCTCTTTAAGGAACTTCAGGAGCAAGTGAGAAAACATCCAGGTAAGATTTATATCTTGCATGTCCACTCACATAGTGGACTCCCAGACCTTATTTTTGATGGGAATTCAAAGGCAGATAGCCTTTTAACTATGTTAGCCAGTACACCTTTATTTCAGGAGGCCCAGGAATCCCATTCTAAGTACCATCAGGCTGCTCGAGCTTTGCGTTTACAATTTGGGATTACAAAAGAGGAAGCTAGGAGCATAGTAAAAAGCTGTACAGCTTGCCTTCCTTTCCATGCTCCTACACTGCCTCCAGGGAAGAACCCTCGTGGTTTGAGACCCAATGAAATCTGGCAAATGGATGTGACCCATTATAAATCTTTCGGTCGTCTGTCTTTTATCCATGTTGTGGTAGACACCTTTTCAGGATTCACTTTTGCCATACCAGCAGCAAAAGAGACAGCCCGAGTGGTCACTGAATTCCTCATGCAAGCATTTGCCATTATGGGTGTGCCACAAGCAATAAAAACAGACAATGGTCCTGCATACACCTCCAAACATTTTGCACGCTTTTGTGCACAGTATAAGATTTTACACACCACTGGCATACCCTTTAATCCTCAAGGACAGGCAATAGTAGAGAGGAGAAACAGAGATATTAAGACGCTGCTCCAAAAACAAAAGAAAGGGGGAGCCACAGGTAACCCTAGAGAGCTTCTAAATCTAGCACTTTATACTATTAACTTCTTGATTTTTGACAAAGATGCACTGGCTCCGGCAGACAGGTTTTATAACCCACCAGAAGGGCAATGTCCAGTGCGAGCAGCTCCACTATCTTTAGATAATCGCCAGGTGATGTGGAGAGACCCAGAAAGTGGTGAATGGAAGGAACCAGATAGGCTAACTGCTTGGGGGAGAGGGTTTGCTTGTATCTCTACAGGTGGAGAAGGAATCAGATGGGTGCCAACGAGCCGTATTCGCCTTGTCCATCGCAGAGAGACGGAGCAGACCCTTGAAACGAAGGAGAAGACCCAAGAAACATCGGGTGGTTCTGTTGCTGATTGTGCCCACCACTGAAAGAGTGTGGCAGTTATGACGTTTGACTCATGGACATAGAAAATCATTGGACTTCAAAACCCTCAGAAATCATTGGATTCTCTGAGACATAAGATTGTTGTAGGACTTTAAAGCCCTCAGGAATCATTGGATTTTCTGAGAAATGATAAGACTGTTACAGGACTTCAAAATCTGCTGGAATCATTGGCTTCCCTAAGACATAAAAAGACTTTTGCTGGACTTCAAAAACTTGGGGGATCATTGGATTCCCTGATATGTGAAGCAATGGACAATAGACTGGTTTTGGACTATCTCTTGGCTGCTGAAGAGGTGTATGTGTGACTGCTGTTTACATACTCTCCTTCTAGGACTTCTGGCAATCTTTTACATCATACTGTTGATTTATATTGTTTGTTATACCGTTACTTGGGGGCATAATTCATGTTTGTTACACCACATCAAGCCTGCACTGACTGTGGGGAGAGTCATCACTAATAGTCTCTGCGTTGTTGCTATGTGCTATGTGTTCCCATGCTGATGGGTTTGTGCATAATAAGACCCTTGAGCCCAGAAACCTGCTAGCAACCCCCACTTCCCTTTGGTGCTTTTCATCTCCCTTCCTGAGATGTCAGGGAGGGCGTGATTATCTCCTTTTTAGTGCTTTCACCTCCCTTCCTGAGAAGTCAGGGGGGTCGTGATCACTTCCTTTTCGGTGCT
Source organism: Antechinus flavipes (assembly GCF_016432865.1). NCBI lineage: Eukaryota > Metazoa > Chordata > Mammalia > Dasyuromorphia > Dasyuridae > Antechinus > Antechinus flavipes. Next base: position 454,747,837 of record NC_067398.1, on the reverse strand, counting down.
TTCACCTCCTTTCCTGAGAAATCAGGGAGGGTGTGATCACCTCCCCTTGGGGGCTCTGACCTCCCTGAAGAGTCAGGGATGACATGATCACCTGTGTTCTAAAACAAAAGAAAGCGGGATATGCCCAAAGGGTTATAAAACCATGGATATACTTTGATATCTTTACTGGGCCCGTATCCCAAAGAGATCATTGAAAAGGAAAAAGGACCCACATGCAAAAATATTTGTAGCAGCCCTTTTTGTAGTGGTAAGAAACTAGAAATAGATGTCAATCAGTTGGGGAATGGCTGAATAAGTTTTTGTGTGTGAATGTAATAGAATGTTATTTGTTCAGAGAGCAAAGCCAAAATGATAAAGAGTTTTTGTCTGAGCTCTTCCTGGGCTCCCATAGATAAACACCAGCTCAAGCTTCTGAAGGGATTTTGGAGTGACACAACCCACAAATATTTGGAGTGTAACAAGTTTCCAGCAGAAAATATTTTGGAAGAACTTTAGGAAAAGTGTGTGGCGGGGAGGGATTTGCAGCCTCGCACATGCACAGTACAGTGCAGGGAGGTCCCTCTACCTGTGGAGGGAACCTAATGAAAGGCTTTTAGACAAAATACAGCAGCATTTGCTACTCTGTCCTGGTTCAGAAGCCAGTGAATCAGCAGTCTAGCTGTGAGACATTCATTCAACACAACTGAACCCCAACATAGCAAGCAGACTTATCATGCCAACTCAGTCCAAGAAGGAAGCCAGCAGCACTAGCCTCAGGGCAACTTTAAGACATTGTCACCTGTAAAGGAAGCTTGAGAAAATCTACTCTTTGCCCTAAGAGTGGACCTCAACCTTTAACAATTAGCAAAATAGCAAAAAGAGCTCTGACCATATGGAGATAGGAAAGAACAGGCCTCAAGCCCTGAGGACACTAAAGGCAAAATATCTTCAGATGAAGCCTAAAAGGGTGATATAAGTTGGTTTCCTTTTTAAAAGGCTCTCTTGAAAGAATTCAGAGTCTCTTAAAAGAGAGTTAGAAGAAAAATGGGGAAAGAAAACGAGAACTCTGGAAAAGAAAATACAGAAATTGTCTGAAGGAAATCACTCCTTAAAAAATAGTTTTGGAAAAATGAAAAAAGAAAACAACTCATTAAAAAACAGAATTTGTGAAATGGAAAAAAATCCAATGAACAAAACAAGTCATTGAAAAGTTTAATTGGCTAAATGCAAAAAAAGATTAAAAAAGCTAACTGAAGAAAATAATTCACTAAAAATTAGAATTCAACAAATGGAAGTGAATGACTTAAAAGAATCTGTCAAACAAAACAAAAAATAGAAGAAAATGTAAACTATCTCATCAGAAAACAACTGACCTGTAAAATAGATCCAGGAAAGATAATCTAAAAATTATTGAAAACCATGATGAAAAAAAGAGCTTAGACAACATTTTTCAAGAAAGTATCGAGGAAAATTGCACTGATGTTCTAGAACCAGAGAGTGAAATGGCCATTGAAAGAATTCGCTGATTACTTCATGAAAGAGACTCCAAAATGAAGACTTTAGGGAATATTGTAACTAAATTTCAGAATTATCAAATCAAGGAGAAAACATTACAAGCAGCTAGAAAGAAAGAATTCAAATATTGTGGACCAGAATTAAAAAAAAAACTTAAGACCGAGCAACTTCTATTTTAAAGAATTGAAGGGCCTGGAATATGATATTCTGGAATATGATATTAAGTCATTAAAGTTGATAGAGACAATACTTATCTAATTTAGCATGATTTAGTATCATTGATCTGATCTTACAAGGAGATGTTTTGGGCCAGAACCTGAAACAAGGTACTAAGTAGAACCAATTGATACAATGCTTGTGTTCACACCTTTAGAGAGCTCATATAAGCAAGAAGTATTTAAGTACTAATTGGAGTTCACAAGCATGGGAGATTCACAAAGTAAACTTTGTAACTTTGTGAATTCACACTTCCTTGAAGCTCTTAGGGTCAGAGAGCACTGGGAGATATCCCATAATCACTCTCTCAAAGAAGGAGAATAAATAGAGCTTCAATGGGCCAGTCAAGGGAGTTTCAGAGTGGAGGAGCATCAGTTCAGAAGAAGCCATGAGTCGGAGTTGAGCTACAGCCAGGAGTTACATTCCTAGGGGTTGGAGAGGAGCATTCTGGGAGGAAGCCCACAAGCCCTCTCTCGGAGGCAAAAGAGATTCATTCTATTTTCGATCTGGCTGGCTGGAGGCTGAAGGACAAACCTTTGGATTTGGAGACATTCGGAGGGAACTCTTGGAACCAAACAGAAAGCTAGGCCACTAAGAAAAAGTAACTGGGCTATTTTGGAAGGAGAAAATAAATATTTGCATTTTATCACCTGGCTGCGTTGTGGGTGATTATTACTTTCAACTGCAACTAAGGCTGCCTCCAGAAAACCCCGAGAAACCTGATTTCTCCCAGAGAGAACCATTAGATTAAAGAAGAAGAACACCAACACTGGAGGGCAAAGGAGCTTGGACTACAGCCAAGAATAAACTCTCCAGCAAAATAAGGCATTATTTTTCAGGGGAAAAAAATGAACATTCAGTAAAATAGGGAATTCTCATTTATTCTTGATGAAAAGATCCGAGCTGAACAGAAAATTTGATCCTCAAATATAGAACTCAACAGAAGTATAAAGAGGTAAAAAGTGAAAAAAAATTTTTTTCATCCCTATATGGGAAGATGATATGTTTAACACTTGAGATCTGTATCTTTGTTAGGAGTATACTTGGAGGCTGTAGGCATAATTTGGCTTTACTATGGTGATATGAAAAAGAAACTAAGGATGAAAAAGGGATTATATTGGAAGAGAGGAAAAGCAAAATAAAATGGGGTAAATTACATCACATGAAGAGTCAAAAAAGACCTATTACAGTTAAGAGAATAAAGGGGGTGAGCATTGTATGAACCTTAAATTCATCAGATTTGGCTCAAAGAGAAAATTTCAGACATATTTAATTTGATAAAATTTGGAACACAAGGTTTTGCAAAGGTGAATATTGAAAACTATCTTTGCGTATATTTGGAAAAATAAAAGCTACTTTAAAATGTTTTAAAAATTTAAAAAAACAAGAGAAGGGTAGATTGCAGAGCTAAAAAGCTAGGAAGAAGATGAAGAAGAAAATGCTTTAGATTTCTAGATCCCAGTTTAAAATAAAGGAATGATAACTTTTTGGCAAGAGTATATTTGATGAAGATAGGTAGACATGCATTTGCCTAGCTCAGAGGTTCTTAACCTTTTGGATGTCTTGGAGTACTTTGTCTTACTGTGTAAGCCTATGAACCCCACCTCCCTCAAGTATTTTAAATACATAAAGTAAAATACTTAGGATTGCAAAGGAAAACAATTATATTGGAATACAGTTATCAAAAATTGCAATTCACAAACCCCAAATTAAAAATTTGGGATCTAGAGTCTTCCAAATCAAATTAAAAGATGTTCAAATGAAAAAATAATGGGGAAGAAAACTTCTGTCTCTAAGTATGTTTTTGTTTTTGTTTTTTTGCTGAGGCAATTGGGGTTAAATGACTTTCCTAGGGTCACACAGTTAGGAAGTGTTAAGTGTCTGAGACCTCCTGACTTCAGGGCTGGTGCTCTATCCACTACACCACCTAGCTGCTCCTAAATATGTGTTTTTGAATGTGTGTTTATATGTACACACACATACTTCAAGATAGAGAAGGAAGAATAGCAATAGTGTTGCCAAAAAATTCACATTGGATAATATCTATGAAAGGAAGTAGTAAAAAATTTCCATGATATCAGATATCTGTACATAAATGGAGGGATAGTATGGTAGAGTAGGAAGATCACTGACTCTGGAATCCAAAGATTTGTGTTCAAGTCCTACTTCTGGTACTAACTACCTGTGACATTTTAGACAGCTCACTTTATCTAGTCCTCAGTTTCCTCACTGGTAAAATGAGTAGGTTGAACTAGAAGATTTATGATGTCTCTTTCAGTTCTATATTTATGTTCTTGTTTGTCAAATATAAAAGATACAGATAATAAGCAAGATGAACTAGAAAATTGAAGGAACGACAGCAAACTGGACCTTATAGGTATCACTGAGGTTGGTGGGATAGGGCCTAAAATTGGAGTAATAAAAATAGTTAGCATTTTTGTAGGCTTTACATATGTTATTTCCATTTAATCCTCACAAAAATCCTGGGAGGTGAGTATCCCCATTATAAAGATCAGGGAACTGAGGCTGAGAGAAATTAGGCTTGTTGAATATTTGTCTGAATAAGGATTTGAACTCAATGTTCTTACAAACTGCACAATTTGTGGCTCTGGAAGGTATACTTTATTCAAATATAATCAGTAAAAGTATAATTGACAGGTGTGTGCGTGTGTGTGTGTGTCTGTGTATGTAGTAAACTAGCAAGATATATTGAAAAATTATACTCATAGAAAAATCACAGTGGGAAAGCACAGTGAAAATCATCTGACTGGTAGAAACAGAGGCAAAAACAAAAGCAAGATTGTGATTAGAATATTTTATAGACCAAATGAATAGAAGTTAGAAAGAAAGAAGACTTGGGGAAACAGTATATTACCTTGAATAGAAATGTGATAAGGCAATGATGGGGAATTCAATTATTTAGATATCTAACAAATTCATCTTTTAATTGCTCAATCTAATAGTCTTTTCCTAGTCCTTATCTTCTTTGACCCTTCTGTAGTATATGTTCTCTCTTCCTTGAAATTCTGGGACATTCTCTCTCCTTTTTCTCCTTTCATCTTTTCTGCCAAGACATCTCTTACCTCTGATCTCTTCTCTCCACTCACAATGCCAAAACTCCTAACCACTATCCCTTTCTCCAGTCTCTCCAGAGAGTTTAATTTAAAAACATTTTTTAAAATGTTCAGATCTCAACAATATATATTAACTGATTGCTGGAACTGTTGGCTCATTACTCAGCAATGATCCCAAATAGCCACTTTGCTTTATATTTAACAGATACTACTTTTTGCTAGATTAATTAATCTAACAATATTTTAGAAATGCTCATGGAAATGCCATTTTAATTTAATTAATTTAGTTTATGAATTAAATGTCAGTATTACTGAAAATGTAATACTTTAAAAGTAGTGAATAAGTTTAGGAGATACCAAAAGTAAGAATTCTTTAATACAGGATAAAGTTGGTAATAGCTGGAATGTAGATATTTAATAATGATAATAATAATAGCATTGATATAGGGCTTTAAGACTTGAAAAGCACTTTACAAGTATTATATCATTGGATCTTTAAAACAAACCTGGTAGCATGTGTTATGATGTGTTAACCTTTTACAGATGAGGAAACTAAGACAGAGATTAAGTGATTTGCCCAGATATCTGAGGCTGGATTTGAACTCAAGTTTTCCTGACTCTAGATCTGAAACTCTAAGCATTGTACCACCTATTTGCACCTTTATGGTTAGAAAAGGGGAGGGTATTACAATGATGCAATAATAATAATAATAGCTAGCATTTATATAATGTTTTAAGATTTGCAAAGTGCTTACATCTCATTTGATTCTTACAACTGCTAAGGTAGGTGCTATTATTAGTCTCATTTTACAGAGGAGAAAATAGAGTGAGACAGTGATTAAATTAAGACAGTATCGCATAGCTATTATATGTCTGAAGCAGATTTTCCTTTACTTCAATGTCAGCATTCTATACATTATGCTTCCTCTAGATCGTGGCTTCTTAATCTGAGAAACTTAAATATTTTGATAACTATATTTTAATATAATTGTTTTCCTCTGTTTCAATGTATTTTGTTTTTGCTCTCATTCAATCTTCCTTCTACTACACTATTCTGTGATGAGATGTGTTTATTTTTTTTTTTTGATACAATTATGCAGTATGAGCAAAAGATTTTGAGAATTTTGCAGGATGAGAGAAGAGAGACTATATTGTAATTTTCAAATTAAATCAGCATTTGAAAGGAAAATGCCAAATTGAAAAGTCACATTAAAAAAAGGCAAGTAACAAATATCTTAACATTTAGCTCATGCCCACATATTTAGGTGGGATTTTCACTTAAGCAACCTGAGGCAAATAATTATATATTTCACCATAAAGATCTGTGTATTAAAGCAGTATGGGTTTCCTCAAAATATGTTTCAGCTATTCCTTAAAATTACCTTAAATTTCTTTTTGCTATATTTCAAAACTCACTTCTATTCTCAGGAGACATAAAGGATTTCTTATCACCATCTTAACTTAACCAAACTAAAGCATATACATAATATGTATAATCAATCATTAATCAATCAATAAGCTTATGTGCTGGGTACTTTGTTAGGAACTGGTGAGAAAGAAATGAAATAAGCCCTGTGTTTAAATAATTTACATTATAAGGAGAGAGGGAGAAAATAAGTACATGTAAAAATAATATAATGCATCACTATAAAATGGCTATTTGCACATATACATACACATTTAGTAGTTAAATACAAAGTTTTTGGGCTTGAGCACTCTAGCAAGAAAAAGTCAGGAATAGCTTTATGCAGAATATGGTGATTGAGTCCTCTCATAAAGAAAAAAATAAGACTATCAGATGGGAATTAGGAAGTGTGGTGTTTAAAAAAGGTTCAAGAGACATAATTTCTGAGTAATTAATAATACTAGCATTTTAATAAAAAGGTGGTCATTCAGCATCTCTCAGATCACAGACAGTTTGATGAAAACCTCAAGATTTATATGTTCTTTTGGAAGAGTAGTGTTCAAAAGGATGTTAATCAAATCTTATTGGTTAACAATTAGTGAGAGAATGAATATTATAATGAGGGACTAGACCTGTATTTTGGTTATGTCATTTAATTCTTAAGCTGTCCCCAGCCTTGGCCCATCTTTTCAAAGCCTGAGCACCCAAGCCTGAGCAGAACACAAAAGCTGTCCCACTTGGGTAGGATCTAGATAGAGGAGAAGGTTAGTTCAATCTTTAAACAGTGAGGTCTTGAAATGAGATTAAGAAAAGTAGGAAATTTGAATCTCTCAAAATCTCAAAAATCAAAATCAAAAACTTATTATCATTTCTCTCAGAAGGAGTATATTCTAGGCACAGAAGATCGACAAAGCATGGAAGTAGGATGTAGTGTATGAAGGAAAGAGAGATCAGTGTGTCCATATTTCAGTGTAAGGGAGGAATAACTATTTAAAGAGAATGGAAAAATGGAGCTGGAAAGCTGCAGCTGGAAAGAAATTCAGTCAGTCAGTCAATCAACAAACAGTTTTCAAGTCTTTACTATGGGTAGAATCAGAAAACCTGAAGAAAGTGAGATTTGGACTGAACTTTGAAGAAGCCAGGTGGTAGAGGTGAGAAGTGGTCAAGTTATGAAGGGTTTTTTTAAAAATAGAATTTTATTGATATTTTAATTTTTATATCATCTATATCTTTGCTTTATCCTCTCAATATAATTTTATTCATGCCTTTTGTTTTGATGCCATTATATTTTCCTCTGCATCTTTTTTCTTCCTTCTGAATCATGCCTTATAATAATTTAATGCAATAAAGAAGGAGAAGAAAAAAATTCAGCAAAATCTATCAACATAGGAAAAAAATTCTCATATTATATGCAATGTTTCACACTTATGGACCATGATCTCTGCAGAGGAAAGGAGAGAGTATCTTCTCATATCTCTTTGGTATCTAGCTCTTTATCATTTCACAATATTCAGTTTTAACTGTTTTATGTGTGTTCTTTCCATTTACATTATTTCCATTGTGTATAACATTGTCTTGACTCTATTTACTTTTGTGAAGCATTTTATGAGCTAAGCAGAGGGGTTTTTATTTTATCCTAGATTGGGTAAGAGAGCCAAATGGCCAGATCAATTTTGAAAGAAATTACTTTAGCAACAGAGTATAGGATGAATCCTAGTGTGGAGAGATAAGAGGCAAGAAGGCAATTTAAGAGACAATAGTCTAGGAAATGGCCAATGCGGCCCTGGACTATAGGATTGTGTAAAAGGAGAGAAAGATTTAGATTTGAGAGATGTTATGGAGGATGACATTCAAGAATATTCTTAAAAGAGTTCTTTCTGACAATACTCTCAGCTCCTTGGACAATCCCTTATTAAGCCTACTAACAAATAGTGAAAGGAAGAGACTTGAATATCTATACTTTTCCTCATCTTAATAATGGTAAAAGTTTTAATTAGCAAAGAAAGGGATCAGAAATATTAACAGAAGGAATTAATAATCAAAACCAGCAACAACAGCAATAATAGGCAGCATGGTATTGTGGATAAAGAGCTAGTCTTCAAGTCAGTAAAACCTAGTCTTTTACACATATTGACTGTGTCATTCTGAGAAATTCAAAGCATTCAGTGTTTATGCAATTCTCTAGGTAAATTGCAGAGAAGGTATTGACTTGCATTGCTAGAGGGAGCTCCCCATATCAATAAAATCAATGGTCCACTTCCTATCCCTGACAATGTAGTCTCATGTTAATATTATGATTTAGTATTTACCAAGTGTTTTGCTCATATTTATATTGTGAGACAGGTTATATAAGCATAATTATGCACATGTTATAGATATAAAATCATAGTATCACAGATTTGGACCTCAAAGTGATCGTGAAGGACTTCTACTTCAACCTCTTCATTTTGGAAACAAGGACATTGAGATTCTGGGGCTGGGGAGTTGGGGCAAGTGATTTGCCCCAGGGCATACATGTAGTGAGTGACACACCTGGATGAGAAACTGAGACTCAGTAAATGAGGTAATTTGTTTAGGGTAACAGAATAATAAATTCTATAGAAGAAATAGTATGATATTTGAAGTTCAGAAAGATCTGGATTTAAAGTCTTATTTTAGATATTTATTAACTTTAGAACCATTGACAAGTCATTTAACACCTAAACTTCAATTTCCCCATCTGTAAAACGAGGATAATAATACCTGTAGTATCTATTTCATAGGATTGTTGTAAGAGTTAAATTGTGTGTGTGTGTGTGTGTGTGTGTGTGTGTGTGTGTGTGTGTGTGTAGTGTTTTGGAAATCTGAAAATGATATATAAATGCTATATATATTGGTATTATAATTATCACATCAAAACTTCTGGCTCTAAGTTTACTTTTCTTTTTTCCATAGAATGTTGGAGAAAAAAAGCAAAGGAATTGAATAATATATAGACTTGATAATCTGCTGCTGAACAGTCCAGTTTTAAATTGGGTTTTTAAAATGCTTTTAAATTCTCTTAACCTTTCATTCCTTGGTGGGTTGATTCTAATTCCTTAAGCAACTACATGACAAAAAGCTACAGTAATTTCCAGCATTAAGTTCCTACTTGGAAAACTGTAAACATGTGTCTTACCTTAAATTGATGGCATATGTTCTTCAGTACATGTGCCTCCCGTTCTGTTTCTGGGACAAGCCTTATGACTTTATCTCTGAGAAAAAGAAAAAAAAAGACCCATGAAACATCTTTATTTCAAAAAAAATTTTTTATTTTCTGAATTTAAAACAGCAATAATGAGTATAAGTTTTGGAAAGTTGAAGTACTGATCCAAAAATGCCTTGCATGTCTTTTGTTTTAGTACCTATTGCTAAGTTCAAAGAGGCTCACCTCCCAAAGGCTTAGCCAACAAATGATAAATATTCATTGGAGATAGAAACCCTAAATTGACTAAATCTTTACATTTCCTAAAGTATGGAGCAATTGTGATCTGTCTGGAAAAAGGGGTACCCTATTCTAATGAAACCACAAATACTTGAAGCATTTTTATTTTTAAAAATTTGTTTATATTGATAACTTTAACTTTTCATATTACTTTCATTTTCAAATATATCTCTTCCCCTTCTCTTCCTTAATTGATCATCCTTTATATAAAGAATAAAAAAAGAAAGGAGAAAAAAACAATCTAGAAAAATTCATTAAAACATCCATTGAATTTAATAGTATATTCAATGTTTGAAGTCCATAGTCCCTCAACTCTGTTAAAAAGGGTGAAGACAGGTACATTTTCTCATATCTTTTCTAAAGCCAGGCTTGGTTTTTATAATTACATGGCATTCAATCTTGATTTTGGTTAGTATTAATGTTCTATTTTCATTGCTAAAATCATTCTATACTTTTACCCTAACATAAGAAGCAACTTCCAGGAAAGTGGGAGTGGAAAGACTTTCACTTGCAGGCAGTTTCCCCACTTTGAAATTAAGCTTCTATTTGATTCTTAATCCACCTGTCTCTAGCCTGCTTTTTGCAGCTCTGACCACCTACAGGTTAGAGACCAGTTCAGTGTGGTTGACATTACAATCCTTCCAACATTGATTATTTCCATCATTCCCCACCCCCATCTTTTTATTAATGAGAAAAAAACTTAAAGTTATTTTCATTTGTGGTTTTTTGTAATTAATGATTTGGAACAATCAATCATCCATGAAAAAAAACTAAAGATAACACTGTATTCTGTTCAACTATTATACTGTGTTGCTTAATCTCTTTTATGTCATTCTTTGTTTGATTTGGTCTTTTTTCATGATTTCCATCATTTAAGGCTGAATCTTTAGTCTCTAGGGCCTCTCATTTTAGAGACAAAAGAATCAATCAACCAGATCATTCCTCCATACAGCTGCCTAAATAACATTCCTAAAGCACTGTTCTAATCATGTCACTATTCAATTAAACTCTAATAGTTAATTTTTTCCTTATTTCAAGTATATACCCTCTCTATTTTATCCTCCAAACAAGTCTCACTAAGTCAATGCCCAACTCAGTAAGCTTGATAAATGTTCCCTAATACTTTAAAATTTTTTTTATAACTTTATTACACTGAATACAAAATAAGAAAAAAAAGAGAATAGAAAAAAAGGCAGAAAAGGAAACAAAAAATAAAACATCATCATGTACCCAGCATCAGGGAGGATTCAAAATAAATACTAATAAATAAATAAGGAGTGTCCATTATTTCTTTGTTTCCTTGTAGGTTATTTTTACTCTCTGCTGAGCACATTTTAAAAATTTATTCTTCTTTCCCCCTTTTCATTCTCCCCACCTCTCCTAAGCAGGTTACAATTAAATACAGATATATGTATAAATACATATATATACATACATACACATACATTCACACCCATCCACAGAGTCCCATATGTATACATATATCTATATAAACACATAGATAGAGCTACATGCATACATACATATACTGAGACATAAACACACACATACATGTGTATATACACACACACATTTATCCATACGTATAAACATATATCTAAAACAATATTAATATGGCTGACATATAATGTAGATTTCTCTCTTGATTGAATCTTTGTTTAATTTTGTTAAAAATCAATGATTGCTATCTTTGCTTCCCTTTCTAATAAACTGTATTCCTAAACCTTGTTGTAGTGTTTGTGTATATCTCTTATTTCCTACCACTGCTAACTCTTCTACTTTAATTTTGCTCTTTAACTTGTCTTAATGTTATTTAACCTTTCCCCATCCATGGGTGCTTTCCTTATTTTCTCTTCCATCCTTTCTTCATTCTTTATCCTTCTATTCCCTGCCTTATCTGATCCCTTTTCCCCTTATTTCTTTATAAATTTTGGAGGGTGCTGTACTCTTCATGATATATCTGTAGTGTTGACTATTTAACCCATTCCTCATATGAATAGGTTTTCAAGACTATGAGCCTGATCCCCCTACTAATGCCTCTGTGTCTATTCCTCCTCTACACTCCTTTTATATAACATAATTATTATGGGTACCTTTTCCTAGACAGTTTTGCTTTTTAGAGTGAGATCATACAATTTTTCGTTTGAACTACCCAATTAATGATGTCAGTGTTAAACATCTGGTATACATTTCTATGTAACAAACATAAACAATTTGTCCATGTTAAGTTCCTTGACATTAATCTTTGATATTGGCTCATACATATTAAATTTTCTATAAATTCAGGTTTGCTTGAGATGAACGCCTGAAAATTAGCAACTTCATTAAACATCAATCTTTAAAAATTCAATGTTATAGAAAATGTTGCTGGATGTTATATTTTTTGCAATAGGCCTAATTCTTTTGAATGTCAGTAGATATAGATATAATTCAGGAACTGTAGTCTTTCATTGTGAGCTGCTGATGAATCCTGTATAATTTTAATGTAATTCCAGCATATTTGAATTTTTTCTTGCTTCTTGCAGAATATTATCTTTAATCTAGGAGTTTCAAAATTTGGCAATAATACTCCTATGTGTTGTCCACAAAGGATCTCTTTGAGGTGGTGAATGCTAGATTTTTTCTGTTTCCACTCTTCCTTCCTGTTCTATCATTCCAGGGCAATTTTCTTGAATTATTTCTTGCATTATCATGTTGAAGTTCTTTTTTTGGTCACAGTTTTCACGTAGTCCAGTTATTCTTATATTTTTTTCTTCTTGACCTGTTCTCCAGATCTGTTGTTTTTCTTATAAGATGTTTCACATTCTTCCCTATTTTTTCATTCTTTATATTTTGTTTTATTATTTCTTTGTCTCTTATAGCTTCACTGGTTCACAGCTTCCCTTGCCCAATTTTAATTTTCAAAGAATTATTTTCTTAAGACTGTATTTTCTTTTCTAGTTTGGATACTTCCTCCCCCTATAATTTTATTTTTCTAGAAAAATTCATTTATTTTAGTTTTTCCTCAATGTCTCTCATTTGATTTTTAGTCTTTATTTTTTTGAGTTCTTTTATAAATTCTCTCTGATCAGGGAATCATTTAATGTTACTTTTTGGGATAGAAGTAACTTTTTTTTTTTTACTTCAGTGTCACCTCTGAAGATGAACCTTGGTCTTCTCTATTCCATAGTAAATTTCTATGGTTGGGTTCTTTCTTCTTTGTTTACTTTTTTAATCACAAGTACTAGTGTAAATACCTCCAATCATGGAGTGAAAGGATGGTGTCTCTAGCTTTACTTCAGCTCTTCCCTATGACCTGGAACCCCAAACCAAAAGCTCTTCCCTCCTGCAAATACCCTCAGCCAGCAGGGTCCCTGCCTCACTGCTTCTGTACTCACTGGGTGTGCTGGTTCCTTCTCAACCAAAGGTACATCTCTACAGCACAGCAGTGTCTGGCATTCTTAATCAGCCAAGGTTTTCTCAGTCTTCTCAGACTCTGCATGCAGTGGGGAAGTGAAAGCTTCCTGCTGAGGCTATAGTAAAATCCAGATAAATCCCACGGCTCCCCACTTAGTGTTTCTAAGGAGCTAGTTTGCACTTCACTCAGATTAATCTCAACCTTGTCTTTCTTTGAATCTTCTCGTGTTATCCCAGGAGTACCCCTGTTTTGCCCCAAGTCTCCTTTGGTTTTTACCAGTCTATATTCTCTCTAAGGCACAAATTTTGTGCTGTTTGTGAGGGAAATCTAGAGAGCTTGCTTTTAATGACCTACTTTGCCATCTTCCCAGAATCCACCTCCACCACTCCCTAATACTTCTATAATTTTTTAAATATATACACTCCTTTATTTAAAGTCCTTCACAACTGGTCTTTAACCAGTTTTTTTCTAGACAATATTTCCCTTCACACATAGACAAACTGGCCTCTGTTTCTCATATACAATATTTCATTTCCCACTTCTCTATATTTGCACAAGCTGTTCTTCATGTCTGGAGTACACGTTTTATATTTTCAGCAAGACATAGGCTCTTTTTAAAAAAATCTTATTTTTTCAATTCTAATTTTATTTATTTAGTATTTTCTTCAATTACATTCAAAAGACATTTGTTTCATTTGTTTTTAAGATTTTTGAATTCTAGGTTCTTTCTTTTATCCTCACCCACAATTAAGAAACCACATGTGAAGTTATGTAAAACATTTCCATAAAAATAAAGCTGTAAAAGAAAACATAGATCTCCCACCCTAATGAAAAAAAAAGCCTCAAGAAAAATTAAGTTAAAAATAAAAAGAGAGATGGATAGAGAAATAGAGAATGCTTTGATCTGTATTTAGACTTGATCAATTCCTTCTCTGGATATGGATAAGAGTTTTCATCATAAGGCCTTCAGAGTAATTGAGGATGATTGTACTAATGAGAATAATAAAATCATTTACAACTGGTTATCCTAGAACATTGCTATTACTTTGTATACAATATATTTCACTTTGTCCATAGAGGACTTTCCAGGTTTTTCTTCCCCTGAGAGCTTCTTGTTCATCATTTCCCAGAGAACACTAATATTCCATCAGAGAAACTTGCTTCAATTTTTTTTATAATTACTAATGCTAATTGTATTTCTCTCCATTTATTCTCTCTCCTTTCATCCTGTCCCCCCTCAAAAGTGTTTTGCTACTGACCACTCCCTCCCCCAATATGCTCTCTCTTTTATCATCTATTCCCCCTCTTTTATCAGCTATTCCCCTTTCCCATTTCCCTCCTATTTTCTGGCAGGATAAGAAAGATTTCTACATCCCTATTGAATATGTATGTTATTTCCTATTTGAGCCAATTCTGTAAAAAGTAAGGATCACTCATTCTCCCTCTCTTTCTCATCTTCCCCCTCCACTGTAAAAGTTTTTTCTTGCCTCTTTAATTAAATGGCAGGTAATTTGCACAACTCTACTTCTCCCTTTCCCTTTCTCCCATTACATTCTTCTATCAACCCTTAATTTCATAATTAAAAAAAATTATCCTTTCATATTCAATTCATACTCATGCCCTCTATCTATACTCCTTCTCACTGCCATAATAATAATAATGTTCTAATGAGTTACAAGTGTAATCCTCCCATGTAGGAATGTAAATAGATGAACTTTATTAAGTCCCTTCCACTTTTTTGATCATCTCTTTATGCTTCTCTAGAGCTCTAATATGAAAATTCAAATTTTTTATTCAGTTCTGATCTCTTCATCACTAATGCTTGAAAGTCCTTTGTTTCATTGAAGGATTTTCCTCTGATGGCCTCTGAAGGATTATACTTAGTTTTGCTGGGTAGGTGATTTTTGGTTAGAAACCTAACTTCATTGCTCTCCAGAATATTATATTACAAGCTCTCTGGTCCTTTAATGTAGAATCTTGTATTATGCTAACTGTGATTCCACTATTCTTGAATTGTTTCTTTCTTGGATGCTTACAATGTTTTCTCTTTGACCTGGGAGTTCTGGAATTTGACTATAATATTCTTGGGAGTTTTTATTTTTGAATCTTTTCCAGGAGGTGATCAGTGGATTTTTTCAATTTCTATTTTATCCTCTGGTCCTAGAGTATCAGGGAAGTTTTCCTTGATAATTTCTTGAAAGATGATGTCCAAGTTCTTTTTTTAAAAGACTTTCAGGTAGACCAATAATTATTATATTATCTCTCCTGGATCTATTTTCTAGGTCAGTTGTTTTCCAATAAGATATTTCACATTTTTTCCTATTTTTAATTTTTTTTTCATTTTGCTTTATTATATCTTGATTTCACATAAAATTACTAGCTTCCATTTGCTCAATTCTATTTTTTAAGGAATTATTTTCTTCAGAGCTTTTATACCTCCTTTCCCAATTGGTCAATTTTGCTATTTAAGGTATTCTTCTCCTCATCAGCTTTTTGTATTTCCTTTTGCACCTCTTTCAATTCTTTCCCTAATTTTTCCTTTGTCTCTCTTGATTTTCCTCTATTTTTCTTTCATAGACTGAGCCCAGTTCTCATTTTTCTTGGAGGCTTTGGATGTAGGAACTTTGATTTTGTTATCATTTTCTGAGAGTATTTTGATCCTCCTTGTCACCATAACTGCTTTCAATGGTTAGAAACTGTTTTTGTTTTTGGTTGATTTTCCTAGCCTATTGCTCTGCTTTTAATTCTTTGTTAAAGCAGGGCTCTGTTTCCAGGGTAAACGGTGCACTTCAGGGCGTTTGTGCAGCTGTTTTCATAAATCCTTCTAGGAATCTGACCAGAAGCACTCTTTTTTGCCCTGGAGTTGTTAGATATGTCCCTGTTCTGCCGTAGCTGCTGAATGGGACTGGGGCTCAGCTCACCGAGGTTGCACTGGGTCTGCACACCAGACTCCCATCCCATTGCCACAGACCCTATGCACTGACTTTCCATGTCCTCCCTGGTATCTCTGGGATGAGAGGTCCAGAAGCCTCCAGCACTGCAGTGATTCAGAGGTCCCATCTCATTATTGCTGGGGTCCGGGGTACAGCTGGTGCCAGGGCCAGTGGGTTCCCACTCTGATTCCACAGATCTTTTCTGCTGATCTTCCAGCTCCTTTTTGGTGTCTCTGTGCTGAGAGGTCTGGAAGCTACCAGTACTGCTGCTGATTCAGAGATCGGGCCAGGCAGGGGCTCAGGCTAGATCCTGGGCTACATGCTGATTCCTACCTTTTTTTGCTGAGCTTCAAAGTTGCCTTAGGCTTTGATGTTCTAGAAATTGTTTAGAGTCATTATTTAAAGTAATTTGGAGCAGTTTTGGGAAGAGGTTGGGCAAATTCCTGCCTTTACTCTGCTATCTTGCCTCTGCCTCCAACATAGTCTCTTAATAGTTCTAGAAACTTGAACCTATTTTGCTTTAAAGCTTAATTTAAACACTACCTCCTACATGACAGTTTTTCTTGAATTTCCTTAACCCTCTCTAACATCTTTCTACATTGCCTTATAATACAGATAATATATGCACATACACACATACACACACATATACACAGAATATGGGTAGCTAAGTTGTACAGTGGAAAAAGTTTTGGGCTTGGAGTCAGGAAAACTTATCTCCTTGAGCTCAAATCTGGCCTGTCACACTTACTCGCTGAGACCATGGGTAAGTCACTTAACCTTGTTTGCCTCCATTTCCTCATTTGTAAAATGAGCTGGAGAAGTAAATGGCAAGCCACTTGAGCATCTCTGCCAAGAAAACCCTAAATGGAATCACAAAGAACCAGAAATGACTGAGAAATGAACAGCAAAAAAAGATTATAAATATGATATTTAAGTATATATATAATACATAAACATACTTATATATGTACATGTTGTTTTTTATTAGAGATAGAATGTAGATTTTTTGAAAGCTAGATCTGTTTCTGTTTATCCAGAGCAATCATACCAGACCATTCATAGAATGAACTTAGTAAATGCTTATTGATTGATAAAAGAAATGTAAGAAAATGTTAAATAAAGGCACAATGATAATATTGGGACATAAATCTTTTGAGAATAGCTCAGAGTAGATAGAAAGTGAAAAAAGTCATTGATGATAAAAGTCAAAGAAGTTTTTCTCATTTTTGCTTTATTATTGAATGTGAACCTTACATGGTAAGGTACTGATTCCATTACTATGGAATTCAATTTAATTCAATTCAACAAACATTTAAATGTTTGCTATATGTAAGATACTGTCTTATAACACCACATTTCCCATGACCTAAATTAAGAGCTTATTGTCCATTTGGACTGAAGAAGTAAAACATGTATACAAATATATAAATACCAAGTATAATGTGACAAAAACAAAATAGAGAGCACTCTAATAAATATTCCTTTCCCAACTGAAAGAAATCTGGGAAGGATTAACGGAGGAGGCTTATGAGCTGGACCTTGAACAAAGAAAGGAATTCTAATAATCACAGAGGAAGAAGAAGCATGCTTCAAGCCTAATGGATTGCTTTCACCTATGGAAAAGGGCAAGATGAGATTAGGAAACAATTAGTACTCCATTTGACTAAATGTAAATGACATTACATGTATTAAAAAAAAAAGTAGACTAAACTAAACATAACAAGGCAGTTTTGAGTCAGCTTAGAAAGAGCTTTAATACGTATTACAAGGTGGTCCAGTAAATATATTTGGCAATAAATATTTTCTTTCTCTTATCTATCCAAATGTGCTTTAAATGTGCATTATTATAAGCAGATGTTTTTACTTTGAAATAAAATTTCTCATTCTATTATCTTTCTCATTTTGTTCTATGGACAAAATAATGCATTATATCAATTGATACGGTTTAGTCATTTGAGATATCATTAAATTCAATGCTGCACTTTATCAATATCACTTTCTAATATATCTTTGGCTTTTGGTTTGCTCAAAGGAATATCTGTCAAAAATATTTCTATTGCCTTTGCTACGGCTTGTCTTTAAATGAAGAAGTTGATTGATGAAGAAATAAAGGAAAGAGAAAAATGGAATTATTTAGGTGCAATAGTAACAACAAAATTATGTGATGATCAACTGTGGTGGAATTAGTTCTTTTCAGCAGTGAGGTAATTTAAGGCAATTCCAATAAATCTGTGATGGAAAGTATCATTTGCATTCAGGGAGAGAACTATGGAGGCTGAATATGGATCAAAACATAGTATTTTCACCTTTTATGGTTGGTTGGTTGTTTGCTTATTTTTTCCCTTTTTGATTTTATTTTTCTTGTGTAGCATGATGAATATGTCTAGAAGAACTGCACATGTTTAATAACTAGATGGTATAATGGATAGAAAATTTGCCCTGAAGTCAGGAGGATCTGAGTTCAAATATGGGCTTCAAACAGTTACTACTTCTAACTATGTGAACTGAATAAGTCACTTAACTCTAAATTGCCTCATCAAAAAAAAAATGAAGAAGAAGAATTGCACATGTTTAACCTATATGATATTGCTTGCCAACTTGGGGAGAGACAAATGGGGAGGGAGGGGAAAATTTTGGAACACAACATTTTGCAAAGATGAATGTTGAAAATATCTTTGCATGTATTTGGAAAAAACAAAATACTATCAAATTAAATATTTTTATTAAAAAATAATTATCTAAGTACAAAAGCTAATTGAGATATTGGTAGACTGTGAATTAAAATAGAATTTTTCAGAGACCTCCCGGTCATATGACCAACAAAGCAGGGGATTAGACTATTACTCTGATCCCTATAAACTCTGAAAACTTGCCAGAATAAGAATTATGTCCAAGAGGTAAAATAAAATTTCAGCTGTGTCCACAGGCCAAAATATTAAGAAGATTAATGAGGTAACAGTGTGATGAATTAATAGCAGTGTAAGCTAACACTCCATTTCCCAATGTGCTCACTTAGGAGCTGGTTGCCCCCAAGTACCAGGAAGGGTGCACAAGAGGTTCCATGGCCTTATGCACTGGGATCTGTTCACTAATTTCCTTGCTATTTCTGCAGCCTCAGTAAGTATATCATGCTTTGGCAATAAGCCATATTGATTTTGCCTGAATATTCATACCCCACATCATCTTCATGGGAGGAGGACATGGAGATAGGAAAACAGAAGCTTCTTCTACACAGAGTAGCAGCTGTTCTGTAACAATGCTCAGCCAAAGAACTAAGGAAGAGAAGAAACTGGGAAAGGCTACTCTATGAAATCTTAAGGAAAGGAGATGAGCATCTATTCAGGACCAATCTATCCCTAAGAAAACACTTGAGACAGGACCACAGCCGACAAAAAGTGAGTTTACCAGCATTGGGGAAGTCTGAGACAACTTTCAGGTTCAGCACAGGGGGATCTGTCATCAAAGTGAAAAGAGAGGAAAAGGGTAATATAAGGAAAACAGACTGAAAATATCAAAGATCTCAGGAAAAAGAAAAATCAGTTAAATTTTTGAGTACATGCAGAAAAGTAAAGAAGGAGGGTAATAAAACAGAAGACAAGATGGCTTCATGGTGATCTAAATGAATCCAGACATCTCTAATTAGATATTGTAACACAAAGGAAATTATGCCAACATCTGATAAAACAGAAGACTTTATGGATGCTTCGTAGAACATGGAACCACAGCAAGATAGCCCTGTTCAAGAGAGAAATAAGAATTGTGAAAGAAGAATTTATGTCTTACACAGAAAAAATAATTGAGAGGAAAAAAAATGGAATCCATGATGGAAGAATATGAACTAAAAAAACCTGAATGCCATGATACAAAAAAAAAAAAAAAAAAAAACTGCCCAGAATTTCTGAACATACGAAATAAACTTCCAATCAAAAAAGCCCAGTTCACTCCCAGTTAAAATGAAAACTCTATACTTCAAACTTTGAAATGTAGTGGTTAAATTTAACCATTCAAACAATAAAATCTTCAAGCAACCAGGAGAAAGCTCTTCAAATGTAGAGAAAAATCAATTCAAATGCCATAAGAATATTCTGCACTCACCAGAAACTGCAGAGCAGAATGGAATAATTTGCTCTGAAGAGCAAAGCAGTTCCAAATACAACTCAAATAACAAACTGCAAAACTGCACCTAAGCATCAATGAAAAATGATGTACTTTCAATAAAAGATGTTTCAAGCATACCTATAAAATCAGATACCAAATCAGATGTGAGCATTTTATTTGTTCTGAAAAAATCTTAGATAACAGAAACACAAGATAAATTAACAAATACAGTGATGAAAACACAAGAAGTGAATTAACGCAGGAGAAAAGAAAGGGGGAGAGACCAAGAAAAAGGCACATATAGGATTAAAAACAGCAGCAGCAACAACAAAGTGATCATTTACCTATTTCTTTCTAAAAGTAAACAACATGACAAGAGAAAACATAAAACTTAAATAGAAGAAATAATGGTGGAGAACAGGTCTGAAACACCAACATTATACCTCACAACACCAGTTATGAGTGAATCAATTTCTTTTTGTGGGACTAAATTGTATAATAGGTGTGTACATAAAAGAGTAGTAGTAGGAAGTAGACAGAGAGGAATGTATGTTGAATCCTCTCAAATCAATGTGAACAGTCATGGGAAAATAACTTCCATATAAATCTTGCAGGAAGAAGAAAATAACTTTCATGTAAATCTCTCAGGAAGAAGTTTCTCAGAAAGAAAAATAAGCAAAGTGGCAAAGCAAGAGAATGAAACAGGTAGAAAAAGGAGCAATCTAAATAACACGATGGGAAAAAGGTTTCACTGATTAACAATCCCTGGAAATGAAGAGATCCTCTGTAATGGGAGATTGGGACTTTGAGATGGTATGCTGTAGAGGAATTTTGTGGTCAGTGAGACAATTACTTTTGAGAGTATTTTGCCTTAATGGAGAGCATTTTGCTTCAGAAACTCAGAGACTTAAGAAGAAATAAATAAGAAAAAGGACCATTAATAAAAGAAAATTCTAGCATAGACAAAAAAGGAAAGAAAATTAATTAAGTAGAGGGAAAGAAGTCCTTTTTAAGAAAAATGTCAAGAAAATGAACAAAAAATCCTAACAAAAGAAATTGAAGGGAAAAGAGTAAGAAGAGAATATTACTTTAGTCAACTGATGGGGGTGGGGTTTGGGGAGAAGAGAAGAATTAGATAGCTAGATAAAAGGACAAGAGAAAAAGGAGCTAATAAATTAAGGAAAACTCCAAAACCCTGGAAAGGATAAACAAAAAGGAGAAGGGCATAAATGTGAGGGGAAGAGAGCTAATGGGAATTGGATTGTCATAATGTAGATTAAGCAAAAATAATGGAAGAGAAAAAGCACTGTCTTTAAACATAAAGAGTAATAAAACATGATAAAGCAGGAAAAAAAAGCATCAGAGAAAAAAATAAACCTAACTCTCATAAGTATAAATGTGAATGGGTTAAATATATAATAAAATGAAAGATGATAGAATATCTAAAAAAGTGAAAATTCACAATTTAACAATGTGTGGCTTGTAAGAAATGTGCTTCAGAAAGCAAGGACATATATAGAATAAAAATGAAGGCTGGAACAAAATCAGGTAATTTACCAAAAGCAGAAAAGCAATCATATTATCAGACAAAACAGCAATAAAAGTTTACCAAATAAAGGGGATAAATAAGAAAACTTCACTATACTGGAAGGAAACATAGACAATAAAATAGTAACAATGTTGAACTTATATGGATCATATGCCTTAACATAAAAATTCTTTAAAGAATAATTAACCAGATTGTAAGAATACATAGAGAGTAGCACTGTAATAGGAGGAAGCTTGGATATAATTATTTCAGTTTTGGACAACTTAACATAAAAAAGGGAGAAATTAGAATTTGACAAATTAATGGAGAAATAGAGAAAAGACATGACAAATTCTAAATGAGACCACTAAAATGTGTGTATATTTCTCAGTACCATATAAATTGACCATTTATTAAGACAAAGATATATAAATGTAAAAAGGGCAGAAATAGTAAATATATCTTTTTTTTAAGCCATAATGAAACAAAAACTGTAGTCTATGTAGGGAGCACAAATAGAATCTACACAACCAAATGAAGACAATGAAATTCTTAGTAAGGGATGCTCATAAAAGGAAAAAAAAAAACTATAGAAACAGTTAGATAAAGAAAATTATTATGAAATAACATACCAAAATTTGTGGGATGCAAACCAAAGCAATCTTTCAGGGAAAAATTACATGTCTCATAATATGCATTAATAAAACATAAAGAGGAAATTATTCGAATGTGCATTAAAAATTAGAAAGCAAACAAATTAAGCCTAAAGGAGCAAAATAAATAATATTATGCTGAAAGAAGAGAAATAGGCAAACCAGAAGCCACAAACTCATAGAAATTGTAATTAAAATTAAAAGTTGTTTCTTTGAAACAGCTAGTTTAAAATTGATAAACTTTTAGTCAACTTAACTAAAAGAATAGAAAAATAAAATCAGCAAAATAACAAATGTACAAGATGAAGTCACAATAAAACCAGAAAAAAATTAAAAGAAGTATCAGAACCTACTAGACATAGCTGTATACTAACAAAGCTGGGAACACAAAAGAAATAGAAAAATTCTTAAAAATTTAAAATATTCATTTAAATAGAGTAACAAACAAAGATATCAAAAATAAAACATCCAATTTTTGAAAAAGAAATATAATAAACTGTAAATGAACCAGTAAAAAAAAATCTTGATCCTAATGGACTCACAGAATTCTACCAAGTTTTTAATAAATGATATATTAGTATAAATATCACACAATTCATTTTTGAAATTTGAGAAAGAAAATACTCTATCAGCCTTGTTTTATGAAGCAAATATAGTTCTAATACCTAAACCATGGAGGAATAAGGCAAAGGAAAACTTCAAACCCATATAATTAATGAATTTTGATTAAAAAAATTTAAATGTAATTTTATCAAGTAGACTCCAGCAATATTTCTAAGACATCATTGTGACTAATTTAAATTTTAAAGTAAGAATATTAGGAGAGTTCAATATTAGGAAAACAATGAATTTAATATCATTTAAATCAGAAGCTTCTAAAAACACATGATTATTTTACTAGATGCAGAAAAACCCTTTGACAATGGTTAAAAGCCCCACAAAAGGCATAGAAAATAAAAATTATACAAAATAAAACAAAAAGCAAACAATATGGAGACACTATAAATTTTCTTAGTACATACAGAAATGAAGTTAACTATTCCTGCTATAATTTGACATAGTTTTAGAAATGTGAGCAATAATAAGAATAGAAAGATATTAAAGACATAAAAAAATCAAAGAGAAGATCAAACTCTCCTTAATTACTTATAGCATGATGGTGTATTTAGAAAATCCTAGAGAATTGTCCAAAATAATAATTGAAAAAACAAATAGCTCCTGAAAAGTTGGTTACAATAGAAAGCGACAAAAACAACAGCATCTGTATGAAATCACAAAATCCAAGTTAATAGTTGAAAAAGAAATCTCATTCCAAATTAGTACAATTAAAAAAATCAGTCAAAAAAAGTATACAGAATATTTGCATTGTTTCAATAACATAATGCTCCTTAAAAATAAAGATAATAAAGATTATACATATATGTATATCTATATAGATAAAAATATTTATCTCACGTTCTCACAACTGACCAAAAGCCATTTGCCCCAAATAATCAATCAAATGATACGAGCAAAGAATTCTCAAGATTACTAACAACTATATGAAATAATGGTTCAAGAGCAGCTAAATGGTGCACCAGTCCTGGAGTCAAGAAGACCTGAGTTCAAATATGGCCTCAGACACTTAACACTTACTAGCTGTGTGACCCTAGGGAAGTCACTTAACCCCAAATGCCTCAAAAAAATGCAGAAATAATGGTGTGAATAACTAGTAAGAGAAACAAAATTCAAAACAAATCTAACATTTAATCTCATATTTCATGAATCATCAAAGATGATAAAATATAAGAATAGAGAATTTGGAAGAGGTTTTGGAAAAATAGAAATGGTAGTGGTTTTTTTTTAATTAATTGATTATTTTAAGCTTATATACAAAATAGAAAAAGAAAAAAATATTGGTATGCACATAACAGAAGATAAGAGATAAGATAAGAGAGGATTCAAAAGGTAAAGCAATAAATTTCCATTTCAATAAAGCCTATATAATAAAGGCTACACATTGTGTTCAGAGCTGTCCATCTTTTTTTTTTTCCTCCTTCCTCCTATATACATACATATGCAAGGTAATATATATGCATATACATGTGTATATATATATATGTCCCCTTCCTCCTATTCCCACATATACATATACACACATATTTATAGAGACACCATATAACATGTTCACCCACATACTATGCTTGTTTGCCCTCTGTTTCTTTGAAAGTGGATAATATCTTTCTTCATAAATTCCAATTCTTTCCAAATATTTCTAATTCTATCAACTCATCATTTTTTACACCAGAGTCATATTCCAATCTTATACTGTTTATTTTTAGAGGGTCAAAGATATCATGGGATCATGTCTTGATTTGTGAATGCATTGGATTTAAATGAAACAGAGCTGCAGTCATCAGCCTATTCCAGAATCATCAAAGTCCAATGGCAAGACAACATGGAAGACAACTGGTAATGATCTGGAATTCAGGAGATGACCTTGACACCTTTGATGTCTGACCAAGTTCCAAGCATTTCACAATGCCAACTTCAGCTGCCTTTATGGCCATTGGAAGAAATTGTTCTCATCTGCTTAATCTGTCAAGAGAAGTCTTTATATCCTTAAGGTAGACATTATCCTAACTCACCTAGAGGTTTAAGACCTGTGGCTTACCTTCAACCTGGTTTAGCCCATCTGCTGAGATGGTTTACCAGAATGAGGTTGCTGTGTATACTATAGTTTCTTGGAGCCACAGTTAAGAGTTGGGTGAAGGTTCATTCATGCCAGAGGTATATGAGCAGCCCTGTAAGGCTTGGCAAGCCTTCACACCGGAGGTGCTAGTCCTCCCTGAATACCTCATGTATCCCAGACATACTAGCACATTGTTGTTAGAATGGAAGACTGGTCTAATAATTTTGTATTATTCTAAGAAACCGATTAAATGTCCACACACTGTGACCTAGAGCACTCTGCATACATGTTAAGAAAGTTGTTGATAAGAAAAAAAGTCTTCATATACATTTAAATATTTATAGCAGTGCTTTCTGTAGTAGCAAAGCATTAGAAACAAAGTAGATGATCATCAGTTGGGAAATGACTAGGCTAATTGTGATATATGAATATAATAAAATATTACTATGATGTAAGAAATGACAAATGCAATGAATATGGAGGAGTATTAGGGAACTTACATGAACTCATGAAGAGTGAAGTAACCAGAATGATTACCACAAAATAGTCAAAAGCGAACAAACATGGCTTCAAAGGAGAGATATGAAAAGACATCCCAACTTTTTTCCTTTACTGACCTAGGACAATCATGGATGTGGCACACTGCATGTGTTTTTCAGACTTTTTCAATATATCAGTTAATTTTTCTGATTTTTAAATATTTTTCTCTTTTCCCTTCCTTTTTCTTTTAAAAATATTATTTGCTATATGGGATGCCTTTTTGCAAGGAAATAATAAAAGTGAAAACTTGTCAATATAAAAATAAAATACGTTATCAAAATATTGTCCAAAAATATTTTCTATTTTCCTAGCTTAGCATACATATGAAACTTAACTTTATTCCTAAATTCTTAATGGCCTTGAATTTTTACACTTGACCTAATAAAGTCTTTGGCAGAAAAAAGAAAAAGCCTATTAATGTGGTTGCTTCTGATAGATCACTAGGACAGATTGTTGAGAAATCTCCCCGTCTGGGACTCTGTCAGCTCAGCTATGCAAAAGTGCAAAGAAATCAGTCTGTGCTAGTTTCACATCCATCCTACAGTGATCTTTTTTTGGGGAGAGGGTAGAGTAATGGATAATTCAACCAGGTAATCAATTCCCCTTCTGTGAGTACATGACAGAAAAGAACACCTCTAGGGACTATTTAACCCTGAAATTAGTTTCTCAGAGACCAGTTTTGTTTTAATTTATAGAAAAATTTAGAAATTATTTTAGGGGGAGCCCTGGAAATATTTTCCCCTATTTTATCATATATCAAAACCCAAGTTAAATGACAGAATTAAAACATTGAATAAACAATGAAGGGTAATTTTTTATAAATAAAAAAAAAAACATGAGGAAAATATATTTTATTTTCTACAACTTATCTTACTCTATAGAATGTTTATAAGTTTCTAATAATAATAATAATATAGTAATAAGAGATGGCTTTATAGAATTACATATTTTTTTTGCCAAGAACTGTAAATAAAATATTTTATAAATAGTATCTCCTTTAGCCATACAAATAGTATGTGTCAGAAAAGCAAGACTTGAACTTGTTCTTTACTCCTCTGTGCTTTCTGTGTCTTAGAAGAAAATACATTAGAAGTAACTTAAAGCTACCATAAACAAATAAAGAAAACAAGGGATAATAATTTACCTATGATATCTTTGGACAAGGGAGAAATTTATAATCAAAGAAGAATCAGAGAACATTATAAAAGGCAAAATGGACAACTTTGCTTACATTAAATTAAAAAGTTTTTGTACAAACAATACCAACACAAGATTAAAAGGGAAGTACAAAGCTGGAAAAAGTCTTTACCAGTGTTTCTGATAAAGATTTCTAAATTATCTAAAGAACTGTGTCAACTTTATAAGAATACAAGTCATTCTCTAATTGATAAATGGTCAAAGGATATGAACAGAAAAATTTCATATGATGAAATAAAAGCCATCTATAGTTATATGAAAAACATTCTCTAAATCTATTGATTAGAGAAATGCAAATTAAAATAACTCTGAGGTACCACCTCACACTTCTCAGATTGGTTAAGATGACAGGAAATGATAAATATTGGAGGGTATATAGGAAGACTGGGACACTAATACATTTTGGTGGAGTTGTGAAATGATCCAAACAATCTGGAGAACAATTTGGAACTATGCCCAAAGGGTTATAAAATCATACACACCCTTTGACCCAGCAGTGCCATTTCTGGGTTTGTATTCCAAGGAAATAATAAAGGAGGGAAAAAGACCTACATATGCAAAAATGTTTGTAACATTTCTTTTTGTAGAGGTAAAGATTGGAAAATGACTAGATGCCCATTAATTGTAGAATGGCTGAACAAGCTGTAGTATATGAAGGTAATGAAATATTATTGTTCTATATAAATGATGAACAACAAGGTGATTTTATAAAGGCCTGAAAAGATTCACAAGAACTGATCCTGAATGAAACAAGCAGAACCAGGGATTTATTGTACACAATAATAGCAACAGTGTACAATGATCAACTATGAAAGACTTGGTTCTTAGTGGTTCATTCCAAAGCAATCCCAGGAGACTTTGGACAGAAAATGTCATCTGCATATAGAAAAAGAACTAAGGAGACTGAATGTAAATCAACACATGCTATGTTCACTTATATTTCTGTTTTTTTATTATATCTTTTTATTTACAAGTTATATGCATGGGTAATTTTACAGCCTTGACAATTGCCAAACCTTTTGTTCCAATTTTTCCCTTCTTTCCCTCCACCCATTCCCCCTATTTTCTGTTTTTTAAATCTCTCCCATGGTTTTTCCCTTTTGCTCTGATTTTTCTCTCCCAACATGATTCACAAAGCCATTTATATTAAAAATAAATAAATATACTAGAAAAAAGAAGTAACTTAAAAGATTTATAGTCCTAAGAGTTTTGTGGAATACATATAGGTTGCTAATAATAATAATAATAATAATAATAAATTCATTTATAAAATGATATAGGAATTGTAAATAAAATATAAATGTTATCTCATTTAATTACACAAGTAGTATATGTCAGAAAAGCAAGACTTGAACTTTTGTTCTTTGTCCCTCTATACTTTCTGTGTCTTAGAAGAAAATACATTAGAAGTAACTTAAAGCCAATCACCAGTGGTATTTGCATTGAAGCTTTTAACTATTGATCCCAAATATTTATTTTTTTCCCAATTAAACACTTAAGATGTAATCATATTTTGATTGTAATGTTATATTTTAGAATCTAAGCAAAATTTCTACTTGGTATTTTTGTAAGTAAACTTACTTTTTCATTTAGTATTTTGGTCATTTTTTTCAGAATTCCTTATTTTACAATAATAATATTTTCATGGAAATGTTAAATATTTTATCTTGTAATGACTAGGAAACTATGTCTCATGTATAACTACTCTCTTCCCTTCTGCCCAAGGAAGAATGGACTCTGAGTTCCCAACCAACTTAATAACTACCCAACATTTATTTAGCATTTTAAGTCTTGTAAAGTTTAACTTGATACACATGACACATATCCATTCTTGATGACAGTATTATACATTAGTAGTACTGGTATCACTGTGCCCATTTTAGGGATGAGGGAACAGGAATGAGACAAATTAAATGATTTACTCATTATCAAATCAGCTAGTAACTGTAAGAGTTGGGATTCAAACTCAGTTCTCTTTTGATCCCTGATCCAGAGCTCTTTCTACAATCAGAATCTACAAATGAAAGTTGGAAACTGATCAGATTGCAATTTGGGGATTTCTAGCATTTGAAAGTCCTTTAGCTTTTTCTTTTAAAGATTAGGTATGCTCACTTAATTTTCCTTTCTAGCTTCCAATAGTTATTCTAACAGTTTATCTTAAATGCCAGTGCTTGCAAAAGTAAATTTACTTAAAGTAAAAATTTTGCTTAGATTCTAAATAAAAAAGATGATGATAAACTATGCAAAGAATGCTAGATTTGGAGCCTTGGAGGACCTGGATTCAAATCCCAGTTCTGACACTTTTTATCTGTTGATTTTTTGGGGTAAATCACTTAATGTCTTTGTATCTCAGTTTCCTTATCTGTGAAATTGATAGAATTGAATTGGATGACCTTTAAGGTCCACTTCAGCTTTCATTATATCTCTGTCTATGATCACATGATCATGAAATGAATTTCTCAGAGACTTCGGAAATTTTCCTGAAGATGGTTAAGAGGGGCTAATTGTGTGAGAAAGAAATTGTCTGAAGTAGAATTAATGAAACACAAAAGAATGGAATGTAGCATCTAGGGTACTTTTCACCCACGATGCTCTCAGAATAGTTACTGCAGGTTCAAGATACTCTAATCAGAATACATCCACTCGAAATCATAGCTTATAAAATCTCACCAATGTGTTTAATCTTTTACTAATCAACTAGAAAACACAATTTATTTAAATGAAAGGCATGTTAATGAAATAGTATATTGAGAAAATTTATCACAAAATATTTTCCTCATATATCCAGGACAACTTTCCTACAAGTACATTTAACATTAGCAGAAAGAGTGAACATGCATTCACATCACAAATAAGTGGAATTTGTGTACAGAAGTACCTCACATCTCCAATACTGAAGACCATTGATGTTATCTGATGAAATCATCATGTCGCCCACTTGGTCTGCTTTCCTTTGAATGTGGTTTTCCTGTTAAGTGAATTGTCTTGCTAGTCTTATGGTACCTGCTGAGCAGTTTTCTCACCTAAGTGTTGTTTTGGTGGCCGTTAGTACATAATATCTGATGGGTATTGCTCCCCGGGGCAGCTACAATGGGTAGAGATTCAGCCCTACAGTCAGGAAGATCTTTCTTCCTGAGTTCAAATTTAGCTTCAGCTACTTACTGTGTAATCTTGAGCAAGTCACTTTCAGTTTCCTCATCTGTAAAATAGGCTGGAGAAGGAAATGGCAAGTCTCTCTAGTATTTTTGCCAAGAAAATCTCAAATAGGAGTCAGATGGAGTTGGGCACAACTGAACAACAACATTGCTACTACTACTAGCTAATTTGCATTTGTATATTATTTTAAGTTTGTAAAAAAGGCTTAATTATTTCATCTTATTCTCATGGCAACCTTGTGAGGTAAATGCTGCTATTATCCCTATTTTACAGATGAATAAATTAAGGTAAAGAGAGGATAGTAAATATCTTAGGTTAGATTTGACCTCAGGTCTTCTTGACTCTACATCCTATATAAATCTACTGTACCACTTAGTTGCCTACTAGTTTCTGGGTTGATTTCCTCAGAGTCACTAATGCTAAATCAGTTTTAATCTGCTATAGAACAGTGGTTAGAACATATTCCTGAAAAGGGCACAAATCTTTAGTCATCTAATAAAAACTAGGTAGAAGGCCCCAGGCTAACGGTACATTTTTTCTTTTTGACTTCTATGTTTGGACATAGTTGAATGATCTCTGTTAGATAGCTATCTAATTTAGGGTTATATATTCCAAAGATTCTTTCTGGTTTATCATACAGACAAATTTGAACCAAAAAAAAAGCTAAGGAGACAAGATGTTTATTCTCTACCTAACTAGCTCACATACTCCTGTCTTTATTATATACATTTGTCAGCATCAATGCCTAATGCTTTTGTGGCTTATTTTGGCTGGACAAAAACCTCCTAGAGAAAACACATGATTTATAATGTCTTCCTTTCCTCTTCTTTACACTTCCTTCCAAAATAATGTTAAAAGAAGAGAAAGAAAAAAGATAGGTGAGGATAAAGGGAGATTATTGGATCAGCCAGTTTCTGGCATTGGCCATAGGGATAATTAGTGGCCCAAGTCATTTTAATTTCTAAACATAATCCTGAGTATGATACCATTAACCTCAATCATGGATATCTTTCTTAGCATAGAAAGCCTCTTTCTAGTATATCCTGATAGAATGTTGGTTTGTAGCATTGTCAGAGCTAGCTTTCTGTTTGGGAGGCTCTGAAGGAAATGTGTGAGAGGAAAGGTATTAGACTGACTATCAAACTGAAGGTCTACAGAGCTGTTGGTACTGATCTCATTATTGTATGCCATGCCAAGGATCGGAATTATCTTAGGAAGATACTGAAGATCACCTGGAAGGATAAGATACCAGACACAGAGGTCCTTTTTTGAACTAAACTGCCAAGCATTCCAACTCTACTGCAGAGAGCACAACTCCGTTCAGCTGCCCACATTGTTCTAATACCAAATGTATGCTTGCCAAAACAATTATCTTATGGAAAACTCACATGTGGCAAATGCTCAGGGAAAAAAAAAAAGCAAAATGAGGACACTATCAAGATATCTTTTAAGAATTTTATAATTGATTATATGACATGGGAGACACTGGCACAAGACTTTCTAAGATAGCATGCCCTCATCAGAGAAGATGCTATGCTCTATGAACAAAGCAGAATGAATTAGCTCAGAAGAAATGCTAGATGCGCAAAGTTAGAGAAGCTACCCCAAATGTTCACAGGGACTATTTGTGTCCAACCTGTGGCAGAGCATTCTGAGCTCATATTGGTCTGATCAGCCACAATGAGGCACACTGTAACTCAGCTTTAGCATAGTGATTTTTTTTTTTTTTAGATCTCTTTGAAAATGAGGAACAACAACTTGCCAATCTACTATTTACTTCACTTTGTAGCCTGGGCTTAAAATATATATTACTAGCATATTCCTAGGATTTTCAAAGGGTTTAATTACTATAAATTAAAGGTAAGTGAAAATTGAGGGAAATATCAAATAACATATACATAGGGGAAAGATACAAAATTTATAGAAGTTTTTTGGTCAATTGCATTCACACTTACTACAAAACCAATTTGTTTTTAATTTATTCTTTCTCCTTCCTGACTGACTCAATTATTTCTTCTAGATATTGAGTTAATTGGCTGTCTAGAGCATATTTTATCTCAGTTTTCAATCTATAGACAATTGGATTAGGTTTGACAAAGTTATCTCTTTCAGCCTTTCCAAAAATCACTTTCTTAACACTGTCTAGGAGTACTGAATAGTGACTTTAATAAATATTTCTCCTTTCTATACACCCCATCAATTCTTTCCTCTCTATCCTCTTCAAAGAGTTCTATTCTTGTTTTATTTTTTTCTTTTTGATTCATTGCTTCAAAAAAATCCCAACCATTTATTTATTTATTTCTGCTCCCACTCTCCTTTGTAACAAAGCCAGTTAAGTAATGAAATTGCCACACTATTGCCACACTATTTCATACCACAAAAACTCATCAACCTTTTTGCTGGAGGAAAAAACATGCTTCTGATTAATATTAGTTATTTAACTTCTCCTGAATTTTTTTTTTAGTTTTTTTATTTCCATGAAACACATCTCTTGATTTTGCTTTCTTCCCCCTACACAAGTTCATACAAATCTTCCCTAATTTTTCTGAATAATTTAAATTTGTTTTTTTCTTTCACAAAAAGCACTAATAGTAAAATGGGATTCTTTGATCTCATTTTGTTATATGCCTTTGTAGTAGATAGACTGCTGGGTGAAAGGTTCAAAAAATTTAGTGACTTTCCTTGAAAAGTTCTAAATTGTTGGAATGGTTGGACCCATGCAAAGCTCTACCATCAATATGTATTAAGAATTTATGTTTTCTATAGCTTAATCAGCGTTGCTAGTTTTTTCCCCAAGGTTTTCCACTTTGATGTGAAACTACAAAATACAATCTTGAAGTGATTTGCTGTACTGTTTTGTTTGTTAATTGTATTTCTTAATTCTGAAGATCATTTGTTCATATCTTTAGAATATTTAACTAGGAAATGATTCTTAGTCTCATTTTTTTTATCAACTTCTCATAGCAGATTTTATCCTCTGCTATTTGATTAAACTATTTTTTCCAATCTAATTTCTTGCAGTTTTTAGTGAAAATATTTATCCTATCTTTTATGAATATTTCTGTCTTTTGCTTTAGAATTGTGAAAGGCACCTCCTTTCATTCTTTTGATCTCACTTCATTGTGTGGGTATTTTCTTTTTAAACAGTAAGTTGAGAATACATTTGGAACTTATTGTGGAAATAAGTGCTGATCTAAACTTTTTCTGCCAAATACATGATTAATTTTCTTACTAGATTTTGTCAAATAAAGAGAATCATAATAGGTACAGAATGGATGGCCATCATCAACTCTAAAAGCTACTACCAGAGTAGTGTTAAGAGATTCATAAAGTAGAAATGAACCAACTCATTCTGCAAGTAACAAGACAAGTAGACTCTGTGACTCTGGAAGAAAATGTATGAGGCAATAATCAGCCTCTGTCATAAGACCTGGAAAAAAAAAGAGTTAATTCTGGTATTTGGCCTTAAAAATGAAATGGTTTTGGAAAAATTATAATTCTCAATGTCTATTTTTAAGGAGCATCAAACCTGCTGTTCTGAACATAGGACTGGTACAACCACATAGAGAAGTAGCTTAAAATGAGATCCTGGTTCATAGCATGTGAGCTCTTCAACAATGATATGTTTGAGGTTCTTTCTTGTACATTTCTAAAAACTTATGGGGAAATTTCATAGAAGTAGGTTGTGGACCATGTATGGAAAATTGATTTCCCTTTCCTAGGTAGTAATTTTCTAGATTATAAATTCTTTTAGTGGTTGATGTTAACTTTTCCATTTTCACTTGTGACTAAGCCAAATTTTCCAAAGTGTTTTAAAGTTCTTTGCATAACATCTCAAGTTCCTCCTTATATTTGGGTATATCTTTTGAGAATGAAAGCCAGAAGTAATGCTATTGTATTTTGTTTCTACCTTGTCTTTAGTAAGTGCATTAATTTTGATGTTCCTATTTTGTTTGCAACAGAAAACCCCAATCTATTGAAAGAATTTCATTTTGATAAATTATGTCAATATGCAGCATTGTCCTTAATTTTTCTTGTGCTGACTGATAAGACAGTTCTTTTGGGAATGTCCATGCCAGAGTTCTTCATGCCCATAACTTTAGCACTCAAGATCTAGGCCAGAGGAAGTTCAAAGAAGGTACAGAGTTGTATTCTAACTAGCTTTGACTTTCCTGTTCTGTCCTCAAGTCTGCTTTCTCTTGACTTAGAACCTTAATATTATTGGTTTTTTTTTTTTTGTTAAGCTTCAACCTTCAGCATTATTTGTCCTTGTTTCTCCCTGCTGGTCTAAAATGATTTGATTAGCTAATTACTAAGGCTGGTCCTATGTTTATTATGAAATTTACTTTTCTCTCTAGGGCGCCTAGATTCTCTCTCATCTGTACTTATAGCTTATTTTCTTTTCTGGACCTTGTGACCTGGTTTAAGTCACCCTGATCTTCTTTCTTAGCTTAATTGCATTCACATTGCCAGCTAGGATAGTTCCCTTTTCATATTTTACTCTTATCCTTTCTAAGATCTTTCCTTTCTCATCATCTCTCTCTTTGTATTCAAGGTAGTTCTCCTACCAGGTTCCTGTTTTGGGTCATCCTGCTTCCAAGTTACTGATACTTTAACAAAAACCTACTACCTGGGGCCAGAACACAATAGCTACTTTTTGGTTCCCGACACTTCAGTTTTCACAGAAACAATTTTAAAAATTAAGACATAGAGTATAACATGCCAAGTATTTTCTTCTCTCCAATAAGAGCATGACCTGATATTTCAGAGAGTATAATGTTGATGTTTACAAGAACACAATTCATAATTTGGAGAGATTTGTAGTAAAATTGTCTAAATAAAATGATTATGTGAAGTCTCTGAAAATACAATTCTGTAGAGATGTATATTACATAAAAATAATAAGGGAAAGTATATGAGACTTGGAACTGGAAACTTAAGTTCAGTAAGTGTCTGCCACCACTACCTACCTGTATGACCTCACTCATTTTTTGTTCTTGTAACTGACAAATGCTGTTTTAAATTTTGTTGTAAAAGAAACAAGTATTCAAATCACTACTAGATGTAGCACATATCTTTAGGGTGTGCAGAGCACCTAGGGAATTATCTTTTTAAAGATTTCTTAATAATCTAAAAGACAGTGTTTTCAATCTATCTAATTAAACTAAAAGTTAATGACAATTTTTAGAAATTAACAAGTAAACTTTAAAATGTATACATAATTATACAGAATAACTATTTTTTTCATATTTTAGTGTGTATCACAACCAACACACCCTATACAAATGTCTATGACTCCAATTTTGAACAAGAATTACAGAAAGGAAAACAAATGAGAACATTACCAATTTTTTTGGGGGGGCTGGGAGAAACCTTGCTTCTGATTCATTTGTTGATTTGCTTGTTGTTTTGAAACTGCATTTTCAGGGATTATAAACTTGTCTATGAGGATTATATTAGCTACATCCTACTACTTTTGCTATGTTCTCATGGGAGCCACCTGACAGAGGCTGCTGGATATCCAACCCACAATGCATCTCTTCTTGTGAGAGGATGATACAAGGAGATTGAGAGGCAGTTGCTGTTCTCTGACCCCTCTGACTGAGAGGCAGTTGCATTGTCTGACCTCTCTCCTCTTCCCTCTGCCTCCAATTTATCTCATTTCCAGTATGGAAAACCTGTGTCAGCAAAGGCTGCCCTGCAACTCCTTCAGATATTATGATCCACAGCTGTGGAGGCTCTCGGAGAATTGACCTGCCCCTTAACATTCTCACCCCGAATATATCTGTCACCACTTAATTACATAATCACATACTGTTCTACTTTTTATGACTCAGTTTAATCAATCAACCAATTTAAAAATTAGTCAAACAAACTTTTATTTGAGTATATTTGAGTCTAGAAAGTTCACTTTTCATGAGGCACTGTGCTAGGTTTGGGGGATACAAAGACAGATGGTCCTTGTTCATTGTGTTGACATCATATAGGGGAAAACAGCACAGTCACATGTATGTGCAAAATATACATAGTTAATTCTCAACTTTCACTGGGATAACATTTCTAGAAAATGGTAAATTTTTAAAATATGCAAATGTTGTTACATTGAAACTATGAGAAATAGAAGGTTAAGCTGTCTTGACCACCAAAAAACTGTAATCTTTCACTAGAGATTGCTGAAAATATACTTTACTGCATACAACTCTTCATAATAAAACATTCATTTTGATACAATGCCCTTTTGCTAACATCATAACCATGAAATAACCCATAAGATTTAGGGGAAAGGAGAGGCAGCTTCAGATGGGAAGGGTCAGAGATAGTGATGTCAAAAGAATCCTGAGGTAAAAAAGGGAAACGGACAACTATCAGCTCTAACCTCTCATTTGGCTCTGTGGTTCAATTTTCCCTTCCTCCCCACCCCGTGAAAAGCACATATCTTGAGAAGGACTCCAGTGAAGCTTAAAATTCCTGCTTGAGTGCAGCGCTGATGTCCTGGGACATGGGAACCCAGAATCAGTTCATTTCCTACAAATTTAGCTGCTATTCCATGTTTTTCAGTTCCTCATTTCATACTTGAGAGGTTACTTTAGCACTTTCTGGAGCAGATTCATGAATACTTTCCTTTTTTTTTTTTTTTGGATATATAAGAAACAATGGATTTGCTAACACCCAATGCTAAGGCTGAACATAGTTGCAGACCTTCCAGCACAGTTTATTTAACTCCTTTGTTTTCTTACTACTATTACTACTACTTACTACTACTACTTACTACTTACTACTACTTACTTTGCATGCTTAGTCTTAGAGCCCAAAGGACTTGCACGTGGCTTTGGGGACATGATTGCTACATAAAGCTTGACTTTTAAAGGCAATGAAAATATATGTAGGGAGTCCTTTACAATGGTAAGGTGAGTAACATCAGCGAAGCACCTAATAGAATACCAAACTTGCAAGCATTGTGTCTCTCATTTTTTTTCCTCTGAGCATAGCCATGAATGTTCAGGATTGCCAATGTGAAAGTGAAAGTGAGGTTACTCATAAAGTCACAGGACTTCTTGAAGTCCTCAAAGTTAAACTGGTAAATGTTGAGGATTAACCATATACTTAAATGTAAATTTGAATTCATAACCTTGAGAGTTCTCTTCAATGCTGTATATTTGTATTCAGAATAAATGCAAGATAATGGGAGGGAATTACTAGCAACTGAGAAAGGAAAGATGTCTTTCATGAATTAATATTTGAGCTCAGTTGTGAAAGGAATCAAGAATTCAAAGATATGGAACTGAGAAAAAAGATCTTTCCAGGCAGGAGGAGCAGTCTGCAAAAGGAAGAAGAGAAGATTTGGGTGCAAAGAATAGCAAGAAAGCCAGTTTTCCTTGAACAAAAATTTCATTGAAGGGGAGTAATATATCATAAAGCTGGAGAGAGAAACTGGAACTAGCTTGCTGAGGGCTTTAAATGCAAAATAAAGGAATTTCAGTATTTAATTCTAGAGGTAATAGAGAACCACCAGAATTTATTGAGAAGGCAAGGGCATGATCTTTGGAATATCACTTTGGTGGTTATGTGGAAAATGAATTAGATAGAGGAAAGTTTTGAAATAAGGAAGCCAATAGGAGGCTATTACAATAATTCAGAGAAAGGTTGTGAGGAATTGAATTAGAGTGGTAGCTGTGGGAGTAGAGAGAATGGGACCAAAGTGAGAGATGTTTTGAAGATAGTAGAGATGAGGAAAAGCTTTCAAGTCATTGATTATTCCCAGAGTTTATTTCCTATTGACGCGAGTGAACTCTGTAAAAATTGTGTAAAATAATCACTGAAAAATTGTGTAAAATAATCATTGAAACCATATACTCTTTGATCTGAAAAAAGACTAGAGATCAGAGTTTCCCAGGCTCCAAGAAATTTAGAGAGGAGGCACATCCTCTCAAAGTGAGATAAAGCAGCATCATTCAAGGGCAAATCAACTCTCCTTGATCTTTTGGGAAGTCATATCCTCACTCAAGAAATTCTAAAATCTTCAAAGAAATTTTCATTCAATTGAGAAATCCTAGTCTGATTATCAATTCAAACCAGCCCCCAGATTTACTCATTAAAATAGGTCTTTTGCTAATCATTCTTTGCAAATTTTTTTTTCATTAAGAAAATATGTCCACTAAGGGAAAGGCTCTTATTAAAAATAAAACCTCTTTTTGCCACAGACTGGGGTTAGCAAATTCTTTCACTTTTGAACTTGTGTTATCCCACTCACTCATCATCACTCTTGCTTTTGCAGGATCACCTGGAAGGCTTTACTTGTATCACATACAATAACAAAATATTTTCTCATTAAAAATATGATTACTTTTGCTGAATAAGTCATTTCCCCCTCCCATGTTTTAGAGTACATCACATTTCAATTTTTTTCCATCACTTGTTCTTGATAAGAAAACATGTATGAATTAAATTAGCATTGACAACATTTGTAAAAGAAACTGCTATATTTCTGGGTAAGTTGAATCTTGGATTATTTTCTTTTAAAAATTTAATTAATTATCATTATTATATCTTTTTATTTACAAAACATATGCATAAGTAATTTTTTCAACATGAACCCTCGCAAAACCTTTTGTTTCAAATTTTCTCCTCCCTCCTCCCACTTCTTCCCCTAGATAGCAGGTAGTCTAATACATGTTAAATTATATGTTAAATCCAATATATGTATACATATTTATATAGTTATCTTGCTGCACAAGAAAAATCAGATGTAGAAAGAAAAAAAAATCTGAGAAGGAAAACAAAAATGCAAGCAAACAATAATAGAGTGAAAATGCTATGTTGTGGTCTACACTCAGTTCCCATAGTCTTCTCTCTAGATGTAGATGGCTCCCTTCGTTACTGGATAATTGGAACTGGTTTGAATCAACTCATTGTTGAATAGAGCCATGTCCATCGGAACTGATCATCATATAAACTTGTTGCTGTTTATAATTGAAGAGGGGACCCCGGAACTCTGAAAATCCTTAAAGGAGAAAATCTCTTTCATTTCATTTCAGGGAGGAACCTGCCCCAAAGGACAAACAGTTTCATCTTTGTTATCTGGGTGGGGATTAAATGGTTGGATTCGTTCACAGTTCCACCAACAATGTATCAATGTCTCAGTTTTCCCACATCCCCTCTAACATTCATATTTATTTTTCCTGTCATCTTAGCCAATCTGACATGTGTGTAGTGGTATCTTAGAGTTGTCTTAATTTGAATTTCTCTGATCAATAGTGATTTGGAGCACCTTGTCATATGACTAGAAATAGTTTCAATTTCTTCATCTGAAAATTCTTCATATCCTTTGACCATTTATCAATTGGAGGATGGCTTCATTTCTTATAAATCTGAGTCAGTTCTCTATATATTTTGGAAATGAGGCCTTTAACAGAAACTTTGAATGTAAAAATGTTTTCTGAGTTTATTGCTTCCTTCTAATCTTGTCTGCATTAGTTTTGTTTGTACAAAACCTTTTTAATGTCATATAATCAAAATTATCTATTTTGTGATGGTAATGATCTCTAGTACTTCTTTAGTCACAAATTCTTTCCTCCTCCACAGTTCTGAGAGGTAAATTATCCTATGTTCTTCTAATTTACTTATAATTTCATTTTTCATGAGCCAATTTTGACATTATCTTGGTATATGGTATTAAATGTGGGTCAATGACTAGTTTCTGCCATATTAGTTTCCAATTTTCCCAGCAGTTTTTGTTAAATAGTGAATTCTTATCCTTTTGATCTTCCAGATGAATTTTGTTGTTACTTTTTTCTAGGTAAGTAAAATAGTTTCTTGAGAGTTTGATTAGTATAGTACTAAATAAATAGATTAGGTAGTATTGTCATCTTTATTATATTTGCTCAACCTATCCAAGAGCATTTGATATTTTTCCAATTGTTTAGATCTGACTTTATTTATGTGGAAAGTGTTTTGTAGTTTTGCTCATATAGTTACTAACTTTTCCTTGACAGATAGATTCCCAAATGTTTTATATTATTGATGATTATTTTAAATGGAATTTCTCTTTGTATCTCTTGCTGTTGGATTTTGTTAGCAATATATAAAAATGCTAATGATTTATGTGTATTTATTTTGTATTCTGCAACTTTGCTAAAGTTGTGGGTTATTTCTAATAGCTTTTTAGTTGATTTTCTGAGTTCTCTAAGTATATCATCATATCATCTGCCAAGAGTGATAATTTGGTTTCCTCATTACCTACTCTACTTCCTTTAATCTCTTTTTTCATCTCTTATTGCCAAAGCTAGAAGTTCTAATGCAATATTAAATAGTAATGGTGATAGTAGGCAACCTTGTTTTACTCCTGATTTTATTAGGAATGGTTCCAGTTTATCCTCATTACATATGAAGCTTACTGATGATTTTGAATAGATGCTACTGACAATTTTAAGGAAAAGTCCATTTATTCCTATACTCTCTAGTGTTTTTAATAGGAATAGGTGCTGGATTTTATCAAACACTTTTTCTGAATCTATTGAGATTATCAAATGGTTTTTATTAGTTTGGTTATTGATATGGTCAATTATGGTAATAGTTTTCCTAATATTGAATCAGCCCTGCATTCCTGGTATAAATCCTACTTGGTCGTGGTATATTATCCTGGGGATGATTTTCTGTAATCTCTGCTAATACTTTATTTAAGATTTTTGCATCAATATTCATTAGAGAGATTGGTCTATAATTTTCTTTCTCTGTTTTTGTCCTACCTGGTTTAAGTATCAGTACCATGTCTGTGTCATAAAAAGAATTTGGCAGGAGTCCTTCATTCTCTATTTTAAAAAATAGTTTATATAGCATTGGGGCTAATTGTTCTTTAAATGTTTGGTAGAATTCACATGTAAATCCATCTGGTCTTGGGGATTTTTTCTTAGGGAGTTGTTAATGGCTTGTTCTATTTTTTTTTCTGAAATAGGACTATTTAAGCAATTTACTTCCTTATCTGTTAAATCTGGGCAATCTATATTTTTGTAGGTATTCCTCCATTTCACTTATGTTATCAAATTTATTGGCATAAAGTTGGGCAAAGTAACTCCAAATTATTGCTCTAATCTCTTCATTGGTGGAAAGTTCTCCCTTTTCATTTTTAAGACTAACAATTTGATTTTCTTCTTTCCTTTTTCTAATCAAATTTACTAAAGATTTATCTATTTTGTTGGTTTTTTCACAAAATCAACACTTAATTTTATTTATTAATTCAATAGCTTTTTTACTTTCACTTTTATTAATCTCTCATTTTATTTTTAGAATTTCAAGTTTGGTATTTGATTGGGGGTTTTTAATTTGCTCTTTTTCTAGCTTTTTAAAATTACAAGCCCAATTCATTCTTCTTCTCTTTCTCTATTTTATGCAAGTAAGGATCTAGAGATATAAAATTTCCCGTTATTATCACTTTGGCTGCAGCCCACAAATTTTCTATGTTGTCTCCTTATTGTCATTATGTCTTGGATGAAATTATTGTGTCTATGATTTCCTGATTCACCCATTCATTCTTTAGGATGAGAGTGTTTAGTTTCCAATTACTTTTTGGTCTATTTACCCCTGGCTTTTTATTGAATGTAATTTTTATTGCATTGTGATTTGAAAAAAATATATATTTACTTTTTCTGCCTTTCTGCATCTGATTTTGAGGTCTTTATGTCCTAATATATGGTCAGTTTTTATAGACTTCATGAACTGCTGAGAAGAAAGTATATTCCTTTGTGTCTCCATTCAATTTTCTCCTACGATCTATCATACCTAACTTTTCTATTTACCTCTTTAACTTCTTTCTTGTTTATTTTGTGGTTTGATTTATCTAGTTCTGAGAGAGCAAGATTGAGATCTCCCACTATTATAGTTTTGCTGTTTATTTCTTCTTGCATCTCTCTTAACTTCTCCTTTAGGAATTTAGATGCTATACCACTTTGTGGATATATTTTTAGTATTGATATTGCTTCATTATCTATGGTACCCTTTAGAGAGATATAGTTTCTTTCCTTATCTCTTTTAATTAAATCAATTTTTGCTTTTGCTTGATGTGAGATCAGGATGGCTACCCCTGTTTTTTATTACTTCATAAAAAACAAGCATAATAGATTCTGCTTCAGTCTTTTACCTTTACTCTGTATGTATCACTCTGCTTTAAATGTGTTTCTTGTAAACTACATATTGTAGGATGCTGGCTTTTAATCCAGTCTGCTATCTGCTTCCACTTTATAGTATAGTTTACCCCAATCACATTTATGGTTAAAACTACTAATTCTATATTTCCTGCCATCTTATTATTCCCAGATTATACTTTTCCCTTTCCTTTTCCCCTTTCCGTCCTCCCCAGTATTTAACTTATAAGCACCACTTGCCTCAAGCAGCTCTCCCCTTTTAGAAACCCTCCCCCTTTAGAGTTTCTCCCCCTTTCTTATACCTTTCTTCTACTATTTCTGTTTTCCCTCCTATTTAGTTTACCTTTTCCCTTTTTGCTTTTCCCCTCCCACTTTTCAATAAGGTGAGAAAAGTTTCTATGTAAACCAGACATGCCTAATATTTTCTCTTTGAGCCAAATCTGATGAGTGTAAAATTCACACAATGTTTATCCTCCTCCCTTCTTTCCCTCAAATGTAATGGGTTTCCTTTGCCTCTTCATGATATGTAATTTCCTTCATTTTACCTCCACTTTTCCCTTTTTCTGGTACAATCCCCTTTCCACCTTTAGTTCCTTTTTTATATTATAAAGTAAAATCAAAATATACATGCACTCTTTATGTATATCCATAAGAGAAATACAGTTCTCAAGAGTTCTTTTTACCTTTTTATGCTATATAAATTTGGACCTCCTATATCTGGAGGTCAAATTTTTTGTTTAGCTCTGGTCTTTTCATCAGAAATGCTTACTTGCATAAAATAGAGCTCTTTGAAATTATCTTCTGCTGATAATTTGCTGCATTCCCAATATTTGTGAATTCTGCCAATCTAGAAGTAATTCATTGAATGTCCATTTTCTTTCCTGGAAGAAAATGCTCAGTTTAGCAGGGTAGTTTATTCTTGGCTGCATTCCAAGTTCCTTTGCCTTTCATAATATCAGATTCCAGGTCCTTTGATCCTTCAAGGTGGAAGCTGCTGGGTTCTGGGTGATCCTCATTGTGGCTCCTCAGTATTTGAATTTTTTTTTTTTTCTGATT
Organism: Antechinus flavipes; assembly: GCF_016432865.1. Classification (NCBI taxonomy): domain Eukaryota; kingdom Metazoa; phylum Chordata; class Mammalia; order Dasyuromorphia; family Dasyuridae; genus Antechinus; species Antechinus flavipes. The sequence continues at coordinate 454,704,816 of NC_067398.1, read as the reverse complement.
GCTTGTAATAGTTTTTCCTTGGTGTGATAGTTCTGAAATTGGTATTCCTTGAAGTTTTAATTTTGGGATCTCTTTCAGATGTTTGGTGAATTCTTTCAATTGCTATTTTACTTTCTGATTCTATGACATCAGGACAGTTCTCTTTTGATGATTTCCTGAAAAATAGTGTCTAAGCTCTTTTTTTCATCATGGTTTTCAGGGAGTCCAATAATCCTTAGATTGCCTCTCCTAGATCTATTTTCCAGGTCAGTTGTTTTCCAAAGTAAGTAATTTACATCTTTCTTTCTTTCTTTCTTTTTTTTTTTTTTTTTTTTTTTTTGGTTTTGCTTGATTGATTCTTGATGTCTTATCAAATCATTCATTTCCATTTGTTCAATTCTGAGTTTTAGTGAATTATTTTCTTCATTTACTTTTTTTAAAACTTTTTTTAGGGTATTTGTTCAATTGAGTTTTTAAATGAATTGTTTTGTTTTATGGAATTTTTTCCATTTCACAAATTCTGTTTTTCAGGGAGTTGTTTTCTCTTTCCATTTTGTCAAATCTATCTTTAAATGAGTTCTATGCCTTTTCCAAACCCTCTTGCAAAGTTTTCCTTTCCTTTCCCCATTTTTCTTCTACCTTTCTTTTGAAATCCTTTTTAATTTCTTCTAGGAGAACCGCGTGTGTTGGGTACCAATTTATATCACCCTTTGGGGCTTCATCTGGAGACAATCTGCTTTTAGTCCCCTCAGAGTTTGAAATCTGTTCTTTTCTTTCACCATAGAAACTATGTATAGTTAGAGTTCTCTTTGCCTTCTTACTCATTAAAAAAAAAAAAAAAAAGTTGAAATCTGCTTTTAGAGCAAGGGAGGTTTTCCAAGTTTCTTCTATGAGCCTCATTGAAGTGACAGTGGCTGTGCTGGGATAATGCTGACTTACTCAGGGTGCTGGGTAGGCATGGCCAGGTCCCCCGAGATTCTGGCATTTCAGGATTCATATTTATCTTTTGTGTTTGTGCTGGATGTTTTATAACTTCTCTGCTGATCTACTGGCTTGCAACCAGGTCAGAGTAGCCAACACTGTATTAGAGTCTTCCCCATAGATTCTTCACCATATGGAGTCTGCACTGCCCTGTGGAGACCACATCCTGCCCTGGGTCTGCACAGCCTGTGCTGGTGTCTTGTGCCTGGCTTCCCTCTGTGCCCAATTGGAACAGCCCTTTTCTGGCGATCTTCAAAATTATCTTCTGGTAATTTGCTGTACTCTTAATATTCCTGATTTCTACCAGTCTAGAACTATTTCAGAGGCTGAATTTGTTAATTAGTTGAGGGTCATTGGAGAAGGTCATAAAGAAATGTGTGTCCTCTCTGTCATCTTGGGTCTTTTCCCTCCCCCCCTCCCCCCATTATTTTCTGTTAGTATCCAATGCATTTTTAAAAATTTCTTGTCAATTTTGGAAAATTATTTTTATGAAAGTTGCTTAAAAATGGCACTTAAACATTTTCCTCCTTATTTTTTGAGATACTAACATAATTTACAGTCTTCTCAGTTAAAACTCTTTTCCTTAGTTCTGCCATTCTTTTTCCAAATGTTCATAAAAAAATTTTAAAGCTATTTATTTTGTTTCTAATGTTGTTTTATGTTTCATTTGGACTATCCTCTTTGTCAGTTATTGATTATTTATGAAGATTTTACTACCTGTTGAGTTTCTAAGATATAAAGTTTCATGCTTATATCTTAGAAACTCAACAGGTAGAAAAATTTTTCATGTTTCAAGTTTTCATGTTTTCAAGTTTCATGATCGTCTTTTTGTACTTTCTTATTCATCAATATTAATTGAACCTTTCTAGATAGTAGAGCATCTTTTGTTTTTCTTAGTAAGATTATTAAGCACTCTGAACATCGTTGTGGTTAATCTAGTTTTGCTTCAGTGGTTCTTGTTATTGCATTATTCTGTCTTCCTAGCATCTGTCCTCTCCTAGTTTTCTTTTACTATATCATTTTTGCCTTTTCTGTGCTATTGTGTTAATTTGTGAATATTTCTTGGGTGGAGAGGAAGGGAGAGGGGGTTATTTGTTGCTATTTTGATGTGATAAATGGCAATTGAGCTTAGTTATAGCATCTATTCTTCTAAATTGTCAGAATCCTCCACTTCATTTTATATAATATAATATGGAAGTGACAGCTAGGTAGCCATGTGGATAAAGCATTGGGCCTGAAATCAGGAAGACTTATCTTCCTGAGTTCAAGTCTATTTTCAGATACTTATGGGCTATGCGACTCAAGTATGTTTTGCCACAAAAACCCCTAAATGGACTCACAGAGGTTCAGAAATGACTGAATAATAACAACATGGAAGTGATACTAGTAGGACAAGTATTTAGACATTTTAAATACTAACCAAAGGTGCAATAATCTCAATGTAATATGTCACATAATATATTCTTTCACTGAAGATCCATAACTGTGAACTCTATGCACAGGATAAACATATACAGTTCTCTGTATTCCTTAAAATGCAATTATATAGATGTAGAAGAGTTTACTTTTATCTCTTACCACCCCAAAATGTCAAGATTAAAACCCACCATAGGGTGATGATTGGTTGAATTCTATATTCCTAATCGAACTCTTTCAGGATGGGGAAACAGGTGAACCAGGAAAACTGGAATTTTCCAATTCAGGGGCAGGGAGGACAAACTCATTGTGTGAAAAAAAAAAATCAAGGTCACTAATTTGGAATTGTAGAAATAAAGCAGAAACTATTTTCTTGACTGGAAGTAGATCTCAAATAGGATTAAACAAAATCCAACAAGATTAACATGAAGATATACCAAGGATCAGAATAAAGATCTCAGAATTGAAAGAATTTTCATTCTACTGCATTCATTTATCTTAATGGGTGTGGATACTTATGTCTAATGCTAAGTTAGATTCCTTCAGATTTACCCCAATTGAATACCTCCTTTATTACTACTCTCATTGTTTTCTATAATAATACTCATCTCTAAGCAGTAAAAGAGAAGTAGGCATTCTAGGTCTTAATGCTGAATGTCATAATGTCACATGATACCCACTCTTCCTACAGAATTTTATTTTCTATCAGGAAAGGGACAACCAGAATGAACTCTTTAATGACAATCCTTCAATATCTGGCAAGTTTGCAATATAATTCCCTGAACTTATTAGCATCACTTTGTCATATTCCAGTATCCTTGTAGACTTGAATTATTATGAACAACATTAAGTGTGTTAGTCAGTAGAGAATGAGTATACCCTGAGGTCTCTGACCAATTATCCTTTTTATTTTTCTGCTGACAGGTGGAAAATTTATCCAGTTATGCTCTACTGAATATTGCTCTAACCTTGTTTTATAATAATCTTGTTAATACAGCATAGTAAAATCTCATTGTCACATTGTAACAAAAATTTCATGTAGTTCCTTTAGCCAGTCTCTTAAAGTGTAAATTAGATGGTCAGTGACAATTTTTTGCCCCAGTGGTATTAACTCCCCTGAGTGTCAGGGTGTTTGTTTCCAATTATGGTATTATTCCTATGGAACTATCCCCATAACATTGTTTTTCCTCGGGCCATGTTTTTATGGAATCAGTATAAGATAACAAGGTGAACTTTTCCTCATGTTTATATCACATGTTAAGATTTACAAAACATCTTGGAGGCATTCTTATCTTTGTTTTTAGAGGGAAAAAAATACAATTGCAATCCTTCAATACTGTATATAAGCACATATCTTTTTCACATCCATAAGAAAATGTACAGTTCAGGAGTATTTGTTAACGTCTTGGAAACTTCCATGAGATTCAACAAAAATACAAATTTGCTTGTGTTTACTTTTTTTTCACTGAACACTAAGAAAACTATTAGATAGTTTCATATTGAAAAATTGTTGGTGTATATAGACTTCCCATTATAATTTATAGAATCAATAGACCTATTATAAAGTATTTGACTCTCTGAGATGTCATTGTGTGCATTTGTGTGTGTGTGTGTGTGTGTGTGTGTGTGTGTGTGTTGCATGGTTGTTTTGATGCACATAAAAATTTTCACTGAAAAGGAACAAATAAGAAATATCTTGCCTACTTGCTCCTGAGAATATTTCTTCCTATGCTGATCTTAGTTTACAGTTGCAATATAAAGAGCTGTATGTATAAAGAAATGGCCTAAGGCAGTTTGCTTAGTACATGAAGATTTTAGTCCTTATTTTTGATTAATACTAGGTATGAATGATGGCTTGATTTTTTTTTCTTTGCATTCATTTTCATGACAAAGTAAAAATGCATCTTCAAAGACTTTTTCAGCTGTACCTTGTTTTACATCACAGATGCATTCTTGAAAAAGTATGTATAAAGGGAATTTCGGTAAATTACTTTCTTCAATTGTTCAATAGTTCTGTGATCTCATTTTTGTGTATATTTCCTTCTCATGGTTATAGTATTCTTATCTCCTGTAATTATCATCCCTTATCTTTTTGTAAATCCCTCTTGGAAAATCTTCTTGAAGTACTGGATTCTTATTTTAAATACATGTGTTTACCAGTGGATCACTTAAGCTTATCATCTGTTAGCCTTCTTTTTCACTGTATAACTTATGCATGTATTTTCTTAGTAATTTGCAGCCTGGATGATGTCTTTTACTCTTTGCACTTAGGTAAACAAAATTAAATGCAGAGTGCTTAGCATAGTATCTAGCACATAGTAAGTTGTTAGTGAATGTATAGTCCTTTTTCTTCTTTCTTTGCACTGTTTATGCAAGTCACTGGTATGCTACTATTTATTTCTATCCCCCATATATTTTTCTATTTTTTGAGTCATTCATAATTTTTGTGATTTTAATATCAGGCTATTCCATGATTGACAGCCATGGAGTATTATTGGAAGAACACTGGTGATTAAAAAAAGAAGCTGGGCTTTTAAGGATCAGGGCAAATTGTGATCCTGACACATTTTCCTGACATTTTCCAAATTTCTTTCTACTCAATGATGGGTGTAGCTCATTATCCATATACAGTATGTATCAAAAGTCTAAGTGTGATTTCAAATTATTAAAGCTTAATGAATGTCTAAGATATATACACAGTTTCCAATGGTTACCTGATTAACTGCATATCATATCAGTTGTTTTATTTTAGATATTCAGATTATCTCTTGTAAGTCACTATGGGCCTTATTAAAGAATTTGTATAAAGTGTTTCATATTTTAAGTGAACTTTAATTGGTTTATATAGTTAAGATTGAGGAACTTTTTTTCCCTTTTGTTGTCAGTCAATCAATCAATCAATAGATATTTATTAAGCACATATCAGACACTGTGCTAGGAGTAAAATTGCAAATGTAAGGAATGAAATAATGTTTACTTGCAATGAGTTTACATTTTAGTGGGAAAGATAAGTGCACATATAATTATCACATGAGCAAAGTTAATATATATATATGTTTATATATAAAGTAGTTTAATAATAGAATTTATGCTTTAAGGTTTATAGGGATTTACTAGGTTTCTTCATTTGATTGTTTCAACGACTGTAGCATATTATTTGTCCTCATTTCACAGACAGAGAGACTACGTCTGAAAAAATTTAAATGACTTGCCCAAACTCACAGAAGTAATTGGTATCTGAGGTGGAATTTGACTCCTGATTCCAGGACCACAATTGTATTTACTTCACCACACAGCTGTCTCTGGATTACCAGGTAGATTGGGCCAGAGGAAACTATCAGGAAATGAGAAGAAAAAGGGGAAAAAATTAGCTGGAAAGAATTCATGGAGAAAATGGTGGCTGGATTGCATCTTAAAGGATGAAGAGGACTATGAATCCTTTTAAGAATAGGAGGGAAAAAGAAAAAGAAACAGACATTTATTATATCATACCTAGTGCCAGGGACTGTGAGAAGTCCTTTATAAATACTATCTCATTTGATCTTATATGCATGAATATATTCCAAGTATGAGGGATGGCCAGTGCAAAATCACAAGATGGGAGATAGGGTAGTATGGGAGGAACAGAGCAAAGACCACTTTGTTTATATTGGTGGTGTCAAATATGTACTCCACCAACACTCCTGAGTGTCACTTGAATCAAATTAAAGTGTAATTGGGAATTATTTAACAAAATAAAAATACAATAAAATATAAATAATATATACTAAAACTAAGTGAATATATGGTTCAAAGGGATCTTTATTTATAGTTTAGTGGGCCCCATTTCTACTTGAGTTTGATATCACTAGTATATATATCACAGAGTACAGAAGGGAAGAAATGTTCAATAAACCTAGAAAGAAAGTTAAGGCCAGGTTGCATAGTGCTTTAAAGGCTAAACAGGGAAAATATATCTTATCAAAAAGTCAACATAAAAGCCCTAGAATTGATTGAGGAGAAGAGTCATAAAGTCAGATCTGAGCTTAAGGAAAATTATTTTGTCAGGAGTATGCAGAATTTGCTGGAGTTGTGAAAGATTTGGGACAAGAACTATTTAGAGTCTGTTGCCACAATTTAATCAAGGGGTGATGAGGGCATGATCTAAGCTGGCAAATCTATGAGTATAAAGAAGGAGTAAGATGTGAGAAATTTAGTGAAAATAGAAAGGGAAAAATTTGCTGATTGATTAAATATGTGGGGTGAGGAAGAGTGAGGATTCCAAAATAATGTTGAGATTACAAACTTGATATCCTGGAAGAATGGTAGTTCCTTTGGCAGAAATAAGGAAGTTTAGAAAAAGTGAGAATTTAAGGAGAAAGAAAATGAGTCCAGTTTTAAACTTGTCAAGTTTAAGATGTCTTTAGAAATATCTCAGAGGAGAGACTAGACCCAGATATATAATCCCCAGTTAGAATTGTAAAGTGTTTGATGAGTCAGCAGAAGGAAAAGTCAGGCAAAGCTGTAGCAGAGAATAGACTCATGAAAATCAAGAAAGGATAGAATATTTAGAAAGGGGCTATGTTTAGTCAATAATGTTAAATAAAGAAGATAAGTTTAGAAAAATTAGAACTGAGAAAAGACTATGTCATGTGACAACTTGATAACTTTAGAAAGAGATGTTTCAATTGAGTAATGAGGTTGGAAAGGCTAAGGAATTAATGAGACGAAAGGAAATAGAGGCAGTGAACGTGGACAAGTTTTTCAAGAAATTTGGCCGAAAAAGAGATATGATAGTAATTCCAACATATTGTGAAGATATAAGTAGTCCATAAGTGCATATGTTGGCAAATGATTAAAATGGATAATAAGCTAGACCTACAGATGAATAGGAAAAAGAAATGAAGTTAGATTATTTTCCATTTTCTCCTAGTGTTACTATGAATGCATAATGGTGGGAATAACATTCATTATGGCTATGAATCATGGAACACGATGATTCAGAAGTATTAAAATGACAAATAACTTGAAGGTCAATGAACAAACACAGTGTTACATGTCATTACTTGGAAAAATGTTGACTTACTTGTAAGAAGCATAGTGAAAGAAGTCATTGAAGATTTTTGTGCCCAGAAATAGAAGAAAACCAATCATGAATGATGAAAGAAAGATAAGAAATGGACACATCAAATGGTACATTGGTACCTCCATGATACTGAAAGTTTTAAAGTAATCTGATGGGTATGCTGGGTAAATTTTTGCATAAGTGACAAGTTCTGGGTAAATTTTGGTGAGCAAAAGAAAAATGAGTAGCTCAAAACAACATGAAAAAATTATGGAACTGTATGCTAAGGTTAAAAAAATCAATTTTATAAATTTGATACAGGAAAGATGTGGCTTAACATTTATTCATGTGAAAGGGATTTAGGAATTTTTTTGTATTTTTGCTTTTGCTTAACCTGAATCAGCACTATCATGAGCCAAAAAAACCCATGAATATTATCTTAGACAGCAATAATAGATTTTAAGTATCCATAAAAAAGACGTAAGAGGACTACTCTTTTTTTGTAAGGTCCCACTAGAAGTATTGAGTTGAGTTTTCTACATAACATTTTAAGAAACTTTAATGCAGTTAATTTCAACTACTATTTTAAGTATCTACTATATGTAAGGTTAACATGTACCTTTAGAGTAAGGGGAACTGGGATAATAAGGTTCTTAAGAGTTATGTGAGAAATAGTTGGAGGAACTAGGAATGTCTAGCTTGGAGAACAGACAATTTAGGAAAGACATGAGAGACATCTTCACATATCTGAAGTTATTATTTGACAAAACATTTAGTCATCTTGTCTTAGGAAGATTTTGAAGATCACCTGGCAGGATAAAATATGAGACACTGAGGTCCTTTTCAAACTAAACTGCCAAATATTTCAATTCTACTGCAGAAAATACAACTCTGTGAAGTTAGCAAAATTGTTCAAATGTCAAATGTACTTTTGCCAAAAAATTATTTTATGGAGAACTGACACAGGGCAAGCGCTCAGAGGTAGTCAGAAAAAGTGATACAAGGACACTCTCAGGGTCTCTCTTAAGAACTTTAAAATTGATTGTATAGCATGGGAGACACTGGTACAGGACTGCCCAGCGTTGCATATTCTCATTAGAAAAGGTGCTGTGCTCTATGAGCAAAGAAGAAATGAATTAGCCCAAAGGAAAATTGAAATACACAAAATTAGAAAAGTTCCCCAAAATGTTCATATGGATTATTTGTGTCCTACCTGTTGCAGAGCATTCTGAGCTTGTATTGGTCTGATCAGTCACACGGAACATACTGTAACTTGATTCTAACATAGTGATATCATTTTGGTTGTCTTCAAAAATAAAACACAAAAATAACCACAATATCATTCAAGAGCAGAACTTGGCCAAGGGCTGGCAGCTATAAGGATATAAATTTGGCTCAGTAAGGAGAACTTTCAAATAGTTAGATTTGTCAAAAATATAATGGATTTTTTTTTTTTAAGATACTGTGTTTTCTAATCATTGGAAGTATACACACAAAAGTTAGCTGACCATTTATTAGAGGATTTGTGGAAATAATGCACTAAATAAAGCGTTGAAATTTTGGCATTTAAGGTTCTTTCTATTATTCTATGATTCTATACTTTTTTTAAAAGAAGGAAATATAAAAGAGTGTTAATGTAAAATGTATAAATATTTTAATATAAATTCAAGATCAATTCATTCAGCAATGTACTGAATCATGTACTGTAAGAACTGAAAGAAACCATGGAAAATATCTGATTAAACTCCCTCATTTTCTAGATAAGATAAATCAGGGCTTAGAGAGATGAAGTGATTTGCCCTAAAATCACATGATTATTTAGTGGTAAAATCAGGACTCATAATATGGACAAGATACTTCATTAAGTAAAGAATTTCATTAATTCAGTAACTAGCAAATTGATTTGATGGGTGAATAATGTTTTAATGTTATTGAACCATGAAATATTACAGCCACTTTTTATGATGTCATCATAGAAATTATTCTCATTATTTTTCATAGTATTTAAGTAAAAAAGATCATGGTCTCGACTAAGTCTCGAAGTTAGGAAATAGAATAAGACGAAGTTAGGAGACCTAGATTCAAATCTGGTCTCAAACATTTACTAGTTAAATTATTCTGGGCAAATCACTTCATTTCTCTGAGCTTCAGTTTCCTTGCTTGTAACATAGGGTTAATAGAGCTTCTACTTTTTCTATCAGAAAGATGTTATGAAGAAAACCTTTATAAATCTTAATACTTTTGCTGCTCCTTAGCTCCCCTAAGTATCCAGAATCCACCTAAGGACCTTGACAGAATTTGGCCACTAGATGGAGAACCTATCTCTGTAACTGCTAATCCAGGCTTTTAGGAGCTGGCCCGGGATTTTGGAGTTGTCCATTTCTGTTAAATGGGAACCTTGGAGAGCTTCAGGAAAAACTCATTTCCATTAAAAACAACCAATTTTTTACTATTAATATCTAACTTCATAATAATGTACATCAATATAATTTGATGACATGTTCAAAAATTTCCAAAAGATTCATATAAATGTAAAATAAGTTCTACATATAATCATAACTTACAATTATATAGTGTTTATTATGTGAAAGGCACTTTGACCCTAACAACTACCCTTGGAGATAGGTATTATTATCTAAAGCTTTATTTATGAACTCTTAAAAGTTCCCCAGAAATATAGATTCAACTTGATATTTTAACTTCTCTATAACCAATATTTCTGAAAGCCTCTATATATGGGATTATCCTTTAGATGTATTCTCTTTCCCTGGCGTTCATGTCTAGTGTGTCTTTCAGAAAGTTGTGCTTATCCTTTCTGTAAGAGTATAGAAGCAAGTCATCTTCTCCCTCTTCCATTACTCTGGGATTAAACTAGAACTAAAAAGTAGAAATAATTTCTACTTATTAGTTCTATTTTAGTTGCCATATTTTCCATATTCCAAGTCCAGTAAAAGAAGAACTTTTTGAGAAGACTGATAGGTGAATTACTCCTCAGTGGAGGTTTTTAAGCATAGACTCAAAATACCACTTGTTGAAAGTGTCAGTTCTTAGAGGGAAGAGAATATAATTTTAACTTCTCTATCCTTATCACAATACCTTACACATAATGCTCAATAGATGTTTGTTTAACTGGATTGAAGGTTGTAGGGAGGGATTCATAGTCAATAAATTCCTAAATTCTGCCAGGTTCCCCTCTGCACCATTTTTCACATCCATTCTTACTTCTCTATTCCCACTGCTCTCTTGAAATACAGATTCTCATTGTCAGAGAAAACAAACATCAACCATGCAACATTTCCTAGTGTGGCCTGAACCAGACTGAAATATAATTAGGAAATATTTGACAGGATAAATAAAAATATAGTAAACAAATATAATGTTAATTATCTAATTAATTTTTTAAAGTTACTATATGGCATACAGGAACCCTTATATGTGGCTTACTGTCCCCCATTTCTATTTAGTTTGTCACTACTGCTTATTGTCATCCACCTATTTTATCACAATAGCTTCCTAAGAGGTCTTTCCATCTGACTACTCTAGGACTACCAGATTCATCTAATTTCTCTCATGTGACATGATCTGGTCACATTTCTACATTAGTATAGGTAACTCTCTATTACTTATCAAGTAAAGATCTTTACCAAGTTTTTTTTTCTAGTATTTAAGCCCCAATCCCCTACCCCCCTTTCTTCTACATTATCTGACAGCTCCTCTTCAGTGTTCACTCATATTTCTCCCTTCCATGGACAGTATGCCTCAGCTAAAATGAACTATTTTCTTCCTCATTCCCCAATACACTATGCCCTTTTCCCTTCGTGCTTTCACTATCTAACATACTTCTTTTTGACAAATTTATCTTCGTTCTAATTCTTCCCATTTTTATTTCTTATCCATCAGTAATAATTAATTGAAATGCTGCATCTCCATGAAAACTAGTGATTCCAGTATTAACATTTCCCCTCACAGATTGCCATAGCACTTTTTTTGCACCAGTCTAATGCACTTATTATGAATCTTTTTGAGTTGTTATGTATATCATATATTTCTGCTAACCTGCAAGTTTTATGAGGGCAAGCTACTTATCTTGTTTTACCATTATGTCAGCCATTCAGTAAATATCTGTTAAGTACCCATTATATGCCAGACATAGTGTTAAATAATAGGGATCTAAAAAGGGGCAAAAGACAATTCCTGTTCTCAAGGAGCTCACAGCTTAATGGGGGAGACAAGCAAATAAATATGTACAAACAAGTGATATACAGGATGAATGAAAAAGAAAAAAGGAGAGCTATCTCTAGATGTCCTGATCTATATTTTGCCACTGGACTCAAAAGGTTCTGGAGGAGAAAGTGAGGCTGATGACTTTACACATCTCATTCTTGCATAAATTCATCTCACTTGCATGTCATGGCATCACCTCCCTGATGTCATGATCCTTTTTGAGAACGGAGGACAACTAATAAGGAAATAACAAAAAGAATGAAAGCAATAAAATTGAGGGGTTGGAAAAGACTTCTTGTAGAAGAAGTAATTGAAATTGGGACTCAAAGGAATTTAGGGGAGCTAATAGGAAGATACAAGGAGGAAGAGCATTCCAGGTGTGAGGAACAGTTAGAAAAAATATTCAGACCCAAAATATGGAATATCTTAGTTAAGGAAGCCAGTGTCAAAGAGTACATGGGGATGAATAAGATATAAGAAGACTGCAAAGACTGAAGGGTCTATGGGACAGGGCTAGGCTTTGAACACCAAAGAGAGGATTTTGCATTTGATCTTGGAGATCATTGGGAGACACTGGGATTTATTGAGTTGAATATGACATGGTCAGATTTACACTTCAAGAAAATCATTTTAGCGACTGAATGGAGGATTGATTGGACTTGAGAGAGACTTGAAGTTAAGCAAACTTACCAGTAGGCTGTTTGAATATTCCAGGCACGAGGGTAATGAGAGCCTGCACCAGTGGTGACAGTGTCAGAGAAGAGAAGGGGGAATATAAAAGAAATGCTATACAATGAAATGATTCAAACAGTTCCAATTGTTCAGTGATGAAGAGAGCCATCTAGACCCAGAGAGAGGACTGTGGGAACTGAGTGTGGTTCACAACATAGCATTTTCATTCTTTTTTGTTGTTTGCTTGCATTTTATTTTGCTTCTCTTTTTTTCTTGTGCAGCACGATAATTGTATAAATATGAATGTATATATTGGATTTAACATAAAAAAAGAAATGTTGTAAAGGTGAAATCAACAGACCTAAGCAACAGATTGGATATAGGGGTTGAGAAATAGTGAAGAAATCAGAATGAGCCCTTAGGTTGGAAAGACAGGGAGAGTGCTCTAAAGTAATAGGGAAGGTAGGAAAGAAAGTTTCAGAGGAAAGATGAGTTCTATTTTGGACATAATTGAATTTAAGAAGTTTACTGAACGTCTGGTTTGAAATGTTTAAAAGGTAGTTGAAAATTTGAGCTTGGAGGTCAACAGAGAGTTTGGGAAAGGATAGGTTGATTTGGAAATCATCATAAAGATGGTAATTAGATCTATGGGAACTGATGAGATCCAAGTGAACTATTATGGAGGAAAGAGAGAAGGACGGAACTCTATGGAACACTTACAGTGGCCAAATATAGAACCAAGAACAGGGCTTTGCATATAGTAGATGTTTCTGTTTCAGGTTTCTGAATGAATGAGGAAGGGCAAAGGAATCAGTGAAATAGTCAAAATTAGGGACTTGGATTCCATTCCCCCTTACCTACTAACCATTTAAAAACGATCAAATCACAACCTCTTAGAATTTTCATTGTCTCTTCTATAAATCTATACTATCCACCTTTCAGGTTTTGTGGTTTGTTTTTGTTCAGGAAAGCACTTTGCAAATTTCAAAGCCCTAGGTTAAATGCTAGTTATTGTCATTATTATCAACTGCAGTTAGAATGTTAATAACATTTCAGATACAGTTTGAACAAGAATTCTTAAGTCATTCATTCTGTAATGCTGGAGAATGTTAATGCAGGATAGAGATTAGAGAGTTATAATAATTAATTTATCAGAGAGTTTGATTAAGTGACTGGATCAGACTCTCGTTTCCAAGTATCCAGTATCGAATATGGGGTCCCAGAGATTCTTTATAGGGTTTAGTAATTAGGCAGAACAATGACAGGATGGGGGAGGCAGAGTGAGTATCTGACATTCTGATAAGATGGGAAGATCTGGAGTCAAGATGTAGAAGGTCTTTCTCCTTATCTTGATTAAACATTCACAGTTTATAACCTTAGAGTAGCTAGCCCTGAGTTATGTCAGTATTAATGATTAGGAGTGGGGATGTTGCAACCAAACAGAGCAATTCAGGGAAATTGAGGTAGAACAATTAAGGGAAACTGAGGTAGAATAATTAAAGGAAATTGTGGCATAACAATTCCTAACAGGAGTTATGTGTACAATAGAAATATCAAATAGCAGTAGCAAAGTTTTCAGTAAGAGTTGGATGAATCGTCTCCTTTAAAGTTGATTCTAACACAAATACTCTGATTCTAGTTATAACTTATTATTTCTAATGATTTTTATTCTAAATCTTATTCTAAATCTAAATCTTAATTCTATTCTAATGTTATTTTTTCCCACTAACTGAGCTATTCATCAATCATTTAAAATTGAAATTTCCATCTTTGTGAATACAATGATGGAAATAATTATCTTAAGAATTATATTATAATGAGAATATCATAGATATCATATGATAAGAGATTCAACAAGGGAGAAATCAAGATGATTTATAATTTAACTCCCATATAACATATTAGTAGTCCACCAGCAGAATGACCACTAGGTGATGCATTCTTTGGGAGCTAATGAAACAAAGAAAAAATCAAAACATCCCTCTGCTTTTACCTGTACTTCTAAAGTTAAATCCCCCCCCCAAAAGACAATAATAATATGCAACATTTATAAAGCATTTTTAGTTTTGCAAAATGCTATGCAAATATTTTATTTGTTGCTCACAACAATCTGGAGAATAGGTGCTATTATTATTCTCATTTCATCATGTGAAAGAGGGAGTTTAGACTATGAGAAGTTAAATGACTTGTCCAGAACGACTGGAATCTTATTTTAGATAGAAAAATAGAAGAAAGATGATAGGTACTTAATATTGTGAATCTCTAGTGACACATAAACTTTGGAAGGTCACCTTTTAATTATTTCAGACCTAATGGAGATAATAGGCTTTCTGCTCAGTCCTCCTTAGTCTTATAATTTTCTTCCTAATCAGAGATATACTGAATGGTTAGAGAATGTACTAAATGGTACTATTTTCTGCCTATTCTCTTGATTCTGTCCTTTTGAAAGAAATAATATTTATTTATTTATTGCTGAGGCAATTGGGGTTAAGTGACTTGCCCAGGGTCACACAGCAAGGAAGTATTAAGTGTCTGAGGTAAGATTTGAACTCAGGTCTTCCTGACTTCAGGGCTAGTGCTCTATTCACTATACTAAATAGCTGCCCCAAAGAAAGAATTTCTTAAGAACAGTCCTCTGACCCGGTAGAGCTCAATTTCTTAAAGCTATGATTCTTTATGAAGACATCAACTATATATAACTAACAGTGCAGATTGAGAATTACTTAGTTAGTTTTTAATAATTGTTCCAAATGCAATAAAGTGCCTCTTGTATTTCCATACTGCAATAGTAAATGGTATCCCAAGTATTTAACACTCTTGAAGAATAGGTAAGGTCATAAGGTCCATCATGTAAAATCAGTGAGAAATCTGATCTTTATGATATAGATATTGGATTCTAGCACTGGCTTTGTCACTAGTTAATTTTATAACCCTGAGCAAGTAAAGCAATCTTTCTGAACTTTAAAATTCCTTGTGTTTAAAATGGGCATAATAAACGGTACCCAATCTGAGTCCCAGATTTGTTGTGAGGACACAATTAGATAAAATATGTAAAAGCTTTTGAAAAATATAAAGAGTATAGGTTATCCTCAGACACGTATTTAAGAATGCTTGTGAATATTTTAATCTACAGACTTCTACGACCCCTTAAGTTCTTCATGATCTCTTTTCATTAACAGGAGCACTGGGTGCTCAGTTGATGCAATTTTGAACTTTTCAAAGTAAGTAAAACAATAAGCGAACTCCAGTTTTTAAATTAGACATCATATATAAAATGTACTTCTTTGTTTTGATTTCTGTGGATCTCTTGTCTATGTAACCACAGCTAACTCTGATAGCAGGGATCTGATTAACACCAATTCTGAATGGGAGGGGCAGGACATGTGAAGATTTCCTAAGAGACAGACCCTACCATAAAATTCTGTAACCACCAGGAACTGGAATAAAGGCTAATTTTAATGGAAAGATAGGATCGGATCCTCTAGAGATCAAACCAGAACCACATTAAAAATGGTAAATGAGCAATACAAAGTAACCCACTTTGAAATAGTGAAACCTCACATTCTATTCAGTTAGGTTTAAAAATCTGTTTTACTCTCCCTGATGTAGAGAGGTACAATTGCAAAGAATGGGAGATCCTCTCCCAAATCTGTTGCTGTGGGAAAATGTGTTTCTAGTTTCTGAACTTTGTCAGAAGCAGCAGGAAGAGAAGAGACTCATTTCTATTGGCAATGGCATGGAAGAGGGGTGTCCCAGTTTGATTCTCTGTAATGGCCACCACACCAGCAGGGTTCATTTACAAAGAAGTATTCAATATAGACAGTCTCTTTCCTTTAATAGGACATGACTGTTTCAATCAGGGAACTGAGAATTGTAATCCTGAGGAAACAGGGTTGGGGAAGAGCAGAAAAATAACTAAAAAAAGGACAAACCACTTTTCCAAGCTAATCTATCCTATGGTCTTTGCCCTCTTCCAGTTTCCTCATTCACAAACGTTTCTTTAAAAAGCTTTGATACCTTATTGCTTTGAGACTCTGATCTATATATTAGCACATAAGATCCCTGCTTTCAGCCTCACTCCATATCTCTGTATATAAGCAAGGAAGGGAAGCAGGCAAATGGGGACATTTACATTTACAGGGACATTATCAAAGACAAAATTGGAAAAGACCTTAGAAATTGTTCAATCCCATAATTTTACAAATGAGGAAATTGAGACTGAGAAGTTAAGTATCTTATCTGAGGTTACACAGATTGTAGATATCTCAAAATATTTGAATTGAGTTTGAAGCTGGATTTTCCATTTCTAAATTCAATTTCATTTCCTCTACACCATTCTTCTAGATTCTTGCTCTTTTTTCATCTACCCAAGCTTTCAATGAAATCAGGATTGAGAGTGAGAAGAAATTTGTATGAGATGAATTTGATAAGTTTTCTCATTCCTTGCTCACTCTCAGGAGTGGACCTGAGGTGTCCACATCAGTCACCAGTTGCCTGAAGTCATAGCCTGCTACCACAAAACATATATTCCAAATGGATATTTAGAGGAGAGATTGTATCAAATCAGCTCTGTTTCTGAAATGTCTTATAACTCACCATGGAAAACACTGAACTCAGAAATTTATGAAACAAAGTAATTTTAATTATGCCTAAAGAATCTCATATTAATGAAATATTTATGGAAGTATCTTTTATATATGAGATAGTAGCATGTAATAGGGATGTTTTCAAGGGATGCATAATCTAATGTTAACAATAAGACAGTGACACAAATGATTGCCACAAAAACTAGTCTGGGCAGCTAGGTAGAGCAGTGCTGGGCTTGGAGTTCAGAAGACTCATCATTCCTGAGTTCAAATTTGATCTCAGAGAGTTATTGGTTATGTGACTTTGGGCAAGTCATTTCACTCTGTTTCCCTCAGTCTCTTCATCTGTAAAATGAACTGGAGAAGGAAATGGCAAGCCACTCCAGGAAAATCCTGATAATAAAGAACTAGACTGTGATGAGAATATAACAGATGTCATTCTATGAGAGATCCAAAGACAGAGGTGATTTATAATTTAATTTCTGTATTGCCATTTAACTCCTGACCATTGACTATTAGTCTGACCATTAGGCAATGAATTCTTTAGCCATGGAATTCATGAAACAAAGAACATTTTGAAATTTCCCTCAGGCCTATCCCTTCCACTGCTGCAGTGACATTGGTTCACTAGTCCCTATCATGTATTTCCCCAAAAGATTATCAGTTGATATAAATTACTCAGAAAATTAGCTTTTAGAAAGTGGCTTCATAAGAACAGTTCATACAAAATATCCCCCCAAGAGTTTGTGCAATGTTCTCTCACCAGTATATACGGAGTCCAGAGGAAAGTGGGTTCAATCTTAGAAAGCATATATAGTCAGGGAATAACTCCCACTTCTTGATTAGTAGACATCTTTTCTCCCTCTCATTAAGTTCCCCTTAGACAAGTTGATTTTTTTCCCTGATGGGCTCTTATATAGTCTTAAAGAATTTCCTCGATGTATTGAACTTATTCTTAGCTCCTAATGGCAGGCCCTAGTTTGCTGCTGTTCTGGGGATGATTTTAAGATACTTATAAGGTTTACAAGATCTGATCAAATTGGGGAAGTGGAAGACAAGTGTGGCCTATCTCTGCCTCTCTCCTATTTCCCAAATAATGCCTCAAAGGCTTGATTAGAATGGTTTTCTTCTATATTAATAAGGCCTCAAATCTCTGATTCTAAACTAGGTTCTTTGTTTCATACGAGCCCCTCAGTATGTGTCCAAATCTCCTCAATCAAAAAGACTTCCTGCATTACCCATTTATGGATAACTAGTCAGCACAGTGGATAAAGAATTAAATTTGGATTTAGAAAGACCTGAGTTCAGATTTGAGTTAAACACTTACTAGCTATGTGATCCTGGGCAAATCACTTAAAACATCTCTGCCTCAGTTTTCTCATTTGCAAAATGAGGATGATAATAGCACCATGAAGATAGCTATAATTTGGATCATTATCCATAACAGAAGATGAACAATTAGGAAAAAGTGTTTAAGACTAATAACATGTTTTAAATTAAAAGCATTGTTTTAATGTTGTGTGGTTTAATTACAAATGAAAGCATAATGGAAGATGGAAAAAAAAACCAAACAAATATGCTGGAGTATAATGGTTCAGTAGAAACAAAAGAATTCAAAGGATTATAAACTATGCAAAAGACTCTTGACTAGAGATCATAAATATCTTCTTTATGATCTTTATGTTATAAATTTCTTCTTCAAGGTGGAAGTTAAATGATATAGGATATAAGGATAGAGGAAAAATAACTGTATAAAAAAGTAAGTAAATATATATTGATGACAGCAAATACCAATGTATATTCCCAAATGGGAAATATTTCTGAATTATATACAAGATTAGTTTAGGTAACGTTATTTTAGATTATATAAAGCATGTATTGCACATGTACCAGGATTTGTGCTAAGTACTGAGAATAAAAAGAACAAGCAAAAATAATGATAGTTCCTACCCTCAAGAAGTTTATATGTTAATGGCATAAGAACATACATAAAAAGGAGCTGAAAAACTGGAGGGCAAAGTAGAAAAAAAAATGGAGGTTTTCCAATCATTCATATGAAATGAGTGAACATGGTTGATATAGGTACTTTACTAAAGAGGAACTCACCAATTGGAAGAAGAGGCTGCAAGAATGGGGAAATCACCAGTGTGAAAGAACTCCAGAGGAAACAGGGGAAAAATAGCATGGAGCAGAATAGATTAAGAGGCTAACATTTCTAGATAAGGATTCCCTCAAATGGAGGTTCTGAAGAACTCACAGCTGTGACCATTGACTTACTACAACAAAGATCAAAATAAATTACAGATAATGATAAAGATGAGATAAAAACATGAAATGTAATTAAAATAGATCTTATCTGACCACTAAAAACTATATATAAAGAATTTATTGATTACAAAAAATGGAAAGTCAACTAAAGAATAGATATCTATACAAACTTAGCTTTTAAAAGTTCTTCATAACCTGATCCCAAACTATTTTTCTAGCCAGGATATACATATACAAACATACATGCATACATATATACATAACATATATTTATTTAATTTTTTAGTTTTAATTTATTGTTTTTTAGTCTGGCTATATATTATGCCCCTTCCACACATCATGGAGTCAGTCAGGATGGTCTTCTTGCTTTTCCTCATAAATGACACTTCATTTTGTCTCTGTGATTTTGCATTGGTTCTAACATATGCCTATTTGAGGGACTTTTTGTGAAGATAAAAAGGGATAATATTAATAAATTATCCTCTGAGAATTTAGTGAGAATAATATTTGTAAATTGTGTTGCAAACTTGAAAGCACTATGTAAATGTTATTTTTATTGCTTCCTTCAAGACTCAAATGAATTCTTCCTTTTTTATGATGCCTTTCTTTATCCCTTAACTATTAGTGTCAAATACTCCCAACTACTATATTTATTTATTTTGGATTTATTCTTGATATATTGATTTTGTGTATATATATGTGCTATCTTCCTCTAATATAATGTAGTGCACCTGAAGACAAGATCTTTGCTATCCCTAACTCTCAACACAATACTTAGCACATTGTAAAGTAATAAGTGCCTTAACTTGATTGATTGTCAACATTTTCTTTAGAAGTTTAACTCATGAAAGTGCAAACACCAAGGAAAAGACCAAAAGAATCCAGAAAGTTTATCTGAGTAAAACAATACCAAATCTCTTTGCTAATTATAAAGCTACAGCAGTCAAAGACTATATTGGTCTAAAATATAAACTCATTTGCGAATATGTTTGAAAGAGAATATTAAAAGATTATGAAAAATACTGTCTTATAAAACAAGAGAAAAAAAAGCATATGGAGATAAAATATATGAAATCAGTATTTCTTGAACTCAGAACATAGAAATCACAGTTGTTCTTCAAAATAGACAGCTTTATTTTATTTTGCCTCTAAGTACAAGTGGTTTGTTTTCATTGCCTAGCTAAAAAGTTTTTTTTTTTAAAACAAACTTGTTAATTCATCCAATATTTATCAAGAAGTTACTATATGCAAGGCACTTAAGTCATAGTTCTTTCTCCAAGTCATTTATGGTGTACAGTTATAATATATGATTTATGAATGCAGTGAATATATTTACTGATCCTCAACTAAGAGCATATTGACTAAAAAAAAAAAAAAAAAGATTATTTTCAAAAAGCCTTATTCAAAGTAGCATGACCTGGGTATCAAGCCTAGTTTATTTTGCATACTGCTAATTAGATGTGTTTCCTAAATTGGTGGCGATAATGTAGATACTCTTCTTTATGACCATGTAAGAGGTACAGCTGGTGTAAGAGCTTTGGAGAGGAGGGATATTCTTCATCCGGTTTGAAGAGTCTGTGTGTAGTTCCAAACTCTCATGAGGGCCTTACAGTATACCTTCACCTCAAAGGAAGACTGACTATGGAAACAAAATGCTTTTGAAACTAAAAATATACCCCTGAACTAGCAATATTTAGGATAATTCCCATCTGGCATCTCCCTGTCTCTTAAAGGAGAATAAAATAGCTAGGCTTATGGCCCCTTCTCCTGTTCCCCTCAAAGCAAGAGTCACATTCTTCCTTAAAGATGGTTTGTCAAGAGTCAAGAATTAACTAACTATGCTTTCCCATGATCTGCTTGATAAACGTTTAGATGTCCCATAGGGTCTTTCAATATGGTATAGGAAAAAGGAAAGGAACTAGTATTTATTAAGCTTCTACTACATACTAGACACTGTGCTAAATATTTTGCAAATATTTTGATCTTCACTCATGTGAGATAAGTGCTATTCGTATCATCATTTTACAGTTGAGGAAACTGAGGTAGACAGAAGTTAAGTGATTGGTCCAGGATTACACAGTTAATATTGGAGGTTGCATTTGAACTGAGGTCTTCTTGGCTTCTAACTCATATTCTATCCACTGCAAAACATTATATGAAAACCTCTACTTATATGAACAGCATATATAATCTGGAGTAGAATCATAGAATCTCAGAGGAGTTGAAAGGACTCTCAAAAGAATTTATTTACTTCTAACTACATCTAATCTCTCTAATTCCCTCTCAAGTAGTTATTTGGCCTGTATCCAAAGACTTTTGGGGATAGTCTCATTTCATTTTGTTGGGGAGTGGGTTGGGGCTAGATTTGTGATTTCACCAGTGTGGAAAACATTTTTCCCTCTCTCCACTCCCTCTCCTCCAAGCCTTCTGCCCTACTCAGGTCATCTACTTAATTTGTGAATTTAATAATTATTTATGTATTATTAATTGTTAATTAATTAACTTAACTTTCTGTCATCTACTTAATTTATGTTGGAATTTATCTTTGACCCTTAGAGACAAAAGTGGACTGCCTATTTATCATTTTTGTAGTAGTTGCTCATTTCTCTTTCTATACCTTTCTTTACTATGTCTTCTTTATTAGGACCTTTCCTAAGGAGGTAATAGTGAGCATTTGTAGTGAAAGCATATAATTCTGATGTCAAGAATGGAGGTGAAAATAATTGAGAAGGGCCTTGATAAGCTAAAATACATTTATAGAAAGGTGACCATAATGCTATAAAGTATCACTCCTTTTCCTCTCCCTTATCTCAAAGCAGGTCAGTGACTTATTAGTAATTTAATAATCTCAGAAAGCTATGAGTTTATATGACTGACCAATGGTCACACTACTACGTATTAGATTTTCCTGATTCTGAGGTTAGCTTTCTATGTATTATTCCACATTGCTTTGTTTCCCTGTTCCACAGTTTTATGATTATTAATACCAATAATTTGGAAAGATTCAGAGTTGTCTCACTTTTTCTAAATTCTCATTTCAAGGATGAACCAATATGAAAGACAAGACTGATGACATTTAACATTCTCCTCAATCTAGATATAATTAATATCACCCTTACTTGGAATTTAATCTAAGGTCGAACACCAGGCCATAATCTTCTGTTCAGGCTTAGGTGGAGAATATGGAGCCTTTGTCTAGATGTCCCCCATGTCAAATTAGAAGTCAGTTACCTCCTGGACCCTTCATTAGAATAAATCCATCTCTCATCATTCATTCTTCTAATTCTTAATGAATCAGAGTTGGTTGCCTTCCTCAAGAACATTCATTCTTCCTAGGGTTATATATAAACTATGAGTCCATTGCCATCTTTGGCATTTGAGAGTATCACTGGCCCATTTTATTGATAATATACTAGCATTATTAATAAAATTATCAATGACTAAGAAACTTTCAAGCTTTTTCAATATCACAAGACAATTTTCTCTTGTGGGAGATGAAATTCATCTTTAGAATTATATTTATTACTACTAGTTCTGCCCTCCAAGCCCAGAAAAAAAATAAATTTAATCTTTTTTTTCATGTGACAGCTCTTCAAAAACTTAAAGTGAACTATCATGCTCCTCCAATTATTCTCCTAAGCCTGAATACTTTTTTTCCCTCATGGGTTAAACATTCTGGAATTGATTTGTACATAACATTGTTTCCAGACTTGTTATTCTTATGGATAGTGTCTTCTGGATTCATTTCAGCTAGTCAAGGTTCCTCCTAAAATTATATATATTTTCTTGAAATTTAGTACAAGTATCCCTTCCCCTTTCTCATCCTGACTAGCTTAAGAAAGTGTTCTAATAAATGAACCATATAGTGAAGAAAGTTGTATAAAAGGAGAATGAAGAACTGCATGAAAATGTCAAATAGGATAAATAATGGTGGAAAATTAAACCAAATATGGAATTAAAGTAGAGAGATTAAGTAGGTGAGAAAGTTTCTTTCCTGACCTTAAAAGCATATAATTATTAAGACAGGAACTTTTGATAGGAGGAGTGAAGTAAAAAAATTACAAAATTTGGAGGTAAGAACTATTTCTATCAATGGTTGCTAGATGAGGAAACTGAGGTGTAGAGAAATTAAGTTACTTGCCCAGAATCATACAGCAAGAAAGTTAAAATTGGAACTCAAACAAAACTGCTTCTTTACTCTGAGTAGCAGTAAAACATTGGTTAGAGTGTTCTTGGATTAATGAGAGATGTTAATTCCTTGGGGAAATGATGGGATGCTGGAAGCTAAGAGAAACCCAATTATTTGAGTCATAATTAGAACTTAGCTGGTTAGTATCATGCATTCCTGATGCTTATCTGATTAATTTACAGATGATGTTTATTATTTATAAGAGAAATTTAAATCCTTTAAACAATTTGAAATTTGTGAAACAAACTACACCCTTAACATAGAAAGGAATATGCCAAAAAATGGAACCTAACATTTTGTCTAGGAAATTAACTCTGAATATTTAAAGCATGATACATTCTAGAGAGAGGGGAAAAATCATTACATTAGCAATGTTGATAATTCCTGAGAAGGAAATTTCTGTCTCCTTGACTGCAAGCTAGTAATTTTTAAAAATCACATTTCATCAATATCTTTCAAAGATAGTCTTCTAGCATGATTACTGTTGCAAATGTATTATGTGTAAGAGAAGCTCCAATCCCCACTTTAATAATCTGCAAACCTGATTATGTTTGCAAAATTGCCCCGAAGTCTCATTCTAAAATTCAACAAAATTTTCCACAGCTAAATTTTGGCAGTGGGACTTCATATTATTGAAATTCTTCTTGTGAATTGAATTACTGTAATTTACTTTCATCATAAGTAATAAATAAATTACATATTAGAAATCAAGGTGTATATCCTATTTCCTGAAGCATGATTTCCCACCCCACCCCCCAATGTATGTTTCAGTATTACTTGTGAATTTCTCTAACCTGAAAACCATGAGATTCTTAAAATGCACAGGGGTTAGAAAAGATAACACTTATTTTTCATATTATTTTGTACATTAATTAGACTCTTTTGCATTATACATGAGTCTAACTCTGCAGTCACAATGTCATTATTAAGTTCCTAATTGTTTCTCTGCATCTAGTCTCTCCTTTTTCTAATCCTCTTCCACACAGCTTCCAAATTCATATTCTTAAATCTGAGGTCTGACCATACTTCTCTGCTCAAAAAGTTTCACTGAACTCTTGCTGCCTTTAACAGAAAAAATCAAATTCTTCTATTAGATGTTTAAAGGTCTTAGTAATTTGTACTTTCTAGTCTGATTATACATTATATCCTTTCATGCATGTTATGTTTGAGCCAAACTATTTGACTTTGCTTTTCCCTATATAAAACATTACAACTTCCCCATTGCACAAGTTGTTAGCCATGTCTGGAACAATTTTCCTCCTCACCCCTGCCTCCTAAAAACCACAGCTCCCTTCAAGATTCAGTTGAATCCAGTACTACAGCTTTAAGAAAATTTTCTTTACCTGCTCCAGTTAGCGGTGACCCAAGTATTTGTTTTGTGTATTTTCTCTTAAGCTGGTTCAACTTTTGACTTGGTCACCTCTTCTATGCATGCCATTTAACTGCAGCCTATGTGACTTGGCTGCATCTCTATCTTTTATTCACTAGTTTTTTCCACAAACACTTGCTTTCTAATTCTGAATCTGTATTCTGGGATAGACCTCTTCCTTTATCTTCCCATCTCTGGTTGAACCAAGCTGGCAGTCACATATCTAGGCTAATTAAACACATTTTCTTTGGGCTCATCTGGTGATCCAATGAACCACTTTTCTATCTCAGGGTCATTAATTATTGACTTTGTGGGGATTGAATAAAAAAAAAATCAGCACAATTTCATTCTATTACTTATTCCCTCCCCTAAAACACTTCCTCCTTCAATGAGCCTCCTTCTGGCTCATATCACCAGAATAAAAGAACCAACAACTTTGAAATGCTACTTCTGTGTCATAATATTCAATGCAAAGTCATTCATTGCTTATTAATTCTTATGGTTGGCAGCTAGGTGGCACAGTGAATAGTGTGCCAGAACTGAAATCAGAAACACTCATTTTCTTGATTTGATTTCAGACACTTATGGGCTGAATGACTTTTGGCAAGACACTTAATCCTGTTTACCTCAGTTTCCTTGTTTGTAAAATGAATTGGAAAAGGAAACGGCATCATAGAATCTCTGCCAAGAAAACCCCAAATGAGGGCATGAAGAGATGGACATAATTGAAAAATGACTGAACAAATAATTATGATTAGGGATGAAACATAAGTCTGAAAAATAATATGTGACATCATCAAAATTTGTTTTAAATAGATCCTTTAAAAATGCTAACTTGGTGTTGGAAGCACAGGGATTTTGTATCTTATTTTTGAAGAAAGGAAAATGATAATTTCTGATGTTGGAGGAGGATTATGGTATGGTGATTTGCATGTGTAAAGAAGTTTCTTTTTCATTCTTAAGAGGTCTTGTTTTAATTGTGAAATACCCCATTATGTGACACTAAGGAAAAATTTTACCAAAACGGTTAGTAAGTTGTATTTGTATTAGTATGTTGTAGTAGTATTATGATATGTTAAAGTATTTTACTCATAACATTTTGGTGTAGTATTTGTGCTTATATTTCAATAACTTTGGCAAATAATTTATTACTAGCAATCTTGCAAGTATGGCAAAGAAGATATGGGAGTCAGGAAGACTGGGGTTTAAGTTGTGTTTGAAAAGTTAGCAGTGTGACCATTAGCCAGCCATTTAAACTCATATCAGCTGAGACAACTCTGTGAGTCTGTAAGTTGTAGATGACCTTATTTATTTATTATATGAATGTAGCGTTATATTGCTGTATTTTTATATTAATTACTGATTGGGAGTTGTATTTAATCACTGGAATCAATACAGGAATTATTTTGATTTTAAAAAATTTGACTATTTAACATGAGCATCTTTAAGATGGTTTGACTTCTTTATAAGAGTAACTTCCCTATTTTTCTATGTTACAGCTTAAACTCTTGCCACAGAAGGAGGCAGAAGAAGAATGAATCCTGAGTCATAAGATGTTCTGTCCAGTCATAAGCCAAGGGTTGCTTAGCATCAGGTTTTCCAGAGAAAGTTGATTAACTTTACTGTCATGAATCTTGGAAATTCCCTCCTTAAATCAGACTAAATATAAGCCCACACCTATACCTTTACTAATTATCTAAAAGACTGCTCTGTCTACTCTAATGCATATCAGGTCACAGAGAGGTTTTTGTGATTTTACCTATTGGCAGTAGCTAGCCTTATTAATCGATTATTATGCTCAGACTTTGTGCCTCAGTTCTTTTCATTGCAGACTTTTGTCATGACAGTAGGGAGCTCTCTGCAAATGTGAAATCTCAGGGCAAGACAAAAGCAAACAAATTTCTACGTGAATAGTTTTTGATTGTCAAGGAATTCATGTTATCAGGAATTTATATGATTTCCATTTATAATCTTATTTTAAATGGAAGGAGTATTTTATTGCAGGAAATATTTCTAACCTTTTATGGAAATCAGAACACTTACTTTTAATGTGAAAGAAGGACCACTCTGCAATGTTTTTAAAAGAAGCTTCTTAGTTCTCTTTAAAATTTAGTTTTTTATTTTGGCAGCTTTACTTTTGGGCTGTTTCAGTCCCCCCCCCCCCGATTTCCACTCTCCCCCAAGTTGTAGTTAACTATATTTGGTGATTTATGATTCCCAAGGAGAGTATTTTTGATCATTTTATTAAAACAGCACCAATTAATTTATGATGTACATTTTACTAGCATTTCTCTCTAAACCGATTAAGTATATGTTTATGTAGTTCATTAAATTATATTTGGAAGCATTAAAAAAATCAAATGTTTTATGAATTACACAAAGTTAGTGAGGATGAAAAAAGTTTTTTATGGCCTAAGAATGCCAAAAGGATGTTCTTATATTAAAATCATAGATATGAAATTTCAGATCTATCTAAAAGCAAACCAACATGCTCATTTCTTCATATTTTAGTGCTTGGATTCCTATAATATGCTTCTGTCTCCTTATCCTCCTTACATATCCCTTTCCCAAGTTGTCTATATATGACACTAAATCCTATCCCCTATATATCCATTTTATCCTCTAATCTTTCCTGCTTAAACTCCATAATAAATCCCCAGCCTAAATAATCAAACTCTTCAGGGCTCTTTATTGACCACTTCATTTCATATTTTAAAATCCAGCCTGCTATTTTTTTTTCATAATTCAGTTTCATTGACAGGTTTTGTTTTTATATTCTAAACACTTGTAGATCATCCCTGGATAGTTAAATGAAGATACAGTGACCTCATATGAAAGTTCATGTACCATTTCATATTGGCAGAGTTTTCCCCCAACCTCTTTATTTTAAAAAATAAACAGAAATTCATTTCCTCTCCTTTCCTCTCCCTACCCCATTAGGATAAGAAAAGTAGTACATTTCTTATAACAAATATTCATAGTTAATAAGCACAATAAATTTCCTCAATCACTCTAATAATATATGTCTCATTCTGTACTCTATTCACCACATCTTTGTAATGGATATCATGCTTAATCTTTAGTCCTCTATAATCATAAATGGTCTTTATATTGATTAAGGTTCTTATAGCTTTCGGAGTTGAGGACCAGAGACATGAAGTTACTTGTCCAAAGTCACCTAGGTAATAAGCATAATATTCACAATTTTAATTTAGGTCTTCTGATTATAGACTCTGCTCTTTTTATCACACCAAGTTTCCTAGAGTTTGAAGATTTCAGCATTTGTCTTTCTTAAGTTCTATGGCACTACATTGTTTTCCATGATCTTTTAAACATTTACTGATAGTGACTCAGCAACTAAATCTTTCATTTAAACATTCTGGGATGTAATTTGACTAGACCTGATGACAGTCCAAAGACAGGGAATTCTTGGAGATTGCTTTAGTTAAGATTCAGCCACTTTACTTTCAGACCACCTGCAAACACAAAACTAGATATATCTATATAATATGTATATATGTGTATGTGTGTGTGTTTATGTATTTATTGCCATATAAATACAACATTGTTATTTGCTATTAATAATCAATGGGGCTCCTCATGAGGAAGAGGAAGAACAGGGAGAAATCCTCCTTCTCTGTCTACCCCTTGATAAACAAGGGAAAAGTTGAAGTTAAACGCCTCAAGAGTTGATAGTTCTGCCAAAGAGAAGCTGATCCTTCAGCCAGTCAATCACTTGAGTTTCTTGTGGTTCTGCAGGTTAATTGTACAACTCTTCAACGTGATCAAGGACTTCCTAGATCAGCATCTTCCACTCCTTCATTATATTTATATTCAGTATTATTAATTTACTTCTGTCCTAAAATAGGATAGTGATGTGAAGTATCTGGGAAGACTTGAACAAGTTTTCTTGGGCTAGTGGTCTGATTTTTTTTTAACAATAAAATGCAAGTCCCATTTTGACCAAGAATAAGATCTCTCATACCTTCATCAGTAATGCATGGATCATGGTTTTTCACTTAGAAGAGATTCCCCCTTCATATTATAATCCCCTTTACTCCTTAACAGGCTATAATTGAATAATGTTATCATTTGGATAGTGAACTCGTAAGCCATAATTTTTTCACATTTAGCTATATTATATTAATAGGACCATAAATTAGAGCAACATAGATTTAGAGCTAGAAGGAACTTTAAAATTCATTTAATTGAATCCCCTCAATTTATAGGGGAAGACACTGAGATTCAGAGAACATAAGCAGTTTTATCTTTACAAAGAAAATAGTAGCAGGGTCAGGATCTGAATTCAGCCCCTGATTGTAAATGAATTTTATTATTGAATCTGTGCTTTGAAGCCTTTTGCAGCAACAAATCAACAAACATTCATTAAGCAACTATGATGTGCCAGGCATTGCCCTAAGCTCTTGGGTTTCAAAGAAAGGTAAAGCTCAGACTCAGATAAGGAACACAATATGCAAATAACTATATATAGACAAGAATATAATGCACACCACATAACACATGCATACATTTACATACATGCTATGAATAATGTGTGTATGTGTCTGTGATAATCTCAGAGGGAAGGCACAAATATTAAAGGAAAAGGTTTCTTGCAAAAGATGAAATTTATGAGACTTGTTATATGCAACAGCTAATCAAAGTACTCAGTCAGGACATGGAATGGGTTCAAAGTGTAACAAGGAAGCCAAAACTCATGAAATACAATGAAGGGAAATTAAAAGTGAGAGAAAGTGAGGAAGGGTTTGACAGGATCTCAGAGAATCTGAGTTCTCCTTCAAGAAGACAAGGTCACTCCCACACTGTAATGAGGGAATTAAAGTAAGACTTGATTAGAAGATTTTAAATAATGTCAATATATTCAATTAAAGTGAAAATATACTTTTAGAAACATTTAACCTACTTGTATAGCTATGTAAAATAGAATCCTTCCTGCAGTTAAGAACTCAGTGATAATTTGTACATTTTGATTACAAAGCACTTGCTGATTTTCTATTTTGCCTTAATGGCTCAACATGAGTTTTATTGAAACTTAATGGAGTGGGCAGCTTGGAAAACAATCTTACATTTAGAAATAATAAAGCACTTTTTTCTTTTTTCTCCTGTAGAAACGATCAGTTTTTCCTTCAAGTTTAGAAGCCACTGAAATTTTTTTATCTAAAGGAAGCTGACACAGGAAAAATCAACCTTTATAATTTCACCCTTTATAACGTCTGAAGTCATCATATTTCTGGAGAATTGCCTTCTGATAGGCCAGAGGAGACTAATATTGGGCCCCAGAACCTTTTTCTTGAGAAGATCTTTCAGATTACAACAATTGGTTGTTTCTATGAGAATCACATTTTGTGCTACACAACCACAGAGAAAGATTACAGTCCCTAACATAAATATAAAAATCTAATGAAGTAATGACCAACAACATCAGTGGATAATGGTTTTAAAGTTATGCCTCTTGGAAATAATGTATGTGCTTAAGCCAGGCAGTATAATAGATAGGTCTTAGAATCTGTTATTAGGAGGTCAACCAAAGAGAGACTCAAGCAGAGTACATGATTTGCTTGATGATGTCATGGCTACCACTTCTAGGCAATGGAAATTAAAATTCTCAAATAAAAGGCTTTGAGCTATTAACCTATGAATTCATTAATCCCTAATGTCTCCATATGATATATTCACAGTGTGGCGTGCTTAGTATTATTTATGAGAATATTCAATACTTGAGTACTAATGTTCTCTGCATTATTCAGAACACAACATTTAATTTGATCTGTGGAGATACAAAAGGAAGACAGAGAGATAAATAACATTCCCAAGGTGACAAATAGAAGTATATGCTTTTATAGCTGGAAAGGACCTTATTGATCATCTAGTTTAACCCCTTCATTTTACTTATTAGGAAACTTAGCCTTAGAGAACTTTTGCTGAATCAATTAAATTTAGGATTAAATAATTTTTATCTAGCATAGGAAACTCCATCCCCCAAGAACATTGTTTATAAGGACTGATGCTAATTTATTAAAGGTTATTCCATCAATGTCCTATCTATCAATTAGTATTATTACCTCAAAAATTCAGTAGTTGATTAAGAAGGAAAAAAGAGTCTTGGTTTAGTTTTGGTTTAGTTAGGTTTGATTGTACAACAGAGAGAGTCAAACTTAACAAAGAAAAAAGGAAACAAAATATAAAATTACTTGGACTACTGTATACTCATCAAATGATACAGAAAATCCTTAAATACTATCTAGGTAAAGGAATTCAACAATTGTTCATGGTTACACGGTAAATTCTACTCTTAGAAGACAAGTCATGTTCAACCACTGAAAGCTATAAATACTTTCTTTTCACTCAAATAAAAGAACAGCTAATATTTGTCTTTTAAAGGTCAAAAGAACAGCAATGCCAAATTTGTGATGCAGTATCCAGCTATTTTTTTCCCCAAGGGAAAATAGATATGCTTACAAAGTTGGGCAGGTAGGTGTCACAGTGGAGACTGTTGGATCTGGAAACAAGGAAAATTTGAGTTCAAATTCTGTCTAAGATACTTAGTAATTTTGTGGCCTTGTGCAAATCAATTAATTCCACTCAGTTCCCTCATTGTAAGATGGGGATAATAATAGCATTAAATTCACAAGGTTAATGTGAATAATGTGTGTTATCTCAAATGAGAAAACACGGAAAGTGCTTCTCAAATCTTAAAACTCTATGGAAATTCTAAATATAAAATGTACTTTACTGAAAAATGTTCCACTTCTAAATCAGCTTAGCTTTGTTACATTGCCTTTCTCTCTTGGGATTCTTAAAAGAGTTATCTAAATGAAATGAGGGGCTTCAGGATTTAGAAACTTAGAAGCTCAATTCTCTAGCTGACACCATAATTTCCCACTTTCTGACCTCAATCATCACTGTTGAAATTGGATAGTGTGACATCAACAGAATGAAAAAATGGTCCAGGAACATATCTCCTAAGAAAAAACCCTTGCAAACATTCTTAACTGCAATACCCCAAAGCAAAAAAATGGAAAAATGATAATATATATGCAGAACTACTCATAAATTTTTTGACAACACTTGATTAAATTGTTTCTCTTGTTATTTTTGTGAACAAAATGGAAAAGTGGATAGATCAATAATTTTTCAGTGTTCTAGGGCATTAAGAACCCTCCCTCCCTCCTTTCTTTCCTTTCTCTCTCCCTCCCTCCCTTCCTTCTTTCCTTCTTTCCTTCCTTCCTTTCTGCCTTCCTTCCTTCCTTCCTTTTTGCCTTCATTCCTTCCTTCCTTTCTGCCTTCATTCCTTCCTTCCTTTCGCCATCCTTCCTTCTTTCCTTTCTTCCTTCCTTTCTTCTTTCCTTCTTTCCTTCCTTCCTTCCTTCCTTCTTCCTTCCTTTCTTCTTTCCTTCTTTCCTTCCTTCCTTCTTTCCTTCCTTCCTTCCTTCCTTCCTTCCTTCCTTCCTTCCTTCCTTCCTTCCTTCCTTCCTTCCTTCCTTCCTTCCTTCCTTCCTTCCCTCCCCATGATTTCAGTGGAAATTCAAGGAATTTTCAGTGAGCAAATCTTCACTTATCAGTGCTGAACAATACTTATTCTTCCAACTTCTAATCCTAGAAAGTTACCTAGAGCATTGAATCATTAAATGACTGCCCAGGCTTACATATCCAGTTTGTCAAAGCTGCGGTATGAACCCAGGTTTTTCTCACCATGAGGTAAATTTTTTCTAGCTACTACAACACATTGATTTTTCATTTTTGGTTAAGAAACATTGAACTCTCTTTTGATATCCTCAGAGTACTAAAGTGTGGGAGGTCCAATTTAGTATAAGACTGAAGAACCGTGTAGGTCTTTGGGGAAGTAGAAATCCATTGAAGAGCAGAAGCAGATTGTTCTGACTTTTCATGAATTTGTGTGTGAATTCTTGCATTTTCTCCTGGGGTTACACAGTAGATAGAGCACTGGACCTGGAGTTAGGAAGTTCAAATCCAGCCTCAGACACTTAATAATTATATGACCCTGGCCAATTCAATCAATACATATTGCTTCAGTTTCCTCATCTATAAAGTAAACTGGAGAGGGATGTGGCAAACTATTCCAGTATCTTTGCCAATAAAACCTCAAATGGGATTGCAAAAAGTCAGACACAACAGAACAACATTAATAAAACAAAACTATTTTGCCATTCTAAGATTCTAAACCTTAAACCTTTTAAACCATTCCAAACCACTGACTACTCTGTTACTTTAACTACTTACATGGGAACTACTATTTGTTTTTCAGAGCTATAAATGAGTCAAATGCCAGTATTATAGAGGGAGACCTTGAATGAGGACAAAACGAATCAAATTATTATGTTCCTTGTGGGAGCAAAGGCATAAACTGAAAAAGACTGATTTGTAGGAAGTCTCCAAGATTAAATCTGGTCTATAAACTAAAGAGCCTTTCTTAGAGGCTCTAGATTACATCATTATTAATAATATTCCTAGACAGACAAAATCTCTACTGTGAATTCAATATTGCTTTTAATAAATATATATTTTGTTACATCCACATACATTTGAAAAATTTGAATACATAGCTGATGAAACCTTTATTAAGTTGATAGATAGTATTTTTACACATTATAATGTGCATTGCAGTGCAATGTGAATTCACCGATTCTTTGAAATAACTTTACAGCCTCTTGGACACAGTGTTAATTTTAGTGACTATACCCAAAGAAGAGTTATTAATGGTTCATTGTCAACTTGGATAGATTGTAAGATCATAGATTTAAATTTGGCACTGACCTTAGAAGGTTGAATCCAATCCATTCATTTTATGTATTCATTTTATGATCCTAGAGAGCTTAAGGGTTTTGCTCAAAGTAGCACAGCTAGTCGTTATCAGAGATAGTATTTGAAGCAATGTCCTCCTAATTTTAGCTTCAGTGTCCTATCTATTACACCTCACTGAAGAAAGGGAATGAAAAAATGGCCCAGGGAATCTGATTTGTCCTTCTTCCTGAGTTGGTCATCATTTTTATCAACATGTGCTATATATGGCTTGTAGGTCATTTGCATAGAGATTTGATCAGCCTGCTTCTGGAAGAGGGTGATGGAGGGGGCCCTTCCTTTCCCTCTGTAATTCAGAGCATTTGCAAATATCTTCCCTCTTCTTTCCCCTTACTGAAAAGCAAAAAACAAAACAAAACAAAAACACAAAACCCACGAAAACAAAGTCTTAATTGGCTGTTGAGTCAATCCTGAGTGTGTGTACAAAAGGCTGGAATGGATGGTACCTCTCTTTCTCTCTAGCAGCTTTCACGTGAAGGGGAAGAAAAATGATGGATCTTTGGTTGGAGAGAGATAATAATAATTGGCAGGTACTACTGCCACTACTTTATCTCTCCTTCCTGTTCTCGTCTACCCAGGCTTTTATAGAGATGGGAACACATCATGCCAATATTTGCTTTTTTCAGTTGTATCTATTCTTTCCTGATCTTAAGTGAATAAGTATTAGGGATAGAAGAGAGCTTTGACAGGTTGTGAAAGCAAGTGGAGTCCATAACAGGGCTAGCTGCTAGCTGTAACAACTCAGGTAAACGATGAGTCAGCCCTTAGGACTGAACTGACTGACCCCAGTCAGTATTGCACTGATGTGTAGCATTCAAGCCACTGTGGCCCGAATGCAAGGAAGTGTGACTCATCCATTAGCTGTGCTGTCACCAAGTAAGCCTGATGGGGAGAATGCCTGGCAACAACCATCTTCAGCTTCTGTCCACTTTCCCTAGGGACCAAGGCAATAGAGGAGAGCATCAGAGGTTTTGCTGCTTTTTCCTTAGTAAAAATCCCTTTGTAAAAGCTAATCAATAGGGGCAGCTAGATGGCGCAGTGGAGACAGCACCAGGCTGGAGGACCTATGTTCAAATGTGATCATCCAACTAACCAGTATTAATTGATTAATTGATTATAAGGAGATATCAATTGGTCAGAATAATATTGGGGCCGTAATTACTGATTAGATGATATCAGGGAAAAATTAATTGGTGATGATATTGAGCAGAATATAAGAGATGAGATGGAGGCTCATGTGATCCACTATAACAATAGAGAAAAACTCCCATAAGTCCTCAAAGTTACGGCTAGAAACCTAAGAGAGTTCTCTTTGTGTTGCTCTATATGTGAGACTAGAAGAATGGACTCTGAGACTATGTCTTCTTCTAGGGGAGATAAAGACAAAAATAAAAACAATCTGTACTCTTGAAGAGCTTACATTTTTCTGGTGAGTAGTAACCAACATTTATATTCATGCAAAATAATTTCAGGGTGGGAAAGGAGGAAGAAGATTAGTTAATGATGACATGGGAGTGGAGTTGGAAAGGGGAAAGGCCTTTGGAATTGAGTCTTGAATGGAGCAAGAGATTCTAATAGGTAATGATTTAGTCTAGCTTTGAGTGCTGGGAAATTAATATCTATCAAGGCACTGAACATCTTTTTGCTCTCAGAAATAGGGCGACACATTTAGCAAAAGCCATTAGTTATAAATAAAGGGAGAATCTCACACAATGCTCATAGTTCTGCTGCTTTGTATACAGAAGAGGCACTGAAATACTATAGATTGGTCTTTGTTGTCACTAGAATCACATGTTAGCAGCATCTTTTTTAAATACAAAGGATTACTGTGTTTGCAGGCACATGAGGTGACATTATTAATCTTGCTGGAAATGCCCTTACTGGATGCTTTATTTCCCAATTACAAGAGTTAAATTTATTCCTGTTACAGTTAGGAAATTGTTTATATTTCAATATCCTGTTATGATATTTTTTTTGTTGAAGTCATTTCAATAGCTTTCAATGAATGTAAAAACCATTTTCTTTATAATGACTCAGAGTGTCAGAGCTACAGAATATATTCACCTCTAATAAAAGCTTCATTGTCACAATTCCTTGTCTGTTCTCCATTAGGGATATACTTAAGCAATTCTTTACTGCCATAGTAGTGTGAAGTAATTGTTCCAATTAAAGTGAGTTAAACATTTTTTCCCTAAACTTGAAAGTTAGGATTTATTTATGAATGCATAGCTAGTTCTCCACAGTACTGTAACTCTTCAGCAGTTGCTTCCTGACAAAGTTTTGTAAAATAAAAAATTGTATTATTTAAAAATGAGCCTGCTATCCCAGCTATACATTTAGCATTCTACAAGGGAAATATTTTCTTAGCTAGAAGGAATACATGCTAGAGAGAAAAGGGAGAGATTAGCTTATTATGGAAATCAGCTCACTGTTTAAATATACTAAAATATCTTCAAAAACAAAGGTTTAGATATCAAAGCAGTGCCCTTCTTCCACAAGTTCTGACAAAATAAAGATTTACTCTCCATCTTTCTCTACATAGCCACCAAAGCAAGGTACAGTATTGTGTCTGAACTATCTCCCTGTTTACATCTATTACATTATTAATTCTAGTGATTGTTACTTGGCTTTTCCTATGCAGATATTGTTAAATATCCTTTCAGTGTATCACCATTTAAACAATTATTCAATTCAGCAAACGTTTATTAAAAACAAATATCAGATTTGTTTATTAAAAACAAATGTCAGATATGGGAATGCAAAAGGAATTCAATAATTGCCCTCAAAAAGCTTACATTCAACTGGAGAATGCAAAATGTAAATAGATAAACATATGCAGTTGGGAAGGGAGGATGGGTTAAATATATTTATCAGTCTCTCATTTAGGACATGTAGCATGAAGGGCAACTGATACATATTCGTAGTTCATGGATTGTGGAATTTCTCTATCTTTCCTTCCATGACGAATTCCATAAGGAATTCTCAATTCCAGACCTATAATACAGAAATTAAAGACAGTTTGAAGACTGAGGGAGCACTAACGATAAAGATGATCAAGAAATACTTCTGAGAGAGGATAGCACCTGAGTTGATTCTCCAAAGAAACTAAGAATAATAAAAGACAGAGAGTGAAGAGAGCAAATTGCAAGCATGGTGGAAAACCAGTATAAAAACAGGAGGAAATGAAATGCCAAGAAACACTTCTGAGAGGGGATAGTACCTGAGTTGATTCTC
This sequence comes from Antechinus flavipes, assembly GCF_016432865.1. Taxonomy (NCBI): domain Eukaryota; kingdom Metazoa; phylum Chordata; class Mammalia; order Dasyuromorphia; family Dasyuridae; genus Antechinus; species Antechinus flavipes. The sequence goes on along the minus strand of NC_067398.1, from coordinate 454,668,013 downwards.
CAAAGAAACTAAGAATAATAAAAGACCGAGAGTGAAGAGAGCGAATTGCAAGCATGTGGAAAACCAATATAAAAACAGGTAGGAAATGAAATGCCAAGAAACACTTCTGAGAGAGGATAGTACCTGAGTTGATTCTCCAAAGAAACTAAGAATAATAAAAGACAGAGAGTGAAGAGAGCGAATTGCAAGCATGTGGAAAACCAATATAAAAACAGGTAGGAAATGAAATGCCAAGCTTGGGAAACAGAAAATAGGCTAGTTTGATTATATCATAAAGAATATGTTATTGCATGGAATCAGACTCTAAATTCCCCATTTCAATCCATCCTCCATTCAATAGTGAAATTAATGTTTGAAAAGTACAGGTCATACCATGTGAATCCTCCTCTCTCTCCTTTTAATAATCTCTAGTGGCTCCCTTTCAATTCCTAAAATAAAAAATGAAATTCTCGGTTTGTGTTCAAAATCCTTCATTATCTGTTTTCCCCTTATATTTCCAGTTTTTTAATACCCTACTTACCCTCTAAATATTCTGCAATTGAATGATGGGAGACTTCTTACTGTTCCTAAAGCAAGACACCTCACCTCCCAACTTCAGCCATTCTTATTGGCTATTCCTCCTGCTGAGAATTCTCTCCTTCCTCACCTCTGAATCCTGACTGCCCTGTTGTCCTTCAGTTCCTAGCTAAGTTCCTATTCTCCAGAAGAAGCTGTTCCAGACCCTATCCTAATGTTAGTGCTTTCCCTCTGTTAATAATATGCTATTCATTCTATCATCCATCCATCCATCCATCCATCCATCCATCCATCCATCCTCTCCCTTTCTCTCTCTCTTTCTATATCTATAATATATGTATGTTTGTATCCAAATTTGCATAAGTCTATGTGTATGTGTATATATTTGCATACATGCACACACACATATGTAGAGAGAGAGCACAAAATCATTCTACTATGATATTTTTGAGGACAGGAACTATTTTCTTTGTATCCCATCTTAGCATAGTACAAGGCACATAGGTATCTAATAATGCTTGTTGACTGATTGGCTAATGGAAAGATGAGTATCTTGTATTTTATCCTAAAGGCAAAAAGAAGCAATTTGACATTTTTTAAGCAACCAAATATCATGGTTAGAACTGTGCTTTAAAAAGATTATTTTCATGATTATATAAAAGGTAGATTGAAAAGGGAGAAACTGGAAACAGAAATATTAATTGGAAGAAATAACCCAGGTAAGAATTGATAAAAGCCTGGACAAGGATGTTGGCTATGTATGTTGCTGTAGAAACAGAATTGATAAAACTTACCAACTGATTGGATGTGGGAGGATGGATGATGGAGAGAGAAGTCAAAGCATGAATCTGACACTGGAGAGATGAGTGAGATAATAAGAGAGATGGGAGAGATGGAAGAGATCAGCAAAGACGGAGTATATTGGAGGATAGTTGAGTTTAGGATAAAATATAAGGAATTTCATTAGGGAAAAATTTAAAGTGCTTGTGGCAGAGGTCCAGGTGGAGATGTTTAACAGGCTGGTGGGTAAATGTAGGGTTGGAGTTCAGAAGACATTTGATTTTAATTTAGAGAACTAAAAGTCATCTACAGAGTGATAATATTTGAACCTATGAGAATTAATGAGATCACTGAGAAAAAGGGTGGAGAGAAGAGAGGGGAGGGAGAAAAAGGATAATAGAGGTTGATAAAGAAGGAAAAAAAGGTGTGTGTGTGTGTGTGTGTGTGTGAGAGAGAGAGAGAGAGAGAGAGAGAGAGAGAGAGAGAGAGAGAGAGAGAGAGAGAGAGAAAGAGAAAGAGAAAGAGAGAGAGAGAGAGAGAGAGAGAGAGAGAGAGAGAGAAAGTTGTCAGAAAGTAGGAGACAATCCATGAGAGAACCCAGCCTTTAAGGCTTCAGAAAGTAGAGACAAACTTAGGAGAAGGAAAGTATAAAAATCTTCTGAAATGTCAACAATAAAGACTAAGAAAAAGTCATTGCATTTAGCTTTTAGGGAAGCATGGGTAACCCTGGAGATAGCAGTTTCAGCTGAGTTGCAGATGTCAGACCATAAGAAGTTGAGAAATGAATAGGGAGAAGGAAGATTAAACATAACAGAGATATGGGTCTTTAAAATATCAATAAATTTTATGGCTTATTAACTAGATCAGTTCATTGCATACTCCAAGGCATTTTCTCTTCAGGCATGCAGATCACAAACCCTATAGTAGATAATATCATGAATTGCTAAAGACCAAAAAAATGTTGACCCTCCAAAGACGTAGTTTTTCGAATTTAATTGGGACAGTGATGGGTACCATATATACTTTTCATTAGGTCCAATGTGAAAAGCCTTTTCAGCTTGAGAATCTGTTAGGACCTGTGTCTGGCTGGCATAGACTTTTGTGTACTCGAGGTCATCCTCAAGTTTTGATGAAGCATCAGTATAGTATTTTGGAATGGAGACTTCATATAATTTTCTAATTACACACACATATGTCCAAAATTAGAGCTGAAAAACATCCTGGAATTCATTTAGTCTAACTCTCTTTTGACACATGAATCCTCTCTATAAAAACCCAACAAGTGATCATGTAGCATTTACTTTTGATAAAGCCCATTTATTTTCAGAGACTCACCATTTATTTTTGTATAGCACTACCTGTTAGGGGACTTTCCCTTAAATTAAGGCAAAAATCTGCCTTCCCTTAACTCCTAGTTTTTTGTTCCTAATTTTGATTCTTCCACATGAAAACTCTTCAAGTAGTCAAACAATAGACATATTTCTCCTTTTCCCTCCCCATTCCCAATGTATTCTTCAAAATAAACATATTTTGTTTATTTATCCTCTATTGCAAAGATTCTTAACCTAGGGTCTGTGAATTAAAAAAAAAATTGTTAACTGAATTTTAACAAATTAGTTCTCCTTGTAAAACTATACATTTTATTTTATGTATTTAATAACTTTAATCTGAGAAAGAGGTCATAGTCTTCAAGAAACTACCAATGGAGTCCATTATAAAAGTAGTTAGGAACTTCTGTTGTAGTAATGTATTTCATTTTTCTAATGAAAAATATTTCAGTCCCTTCATCAATCTGACCATCCTTTGCTAAATCTACTATAGCTTTTCATGACCTTCCTAAAACACCATTAGCAGAATAAGACATAAGTCTTCAGATGTGGTGTGACCAAGATAAACTTTGGTCCATATTGGAAGTCTATCTCCTATTGCATTTTTTATACTATACAGTTTTCCCTTTTACATTGCATAGATAAGGGGTATGATGTCCTCTCAATCTGGAAAATCTAAGTAAATTTTTTGTCCTCCTCTTTATATCAGAGAAGAAATCTGAATTTTTTTTAGGGGGGGGTGTTTTTAGTACCTTATTGTGAAATGAGTTAAGTACTTGGCTATTGGTTCTAAGTAATCTGTTGGTTTTTGCATGTTGTCTGCCACTTCCACGAAACTTCCAAGATATTCCCATTTAATTTCATATGCCAATCAGTGACATATTGCTATATTGATAGATGGGGAAAGTTGTGATGTGAAAGGGATGATCATACTTTTACTAATTTAGTCATGCCATTCTCAATTTTGTAGTCATGTAGTTGATTTTTAAAACCCAAGTTTAAGACTTTATATTCATACCCATTAAATTTAATCTTCATAGATTTGTGCCCATTGTTCTAGCCAGTCATGACATTTTTTTAATTCTGATTTTGCCATACAACATAGTAGCAATCCTCATGTTTTTTGGAGATTTGATAAGCTTTCCATCTAAGATGCTGTTGTCCAGTTATTTCAGTCATGTTTGAATCTCACAACCCCATTTGGGGTTTTCTTGGCAAAGTACTGGAGTGGTTTGTCACTTCCTTCTCCGGCTTATTTTACAGGTGAGGAAATTGAGGCAAACAGGGTTAAATGACTTGTCACAAACTAATGTCTGTTACTGGATTTGAACTCAGAACTTTCTGACTCCAGGCTTTGAGGGTCTATCCACTGAGCTATCTAGCATATTCTAATCTAAGTTCTTGATAAGAATGTTGAAAGGTGCAGGCCAAAATCTTTCCTTCTTTTTCCAACCCCAGGTTGACATTGATTGCTATTTTTGGTCTGTATTATAGTGATCTGGGTTCAGATTCAAGCTCTGCTGCTGCCTACTAACTGTGTGACTTTGGTCAAGTTAAATAACCTATAAATTTCTTCCTCTGTAAAATGAAGGGTTTGGGCTAGAAAAGGCCTCTGAATTCTTCTTTGACTCTAGATAGATGATGTATAATTTTCATCTACTAAATTATATCTGGGATGCAATCTGTGTTATTGGAGAAATTTCTCATGGGAGGAGTTCACTATGCTAACAAATTTAATGATGGTTCAAGTATTATCAACATGAAGCCATGCAGAGAAATGATTGAGCATTATTGTGCTAATTGTTACTTCCTCTTTCCTTGGCATTCACAAACTACTTTCTTAAATAATACATTGTGATATTTATTTTGGAGCAGATGATTTGATGGTATTTTTCTTAATTTTTAAGCTTCTTCAGAAAGCACTATCACTAGTTATCTGTAACCAATTTTTCTTTTCAATATCCTGGAATATAATTTGTCCAATCTAGGTGAAAGGAATCTATTGAGAATTGTGAAGTTTAATGTTACTATCTCTTCCCTTATTTCGAATGTTTTGTTCAGTAATTTTTCAGTTGGGTCCAATTCTTTGTGACCCCAATTTTAGGTTTTTCTTAGCAAAGATACTGGAATGGTTTGTTGGGTCCTACTTAGCTCATTTTAGGGATGAAGAAATTGAGGCAAACCAGATTAAGTAATTTGCCCAAGGTCATATAGTTAGTAAAAGTCTGAGATTGGATTTGAACTCAGGAAGATGAATCTTCTTGGCACTTTTTATCCACTGAGTGTTAGTTCTCTGTTTGCTATTTTTCTCTATCCTGTTTAGTGTTAAGATAATTTCTTTGGTACAGAAACCAGAAACAGAATTAGAGATGGACGGTCTCACATTCTTTTTGCCACTTGTCATAATCATTCCAATTCCTCCAAATAATGTTCCCCATTCCTTGTTCTTTCAGTTAAAAAAACCAAAAACAACCAAAAAAAAAAAAAACCAACAAAAAACCCAAACCTCTCACATTGTGCTTAAAATTTGTCATGTGTAAGCTCATTCCAAGCTTTAGATTTCCTTACACTATGCTTATCCTTTTTCATGTGTATTTGTCTACAGTAATCTTTCTTCTTATAGGGTTTTAAGGGTTTCAGAATGCTTCATTCACAAAAGGTGTATTAGGTCATCAAAGGATTACCTCAGCAGACCTTTCTTGATCTCCCAACTGTTGGTGTCTCTTCCTCAAACCTTTTGGTATGTATTTTTGCATATAACAATATGACTCCCTAGCTACCTTGCAAGCTTCTGTCTTTGCATCCCCAGTACCTGAGGATATCCTTCATGTCTATCTGCACAGAACCTGAAATATAGTAGGTACTTACTAAGTGCTTATTGATTGACACAGGTAAGTATTCTTTGTCCCCCAAAATTGGTATTTCACCTTTACTCATCTATAAACCTTTCATTTTCCATTAAAATCAAAAGTGCTTTATTTGCAAAACACTTAGTACAGGCTACAGAGTAGGTGTTTAATAAACATTTGCCCCCTTTTGCTCTTCCCTCCATAAGAATGTAATCCTTGAGTGCAGGACTTGTCATATTTCTCTTTAATGCTTATTAAGTATCTGTTACACAGGTGCTTAATAAATAATTATTATATTCAATAAAAGGAAACTGAATTTAAAAGAGATTAAATGACTCATTCAAAATCTCACCCAGCAATTTGTTGAGACTCAAACCCATATTTGACCCTCATGCCTGAGTCCTTTCAATTATCTCCCATTTCTTTCAGTATATACCTTTTTGAAATATGAGAGCAATAAATTTTCTCTTTTTTCTCTTTTCCTCTCTCTCCACTCTCACTCCCTCTCTCCTCCTCCTCCTCCTCCTCTTCTTCTTCTTCTTCTTCTTCTTCTTCTTCTTCTTCTTCTTCTTCTTCTTCTTCTTCTTCTCTTCTTCTTCTTCTTCTTCTTCTTCTTCTTCTCCTCCTCCTTCTCCTTCTTCTCTCTCTCTCTCTCTCTCTCTCTCTCTCTCTCTCTCTCTCTCTCTCTCATTTTCTCTCTTCTCTCTGTCTCTCTGTTCTCTTGCCTTTCTCACTCTCTCTCTGTTCTCTGTCACTGTGTCTCTCTGTTTCTCTGTCTCTGTCTCTCTCTATTTCTCTCATCATATTGGTCTGAAAAAACAAACAAACAAACAAAAAATCCTGTCTTTGACATTTATCTGGGTGATCTTAGCCATTCACTTAGTTTCCCTAGGCTTTGGTTTCCTCATCTTCAAAGTGAGAAAGGTGGATTAGATGACCTTGAAGGTCCTTTTCAGCTCCAGATCTATGATCCTTTGACATCTCCTCCTTTTTCTTTATTGACATGGTAAGGATTTCTTTCTTGAGACCCTTTCATACTCAACTGTGACAAATTTCTTTTTTAAATTTGGGGCTGTTTGATTCTCTACACACAAATACCTCAAGTATCTAGAACTCAGCTATCCAGCAACCTCACTTGCCAAGAATGAGGAAGTAGGCAAAAAGGCCCTTGAGCTACCAAAATAAATGTCAGGCAATCATTACAATAAAGCTCTGCTAGTTTGCTTATCATTATGTTCTAACTCAAAGTATATTTGCTTAAATTTTATATTTAATTCAAATATTCATAATTATCTGATTTCCCAGCCTACCTTGTAGGTTAGAATTCAAGAGAAAGACTGATTGGGGTAAATACAGTGACAGTAGGAAAAAGGTGACTGATAAAGGCAAGGAAGGAGATATGATGGCAGAGAAGAAAGTCCTCAGTAGAGAGGGACTTAGAAAACCTGGTCTCTTTCCCATCTCTGCCACTTACTAGCTGAATGACATTTAGCAGTGATATCAACTTTCTGGACCTCAAGTTTTTCATCTATAAAATGAAGGCCTTGGCCTAAATCAGGGGCTAGTAAACTGGCCTTACTATATACTTACTTTATTAAATATAAATATAATATATATATATATATATATATATAATTTCAACAGAATTTATTTCCTTTGTAATCCTATATATTTTAGTTTTATGAATTCAAAAAATCATTCTGAAAAAAGGACCTCTAACCTTCTCTAGCCTGCCAAAAGTACTTATGACATACAAAAAGATTAAGAACCCTTGGATTATATAGACTCTGGAGTTCATTCTACTTATAGAGCTCCCAGTATTCTAGAAAACATGCTTTTAAAAAAGCATATAATACCTCAACTCACAGGAATCTGAGTCCATTTAGCATAAGTAAGCAGCATGAATTTTTCTTGTGATTTCCATTTCCATTGATAGTAGTAATGTATATTGTTTTTATTGTTCTGTTTGCCTCACGTTATATCAATTCATATGAGCAACACACATTTATTAAGAGACGGCACTGACTTCATTATTTAATATTTTAATTATTCATATTAAATTTTAATTAATATTTTATTAACAATAGTATTAATAATTTATTAAATATTAGGCATAATGATATATAATGATGTTGTCCAGTCATTTTCAACTCTACCTGACTCTATTTGGGCTTTCTTCACAAAAATACTGGAGAAGTTTGTCATTTCTTTCTCTATTTATAGTTTATCGATGAGGAAATTGAGGTAAACAGGGCCAAGTGACTTTATCAGAGGCACTAGTAAGTATCTGAAGCCATATTTGATCTCATGAAGATAGTCTCCCTTATTGCAATCCTGGCACTCTAACTGCCCGAGGGATGGCAATATAAAATCAAAACAATCCCTTACCCCCAAGGAACTTACTATAAGGAGGAATACATTTTCCCTTGCTTTTCTATATTCTTTATATTTCTAATTTCTGACTATGTGGAATGAGTGCTAGACCCTCTTTCCCAAATGAACTAATTAGAGACATCTTCAGGTACAAAGAGAAAGCATCTATTTAGTCCCTGCAGGGAGAGGCCCAAGGACATCCAGGAAGCATCTCAGGTCCCAATATGTTTTCGTGGACTTGACAAGCAGTGTCAGGAGTTAAATAGCAGAAGACCCAAGCCTTTTCATCGGATAGACTAAAACTGACCAATGGTCATCAATTTTGTCTGCTTCCTGTGGGTTGGGTCACTTCTTGTCACTTCCTATCACTGACCTAAGGTCTTAACCTTTAGAGACTTCTAGGCCTTGAAATTATGTGACTTCCTGCAACCTGGGCCCAAGATCTGATCTTGATTCTGCAAACTTCTGGGAATAGGACTCATGTGACTTAGGCCTAGTCTCATAGACTTCTTGAGAAAACTTCACCTGTCTATTTCACTTCTGACTGTTTTAATAATCTATTACATCATACACTTCAGTACCCAATCAACAGAGGGCTACTCTACTTTGTTTTATGTCTTCTTCCAGGGTTGCTAAAAGTTCTAATACCTTTGGTTCCCCTTTCCTTCATTTCTTTTCTTTTTAAAAATAAAATTCAAGTCAGTATGTATTCAATGTTAGTTCTATTGATTTCATAGGGCATCACTTCATAAATGCCTTTTCATATTTTCTTATATGCTTCATACTTTTATTTTCTTTTTCCTTTGCTTTTATTTTTTTTGGGGGGGGGGCACAATAAAAAAAATTCAGCTTCAGATTCAGGAAATCCTGAGTTTAGGTCCTTTCTCAGATAAATACTAGTGAACTCACTTTACCAATGATGTTCAGCAACTGATTTTACAACTTAGTTTTAGAGAGCTTCTTTGGGCACTGAATTTATAAACAGGTTATAAGAACAGTTGCTGAACATCATTGGTAAAAGAAGTTCACTCACTTGGGATTTCCTATATTCCTCCTTGTCATAATTCATTGTACTCACATACCATAATTTTATTCAGCTATTTTCAATTATTGTACATAAATTATTTCTAAATTTTTACTATTTCAGATAAAGTTTTTTTGAAAAGATTTTTAATTAAAGCTTTTTATTTACAAAGCATATGCATGGGTAATTTTTCCAACATTGACCTTTGCATAACCTTTTGTTGCAAATTTTCCCCTCCTTTCTCCCACCCCATCTCCTAGCTGGCAGGAATCAAATAAAGTCTTCATGAATTTTCTATAGCTAAGGATTTACCTCAACCTTTTATGACATTTTTGGGATGGAATACCAGCAAGGAGATTGCTGGCTCAAAAGGTATGGTCAATTTTGTGACATTAATTGACTCTCTTCTTGAAAGTACTCATGCCACATGGGCACAAAACTTCTGAATGAATGAAAATCATTTTTTAAAAAAATTTCTATATCTTGACCATATTTTGCAACATGTACTTATCTCCACATTGATCAACAATGTATAAAGATATATGCTTAGTTGGTTGGGAAGATTGAGTTTGTTTGTTTGTTTGTTTTTGGTAAAATTTCTCCAGTTTATTATTCTCAAAAGCAGATGTTTGTGGCAGTCATTTTTCTCATGTTGGTGATGAACATTGTGAAATCAGATACTCCAAAGATTCATGAAATGGTGTTTCTTATTGTCTTGTTGATGATATTGTCTTATTGTTTCTCCAAAGAAAACTTGTGATAGATCATTCCATTTAACTACAACTTCTTTATGTCTTTTGCTTCTACTTATACTCATTGGAAGAAAATCTAATAGCTTCAAGTTTTTTTTTTTTTTTCAGATCAGAAGTGTAATGTCACTTTTATAGGAAGAACTTAATGTGAAAAAAATGTGCAAAATGCAAAAACAAAGTAAAATTTCCAATATTATATTCAATACACACTACCAAAACAAAACATTGCTAATTTGTGCCTGATCACTATAAAAAGTACTTATTGATAAGGTCAATTTCTTGGTCAGGGGAATGAACTTGGTGAGTTATGTGATTTTTCTCATGTTACACTCAATATTAACTTCAAGAGGGAAACTTAGAATGTACTGAAAAGTCTAAGACTTTAGACAAGTTCTTTTTTATTTTTAATAAGATTCAACTGTTTATCGACAGATATACAAATATGTAATAGCTGAGAATGAGCACTGCTTATCTATATATGTGTGTATATGTAAATAGTACATATACATCTAATACCACATATATGTATTTGTATATTGTTTCTTTGATGGGTCTGTGATTTCTCAGTAGTAATAATATTCATGTACTTTATAATTTACAAGGAACTTTCCTTTCAGCTGTAAAGCAGGCATCACAAGATGCCATTTTATAAATGAGGAAACTGAAGTTCATAAAAACTAAGTAACTTGTCTACAATTCACAGCTATTAACAATTGAGACTGAGAAGGAGGATTCTGGGAATATGGCAGAATAGGTCAGAAAATTCTAAGCTTTTCAGACTTTCCACACAAACAAGACAAAGTTGTGAATCAGCAAGAGTTAGAGCAGTTAAAAACAGGGATTAGGACAGAGCAGAGATCCTTCTGTAACAATCAGAGAAGATCTGAAAAAAAGATATCAGAACTGAGGTTTGGCCCCTATGAAGTATAAATACCTCCAGACTAGTTCTTCAGAAAAAGGAGGGAACTGGGGCTAATGGGATTGTAGATAGTTTTAGCTTGAACTTTTACCTTGTAGGCAAGGGAGGTAGAGAGTTGGGGGTTCTGAGACTGGGAAGATTGAGAAAACCTCACCTGATAAGGAACACTAAGGCCAGCTGTGTTGGTCAGCTCTGGAAGAGAAGGAAGTGGCACAGAGTGCAGAAGCAGTGAGGAAGGGAAGCATCTGGATGAGGGCGCTTAAAGGAAGGTAGAGTTCTTGGTTTTCAGGTCAAAGCAGAGACAAATGAAGCCAGAGACAACATCCTTTATGTCCACTCCAGGATGAGAGGTGATCACACTATCAAACATTTATTTATTTATGTATTTATTTATGTGTATTAAAAAACAAAACAAAAGAAACAAACAACAACAACAAAAATGAGCAAAGGTAAAATAATCTAATCACACTAAGTTTCTATGGGAAAACTGTAGGGAGGATAGAGGTTCATCTTCAGAGGAGGATACTGAGAAAAAGAGTCTCCCACCTAAAGGGTAATATTAAATGGTTACCTGTCCAAAAAAGAATCCATAGAACTAAAAAATCAAATGAGAAAGATTGAGGAAAAGCTAAAAAGAAAAAAAAAAAGAACAATCCAAATAAACAAACCCCAATAAAATTAGGAAAAGAAAGTCAGCTAACTAGAAAAGGAGATCCAGAGTCTTAAAGAAGAAAATGACTTTTTGAAAATTAGAATCAGTCACTTAACCCCAATTGCCTCAGGAAAAAAAAAAGAAAAGAAAGAAAGAAAAAAAATTTAGAATCAGAAAAGGGGAAGACAGTGAAGTTATTATAGAATAAGAAATAATAAAACACAATATAAAGAATGGAAAAATTGAAGAGAATGTGAGACATTCCATAAGAAAAAACAACAGATTGGAGAGCAGATCAAGAAGAGAAAACATAAACCATAAGAATAATTGCTTTATGTGAAAGCTGTGATCAAAAAAGGAATCTGGACACAATAATCCAAGAAATAATTAAGAAAAAGAAAAGAAAAAAGTGTTAAAACAAGAGGGGAAAGTAGAATTAGAAAAAAAAAATCCATTTATCACCATCAGAAAGAGATCCTACAAGGAAAATCTATAGGAATGTCATTGCTAAGCTTTGAAACCCCTCATATCAAGGAGAAAATTTTACAAGAAACAACAACAAAATTCAAATATGTTGGAACCACAATCAAAATCACAAAAGACCTATCAGTGGCTATAATATAAAACCACAGGCCTTGGAATACTATGTATTGAAAATCAAAAAAAAACTTGGGTTGTGGCTCAAAATATTATATCCAGGAAAATTAATTATAATACCAAATGCAAAAAGAGAACATTCAATGAATTGCCAGATTTTCAGGATTTTGTTGCAAACAAACCTAAAATATTTGACATATGAGTCAACACCGAAGACTAATTTCAAGAGACTTGATAAGAACAAACTGTTTATGTTTTATATGTAGAAATATTAACCATATATCTAAGAATGTCATTAGTAATTGGGTAGTTCAAAAGAAAGACTGGGATAGAGCTAAGTATGATGTGATTCCAAAAAGCAAATTTATGTAAGAAAAGGTAAGTATGAAAGTAAGAATTAATGATGGAGAGGAGGGCTGGTAGTCATGAAATCCTACTCACATTGGGAATAGGTTAAAAAAAACTATAACACTCTCCAAAATTGATAAGGAAATCAGAGAGGGAAGGAAAAGGATAAGGTGAGGTATAGAAGGCTGTGTAGATGAACAGCAATAAGATAAAGTATGTAGATTAATAGGAAGGGAATAAAGAGGGAGGAAAAGGGTCAGGGGAAAGGATAAGGGATGGATCCTTGGGAGCGGAGGGAAGTTAAATAATGGCAAAGCAAATTTGGGGACAGAAGTAAAATAGAAGAAATAGCAGGAATAGGAAATGAGATATATACAAACATAATAATAATAAATAGGAATAGAATTTATTAGAAAAAAAGTAGGGGTAGTAATCATTGATTTTAGACAAAGTCAAAATTTAAAAAAGATTTAATCAAAATATAGGCCTTTGTGCAGATTGACCCTTGTCTCTAATGCATTCTGTTCTTACCTCTTAAATTCTTCAATTCATTCCAAGTTTATCAAAAAAACCACCTTCTATATGAGTTTTCCTTTCCTCCCACCACCTGATCCTTGTTTCCCTCTATCTCTAGAATATTATCTTGCATTCAATTTGTGTATTTTGTTTTATATCTACCTTGTGTACACACACACACACACACACACACACACACACACACACACACACACACTCTTACTTTTCCTTCCCTCTACCTTATAAGCTTCCTGAGGGCAGGAAGATTTGTGTTTTAGTTTGTTTTTTGGTATTTCCAGTCTAACAAAATACTTGGTATATAGTAGGTGGTTGATAAGGGCTTCTTGATTCCCATGGATTTCAGTGTGAAACAAGTGCAAAGTAGATCAATATCTTTACATATGTTCTGCCTTGATGTTTACTGAAATTCAAAAATGATGGTACAGAATGTTATCTGAATGTGGTCAAAATGATCAAGTTATAATATAAGCTACTATTCACATAGTGTTTTAATATTTGCAAAGGAGTTTTCAAATATTTTTTCAAGTAAATGCTATTATTATTCCTATTTTACAGATGAGCAAATTGAGACAAACAGAAATTAAGTGAGTCACACAGCTAGTAAATATCTGACTCAGGAGTTGAACTCATCTTCTGTACTTCAGATTCAGTGCCGCTTAGCTGCCTCAAAAATAGCCCTTTCCAACTAGGAACATGTGAAGACTGTTTTTCAATTTGTGGTTGTAGCTGCTTTAGAGCCTAAGGTTGCTTTCAGTTCTGCTTCTGAGACCTGTGGTCTCTCTGGAGCCTTTGTTAGACAATAGTCAGCTCAGTCTTGCATGCTGGTATATCATTATTTACCAGATGTTTACAGTTAACTGCTACTCTCTGAAGTTCTGCCCCAGGCATCCTTCAAAAATACCTTGCACTCAGCTCCTAAGTAGTCTTAGCTGTATTGTCTCACAAGTTAGGTAGGTCAAAGATGAATAGCCCAATTTTACTAATATGGCTATTGAGGCTCAGAGGGGTTTAAGTGACTCACTTCCATTCACACAATTGGTGAGTAGCAAAGCTGGGGATTGATTCTTATCCTCATCCTATCTGTCCAGTCCAAAACTTTTGCCTTTCTTTAAAGCTCCTCATCTCTTACACTCTCCAAGTACCTCAGTTTCCATTATGGTGATGCTATAGTCACTTAAGAGAAAAATGACAGAGACATAGGAAAAGATAAAGAGAAAGAGGTATCCAAGAGAAAAAAGTCCTGAAAGGAAGATAAGGAGTAAAAGAGATCTCAAACATAAAAAAAAAAGATAAAGTAAAAGAAGAGGAATAGGAAGAGAGAATGGGAGGAAAAGAGAAGGGAAGGAAAGAGGCTAGGATGAGAGGAAGTTAAAGTTTACTGCTTACAAAGGCTTATTTCTTTCAAGGTCCTCCCTCCAACCCTCCCATGTCTTAGATTCCAGATCTCTCAGAATTCAATGGTCCTGTTTGCCCCTAATTCATTTTTGCAATATCTTCTTCCTTCCCATACATTATTGTCTGGAATCTAGTTCACTCAACCTCTGTGTCTAGCAACTTCACCATTCAGGTTCAAGCCTGCTACCTTGAAATCTCATTATACTCTCCACTCTCTAGTTTACCCAAATCACCTGCCTGTCGAAGCCATACCTAGAACCTCATAGATTGAATATCTACTTCTTTTTTTCATCCCATAGTTTATTTCTTTGCAACTACCTGAAACATATCACTTTCTCATACCTCTGTCAAGACTTAACCAGAAAATTGTCTAGAAAAGAACCATCATACTTCGTTGGACAATATGATCAGAAATTCACACAAGATACTTGAAATTTAATATTTTCTTTACAATTAGCATTCTTGTATTGCCTTAAACTGTTTCAAATATATTTCATTTTTACACTTTTATTTCTAAATACATCTTTATTCCCATCTGTACCCAGTGAACCATCCCTTGTACCAATGAATGTTTGAAGAAAGGGGAAAGGAGCAGTTCAGTATAATCATTTGATATATCAACTGAATCTGTATGTATGTATGTTTATGTACATTTATGTGTGTATACACATACACATATATAAATAAAATACTCTACTCCTTTTGTCACTATCTGTCACTTACCTCCGCAAAAAAGTATTTTCTAAATTCTCTAGTGTCAAATTTTTTTTGTCATTATAATCACTCAATACTATTTCATGTTTTTTTTTAAAAAAATGTTAGTATTCTTTCCATTTATCATAGTCAATTGATTCAAACCTGATGCTATATTCGAGGGATGTTCTGTCACTGAACCTAAAAACCTAAGACCAAATTCATTTTGTAAGCCAAATTCACCCTTTCTGACCTGAATTACTGGCCTCCCTCCCACAATAGTTAGGGAAAAGAGAAGAAAGGAACATGTATTAAATGTCTACTATGTGTTAAGTGTTTCACAAATATTACCTCATTTGATGCTCACAACAATCCTGTCAGATGCTATAATTATTCCCATTTTATAATATTAGTAATGTATAGTGATAAATTAAAGCTAGTAGAGTTAGTAAAGTAGCAAGGTTACTGTAGTAGTATAGTATAGTGTTATTAAAAAAGCATTTTGGATTAATTAGCAATCATACTGAAATGTGCTGAATCAATAAAGCTTAATCTGACACAAAAATTGCACAAATGACTGCCACTGATCAAGTTAAGACCAACAGAACAACTTGAATATAGCATCAGCACTTATTTTTATCCTCAGGGATTCTCTTTCCAATATGTATACATCTACATTTGTTAATCCTAAAAATCCTAGGATGCTACAACCAATTGATCCTAGAAGTTTGTTTTAAAACAATAAAGTTTAGCAGAAGACCCATTCTAGTTTGCAGACATTTTTAAAAAATGATGACAACTAATGGAATCTCCTGAAGCAGTTCCATGTAAGCCCTTAGGATAATCAATTTAGAACTAGAAGAGATTTTACAAGTTGTCTAGTCCAAATGCCTCATAGCTGAGCCCCAGAAAAGTTAGGCAATTTGAACTTATACTACTACTCATAATATTCAATAGTATGAGTAGGAAGTTATAGAACTGGAATTTGAACCTAGGCCTCTAACTACAAATTCAGTATTCTTTGCATTGTAATAGATTTTTCTTTGATGAAGTGAATTTTTTATATATACATACATATACATACATACATACATACATTATGTACATACATATATACAGATACACTTATATGTATAGCTATAACCATAGCTATAGATAAATATTATATGTGTGTGCTTTAAAGTTTGTTACTTTATTTGACATTTACAATTACCCTGTGAGGTAATATTTTTATCACCCTTATTTTACAGATGAGGAAACTGAGACTGAAGAAATTAAAGTGACTTGCCTGTTACCACATTAATAGTAAGTAGTAAGTGCTAAGTTTCTGAAGTAGGATTTGAACTCAATTCTTCCTGACTCCAAGCTGTGCCATTGTACAGCTGAACCATTTTGATATTCACTTGTGGTTGTCCTTTGAAATAGTAAATAATAAGCCACAGTCATCTTATCCTAAAGTCTCCAATCATTCCCAAATGTTTTAAGTTTAAGAGAGCTGGATCTTCGAGATAGGATGTGATGGTTCATTGAGCTTCAAAATAACAAGGACAGAATCACAAGAAATAAATCTTTCTCCTCCCAGGCTTTTGTGCAACAGACTTAGGTTCATGGCAGAAACTTGGGAGCTACAGCAAATTCTATAATAAAGTCAATGTGGTTAGATTTGGTTTGAAAATGCATGAACTGTTAATCAAATTCATCTCTGTGAGAAAAATAAAAAAATGTGCTCTAAAGAAGAAAAAAATGATGGTATATGCTTCATAAAATGAAAAGCAGGGGCATTATGAGGAGAAGGGTTGAGTTCTTTAAAGAAGAAAAAAAAAGTTGAATTCTATTGTTCACACTTTCCTTATATCTACCATTTCTGTTTTTCTGTTTGGAGAAAAATACAGAAAGTCAAATCTTTCAAAACAATCACACATATAAAGTAATTTTAAGTATGGGTTTAATGGAGGAAACCTGCAAATAACTGGGTTTAAGTTCTGACTTTACTGTCTATTATCTATGTGCAGCCTACATAACAAAGGGCAGTGTTGCATAAATGGATAGAGCATGAAATTTGTTAGAAGGTCCGAGTTCAAATCCTATCTTTGGTATTTCTTAACTGTCTGAAAATGGACAAATAACTTATCTTCTCTGTGTCTCAGTTTCTTTCCTCATTTGTAGAATGGGAATAATAACACTTGTGCTATCTGACAAGATTGTTGTGAGGAAAAAACTTTGCAAAACTTAGATATTTATAGAAATTATCATAATTTTTTTCAGGTTTGAAACTTCAGTTTGAATTATTTCCATTTATCATCTTCTAATGGATTCAACTATTCAAATTTATAGCATCATAGAATGTTAAGGTTGGAGTTCATGATTCTTCCCTGAAAAACTAAAGGTCAACTATTGCTGGCTCTTAGCACATAGTCTAGTGCATTGGAAACACATAATAAATGCTTGTTGACTGATTGACCAAACCCACAAAAACCCTGGTCTTTCAAAAAGCTAATAAGGAATCATGGCAATTTGGTTTAGTTGGTTGGTTGGTTATTGTCCTTTGTTCTTGAAGAGGACCAAAATGATATCACTACAATCAAGGTGTACAATGCATATGTCTTTGGCTAATCAGATCAATGTGATTTCGAACAGTTGAACACAAATAAAGATATTAACCAAATATTCATAATTCAAGAAATAAACTGCGGATGTCTTCATACTTACTGACAAAATTCAAATAGATCCCCATTGTTTCTATTCTTTCCCCAATAATATTTTATTTTCCCAAATACACATAAAGATAATTTTCAACATTCATTTTTGTAAAATTTTGAGTTTCAAATTGTTCACTCACCCTCTCTGTCTTACCTCTCCCTTCCCAAACACAGCAAGTAATATGAAATAGGTTATACATGTACAATACTTTTAAACATATTTCCATATTTGTCATCTTGGGCAAGAAAAATCAGACCAAAAGAGAAAAAATATGAAAAGGAAAAAGCAAACTGAAAAACAAATAAACAACAAACAAAAGATGAAAATATCATGTTATGGTCCACATTTGTTTTTCATAGTTCTCTGTCTGTATGAGGATGACATTTCCCATCCTGTCTTTTGGAATTGTGTTGGATCACCATATTGCTGGGAAAAGCTAAATATATCATAGCTAATCATCATATAATTTTGCTGTTACTGTTACACACACTTTCAATTGAGTTAAATATTTTATATTCTCTTACATGATCTCATGAAATAAGTAATATTATTATCCTTCTTTTGCTGATGAGGAAACTAAAAAAATGAGATGTTAAGTGACTGCCCATTGTCATGTAACTAATAAGTGCCAAAAAGAGGATATGAACCCAGCTTTCTTCTGAATTCCAAATTCAGATTTTTTTTTTCCATTTTGCCACAAAACATCAATTAAAAGACCAATGAAAGTGAATTAGCTAAACCACAATGACTTTGCCTATCACCTACATGAGCTAGGAAAGGCTTCTTTCAATGTTTTGGAGGTAGCTCCTCATCTGGCAACAAGTTGGATCCATTTCTTTCTAGATTACCCCTTTCTTTACAACTCTATTTACTCTGGGGCTTCATTCAAACATTAATAACCCTGAAACAGAGGTTCTTAACATCTTTTGTCATAGGATCCTTCTCAGAGTAATATTCATTGCCTACATTCATAATTGAAGGTAATGTCAAATTTCAGTTAGAGATTATTTTTTTAAAAAGTGAAAATTTTTTTTTCTATTCAAGATCCTTCTGGAATCCATATGGTATGCTTGCCCTAAAATGTTATCTGGTGAACAGAACATCTCAGGCAAAATTGTGAGAAAAGTAAAGATTGTCTTTCAACAATATTATCCTCCTTTAGCCACCTAATTACACTCTTCTTTTCATTCCCTTTGCACTCTGTTAACTTCATACTTCTTCCCCTTATGATGCTCAGGGTTTTTCAAATCTGATTGTTGTTGTTGTTGTTGAGTCTGACTCTTTTGTGACTCCACAAACCATACTGTTCGTGGGTTTTTCTTGGCAAAGATATTGGAATGGTTTGCCATTTCTTTCTACAGTGGATTAAGGTAAAAAAAAGGTTAAGTCATTTACCCAGTGTCACATAGTTAGTAAATATCTGAAGCCTATTTGAATTCAGATATTCCTGATCCAGACCCAGCATTCTACTCATTAAGTCATCCAGTTGTCTTCTCCAACTCTATTACCTCCTGTCTAGCTCTGTTTATCCTAGGTACTTTCTTACCATTATTGAAACATTTCACCTTTGTGTCCACTTTTGAAGAAAGCTAGACTTAACTATTTGTATTTCTGATATGTTAATTTATTCCATGCTACTAATAGTGACAATACTTTAAATGTGTCCCTTCCCAACCTATTTAAATTTTAAAAGGGACTGTTGGTATATTCTCAATGTGGCATTTTAGTCATTAATAAATGGATAAGGATTAATTCTGTCTGTGTCTCTCTGTCTCTCTTCTTTGTCTTTCTCCCCATCTGACTTATTTATTAAATTATTTATTCCTGGAAGGAGAACTGGATTGGTATAGCTGGAGTAATGTTTTGTCAGAGTTCCTCAAACCATCCTCTATAGACAATTACCTACTGAGTACACTTAATAAACTTCTACTGCTTCCCACTACCCTCTCATAAAATATCACATATTTCATAAAATATTTCTGGAGGAAAATGTAGAGGTGCAGTACTTTTTTTTTTTTTTTGCACATATTAAGATGAGCAAATTAAGGAAGCTTATTTCCCTAGTTTTAAAAGCCCTACTCCCAAATTACAAAAGCTTTCAGACTCAGCATGACATCCCCTATTTTACTCTTAGTCTCACTAGTAGATCAATTTTTTGTCTACTTTGCTGATGCTGGGGAAGAGGGAAAGAATGGTCATGATCATTCAATCTGTATAGATGTGGTGATTTTGTGCAATTCATAAATACAAAGAGGCTACTGTGCTTTCTCTTCATATTATGCTGTACCCAGACGAGTATCCCTTTATTGGTCTTTAACCCTCAGTTAAAATAGGAAGGTAAAAAATCAAACATCCTTCCCTAAAATGCCAGATACAGGTTAGGAGAGTCTTCATCTTTTTTCAAGCCCCCAGCCTTAATTATCTTCTGTGACTGTTTAAACATATCAGCTATTTTTTTCTTCTAAGTTGATGATACTAACTTTTCATTAACTTTGACTTCAAAAGGCATAGCCTGGGACTAATCACTTTGCTTTGGAAATAGAGTCCCTTTTTGCTTTCAAGTTGGACACTAAACTATGCATGTAAAATTTTTATGGGCTAATTGCCCAGAAAGAGTGGGTACCAGCTGGTTAAAGTCTCCCATGCTGCCTTCATCTCTTTTATCAGACTATACTATGTTTAATGGACACTCTTGGAACATGGAAAGATTTAGGCTTAGACAAAAGCAATAAAAACCAAAAATATGTGTACATTCAAGAGTTTGATCATGTATTGACTTCCTTGAAGGCATATACTTCAGTTTATATTTGCTATTTAAAAGGTAACTGAACCTAATTCAGTTTAGTTGAACAAATATTTACTAAGTGCTTGGGATATCTAAGGCACTATGCTAAGTACTGGATTATAAATGCCTCTTAAGTTCCAGGACACTTCCTTAAATTACTTTTAAAGCAAAAGAATAAATCAATTAAAATGTTCAGATTCCAGTGCCATTAAATTACTAGAATTTAGGAAAACACACATGTATTCAGTTTCCAACATGCAATCTACCCATACATACAAATAACCATTGCTGAACACCACCAGAACCCTTGCTCTTACTGACACAAAGTACAACTTTGCCTTCAAATCTATAACATTTGGGAAATTCTAGCCCAAGATAAGTACCTTTTATAATGTAGCTGTAGAGAGTGTTAACTGTTCATTCCTATTTCCTCATGTTAGAATTGTTTCTTTGTTCTTCCATATTCTCCTTTTAGCCTCCCTCCAAAGTTTATATTACTGTTACAGTCTCTTGGCAAGTCTCTATTCCTGACACAGCCATCAGGAAGATACATTCACAAACAGAGAATTTTAGAGAGAAAATCAATCAACCAACAAGTAGTAAGTGTCTACTATGAATCAGGCACTAGATGCAGCTAGTTATCTCAGAGAGTAGAGGGCTAAATAGAGTACATTAGAAGTAGATACATGATTCTGTGAATAGAGTTGGGAAGACCTGAGTTTGAATTTGACTAGTTGGCTTGCTAGTTTGGAAAGTCACTTAACCTTTGTCTTTTCTCTTTCCTTTCCCCCTTTTTCTCTTCACCAATATTTTGCTTCTTGATCCCCACCTTCCTCAATATGCCCTCCTTTTTACAGTCCCTCCACCTTTTCTTATGCCTTTCCCCTTCTACTTCTGTTCTCCCTTCTATTATCTTCCCCTTACCTTTCTTCTTTCTCCTCCTCTTCACCTATAGGATGAGACGAGTTTCTGTATTAAACTAAATATATCTGATATTCTCTCTTTAAGCCAAATTCATTGAGATTAAGATTCACACAATGCTCATTCCCCTACTTTACCTCAATTGTAATAAGTATTTTTTGCCTCTTCATGTGATGTAATTTACCCCATTTTAGCTCTCCTTCTCTCTTTTTCCATACAATCTCACCCATAGTATCTCTTTTTTATAGCACCATAATAAAGTCAAATTATCCCTATACTCTCTAAGTATACCCCTAACAAAGATACAGTTCTCAAGAATTAAACATATCATCTTCCCTATTAGTCATATTAACATTTAAAAACCATAAGTTTTATTCTTCCCTTTTTATCTTTTATATGCTTTTTTTGAGTTCTGTATTTGAAGATCAAATTTTCTGTTCAGCTCTGGTCTTTTCCTAAAAAATTAAATGAAACCCTCCCCCCCATTTCATTGAATGTTCATCTTTTCCCCTGAAAGATAATGCTTAAATTTGATGGATAGTTGATTCCTGACTGCAGTACAAATCTCTTTGCCCTCTAGAATGCCATATTCTACACTCTTTAATCCTTTAAAGTGGCAGCTTCTAGGTCCTGGATAATCATGATTGTGGTTCCTTGATATTTAAATTGTTTCTGGATGCTTGCAGTATATTTTCCATGTTCTGGGGATTTAGCTGCAATATTACTTGGGGTTTTCATTTTGCCTCTTTCAGAGTGTGATCAGTGGATTCTTTCAATGGCTATTTTACCCTCTGGTTCTAGGACATCAGGGCAATTTTCCTTGAATTTCTTGGAAGATATTGCTGAGGCTCTTTTTTTTTTTTATTGTGGTTTTGAGATAGTCCAGTAATTCTTAAATTGTCTCTCTTGGATCTATTTTTCAGTTAGTTATTTTTCCAAAGAGGTATTTTACATTTTTTCTATTTTTTCATTTTTGGGTGTTGTTTGATTGATTCTTAATATGTTGTTGACTTCTTTGCTTCCATTTGTTCAATTCTAATTTTCAGTGAATTATTTTCTATAATTAGTCTTTTTATCTCCTTTTGCATTTGGCCAATTGAACTTTTAAATGAATTGTTTTGTTCATTGATTTTTTTTTCTCCTTTCACAAATTCTTTTTTTTTTCCTGTTTTCTTTTTTTCTGGTTTTTTTTTTTTTCCATTTTTTTCAAACTATTTTTTAAGGAGTGATTTCCTTCAGACAATTTCTGTGTTTCCTTTTCCAGAACTCTCATTTCCTTTCCCATTTTTCTTCTAACTCCTTTAAGATCCTTTTTGAATTTTTCCAAGAGAGCCTTCTGAAATGGAGACCAAGTAATAGCACCATCTGAGACTTCATCTGGAGACATTTTGCCTTTAGGGTTCTTAGGATTTGAGTTTGTTCTTCCCTGTTTCCACAAAGGCTCTCTATGGTCAGAGGTCTTTCTGCTTTTTTTACTCATTTTTAAAGGTTGAAGTCTGCTCTGAGGGCAAAGAGTAGATTATTCCAAGCTTCTTCGAAAGATGACAGAGATTTCACAGAGCCCTAAGGCTAGTGCTGCTGGCTTACTTCTTGTTCTGGGTGGGTGTGGCCAAGTCCAGCTTGTTATACTGGGGTTCAGGGGCTCACTATTTGTCTTCTGTAATTGTGTTGGAGGTCTCACAGCTAGTCTGCTGATTCACTGGTTTCTGAGCCAGGACAGAGTAGCAAATGCTGCTAATTTTGATTACAAGCCTCTAACCAGAGTTCCCCAGCTTGTGAAAGCCTCTCCATCTTGAGTATCCCTGCTCAGCACTGTTGCACTGTGTTGTACATGTTCTGAGCTGCAACCTCCCCCCTGCCTGATTGAGACAAACTTTTCCTGAATTTCTTTCAAATTATCTTTTGCTGGAAATTTGTTACACTCTAAATATTTGTGGGTTCTGTCAGTCCAAAACTTATTCAGAAGCTTAATCTGGTATTGCTCTGAGGAAAGCCAGGAAGAGCTCAAACAAAGACCTGTCTACTCTCTGCCATCTTGGCTCCCAAACTAACCTCTATTTGTCTTAATCTACTGTAAAAGGAAATAGTAAGCCACTCTAGTGTCTTTTCCAAGAAACCCCCCTGGATAGTATAGTTTGTGGGGTCACAAAGAATTGGACATGACTGAATTATGAGCAACAAATGAATCAGGTACTGTGCTTCAGGGGAAATGCAAATGCCAAGAATAAAACAATCTTTACTGTCAAAGTGGCTCCATTCTTTTCTTAAAATACATTTTTATTGATGACTTTTGTTTTTTCCATCATTTCAGTTTTCCTCAATATCCCTCCATCTTCCCAATCCAGAAATCCATAGCATTTTTAAAAAAATAATTATTTTAAAGAAAATAAAAAGAAAAGCAAAAACCTAGTGCAATCAGCACAATAAAAAGTCTAAAAATGTGGAATGTATAGTACCTCTGAACTTCCTACTTCCACATAATAGTGAGCTGGGGAGTCCACTTTTTATTAAATTATTTTTTTTAATTTTAATAGTTTTTTATTTTTTCAATTACATGAAAAGATAGTTTTCAACATTCACCTTTGCAAAACCTTGTGTTCCAAGTTTTCCCCTCTTTTTACTCCCTCTCCACATCCTCAAGATAAGCAATCTGATATAGATTTAATGTTCAATTCTTCTAAATATATTTCAATATTTGTCATGCTGTGCAAGAAAAATCAGATCAAAAGCAAAAACAAAAACAAAAACAAAAACAAAAAAAAAAAAAACCATGAGAAAAAAAAAAAACCTAAGGAAACAAAAAACAACAACCACAAAAAGGTGGAAATCCCTTTTGTGTCTCCAAAGTTCTCTCTCTGGATGTGGATGGCATTTTCCATTACAAGTCTATTGAAATTACATTCATATATCACAACTTATTCAGCCGTTCCCCAATTGTTGGATATCTACTCAACTTCCAGTTTCTTGACACTACAAAAAGGATTACTAGAACATTTTTGCACATGTGAGTCTTTCCTCCTCTTTTATGATTTCTTTGGAATACAGACTCAATAGATATACTTCTGGATCAAAGGATGTGTGCAGTTTGATAGATCTTTGGACAATAGTTCCAGATTGCTCCCAAGAATGGTTGAATCATTTCACAATTCTATCAACATTGCATTAGTGTCACAGTTTAGGAGAGTCCTCTTAAATCTTTTCAAGAAACCTACATTCTAATGGAACATTTCAGAAATCATCTTGTCTAGTCTATAACCAAACAAGAATCCTTAAGGAATTCCCAGAGTTGGTATCTGTGAGAACAGAAATATGTTACATCCCCAAATTTCTTCCAAGGTCTGTTACTAATAGTGATAATAACACTGAACTTCACACACTGGCATCATCACTCCAGCATACATGATTGTCATAGTTACTGGGATGACCCAAAACAGAAATTCCCAACTCTTTTAAATCTAAGAAACTTGATTTGCATTAGATATATTATTTGAGGCCTCTTTATCAGTGTTTTTAATGTACGATTAATTTCTGCTTTGGCACTAAGATTTCTCATTAGTAGAAATCATTTTTATATGATTGCCTATTTAAGCTAAAAATTTCCCCAAAGTTATCCAACTAGATATTAGTACTAGGAATGTAAAGTCAATGATTATATTATCTCTATCTTTGAAACATATCCATGTCCCAAGCCTTTGTAAAACTATTTCCAATGTAAAATTGGTTACAGTTTTACTTAGCTATTTGAGTGCTATTCCTGAAAGATCTATCTAGTCTTAGTAATACTGCCCTCATAAATTTAGAGCTGGAACTTTAGAATTCATTGAATCCAATTCATTTTCTAGGTGAGGAAACAGAAAGATTAGGTGACTTGTACATGGTGACATAATTAAGTGTCTATTAAGGTCTTAATTTGATAAGTTGTGATATTTGAATGTAATGGAATACTATTGTCCTATAAGAAATAATGAGCAGGCTGATTTCAGAAAAGTCTGGAAAGACATGAATTAATGCCGAGTGAAGTGAGCAGAACCAATAGAACATGGTACATAACAAGATTATGTGATGAGCAACTATGATAGACTTAGCTTTTCTCAGCAATACAATGATCCAAGACAATTTCAAAGACCTGGGATAGAAAATATCATCTGTATCAGAGAAAAAGCTATGAAGATTGAATTCATGTCCAAGTATACAATTTTCATTTTTTTTCTTTCTCATGGTTTCCCCCCTTTTTTTCTGATGTTTCTTTTATAACCTAAGATGGAAATGTGTTTAAAATGATTGTACTATCTAACATGTATCAGATCTCTTGCTTCTTGGGAGGGGGGAAGCAACAGAAAGGGTGAACAATCTGGAATTTAAAATCTTACAAAAATGAATGTTGAAAACTATCTTTTTATGTAATTGGAAAAAAACAAATTACTACTAAGTAAAAAAAAAAAGATTTTAACTCAGATCTTCTTAACTCCAAATCCAATAATCTAGTATGGCATCTAGCTTTCATCTCTTTCTAAGAATAATCTTAAAATTAGTTCTTTCCATAGATGTTTATCTTAACCCATTTTGGGTTTAAGAATTGGTAGAGAACTGGATAAAGCCATATGTTTTCATTTCCCTCAAATGATACTTTCTATTTACCTAAGAATAACTTACACTTCAAAGATTTAAAATTTCATTGGTGTGGTAATTCCCCTTCACTGATGCAAATTTGCCACTCATCTGTGATCTATTAGAATTTCTGTGGCTACATGTATGTATTTATCATTATGGGGACAACCTGATGATGAGCCCCTATCAAGTTAAGTTGATAGAAGATAAGAATCATTACATCCAATATGTAAAGTCTTTCTTGCTTATAAAAAGGACAGAATTTATGCTTTATTATCAAAGCCTGGTTCATTTTCATTCCATTAGCAGATATTTAAGTGAAATTTTATTTAACTCTAGCAAAACAAAAATCACTTCCAAGCAAAAACAAATCACTTCCAAGTAATTTGTTTTTCAATATGGTTAAGTCTGTCATTCTGTATTTGTTAATATTACATCTAATTTGGTCAATTATAACTCTAGTCCTGATCTATATCCCCCTAGAATTGGACTTTAAAAAAACCTAGGATATCTTATTTCCTAGTGTCGGACTTGTTTTTTTAAACTAAAATATCTTGCTATCATTGGAAATTCAATATATTTAAATTGGAATCATCATCTAGTATCTGAAAATGAATCTTTCTCCTGATTTTATAAATACTGTCAATGGTACCTCATTCTCTGCACCACCTAAACTCAAAACTCAAAAAGTTGGAAAGGTAGAGAGAGGAATCTCTACCTTTGTCCAGTAACACAGAGACTTGTTATTTTTCCCTCCTCTTTCAGGTCTTTCTAATCAGCTATTTTCCTTTTTCACAGCTACTAGCTTAATTGAGGATCCAGCCTCATGATGACAAAGTTGAGACAAAGAATTAGCAAGAGAAGCAGTCACCTAGGAAGCAGCAAGCAGGAGAAAAAAGAGATATTTTTTAAATGAACTTTTTATGTGTATATATATTTTAGTGCTGGGAAATTCTATTTTCCATGGCAGGTAGGTATTTATCTTGTGATAAACCATCTTGAAACACATTAGAAGGAAAATCTTAAAATCTTAAAGGATTGGAACAGAGGGGTTAAAATTTGATATGTAAGGGCTACAGTTCTCAAATTTTAACTGTTTCAAAAATGTCTTAAAAAAGCCAACTCCAGTGTCTGAATATTACAATAACCTCATAACTGGTGTCACTGCTTCCTATCTTCCCTAGTTCTTTCTAAATTATGACTTTTTTTTATCATGTTATCCCCCGATGGAAAAAAAAAAACTTCAAATATTATCTGTCTCAAAGTCTGTAGGACCTTGAGGTTCTATAGCTTGGCACTTAAGATATTCCATAGTAGTTCTAAGTATCTCCTTTTAAAATTGCAATATAATGTTTTTTCCTTCTCTTGAGTCTTGCTATTAATCTTTTCTTTCAAGAGGGAGCTTAAGTCAAATTCCTTTTTGAAGCTTTCCTTAACAAACATGACAATGTTGCAGGCAGGGGTGTGTTTAATAAAAATTTAATAACCAACTCTTTGAAAAAGAGTATTCATGATACACTTTTAAGTTTAACATATGTTATTAACATTTCTTCATCACTTTCACAAGTCTAGGCAACCAATAAAACCATCAAGTTCTAATTTATAACATTTGCTAATTTTCATGATGTAAATTCTCAGATTAAAATTCTAATGATCAGCTCTTTTCAATGAGTATAAACTGTGCCCAACATAATCTTTCCATCCAAATCATAAATATCTTAAGACAGATTCTGAATTTGTGTCTCTAAGGCACCTGGCACAATGGAAAAAGCTAAGGGGTACATGGTCTTAGAGTCAAGAAGAGGTGAGTTAAAATCCAAATTCAGAAACCTATTACCTGTGTAACACTGGGAAAGTCATTTGACATATTTTTTGTCTTAGTTTCTTCATTTGTAAAAATGGGGATAATAATAGCACCTACTTCCAATGATTGTAGTAAAGATCAAATGTAAAGCACTTTGCAAATCTCATGTGCTATATGAATTCTTCTTTTTCCTCCTCCTCCTCTTCCTCCTTTTCCTCCTCTTCCTCCTCCTCTTCAATCCCCCTCCCCTCATTTTTTCTTCTCCTTATATAGAAGGTGTCCACAGTATATTTCATGAGGAAATCAGGCATGTGTGCAACCTATGTTTATAAGAAACAAATGTGGGAAGTTGATAAAGGGGAAGTGAAAAATGAAGCAACTCCTAAAGTAGAGGGGAACAAGTTCTAAGAAAGAAAAATACCTCAGTATCTTTTCTCTTGAAGGTTGTTTCTATGATCTCTATCTTCTCTTCCCTTTCCTGGAACCTTCTTCTTCTGGAATCTATGAGGGATCCTTCATATCAGAATTTTCCACTTTTATGTAGTTTCACTTATTGATCTTTCTCTTTCTATTACTTCAGAGGAGAATTGTTTTGAAATATTATGATAGGCTTATGATGTAGACTATTCCCTATAGATAACAGCAAAGGAATGACTTTAATAAAAAATAAGAGCAACAGAATGCTGGGTAGTGTCATGAAGAACACAAAAAATAGCTAAAGCATCATCATACTTTTATGAAAAATCATGGTACATCTTCACTTGGTGCATTTGGTTCAATTCTGATATAAATAAAGCAAATTTGGAGAAATTATGGAGAAAGAAAGCTAAAATGATTAAGGATATAGAGGTGCTGCCAGATGAAAAATAGAATAACGAGACCTCTTATTTATTTTTTATGTCTCATCTAAGGCAAAGACATACAGGATAAGTGTCTAAGTCTGGATAGGGTGAAAACAACTTCTTAGAGCAAATTTTCTAAGAAAAAGAGTAGGCAAGATCCCTCAAACTTGAAACAAATATGTTTAGGACAAATGTTGACATGTTGTACTTTATACAAGTAATGAAATCACAAGAGTCATTAATCTAAGCAATTAGTGGAATGGACTGAAATTAGTCTTACACAATTAGTCAAGAGGCTGGAGTTCAAGTCATGGTTCTCTCAGTAGCTACCTTTATGATCCTGGGTAGTCACTTGTGTCTCAACTTCCTTGGTTGTAAAATAAAGGGATTGAACTAGATGGTCTTTAAGGTCCCTTTCTAGCTTTACATCTTTAAGTTTCCCTGAGATCATAAAAGCCAGACATATGAACAGCTCCAAAAATGTATATTAATTAACAAATAATGAATCCATAATCAAATTATTAAGAGAAGCTAGGTTGTTGTAAAGGATATTATTATCCTTTTTAAAAGAATGGTTAAAAAAAAAAGACCATAAAATTATTTTGCATGTAACTGGGGAAAAATAAAATATTATTTAAAAAAAATTGTTGAAAAATTTTAAAATGATGGTGAAGTGAATAATTGTATCTTTTTAAAACAGCAAATCCATAAATATCAGTGTTGGGAACCAAAATTGAATTGCAAAGAAAAGTTTGGTTTTGTGCCACATATCTTATGTCTTCATCTTATGTGATGAGATTGTGTTTGTGTGTGTGTGTGTGTGTGTGTGTGTGTGTGTAGTGTGTATATGGAAGCATGTATGTGTAATAGAAAGCTTCAGTAGAAGAATATGTGAATACTTTGCTATTTTTTAAAATTAGTTTTTATATACTGGCATGCATACCATGTATAAAGGCATATATACCTTTATGCATACCATAAAGGGAAAAATCATGCATGTCAGAAAAATGAGCTATAGTTGTATGCATTCAATGCATTTTATATTTTGACCTTGAGAGTACAACTAAAACAGTAAAGAGTGTTCACATCTTGATGAATTCAGTCACACATTATCTTCCCTTTGAACACGATACAGAGGGTCTCTCTGGCATCTTCCCCACAGCAAACTCCTTTCAGCCTAAATATACAAAAATAAATAACTACTTCAAATTCAGTAATGTGATGCATATTATATCTGAAATATAGCTTACTTTGTATTTTATTCCATAGTGTAGAATTAACCATTATGAAACAAAATAATAGTCCCCCTATATCTTTACTTCTGAGCATGGAGTCATGGAAAATAATTTTCACATTTTTTCCTAGTTTTAAATTTTTCATTAATATTGATAAGTTTTGTAGAAATTTGTTTTATATCTGTATATGTATACACATACACTTTATCTAGAAGTATAAACATTATTAAGTAAAGCACTGTTTTTTATTTTTTAAATTTTGTTTATTTATTTTTTAATTAAAGCTTTTTATTTGCAAAACATATGCATGGGTAATTTTTCAACATTGACCCTTGCAAAGCTTCTGTTCCAAATTATCCCCTCCTTACCCCACCCCATCCCTTAGATGACAGGTAATTTAATATATGTTAAATATGTTAAAATATATGTTAAATGTATAAAAATGTACATATATTATACATATAAAATATATGTATACATATAACAACATATATATATATATATATATATATTTATTTATATAGCTATCTTGCTGCACAAGATAAATCGGATCAAGAAGGAAAAAAAAACTGGGAAAGAAAACTAAATGCAAACCAACAACAACAGATAGAGTGAGAATGCTACAGTGTAGTCCATACTCAGCTCTTACAGTCCTCTTTCTGGGTGTGGATGGCTCTCTTCACCACTGAACAAGTAGAACTGGTTTGAATCATCTCTTTGTTGAAGAGAGCCACGTCCATTAGAATTGATCATTGTATAGTCTTGTTGTTGCCGTGTACAATGGTCTCCTGGTTCTACTCATTTCACTTAGCATCAGTTCATGTAAGACTCTCCAGTCCTCTCTGAAATCATCCTGCTGGTCATTTCTTACAGAACAATAATATTCTATAACACTCACATACCATAACTTATTCAGCCATTCTCCAACTGATGGGCATCCAATCAGTTTCCAGTTTCTTGCCACTACAAAAAGGGCTGCCATATTTTTTTTGCACATGTGGGTCCCTTTCCCTCCTTTAAGATCTCTTTGGTATACACTGTTTTTCAGAATTTAAAATGAAAAATTTTAGGATCATTTGCATGAATAATTTTCAACATATCACATAAACCTGGAGTGTCAGGAAATTTGGTGCCAACCTCAGAAAGGGATGTGTGATATTTTCAATCACACATTCAAATCAGCCAATTGATTTGCTTATTCAGAGGTATGCTTATTTGAATCCATAAAATCTAAATGAGGCCATTTTGATGGTCAGAAGACCAATAGTCTGAAACTCAAGATTTGGAATAAACCTTCAAAAGCACGGGAATTGAGAGTTATATCTATGTAACTTCTACAGGGATAGAAGCAAATCTACTTAAAGGCACAAATCAAAAACTTAGTTTAATCACCACAATGAACAACACTTATATTTTAAAGTTCAATAGATTTGTTTTTGACATAGATCAATGACATTTATCATTCAGGAATTCAGACAGGGGCCATGTTTCAAGACACAACTATATATTCATGAACACAAGTTCAGGAAGTTACTGTCATTGCTTTTTGTAGTAGGTACAGTTGTGCAAGTAATAACAGAAGACACATACGCACACATACATTGTGCCCCTCATATTTCTATCATGGTAAATATAGCATCATATATATACCTAGTGGCTAATATTGAACTAAATGGTATTTCTGGGAGCATAAAGATCCTGTAAATTTTTGGAAATTGAATTCTAGCAACTCCTAGCATATTTTTTTCTCTTCCATTTACCATTTGCAAGTTGATTTTTCATATATTGATCAAAAGATAGCAAAGAAACCAACAAGCATGATTCAAAGAATCCAAGTGCTTTTGTCTTTTCCTTGAGAATACAATTCAAATCAGTAAGCACACCATAAAATGTATTATATGAAAGAGAGAAAACAACAAATAGTTCCAACTTTTAAGGATGTTACTTTCTAAAAAAAAAAGGATGTTACTTTCTACTGGAGGTAAGGACAGAGAAAGAAACAAAATGTATTCTAGTAAATTAATACAAAACATTTTTAATGGCCATTTGTTTCAGTTGTATCTAACCCTATATGGGATTTTCTTGTCAAAGACAATGGAGTTTTTAGCCATTTTCTGCTCCAGTTCTTTTTACAGATGATGAAACTGAGGCAAACAGGTTTAAATTCCCAAGGTTACACAACTGAACCCTAATTTAAACTCAGGTCTTCCTGACTCCAGACTTGGTGCTCCTACTATGTTGCCTAGCTTCCCTGATAAGAAGCATATATGAATTAAATTCAATAAATTTATTAATTTTCTACTGTACTGTAAGTGAAATTACTGTGAAAAAAATAAGACCATTTTTTTCTTAAGAAATAAATCCTACTGAAGGTGGGAGAAAAAAGAAATATCATACATAGATACAGGATAAAACATTCCAATTTAAACTACCTGTAACTAACCATTTGAAAGTTACATGTTATTGTAATTATTTTTAGGCACCACAGAAATTCATATATTGTGAGTTTAGCTTGAAGACCCTTAAGCCTTTCATTTCCCATTTTCTCAAATATATTATTCCCTTTTCCAGCAAGTTTCTCTTCTCTCTCTAGTCTTCAGTATGACCCTCCTCTACTGATTCTTCCTTATTGTCTGTGAAGATTCTCAGGTATCCCCCACCTTAAAAAATAATTTTATCCTACTATTCTATCTAGCTATCATCTGATATCTCATTATTCACCTTCTGTCCAATTTCTTGAAAGAATTTACTATATTTGATGCATAATTCTTTCTTATTGTCTTCTAAACTCTCTACAATTTAGCTTCTGGATCAACTGGATTACAATTCAATTGAAACTGCTCTCTACAAAGTTATAAGACCATTAGGCCAATTTAGTGGCCAGGCCATTTCTCAACCTCCTATTTCTTGATCTTTCTGTAGCACTTGACACTATTGACATTTTCTCCTCCTTGATATTTTATTCTATCTCTCTTGGTTTTCCTTCTCTTGTCTAACCATTTCTGACTTTTCGTTTCTGATTTATCATTCATAGACCAATCTCCAACTGTGAATGTACCCAAGGCTGTCTTTTTCTTTATACTACATCACTTGGTGACTTCATTAAGCTTCCATTACCTCCTCTAAGCAAGAAAAACATTTATAAGTATGCTACTGTTTATTAGAATTTAAAATAAGATGATTTTTAAAAACTCTATTTGCACTAGTCAATATATTCAGTCCTTCTTTCTTAACCCTAAGTTCTTGTCATTGCATCACTATTGGACATTTTGAACTGGTTGTCTTATAGGCATTTGAAACTCACGATGTTCCGGGGAGAACACAAGTATCTTTCCCTCCAAACCCACTCATCTTTAAAATTTCCACATATCCTTCCATTCAGGTTATCATCTTATGGGTTGGTCAGATTTGCATCTTCAGTACCATCCTTAATTCTTTATTTTTGCTCATCCCACATATCCAGTCAAGTGCAGAATCTTACCATTCAGGAATTCAGATAGGGGCCATGTTTTAAGACACAACTATATATCTATGAACACCAACTTCAGGAAGTTACTGTCATTGCTTTATGTAATTGGTAGTCGTGTAAGTAATAACAGTAGACACACACACATACACAAACACATTGTGCCTCATATTTCTGTTATATATAGCATTATATACATACCTAGTGGCTAATATTGAACTAAATGGTATTTCTGGGAACATATCTTTTGCATAAATTCCCTTCTCTTCATTCACACATTCAACACCTATTATATAACATCCCAATGGCATTCTAATTGGTGTTTCTGTCTCAAGTTTCATACCTCTCCAAAACATTTTCCACATAGCGATAAAAGAGATTTTTTTCTAAAACACTTCCCTCATTCAATAAATTTGAATGGTCTTCAATCCTGGCTTTCTTTCTGTTCCTCTCCTGTGATTTGCTCTTTTCTATTTCTTTGCCTTCATAGTGACTATCTATACCTAGATACTTACTCCTCAAATTCCATCTCTGGGAATCCATGGCATTCTTCATTGCTTAGCAAAGAATCAGTTTTTGAATGTGGTCTTTCCTGGTCTTCTAGTTTCTAGTACCTTCCTATCTTCAGGGTTACCTTGTATCTGTTTTGATACATAATCATAGTTATATACATTGACTCCTTGGATACATTATAGCCTCCTCCAGTACAGGGGCTATTTCACTTTTGTCTTTTATCCTTAGTGTTTAGTACATTGCAGGTGCTTAATAAATTCTTGTTGATTGTTTAAACACCTTAGGTTTAAAGATAAAAAGGACCTAAAGATTCATACATTGCAATCCCATATTTTGCAGATGAAGAAACAGAAGTGTAGAGAGGGTAAGTAACTCACTTCCTCAGGATCACACAGGTAGAAAATGGCAGGATTCAAATCTAGCTCTTCAGATTCCAAATCTGGGGTTCATCCTGCTGCTTCCCCTGAGTGTGTATTCTCCCCTCACACTGTTGTACATTTCAGATAAATTTTTAGGACTCAGGAAAATGAATGAAAAGGCATTTATTAAATACTTTCTATAAGCAAGCTTCCCAGATGTGTGATCTTATACAAGTCAGTTAATCTTTAACTCAGTTTCCTTACTCATAAAATGAAGATAATAATAACACTGCCTCCTAGGGCTGTTGTGATGATGAACTGAGATAATACCAGATAAAAGAGAATCCTAGTAGCCAGGAAAGGGAGTGACTGGAATTGGTGAATTGATCTATGGAGCAGCACATTGACTCATATGTTCAAGGAAAAAATGTTAATGTTGATTTAATTATTGAATTTCAAAAAAAAACCCAAAAGAATATGCATTGGATAAATGGCAAGATGGCCACGGGTTGAAGTATGGTTGAATATGAAGCATGGCCTGAAGTGGTGGTTAGCTAGACACATGGGGGTTAATTGATATAGGATTTCTCACTCAATAATTGAGGAGGCTTGATGGGAATTGCCAAGACTGAGTGAATTAACTCCCTTAGGGACTGAGGCACTTTATTTTTCCTTTGGAGGAGGGATTTCTAAGTGTTATTTTAGCTAGAGAGAAGCATAAGTAGTGGTAAGGTAAATAGCAAGATGGAAAGGTAGTATATGATGCATGGTCACATGTATATATTAATACATGCACACATATCTGTTATATATGTGTATACACATAATACTATAATAAATAGGATACCAACCTACAAGTAGTTCTCTCTCTCTCTTTTGTAAGGCACTTCAAATTTTCATTTGCATAGTGTTTAAAAAGTGCCAAGAGAAGCAATGAAAGGCAATCAAATGCTATTAAAAGATCCATTTTTAAGTGGATAAACAGTCTCTAGAGGTCACAAGCTGTCCAAAACCAAGTTGAAAGTCCATCTCTCCCCTATAGACCTTCCCCTTCCCAACAAGGCAAGAAACCTCAAGCTCATTTTATATTTATCAAAGTATACTCCCTTATGAACTGCACTGTGGTACTTTCAATTAACACATCCTCTGTCTCTCTTGGCAGCTGCCGAAGAAAAACAGACTTGGGGAACAGGAGTGTGCTGAAATTTCAGTGTGATGAAAGCATCCTTCTCCTGGAAATGTGTGAACTAGGTACTGGCAGCTGCATGAAAAGCTGTGTTTTATTTTCATGAGTCTGCCACCATCAATTTCACCACTGTACTATTTTCCTTTGAAACTTTCCCTGTAAAACATTTTAATGATGAGAGGTGAGCATGGTTTTCCAATTAAGGATATACCAGTGAAGTGTGTATTTCTGGCAGCAATTTATTATGGGTGTATTCCTTTCTTAGTTAGGTATTATTATCATTCCACAAGTATCTGTGTTAGAATATCATTACCATATAGCTCATCTCATTTGGTAATGCTGTCCCCTTATAACAGAAGCACTAACATGTGACAACGATGAAGATTTGATGAATACGAAGTTCAGCACAACTTTCCAAGTATATACTGCCACCCTGAGAACAAAAAGTATTCCTTCCTCTCAAAGTCAATTTTGCAGAATATGAATCAGAGTAAACTAAAACTTAATTTAGCAAACATGTATTCTTCAGAAGATGAGCAACATGAACAGGAGTGAATAGAATTCTGTCAAGCAGATAATTTTTTCAGAAGAAGTCAGTACAATTAACATGGGGCAAACTCTCCCAGCCACAAAAGACCTCAGCCTGGAGGCAAATCATACTTTCAGAAAATGGAAATTAGAATTACAATGGACATGACCACCTAAAGTACTCCAATTGTCTTTCTCTGGTGTTCTAATGCTTTGTGCTTTTTGAATCTCTTACTGCAATGATTCTCATTGTTATGGCAAAGGTTGGTAGATTGGAGAGCTTGCAGGCTATGAATTAGAACCTACTCTCCAGTTCAATTGCCACCAAATTTCCTGATTTATCAGTTTCCAAAAATTAATGTATATTCTGTCAAAAGGTCTGAATCCTTAACAAGTCTTTTATTAATAGCTCTTTATTTTTGATCAAACCCTTAAAAATAATTATCCCTATAGTCTGTTCACTTTATATTTGCTCTTTTTTAAAAAGCTTTTTATTTTTAAAACATATACATAGATAATTTTCAACATTCACCCTTGCAAAATTTTGTATTCCAAATTTTTTTACTTTCCTTCACCCTACCCCTCCCTTAGATGGCAAGTAATCAAATAGATGTTAAACATGTGCAATTCTTCTATACATATTTCCACAATTATTATGCTGCATGAGAAAAATCAGATCAAAAAGAAAAAAAATGAGAAAGAAAACAAAATATAAGCAAACAGCAAAAAAAGTGAAAATACTATGTTGTGTTCAATATATTCTAAAAATAGGGACCATATATATATATATATATATATATATATATACATATATATATGTATATATATATATATATATATATTTACTGTTTATATATAGCCATACTCTTTGCATTCTATTGCTTAATATGATGCATATATGTGGTGTTTTTCTTCTTTATACTATAATGATTCTCTCTGGGAGCAGGTTTCTTGGGGAGGTTTTCTGGAGGCAGCCTTAGTTTCAGTTAAAAGTAATAATTACTCAAATGTAGCTGGGTACTAAAAGTTCTGATCTTTTATTGTCTCCAATATAGCTTGGTTAGTTTCCTTAGAGGCCTTTTTCTCTCCTTGGTTCTAAGAGCTCTTGCAGCTTTGTCCTTTACCTCTGCTTTCTTCAGCCTCCAGAGCCAGCACCAAGGTGAATCTGTCTTGCCTCCGACAGAGAGGGCTTCTGGCTCTCTATCTTTCAGAGTGCTCCTCTCCAACCCCTGGGAATGTTCCGAAATAACTCTCTTGAAGCTCTAAGAGCTTCTTCTATATATATGATCTCCCAAAGGTTGACTCCTCCTGAGGGAGGGATTAAGGGAGGTGTGAATTTGGATATCTCATACTAAATCCTGAAATCTCCCAAACATGTGAACTCCAATGAGTAAAGGTATGAACACAAGCATTGTTTCTCAGTTCCATTTAATACCTTGTTTCTTCTGGCCCTAACATCTCCTTGTAGGATCAGATCAATCATACTGAACCATGCTAAATTAGATAATTATTGTTTCTATCAACTCTAATGACTTTACACTTTGTAAAGATTCCAACACATATATTAACCACAGTACTTTGTACTCTGCTAGATATATCCTCATTGTACCCATGGTATGATAAATATCAGGTGTTTCTGCCTCTCAGAGAAAAGGATGGAGAATGAGGGGGTACAAATGAACAAATACATCAAGATTAAGTGAAATAATTTATTTAAAATGTATTGTAAACTTTAAGGCACTATACAAATAATAGCTGGCATCATTGCTTCAATGCCATCCATAACTTATTTTAGAAAAGGAAGAAAACTAATTAACTCTGGTTTTTGTTTTGTTTTGTTTTCCTGGGTCTATGCCTATTTTCCCCTCATTAGCATGAAGTATGCTAATGAGTATGGAAATGGTATGGAAAATGTATCCATTCATGCAGCTCTGTTCTGTGCTTCTCCATAACATACAGTCATAGAAAGGTGATGGAGACATTTAGAGGCAAGGTAACTTGCCCATTGTGAGTCACACAGCCAATATATATTAGAAGTAAAACTTGAACTCAGAGCTTCAAAATTGGCTTTCTGTTCACTTTGTCAAACTTCCTCTTTGTGTATTAATGTCATGACAATTTTAAATTTAGAAAGATTTATATTTCTATTGGGGAGAGCAAACAGTAACTTAATAGCTGCAATAATCCATATAAATACTCATAATTTTGCTTTATGCTTGTGCACACAAAAGTCATAGGGCACATACATGATGGGACTAGATATATAAATGCTATTTCCACTGCCTTTCCATATCTCATCCATGTTTCAAGAACCACCTTCCCTGATGACTTTATCTCACAATTATCCTCCCCCCACTAACTGCTATGTGTTTATTTTTTTTTTTCATTTATAATGACCACATTTATTTTATACCCCTGAGACAGGGTAGGGGTAGTGGATAGAGGGCCAGCCTTGATTCAGCAAGGTCCTGTTTGAAGATTCTGGCTCTGTCACTAACGGGCTGAATGATTTTAGACAAGTCCATTAAATTCTTAGGGCCCCAGGCAGCTACTCAAGGCAAGGATTCTTAATTCTTTGTGCCCATTTGATGAAGTCTATGGACTTCATATAGAATATTTTAAATTCATATAATAAAATACATGGGATTATGAAGGAAGTCAATTATATTGAAATACAATTATCAATTAAAAAAAAGTTATGATCTCCAGATTAACTCTGTCCTGCATATTCCATAAAAGGCCCAGATTCACAGTGCTATCTCAATGAAATTAGAGGGGAGCACTAAAAAAAAAAAGTTATCCTAATTTTTCATATGAAACACCTCCACACTTAATGAGGAAAGCATTTGATAATCATTTCACATAAGTAGTTCTTGCTACCCAATTGGATGATAAGCCTTTATGCTAAGGATCTCTTTTATGCTGCAAAGATTCTTGCTCTAGGTGCATAACTAATGGTCTATATTGAAGACAAAAATAAATTTATAGATTAAGAAGCCACTGATGTGCTCTAAGATCCTAATGGGTTTAGTTGGAGAAGAAGAAACAGAATCCAGGAGTCCTATATATTTCTGAGACTCTACTCACCAGAGTCCCTCCCATTCCTTTCTTCAATTATGGCTTTAAAGAAGGTGCCAGAGGAAACTGTAAATCTGAAAGACCAGAAGCTTAGGCCAGTTCACACAGACCCAGAGTAAGCAATATAGCCTATATAACAAGGCTGACAATAAAAAAGAAAAAGACCTGGGAGATTGGCAAAGAACCAGATGCTGCACTGTTGGAATAGATTTTCCCAAGTGCTCCAACATTATAGCTTTTGGACCCTCTTATTTCTTACCAAAGCTAGTAATAAAAGAAAAGGCCAAAGAGGAAACACTATGTTTCTCTCAGCCCTCCTGTTCATTTCCTCACAGAAAAAGAGCCCAATTCCAAAACAAATAAAAAACTTGGCCTATATTGATATCCAAGGGCTAATGAATGTTCTTGACATGAATGAAAGCTAAATTTATTTTTAAATCTGTAGTTGAGATCTTTAGGTAAGGTAAAAACCACAAGAGTTTTGAGTATCTGAGTTTATTCATGCAATAATGAGACCCATAAAAGGATTTATTTTTCCATTATGCTTCTGCAAACAATCTTTTGGATTCCATATTTATAATATATTTATGGGTAATTTCTGTTGAAGGGTGCTATTTACAAACTGGGGGTCAGAAGATTTATGTATTTACAAGTCATAGTTCAATTTGTTTAAGCAAGGCCCAAGATTGAATTATACACATTCCTTTAGTCTTGTAAATGCTTGTGTCTTTTATAAGTCTGAAAGAAGGCCCACTATTTCTGCCAATTGACCCTAAACTGAATTGGCTAAATGGCTATAAATCATGGTCCTGAATCAATACTGCCATCTTCTCAGTAGTCTTAGAGACTTTGCTGTGACAAAGGAAAGCTTCTGTAGTTTCCGGCTTGCAAAATCCTAGAAAGTCATGATAATGTTAAAGAGCTTTGCTATCCCTTGTAGCTAGAACTTTAAGAAGATAAAGAAAAAGAAAAGGGCTGGGTGGGCTAACATAATGAAGTAAAGATTAGGTCCAGTGATGTTAAGTGCTTTTATGAATAAAAAGACAAGAAGACCAAAGTATTAGCCTTCAAGAAACTTATTTGCTAGTGAAGAAGTAATAACAATAATGTTAATAATAAGCATTTTTTATAATGATTTAAGGCTTACAAAGCATTTTGTAGACACTACCTCATTTGAACCTCACAACAACCATTTATAAAATTATAATCTTGGAGAGGGTTCTGGGACAAAACATTAGGAGTAAATTTTTAAAGATATTGGAATAAAGATGATAATAATAATATTTGTATAGCACTTTATGGTTTTCAAAGTGCTTTACCGAGTGATTTTTCACAACAATCTTCTGAGCTAATGAGTACTTAGCTAATTCTTTTTTTAAAAAAAGAAAAAACTATGACTGTCAGAAGTTAATTGATTTGCTTAGTATTATACAGTTAATAAGTGAGTGAGGCAATATTAAAATCAGATCTTATTGACTTTACATCTGGCACTCCATCCACTGTTCACCTAAAGGAGAAAGAGGAAAATGACAAAGAATGGTAACATTGTCCATTTGGCTTCGGTGGAGATAGAATGAGAGGGAAAGGACTGAGATTAGAGACAGAATAATTCTTATGCCTGGCATTAGAAAGATTGATTTAGGAAGGTGAAAGGAGCCAGGTAACATGAGTTCAAATATGGGGAATCTGCTACTTAATATCTGTGTGACCATGGGCATAGTATGACTTTTTTGAGCTCATTTTGTCATGCATAAAAATGAAAGCTTTTGACTACTAGAGGGAGTCTTTAAATTCCCATTCACTTCTGAATCTCTTGGGCGAAGAACATCTACTGGACCAAGGGAAAAAGGAGTAAAAGAACAAAAAGAATCTTGACAGAAATCTGTGAAAACAAGATACTTGCATGGACATTGAAAAGAACACTGTTGAGTTACAAGACCAGGCTGCAAGTGCCAATTTTTGACATTTACTGCCTCAATGAGAGAACTTGGGCAAGCTACTTCACATTTTTGATTTTCAGTTACCTTATCTGAAAAATGACAAATTTGAACTAGATGATTCCTGGGGTCTCTTCTAGGTCTATAGCCCAAACCCTAGATCTTTGAAATGGCCCATTTGTGGTGACATACTCATTAGGTCTTCAAGATGCAAAGCTATCTGAGCTGGGATATGTTGTAGAATTGCTACCCAGGACCTTACTTTTCTAACCTTGAGAATAATGATTTTTCTCTCTTTTTTCCCCAAAGGAATAAGAATGATTTCCCCATTGTCTCTTGTGGCATGGTTTTTCTATTGTCTCTAAAAATGAGAAAAAAAAATAAAATTAATGAAGTTGTAAATTCCCCAGAGACCTTAGTACAAGACTGTAGTGAGAATCATAATTCTTCAGAAAAAGTGAAGATTTATGAAATTTTTTTGCTTTGACCTCTTCTGGAATATCATGTTCAATTCTGAATATCACTATTTAAGAGGGACCTTACTAAGCTAGAGGGCAGCAAGCATGGTGATGGACTTTGAGTCCAAAGCATGTGAGGATCAATTAAAGCAATATGGACTATATAACTTGGAAAAGAGAAAACTCAGGGGGAACATGAGAGCTGTCTTCAAGTATTAGAGGGGCTGGCATGTTACAGAAGGAATAAATATATTCTATTTGGTCCCAGAAGCAAGAACAGCAATGAGTAGAAGCTGAAAAGAAGAAAATTTTAGCTTGTTGGGAAAAACAAACAACTTTCTAACAATTACTGTTGTCCAGGAGTAGAGGTATGGAGTTCTCATTCTAGGAAGTCTTCAAAATGACTGAATGACCACTAGGTATGATAGATAGGGCTTTCCTTTCAAGTAGAGGTTTGATTGGATATTTGTTAAGGTCGCAACTTTCAAATTCTATGGTTTAATCATACTCCAACATACACTCCATGTGGGAATTACCTCTACAATGTCCTTGATGGATAGTTATTAAAGTTCTATTTGTAGCATTTCTAAGGACTGGGTACTCTCAACTTTAAAAGGCAACACCTCATTGGATAGTTCTATTACAAATTTCTTTATGTTTATCTGAAAACAGATTCCCTTTAGCTCCAATCCATTGGTTTTAGTTCTTTCCCCTGGAACTTTTCCAAACTACATCTACTCTCTTATCTATATGATAGCCCTTCAAATTTCTGAGGACAGCTATTACACTCTTCACTTGTCTTACACCTCTAGGCCAAACATTAATAGTTTTTTTAAACTGTTATTTACCAGACCTAGTTTTGAATTTCTCCCTGCAACTCAATCCAAACACACACACACACACACACACACACACACACACACACACACACACACACACAAACACCTTACAATCGTTTTATAGTAAGTATTTCTTTTAACACTTGTTTATTTTTTAGATCTGAGCATTCTTCTTATATTCTGATTCGATGAAGACATTAGGCCAAGGTCTCCTACTATATCAGGACCATCTCCAGTCATCTTGATCTATATCTTGCCACTAGACCCAGATGGCTCTGGAAGGGGAAGTGAGGGTGGTGACTTTGCATATCTTTCTCTCATTTCAATTCCAATTCACTTGCATGTCATGGTATTACCTCCCTGGTCCACTATAAGAACAAAGAACAAACAACAATAACAGTCACCACAACCTGACAAGGGTATAATAAAGTAAAACTATCACCTCCGGGGTTTTGGATACTTTCCATCTTTTAATATTGCCCAAGTTGAATTGATTTTTTTTTTTTTTAGATGTTAAGAGTAAACAGAGAAGTGATCTCATGTAGTGGTTAGAGAATTGGGCTTAGCATAAGAAAATGTGTTATCAAATCCTTTTTCTATGTGGCTCTGTGAACCTGGGAAAGTCATGTAACTTTTCATTGTTCAGAAAATCCCTCTAAGATTGTAAATAGTTATTGAGCAAGTGCTGATCAGAATTGGTAGAGGAAATTCTCATAACATATGCCCTACCACAATAAAATCTTATGTCCCACCAAAAAAACAAAAAAAAAAAAAAACAACCTATGATATTCCAAAAATGATGCAGTAAAGAAGGAACCAACCAAGAACAGGTTATTTTACCTGTTTCTGGAATCACATCTTATGAATGTGAATTTATTCTGAATGGTAGGAACTCTCTCATTTTCAATGATTTAGAGAGTTGGAATGCAAGGTGGCAACTAGCACAGTGATTTTATAATCCTCTGGATACTTTCTCCTAATCTACAAAACAGTTGAGAGACTACTAAATCACTTCTTGCTCAGATATTTATTTTTAGTATTCATAATAAATCACTTTTCTCAAAAAACTAAGTTGAGTTAACTGAAGTTTTGTTTTGTCAAATGACAAAACCCTGAACTGAGGGAAATGGGCTAAGTACTTTGTCTGCAGCTGATTCTTAGCTATCACATTTCTCCACTTCAGTGCTTTATGATTGCCCCCTCTAAGTCATTTATTCTACTTAAACAGTCCACTGTGGTGCCCATTTAAAACAAATCTTATTGCTACAGCAATTAAACCTGGTGAAACAGTGCAAACACATGCTAGAAAATAAATGGCATACAGTGGATGCCTTGGGCATTTTGTAATCAGTAGGAGAATATTTCTTTCATTATTTTTGAATTTTCACAGATTTATGACAATTTATATTACTAGATGTTTGATATTACAAACATATTCAAAGTATTTCATAGTGTCTAAATACCTTTTTAAAAAAAATTCTAATGTTTAAAAGGACATTATATAGTACAAAATTACATGGACTTGGTGAGCCTATGCATCTTACTTTTCTAAATCAAATTAATTTCTGGACATACTTAAGACTGAAAAGGTAGAAGGCATGTATATATAAAAC
Organism: Antechinus flavipes; assembly: GCF_016432865.1. Taxonomy (NCBI): domain Eukaryota; kingdom Metazoa; phylum Chordata; class Mammalia; order Dasyuromorphia; family Dasyuridae; genus Antechinus; species Antechinus flavipes. Next base: position 454,624,378 of record NC_067398.1, on the reverse strand, counting down.
ATTACTTTTAGTTTATCCATTTCAAAATTGGCAATGAGTTGTGAATTGGGAGGTCTGGATGTTGTTTAAAGAACTAGCTATAAATATCTTAATCCTTCGGCTTTAAATAAATTCCAGAATTGAAGTAATTGTAATCTCAAAAGAATTCTAAAAGTTAAAGCTTAAAGATATTCAGGGTATCAATACATGGATTGCATGAATTAGTATCCTGTTATTTAAAAGTAGATTGAGACTATTCAGAGGAAGCCAACTATAAACTGATACAAATAACTACACGTGGTATTCATATATTATTCTACAACAAGGATATGACAAGTGAAATTAATCAAGTGCAGTGGTTTGTGTTCCACCAGCCTCACTTATTTTTGTCTCTCTTATACTCCAGTGCCAAGTAGTGTTTATATCCTAGCCAAAGAATGAGAGACAGGAGGCTGTGCAAGAATCCAAGGGGAAGTAATTAGAAGGGACTATTGACTTTGGTACTAAGCAGGAGGTCTCCATTCCAAGTGTGAGAGCTGTAGAAGTGTGAAACTGAATGCTGTGAGTGAAGACAGATATATGGCCATAGTGGAGTTCCTCTGAGAATCTCTTAATCTCCTCTATGATAATCTAATGTTTTCATAATATTGATGACTCTATAGAAGATAGATGAAACCATTCTGCACCATATGGTCAATTCTTCACACTTCATTTATATTGTTTCATTTCTAAAATAATTTTTAAAGGCAGAAATGTACTGCTAAACAAAATTTTGAATTCCTCATTTCCTGGACAGCTCCCAGCATTTCACTTCCTGACCAAGGGTATAACCTCTATTCAGAAAACTGGAACTCAGTTTTCTCATCTGTTCAATAAGAATTGTTGGACTAAATATTAAGATCTTAATTTTTAAATATATTGTGATAATTGTATTTCAATATAATTTATATCCTTTGAATATCTATTTTATTTTATGCATTTAAAAGCCTTATTCTGAGGAGTTCATAAGCTTCACCATCTCCAATGGCTATATGATCAACAAAAAAAGGAAGTTCTAAACTAGGTGATCTTTGAGAGTTCACTCAGTTTTAAATTTGTGTATTTTTAGAATTAATTTTTTTCTGAGACTTTTTAAAAAAAATTCCTCAGTTCTCAATGAAGACACACAATCTCCCTGAAATAGTTAAAATGTTTGAAAAGAAGGCACTGAATGGCTTAAATAGAGTTTTTCATAATCATTCTCAACAAAATTCTGAGACCTATAGTACCAACTATGTACATACACCAGCTGTGTTTATCCTTATGATAAGACATTAAAATAAACATACCTTGTAATAAACCAGGTTCATTTAATGAAATGCTTGATTACAAAGATAGATAAACATGCTTCACTCCTTCACCTGAAAGATGCTAATTCTCATTTTATGGAAAATGCAAACCTAACTATGGATGCTTCAGTAAATAGGGAAGTAACATACTTTGTTCATTACTGAAATTCTGACAGCAATGATACAGTTACAAAGTCTAGTTAGTGATCATTTGCTTCCACTTCCAGAATTTCTCAAGCAAAAGCAGGACAATTGGATGGAAGAAAGGAATGTTATGCATATTATAATTAAATGCGTTTGCTTTTCTGTTCAAATCCTGTTCATAGGATCTATAACAGTTGCATGTGTTCTTTAAAATGCTTGTAAATTTTGTAAAAATCATTGTAAAAATATTTTAAAATCTTATCAAGAAATTGCTTGGGGGTACAGGTCAGGTGGTATTTAGAAAAAAAACATTTTGAAGTTATACATAATCTAAGTACAATTTGATTGTGCCTAAACAAAAGAAAAAAAATAGAGAAAAATTAGTAATCCTATCTCTGGTTGGAAGAAATCTAGTCATGAGAGTTTTATTGAATGTTGGGAATTTTTTTTCTGGTTTCCTTGTGGAGAAAGGGAAATGGAGAGCTTTGAAAATGGGAAATAAAAGAAGAAATATTATTTTCTCTCTTATTCCAGTTATCAAAGGAACTTCCACAGTAAGAAAGAAAACAGTATTTCTTTTCTTATTTCCCATTTTGAAGCTGAGAGAAAAATTAGAGGGGCTTTGACTCTGGACAAATTTGAAATTGCAGTTGAAGCTAAATTGGCAGGAGAGGCTTTCGACTCATAGAATTAAGCAAATAAATGGAAAGAGTGAAGTTGTTTACCAGAAAGAAAGAGAAAGGAATAGGTAATAGGAATAGGGCCTGAATTTAAGATTTTACAGATTGAAAAAAACTCTAATAATGCCTTTTCTGTACTTTATAGTGTTACAGTTGCCGAGAGCACTGAGAGATTGAGTGATTTGCTCATTTGTTAGGAAGAAAAGTTAATCTGGATTTTAGAATTTGATTGTTCTAATGCTGCTCTAAAGTAATTTAAAATATATGTTTGGATTTCCTAGAATAGAACTCTTACAATGAAGAGATTTATTTTAACAAGTGGGGGGGGAAATTCAAAGAAGTCTTGTCACCATTCTCAAACGTTGGTAGGCATGTACCTTACTGTTTGGGCCAGATGGTCTGACTCACTCAATGCCACCTGATGGCAGCATATTTGAACATCAGGAATAGTTCCTTCAGAAGGCAGGAAACTTATTAGGAGCTAGATCTACAGAATTAAAATCACTAAGTAATAGTTTTGTGCCTTGTATTACCTCTTTTCATCTGCTTCTAGGCAGCATTATGCCTAATGGTCTCAGCCCAGTGAGCATACAGCTTATTCTTAAAGAACTTCCAGCAAATTGTCTAAATTCCTTAAAAACCCTTACCAGCTGTTCTCTCTACCTGAAACACTGACCCTCATTCTCTCTGTCTGTCCAAATTCTACCTTTTTATCCTTCAGGCTTGAATCAAGACTTATTTCTCCTAAACAAGGATTTCTTTCTTTTTTTTTTTTCTTTCTTTCTTTCTTTCTTTCTTTCTTTCTTTCTTTCTTTCTTTCTTTCTTTCTTTCTTTCTTTCTTTCTTTCTTTCTTTCTTTCTTTCTTTTTCTTGATCATTCTCAACCTAGAACCACCTCCTACTCCTCTGAATTCTTATATTAGATATTTCTATCACTGACTTAATTTTCACATTCTGCCTTGTACTGTTAAGTTGAGATTTATTTGACTTGTTGTCCAAACCAAAAAGTAAGCACCTTTAGGACAGAGATATGTTCTTTACTTTATTATAAATTCCACCATACATGGCATATAGGAAAATTCAGTTTAAAAAAAATTCTTTTAGAATGGTGTTAGATCATTATCTTTCAGACCACTTAACTTTGTCCTACTCCTTGAATGACTAGTTCAAATTCCTATAAGACTAGCTTATATATATGATGAGGTCTTCAAGGTTAAGTGTGATTAGTAGAGGAACTGATAAAAATTAATTTCTTAGGCAAACAGGAAGAAGGCTCTGATAATGGAGATCAGTTTAGTCCCTTGGTCTCATCCTCTAAAGATAATCCAGTCATAAATTCAAGTTATGTCAAGACCCTGAGTCTAATTTTTTTTTCTATAAAACAACTTATAGTCCATGGCTTTGCTGCTACCTTCCTTTGGGATGCCTACCATGGCATTCTGCCTTGTGGTGTCTTTTCACTTCCCCCATGCCATTTGGTATATTCCTAACTCACTATGCTTCCCAATTCTACTTCTCTTCCTTACAGCAAACTAACTCATTTAAAGTACTAAGTCCCTTTCAAGCTCTAGCCTGCTAGCTAAGGGACCCAATTTCATGGGGTGTTCTACTGGATAATTGTGAGTTCTCCTGAGGCATTTGTCTTTCATATGCTCTCCCACTCCTATTTCATATTTCATCTTCCTGGTGACTATTTTATCCTTGCATTTTGTCTGTAATCTGTTCCCCTAAATAAATGTATCTTTTGTTAAAGAGAATGGTCATTGTGAACTCTTCACATGACTGAACCCCAACTTTTGGTGCCTCATCATTTGATAACAAACTTCACAAATTATTTGAACTAAATCATTTAAATTCTGTCACTTCCTATAGCTGTTCTTATTCTACCTCCTTTTTCCTGAGATGGCTATATTTCTAGCAATGAAGTCTACATTGATATATTTTTGATTTGCTTCCATTGAAAACTGACATATTGAATTTATAAATTCATTATTCTTTATGTATGTGTATATGCATATATATGTGCATATGATGTAATATGAGGTCTCCTGACCTTGGCGGGGGGGGGGGGCAATAAGTCAATAGCCCTAAATCTTCTAACTTTGGAGTCTGCCTCAAGAAACACCTAATTTATCTGATTCTGACCACTCCTTAAAAAACTCCTATGCCCAGTTTTATTCTGAATATACTACTTCTTAATTCATTACTGACTAATGATCTGGTAAATGATAATCAAATTTTGGAGACCACTCAATTCTTCTGGAGATTATTTCCTAGCTCTACTCTTGAGCCATAGAATTAGCATATCTATAGGAGAAGCTGGATAAAATCTCTTTCCTTGGTTCTGTCTCTTTACTGAATTCTCTTAGAACTCAGTCCACTCAGTAATGGCATCACATTGCTTTTAATAAACTTTGCTACTTGATTAGGAGATGAGTTCAAGCCTGAAAATTTTTTGAGACACCTCGCACCACCAGTCTGGGACTTTTGGGGTCCTTCTTCTCAACCTCAACACATATAAGTATATATGTATGTATGTGTGTATGTGTGTGATGTGGTTCAAGCACCAAAATGATGTAGGCGATATACCAGTTTTATTTAGGAAAGCGATTATAAAGTAAAAGATTACAATAGACTCTGGAAATGGTAAACATGAAATAGAGTGGGAGAGCATATAAAAGATAAATTCCTCAGTGGAACTCACAATTTCCCAGGAGAAAGGGAGCACTGCATAAGGTTGGGGCATGCTCTTAGCCAGTGATTCTCAAAATATGGTCTAGAGAATCCTGGGGATCTCTGAAACCCTTCTAGAGGGTCTACAAATTCAAAAATAGTTTTTATTTCCAATATGGTAAATGTCTATAAATATAATCCAGATAAACAAAAACTCTTTGGAGAGATCCTCAATAATTTTTAATAGGATAAAGATACTGAAAACAAAAGTTTGAGAACCACTGTTAGCTGTCAGGCTAAATCCTGAAAGGGACTTAGCATCATAAAAGAATTAGTAAACTGTAAGGAGGAGAAGTGGGATTGAGAAGTATAATGAATTAAGCAAGACACCACGAGGCAGAGTGCTGTGGCAGACTGATTCAGAAGAAGGCAACAGCCATGGGATGGCCCATAAGTAGATTTTATAGGGAAAATTTAACGTCAGGGAAATGACTGGGATTTCTGAGAGGACATGGCAAAGTGAGACTGCTCAAGACCTCTACAGAAGGTGAGTCTCAATGGTTTGCTGTAACTTGGATTTCAGACTGGATGAAACTTAAGACTAGATTTTTACCATGGAGATAAACTGATTTCTATCACAATCTCCTCTCTACCTGCTTAAGGATTAATTTTTTATCAGTTCCTCTGCTAACCACACCTAACATTGAAGACCTCATCATATATCTATATATGTATATGTATATATAGCACTGGGTGAAACTTGCAAAGAGGTTAATTAAGGCTTGTGTCAGGAAAAACTTTCCCCAGATTAGAGCCATTTCAAAACAAAATTGGCCAGATTTGGGAGACTGTGGGTTCCTCCTTTTCAGATATCTTCAAGTAGGCATTCCGCTTTGGTCAAGTGTATTATTCTTTTTGGAGTTAATTTCGAAAATATGAGTTGGACTAAATTGTAGAGGGCTGGAACTATGCATTGAGATCGGGACTGCCCGGACTGCGAGTGCTTGAGGCTAACTTCTGATTGGACGATACTCTATGGGCATATGCTTGGAAAATGGTCCTTTCCACTAGCAGTACTGGCTCAATGATTGGTATATAGAGGATTATAGAAGGGACTAGGGGGTGTAGGAGGGATACACACTCTCGGAGGTAGCCGAGGGAAGGTGGTCCCTGAGATTCTTCTTCCATCCTGTTCAATTCTGAATCTGGGGACCAAGAATAAAGATTAAAGACTTTTGCTTATCCTGACTCCGGCAGATTCTGGGGTGTCCTGGGTGCGAGCGAGGTTGTTACACTAAACATTCTCTGAAGTTTCTTACAATTCTATAAATCTGTGATTCTTAACAACAACAACTTAAATATACCCCTTTTAACAACATATACATATACATGCATACATACATACATATATATAAAAATTTTCCAGGCCAGTATTTCTTATCCTGTCCTTTTATAGTTGATTTTTTGAACACAAGTACAGGACCTTAGATTTATGCCCTATTAAATTTCATCTTGTTAACTTTAGCCTGCCATTATCACTATCCAAGATCATTTTAGAACCTGTCATCCTTTAAGCTTTTGGCTTTTCACTGATTTGATCAGCATGCAATATATGCCTTTAAAGAGAACATTGATTTAAAAAAAAAATAAATGAAACCAGGTCAAAGATTGAGCCCGAGGCCATTCTACTAAAGATTCCCTTGCCAGTTACTCAAGCTGACTCTGATTCTTTGGGTCTGATTAGTCATCTGATACTGTGCCCACTTACCTGAATTTTCTGTTGGGACCATAGGATGTTTGGTAGCTTAAGGAGAAAAAAGACTAATAGATGTATCCTATTGTAGAAGATTTTTCTTTGTTTCATACCCTTTCAAGATTAGCTACAAGGAAAAGCACATATCTACAATTCCAATGGGGTTATTTGGTAGAATCAGGAAGTTGGCTCTGGAATGTTATGTGTTCATTGGTAGTTTAGGAGAACAATTTGGAAGCTGAGAGAGCCACTGATTGTGAGAATAGTATGATAGGAATAAATTCACATGTTATGGACTAATATGAGAGTCTAAGAAAGTGTTAAATATTGAATTTAAATATTTGTTTGTTGTTAGGAAGTGAGTGTAGAGTCTAAGTATTTGGAAGTGGATTGAAAGGGTTAGTGAAGGTGAAATTTGGTTTCATGGAGAAGGGAGCTCTTAGCACGGTGAAACTTGCCAAAGAATGCCTTGTCTTCCAAGTGCATTGTAACATGATTTTGAGACTTAGTACTCCTCCCATCCTCCTTCACCATCCCTAAACTCCACTCTATCCTCCTAGTGCTAAATGTATGCTTGCAAAAAAAAGATTATTTTATGGAGAACTCATACAGGGCAAGTGCTCACAAGGTGGTCAGAAAAAGTGACACTCTCAAGGTTTCTCTTAAGAACTTTGGAATTCATTATATGATGTAGAAGACACTGGCACAGAACTGCCAGCATGGTGTGCTCTAATCAGAGAAGTGCTCTATGGGCAAAGGATTGAACTAGCTCAAAAGAAACGTGAGATGTACAAAGTCAGAAAATCCAACCCAAATGTTCATAGGGACTATTTGTGTCTAACGTGTGGCAGAGCATTCTGAGCTCATATTGGTCTGATCAGCCACAGTTGAGCACATTGTAATTCAACTCTAACATAGTGATGTCATTTTGGCCCTTTTTGAGAACAAAGGACAATAGCCCCCATACAACATATGCCAACATACAATGAGCAATGATAAATGACCACAAAGTGAAATTGTATCAAAATAACCTATCTGAATTATAAGCATCTGAGTTTACATTTCTCCCTCCTCCTCTTGCTCTCCTCCTTTCCCCTTCCCTCCACCCCAACTTGCTTACCAAGATGTTGATGGTAACAAGCTAATAAATTAACCTAATCTTTGGAATTGGATGTTTTTTGTTCTAATTCAACACTATTTCATAATGTTTTTCCAGAGCAGCAAATTAGTTTGTGCTTCTAATGGAAAATGAAAATACTACATTTTACCTAATTTATTTGACTCATTCATATATGGATAGAATTCTGTTCCTTTTGAGTTTCTTGAGGCCAGAGGTTTATAGATTTGGAATGGAAAAAGAACCTGAGAAGTCAGGAACCTTCATAAATAATGCAGATAACTGCCCATCTTTATGTATCATCTTCCTGATTGCAAAATGATTTTTTTCATAACAACTCTAAATAGTAGAAAAAGCAGGAATTCCATTTTACAGAAGAGAAAACAGATTGGGAGATTGTATACCAGTAGTAAGTAGCAGAGCCAAGATTTAATCTAGGCGTATTCCAAAGCCATTGTCCTAAAAATAAATAAATTAATAATTGCAATAGCTAGCATATATTTAACTCTCTAAGATTTGCAAAAAAACTCATTATCTTCAATATTCCCTTTCCAAAGAAAAAGCACTATGGAACTACCTTTAACACATCATTTATTGGGCATCTTTTATGTACAAGTCCCTGAGATGGGTCAATATTATATTATTATTCCATTAGATAAAAATGTTTTAACAATTAAAAAAATAAATTAAATGCAGGCTGGAGGAAAATAAGTCATGAACTCAACATATGGAACTAATGGTGCCAAGTGACTTGTTTTTATAAGCACAAGATCTCTGTTAAAACTGAGGACTCTAGCTATGCTTATTAGGTTATGTGGTCCCCTCTGCCTTTGTTGTAGACATCTGGTACTTTACTGCCACCAAGTCTAAAGATAAATACCACACATACCATCTGGTTTTGTCTCAGACTTCCTTAACTGTTTCCTTTCAACTTGGCCTTTCTTTCTTACCTTTAGTAACCACTGTTTTATTCCGTAAGAGTTTTATTTATGTGCTTCACCATGGGAGTTCTTATTCTAAGATTTTCTTTTTTTTTTTTTGTCATTTAAACAACTTGGGGCTCTAATTGTGCGGAAGGAATAAAGTAAAGATCTTGCTTAATTCTGGGCAAATCCATTTTGTTTTCTAAAATTTTAAAAGTAGCTTATTGACCCCAAATCTGAACTTGTGACAAAAAATCAAAATAGAACTTGTCCATAAAATAAAATTAGAAAAGAGTCTCTTATTTTATAGTCTAGACCTTAAGAACTATTAACTGTGTGAATTTGGGCATCACTCAATCATTTCTAGGCCCCAGTTTTTTCTTCTGAAAAATTAGAGTTGAATAAGATTGCCTCTAGGATTTCTTTTAATCTCAAAATCTCTGATCTTTTATTCCTGTGGGCTTGCATGATAGTTGCTCTGACAGTTGGATGGACCTATGCTATCATTATCTCAATGACTAGTGACAATCTGAATCCTTCTATTGTTAAGTATTTGCTGTATTCTATTTATACCTATCATGTGGTTTTCCATTAAACTTGATTTTACTGGTGATTTTGATAATTCAAGGCAATGCTGTTCAGTGGTTGACAGTCATATGTTCAATTCAGTTCAACAAATATCAGTCTACTGTATTCAAGTCACAGGAGATAGATATCACTAAAGAGAAAGGGAGCAATATGGAATTGTTGAAAGCAGTATTATTTTTTGGTTTTATCTTTTGCTTTGGAAACCAAGTCATTGGCTCTTTAAAGTACAGATTAAGGGACTTACCTGGTTGGTGACTATTTTAAATGCAAATTATGCCTTTCTATGTAAAAATAGGCTTTTTGTCCATTTTTCCTATCATATGAATAGTTTTGCCTATCTCTTTTTCACTGGTATTGATTCTGCTGAGGAGGCAATATAACATTTTAGGACAACCTGCCCTAGTTAAATACAATACAATATTAGTTGCAAACACGAATATTTGAAGAAATCTGATATTAACAGGAAGGGATTCAGGATATGATTCCATGACACTAGAGTGAATAAGTAAGCATATGTCACTTTGCTTTATACACTGTCATTCTGTTAATATTCAAAAAACTATTGAACAAGATCATCTCTACAATTGCATCTATCGTAATATGGTGTATTATTTAATAAATGATGACAATATAAGAATATAGGGGTGCTGGAAGGTATCTTAGAGGTCATGTAGTCTAATTTCTCCTTTTTACAGATGAGAACCAGGAGATGTTCAATGACTTATCTAAAATTATATCATCTCATTATCTGGTAAAGGTATTACATAAGGAAGTGGTAGTGGTATTTTTGAAAGGTGAAGCAAGAAATGGAGGACTTCTTCAAACTAACAAAAAATGAGAGACAGTATAGCCTAATGGAATAAAGTACTGACTTTGGAGTCAGAAAATTTGAGTTCCAAGGCTACATTTTGTACTTACTGCCTCGGTAACATTAAATAAAATCCCTTCACTTCCCTGAATCTTAGTTTTCTTATCTGTTAAATAATAGCTTTAGATTAGAGGTATTTGGCAGGGTCCATGAAATCAAAAATGCTTTCTGATAACTACTACTTTTTATAACAGCTTTTATATTTTCCAAATGCATACAAAGATAATTTTCAATATTCAACTTTGCAAAACCTTGGATTCCAAATTTTTCTCCCTCCTTGCTCCCCTCTCCTACTATCAGAGCAAGCCCTCTGATATAGATTAAACATGTGCAATTATTCTAAACATTTCTATATTTGTCTTGCTACACAAGAAAAATCAGATCAAAAATCAGAAAAAAATATGAGAAAGAAAAAAATAAGCAAACTACAACAAAAAAGTGAAAATATTATACTTTGATCTACACTCAGTCTCCATAGTCTCTCTCTCTGGATGTGGATGGTACTTTCTAATACAAGTCTATTTCCATCACAAGTCTATCAAATGTTGATATTACATCACTAGACTTATTGCCTAAGTCTATTGCCTAAGACACTTAAGACTTGCCATCTAACACAAAAAACACAAGAATTGCCTTGAATCATTTCATTTTTGACAAGATCCAAATCCATCACTGTTGATCATCTGATCAGAATAATTAATTTCCTTTGTAATCGTATGTATTTTATTTTTACATTTAAAAACATCACTGAGAGGTATACAAGAAGATATAAGCCATAATGGAACTCTATGGTTACTGTTTAAGCTCTGTAGAATCTTTATGCACTTCATGCACATGTTGAATTCATTGGAGAAAAACACTAAGAGGGGAACTGAGACATACAACTTATTGTCAATGTTGTTGTTTAGTCATTTCAGTTGTGTCTGATTCTTTGTAATCTCATTTGAGGTTTTCTTGGCAAGGACACTGGAGTGGTTTGCCATTTCCATCTTTAGCTCATTTTACAGATGAGGACATCAAGGTAAACAAGCTTAAGCAACTTTTCTGTGGTCACACAGCTACCAAGTATCTGTGGCCAAATTTGAATTCAGGAAGATGAGTCTTCCTGATTTCAAGCCCAGTACTCTGTCCTTTATGCTATCTAACTGCCTCTTATTGTTTATACCAGACCACATTTTTATTGATAACACATCTGAGAAATGTAGGCAATGTAAGCTGTTATCTATAGGTTTTTTAAAATTAAAATATGATTTAGAAATAATAACAACCAACTTTAATGTTTGCAAATATCATCTCATTTGAGTTTAACAATCCTATTTTTTAGGTATGACAGATATTATTCTCTCCTTTTTTTTTTTTTTTTTGGTAGGAGGAAACTGATTCTCAGAGTAGATAAGTGGCTTGCCCAATGTTGCATAGTTAGAAAGTGTCAAAGGTAGCATTTGAATTGAGATTTTCCTTAGTCTAGCACTATTCACAATGCCCCATAGTAGGAGAAAATAAAACTAGGAAGGCTCTTTTAAAAGAGGTATCTGACATGAATATTAAAATAATAGACACCTAGAAAACAGTATGAGATTTAAAATTTCTTCACTAAAATTAACTTATTTTAAAATAAAAGGATGTAAACTATTTTTTTTCTATTTTCAAGATTCTCCCTCCATTAATCATTCATCAAATAAAACAAACACAAACACCCCCCCCAACCAACCAAACAAAGAAATTAAAAAAAACAAATATGGTAGGATTGCACCTATTTTTATTAATCTTGTTAATTTCCCTTTAAGGATGTGTAGAAGCTGTTCTTAAATTTATTGTTATTTTGACATCCTTGCCACTTAAGGCATAAAACACAAGTCTATTTAGGTTTTATATCAGAAGTTTTACAGAATTCCCACTCCACTGAGGGAAAGACTTTCTTAATATGGCCATTTGCCATGATGAATGTGGAGGCATAAGGGAATAGCCATTTCATCTGAATTATCTTGTTAATCTTATGAATTGAATGCTTTTCATTCTTTGTTTTCAGTAGAAAAATTTTTATTGTATTTTATGATCCATTATTATTTCATTATATATAAACTCTATTCCTGAATTACTAGAAAGCTTGAGTAAGATCTACCCCAGAATAGAATAATGACAAAAAGCCTTTGCTTTGGCAGATATCAAAATCAAACAGTAAACATTCATATTTTTGAAATAAAGGAGATTATTCAAACAAGACTTGGCATATAAGAGTTTCCCAGCAATCATCTTAACCAGACTCATTTCTGTTCACACACAATTCCTAATAGTCTGTCTATACTTTCCTCACCCTTTTTACTCCCTCTAACCAGAATCTTGAACTTTGCCCATGAGAAAACAGGCTCTCTCATAAGTCAGTTTTCATATTAACTTGTCATGAATCAATTCTCAATTTTACTTCTTAGTAATCTTTGCAGCAAGCTCAGTTCTCTAATAGAATGTAAGGTCCTCCAGAGGCAAAAATTTCCTTGCTTGTTTTGTATCCCCATTGCTTAAGCACAGGGTCTGACATGTGAATAAATATCTCTCTCTCTCTCTCTCTCTCTCTCTCTCTCTCTCTCTCTCTCTCTGTATATATATATATATATATATATATATATATATATATATATATATATATATATCTTTCTATATCTTTTTGTCTCTCTCTCTCTCTCTCTCTCTCTCTCTCTCTCTCTCTCTCTCTCTATTTCTCCTGGATATCTTTATTTTAAAATAGACAGGAAGGACAATCATAAGAAAATAATTATATTGATACTTATTCTTCCTTGTACTATAGGCAAGCATCTTAATCTTTGAGATTGTTACCTTCATTTACTAAAAACTGACATCTCACCCCTAATTAGTTACTTCTCTATTCCTATATAACTTCTTCTCAATTAGAAAGAGGGAAAGAGATAATTTGAAAAGAATTGAATATGCTGTTTATTTATTTTTTATTTTTTGTGAGCCAATCAGAGTTCTACAGATAGAAATTGGCAAATGTCTGAGGCTGGATTTGAATTCAGGTCCTCCTGACTCCATAGTTGATATTCTATCCATTGTGCCATCTAATAGCTCTTAGTGTTGCTTGCTTAAAATTTATTTTAAAGCCTTGGATTTGGCTGAAATGATCAACCAGGTACCTTTTATAGCCACAGTCCACTTTTCATATCATCTTATAAGGCTGGAAGAATGTTGAGAGCCGATATCTTACTTGAGCTGGAGGTACAGAGCTAGGTTTTAGAGAGCTAAGCAATGACTATAGATGAGAGATAATTGCCTAGCAAGAGATAGATCTCCCTTCATTTTCTCCTTTTTAAAAATAATCTTCCCATATTGCTAGTTGATGATTTAATTAGATAAGTGTCCATCTGCTCTGATAAACAAAAAAGTACTTGGCCCCTAAAGAAGTCTTGATTGGCTACAATAATTTCAGTTTGTTTTTTCAATGGGGATTGGATGGTAGAGAGAACCATGTATGGAAAACATTTTCCTTTCTTTAAAATTAATACTACACATATTCATGAAGGGAAAAGGGAGAAGAATATATGTAAGTGTGATAATATGCACAATACATATTTAGGTAAGTAGAACTTAGATGTAAAAATTCTAACTTAATGCTCCCCCTCCCTACCACTGCCAGTTATTTCAAAAGCTTTTTTGCTGATCTAAAGAATTAGCTTATAAAAAGAAATCAAATACAAATTTATTCTTTCAGTGGAACTGAAGTCATTAAGGAATTTATGTGATAAAATACATCTATTTAAATGTACATAGTGGCAAATTTCTAGTTCTTTATATGAGTCTTTTTTTAGTGCAAAGCCTTAGCCTTTAATCTTATGCAATATGCCCTCATCAGTACCTTTATGGTACATACAAGAGACAGTAGCTTTAGTTGTTTAACGCTTCATTAGAACTCAGCTACAGCCATTTCATTCAAAGTAATAGTTCAACTCATGCTCATTTTCTCTGTCAGCCATTGTCTCAGTGCTGAAAGCACTTTTATCAAATTATTATATTCTGTACATCCTATGTAGGAAGAGAAGATTGGGGTGGCTTATATTTGGAAAATGGCATTGTTCTTTTAATGATCCTGAGTCAATCACTTCTCTAAAGAACATCATACCAATAGTGATACAAATAGTGTTACTATAGGGCTAGGAATCATGTAACAGCATGATACCAGAAGAATGGTGATTCAAAGAGCAATGGGAAAATATGTGTTGATATAACTAGACTGTAGAATATTATCCATATTGGATATGATATTGGGGCTTGGGTAAAAGACATTATCAAGAACATGCATGAATGATAAAGGAAATGGACAAGTCACATCAAAGATTGGAGATAACAGATGAGCAGCATGAATGCCCTGATATCTGCAAAAAATCAGGACAACCAGAGGAATCTATTCAGAAGATGGGATAGATCCTGTATGGAGGATTTATGGAAAGATATAGAAAGATATGATGGAATGAATAAGGATAGATAAGATATATATGGAAAATTAGATAGAATGAAGTAAATGAATGATGATCCTCATGAGAAAAGGGAATATCCTTTTTAATTTAATCATAGCTCCATCAAAATTTGTCTTCTATCATAGCAGATTATAGGATTTGAGCTTTCACATTTTTCCTATTTTTTCTTTATTTTTTTTTTTTTGATTTTGCTTTTTTACATCCTGATTTCTCATAAAGTCATTAGCTTACATTTACATAAAGTCATTAGCTTACGTTAGCTCAATGCTAATTTTTAAGAAATTATTTTACTGAGTGAATTTTTGTACCTCCTTTCCCAGTTGGACAATTTTGCTTTTTAAGGCATTCTTTTCTTCATTAGTTTTTTGTATTACCTTTTACACCTCTCAATTTTTTCCCCTAATTTTCCCTCTATTTTTCTTACTTGATTTTCAAAATCCCTTTTGAGCTCTTCATGTCCTGAGGCCAATTCTTATTTTTCTTGGAAGCTTTGGATATAGGAACTCTGACTGTCATCTTTTGAGTGTGTGTTTTGATCTTCCTTGTCACCATAGTAACTTTCAATAGTCATTAACTTTTTCTGTTGTCTGCTCATTTTCCTAGCCTATTTTTTGGCTTTTAACTTTGTTAAAGTAGAGTTCTATTTCCAGGGTGGAGGGTACACTGTTCAAAACTTGAGGGGTTTTGTGCAGCTGTTTTCAGAGAACCTTCTAGGAACCTGACCACAAGCTCTCTTTTCTGCCCTGGAGCTGTCCCTGTTCCACTATAGCTGTAAGAACAAGTATTTCAAAGCAACAGAATCCTGTTTTGCTGACACCAGGGCTGGGATTAGGATCAGGACTCACTGGCACAGCTTATGTTGGGATTGCATGACAGACTCCCATCCTATTGTCCCAGACCCTTTCTGCTGACCTTCCAAGTCCTTCCTAGTGTCTTGGGGCCGAGAGGTACAGAAGCCATCAGCACCACAATCTATTTAGGGGTCCTGCCTTGCCAACACTAGGGCTGAGTCTGTGGCTGGGACTGTGCAGCCATGGTGTGTGTTCAGGTTGCATGGTGATCTCCACCTGTCTTGCCACTGATTCAGAGGTTGTCACTGCATCTGGGTCTGGGTCTGGGTCTGCACTGGCATGCCCTGCACCAGGGGTGCACACTGGACTTCCACCCTGATGTCACACATTTTCTGCTAAACTTCTAAGTTGCCTTCAGCTGGAAAATGTTCTGCTCTGTCTTTTTGGGTGTTCAGATGCTCTAAAATTTGTTGTCATTATTTAAAAGAATTTGGAGCATTTTTGGATAGAGATTGGGTGAATTCCTGTTTTTACTTCACCATCTTGGCTCTGCCTCCAGTCTTGCTGATCTCTGAGAGGTTCATCAAGTGAAATGATGACTTTTTGAGACCTTTTGTTTTGGTAACAGGAAGTAATGACAGATGTCTATCATGGCTTAGAAGAATTGATATTTTTGTTAACAGATCACAAGATTTGGAGAGGTTCATTAAGTGAAATGATGACTTTTTGAGACCTTTTGTTTTGGTAACAGGAAGTAATGACAGATGTTTGTCATGGCTTAGAAAGATTGATATTTTTGTTAACAGATCACAAGATTTGGAGCAGAAGAGTTTTTTGTAAATAATTTTGAGCTAGAGTCAGAGATAGCTGGCTTCAAATCCCAACTCAGACATTTATGAGACTCTGGATCAGTCCCTATAAAATAAAATTATAGACTTTTAAATATCGGAGAGTGGTAAATGATGAGTGAAATAGATTTTGACAATTAGATGGGACCTTAACCATAATGTGATCTAATCTCTTCATTTGATAGATAAGCAAATTAAGACTCAAAGAATTGGTGTTACTTGTTCAGTGCTGCACACTAATGAGTGGCAGAGCTAGCACTGTGACCCAGGACTCAAGAACTGGTTTTGTTATCTTTCTAGTTGACTCATATGCTTTATAAAATCTCACTTTAGATTCTTAGCTGATTGAGTAGTATATAATAGAAAAGTCAACAGAAAAGATCCAAGTGTTTTAACACAAGAAAACATTCCTTAAAGCCATTTTAAACTTGTATTTTTCATAAAGGAGACAAGAGTGAATAGACACCTAAATAGGGAAAACATTTCTTTGTCAAAGCAAAGATTAACCCCAAAGAAGAAATTTTTAGTGGTGGCACATTTTTTAAAAATTTGCTGCAATCTTAAAAAGTACCTTTCCCACAGATTGTATCTCAAAATACTTTATATAAAAGTCCCTTTCTTCCCCACCTGCCTTGAAATGAGATTTTTTTTAAATCAGCCATACAGAAAATTTTCAATAGATGATAGGACCTTCGGAAGGAAACCATTATTTAGTTTTGAATATTTGGGCATTTAAAAGCATACAATGGCACTATGCATCATAATTACCTAATAGTAGTTAGCTTTCCTACATTAGATTCAATTCTGATGCTTCATTGTAGGATGGAGTTGACCTTAAGCTATGCCAGTTGAACACGGGATCTGGCAGATTCTATCAAGCTGGAAGTGCTTCCAGGACAGTCCTGGCAATAGACTCCTTTCCAGGAGCCAGATGAGTTAAATACCAAAAGGCTCATTACTAGTAGTCTAGTAGCTTGGTGATGACTCCCTCAGCCATAGCAACCTATGAAACAAAGAATAATTCAAAAGGTTCACAGTCCTGGGTGTCCCACTTTTACTTCTTCAGTGAAACTTGCAAAGTGGTAGAAAAGAAATCATGAATATTTAAAAACATAGTTTTTAGATCCCTTATATAGGTACATATATATTAAATAGGTAACATATATCTTGTATTTTCTAAGTCTTAAATTCAATAAAATAAATTTTACTTTTAATTATTACTCATTATGAAATGAATGTCCTTTGTTGATCCATATTACACTGTTTTTTGGTTAATATGATACTTGTGCTTAGAGGCAGATAAGGCAAGTATTGCATTAATGATGTAGGGAGACCTGACTGGACAGCTAATAGAAAAATATAAAGAATTTTATAAGGATTGAAGTACAATAAAAAAAAAGATGTCAGTATTGCCTTTAGTGGAAATGGACAGCAGCATTTGTGCATAATGAAATGCAGAATCATTCATACAAAAGGTACTGTTTTAATCGGCTCAGTTTTGTTATTGAGCTTTATTGCTGGATTGTAGTTAGATCAAATGATTAGCTGCATTAAAACGTATTAAGACGATATGTAATAGTCATTCTTGAAAATATTCTATCCCATATGAAATATAATTAGCATCTATGCTATAACATATAATTTTAATAACATCTAATAAAAATGGTTACCAGAAATTTTATACAATGTTGCTTAATAATGCACAATATGCCCCTTTATTTCACCCAAAGAATAAATGCCTGATTTTGGGGGGAGAGGCAAAAGAAGGGTATAGGAAAAGGAATGTCTAAACCTGTTATTACTCAGTTGTAAGAAATTCTTGGTATGGAAAATTCTTTCACTGATACAGATCAATATCTTGAACTTAGTAAGTGATCTGAGATAAGTGATGTGTCCATTGTCACATAGTTAGAATAGAACTTGAACTCAAGCATTCCTGATTGTAAGACTAATTTTCTGTTTACAATGTCATGTTGCCTCTTGATGAATTAAAAATAAGCAAGCATATCTAATTCTTAGGAGAGGTCACAGGGTTATGGAAAGAAATTTGTTCTTTGGAGTCATCAATCAAATTCCATCAAAACTTAACGATATTGCCAAGAGATCAAATTTACCTCTTTTTTTATGATTTCTAATTTACTACATTTACTCTTCCTTTTACTTTATACTTCTACATTTATACTCTTCCTTTTAATTTAATCAAATCAGTTTGTTATATTATTGCTTTTCTGATATGGTCTCTAGTACAATAGGGCTCTATGGATAATATATTTTCAATGTCACACTTGGTATTCACTGTGTTATCTGGCATGACTTATGTAAGTGACAAATTTTCCCTTTCCACTGAATTTTATTTTGAATATGATAATGATGGTGATAATGATGATGGTGATGGCCATAATAGCATATGAACATTTATATAACATCATCATTTCTTGGATCAACAGATATGGCTTCCTCTTCAAAAAGTCTAGTTCTATCCCCCATGGAAACTGCCTCCTATCTGTTTCAGAGCTCAATATGTTCAATTATCCTCTCTCTCTCTTCCTTTTCTATTATCACATCTTTCTGCCCTTACTCCCCAACTTTCTTGTTGAAGCTAGATTTCCTCTGCCTCTTCTGATTTCTTGTTTTTTCCCATTTAAAGCATTTTTGTAATTTCTCAGGCTTATAAAAATCTTCTTTAATAAAATGATTGTGCTTTTTGTTTTGTTCATTTTTTTAAATTAAATTTTTTTTAATTCAGTAGCTTTTTTTCTCTCCCTTCCACACTGTTAAAAAAAAGGGGGGAAAAAAATCCTCACATAGTTAAGCTAAACACATTCCTGCAAAGACCATATTGAAATACATATGTGTCATTCTTTTCCATTCCTTCTCTGTCAGGAATTGGGTAGCATATTTCTTTATTAGGTCTTTGGAATCATGGTTGGTCACTGAATTGATTAGCATTCTTCAGTCTTTCAGAGCTGTCCATTTTTACAATGCCATTATAGTATAAATAGTTCATTTAAGTGAGTACATTTAACTTTTAACAGGTAACTTTTAACATTTAACTTTTCATAGATAAAGAATTGTTCATTAATTGGAGAATGATTGAATTATGGAATATGAAATATAGTGGAATACCATTGGGTCATAAGAAACCAAAAAAAGGGAATGTTTCCAAGGTACTTGAGAAGACTTGTAGGAACCTATTTGTATTGTTGCACATGTATAGCCTTTGATTTGCACTGATAAGAGTGCAAAGTTAATGCAAGTAGAATTCCTCTTGTTCTCCTTACTTTCTTTGCTGGAACCTTATACTTGTTTAAAAAAAAAAAAATCTAACTCTTGTTCCTAATTGTTGTAGCAATTCCTGGGATTGGTAACAAGTTTTCATTAAATTGTTCAAAAATTGCTAGTTCAAAAACATTTAGTGTTTAGTTTGACTAATAATTAAGATTAGCTAGTAGATGGAAGGATTGGTAAACAACCATCATTTTTTATCAAAATACCTTAGTCCATTCAGTTCACTGTGTTAAGAGGGTTTATCACTTGAGTACTCAGCTTTATTTATAGTAGACTTCATCTTTTTTCTCTTCTTTGGCTCACTTGCCCATTGATCTGTTTATAAATAGACTGCTACTAAAGACAATAAAAGCAGTGGTTTCTCTTAACTATCTACAACAGGCTTTTATGGGGAAATCTCATTTCCAAAATTTCTTTGTAGGCTTCTTTAGGGACATATTGTTTTCATTTTTGTTTTTGAATCCCTGGGCTTAGAATAGCACCTCCTTGGATAAAAGGTACTAAATAAAATCTTATTCATTAATCTTTCTTTTACTATTTCTTCTTCCTCCACTGATCTTCCTATAATTCTGGCTTTCTCACTATCTCAAAATCTTTTTGGTATCTCACAATCAGGTTTATTAGTCATATAGATAACATGAATGTGACAACCTCTGGCAAGATCATTAGTAAAACAAAACAAAACAAAACAAAAAACCCTTAGGATTTGGATATAACTCTTGCTAGCTTAGAAAGATAGGAAAATAATGTGAAATCTGTTCTTAGAGCCTTTAGATTGGGGCCAGGAGGGAATAAATATTTCAGATACTCTCTGCACATGGTGGAGGTTTAGAGGAAGCAGGGAGAGAGGAGAGAAGCCTGTGTCACCAACACCTATAATTCCTATCTTCAAGACCATGAGATAAGACTTTTAAATGGACAAGGAGTAAAGTATTGTTAAGGAATGTTAAGGGGTCCTTTGAATATGACAACTTTTTTTGAGTTGTCATATTTTCTAGAAATACTGGATCCCAAGTATGCAGAAAGCTGTGAATTTGTCAAGAATGAAGCATTCCCTCTTCTTACCCAACTGACATAATGTGGATTCTTTGGGGGTCCTTTGGAGTCAAAACAGGTATCAGTCAGTCTACACTAGGTTGGGAAACTGCTTGTGCAGGTGGGACCCTTGTAGATAAATAGGCTATCATAACTTCATGGTTCAGCAGTTCCCAAGAGAAAAAAGGTGGATTTTGCCATTGTCTTGCTCCTCCCTTTCAGGAAGAGTATAAATATATATATTTTACTGTATTTTTTACTATTTTTACTGTACTTCCCCCCTCTAACCCACTCCCCATTTCATGCCCTCTCTAAGTGGAAATTTGTGTTTTTTCTTCCTTCCTTTGTTGTACTGTCCTAAATATGTAACCTTCTATATACATTCTTTGGGTGCCACATGCATGTTCATGTCTCTTATAATAAACCTAGTTTTCATGTAAGTTTCACAGAAATGGAGTTGTGATTGCCTATTGATGAAATGGGACTGCGATTTTTTTTTTAATTACTGGCTACTTGTTTCAACAGGAGTTCTGAGAAGAAAAACAAAGAAAAAAACCCCAAACCAAAACACCATCAGAGGAACAGAATTGTTGGTTCTAGCTACCCCATCTTACTTCCATTTTGTTGTAAAAAAAAAAAAAAAAACTGTCAAAGAATACAATTGTCAGATTTAATATAATTTCTTATAAATACCTTCAACTAACCCTGTCATGTCATCTGGTTTCCCTGTTTTCAGGATAAGGACACAAAGAAAGCCAAACAGGAGATAAATCTTTCCTCACATCGACCTGAGAGTTCTAATTCCTTGTTAGAGAGAGTTATGCTTTCTAGCTGGGGATATCAGTTCAAGTCATTTCAGAACTATACCTTTAAACCCTGAATTATTGCAAATATGAACCCAAATTACAAATGTGCCCCATATACAAGAGTCTACAAATGCCCAGGTATAATGGGCTGAGGCTTGAATTGATGCACTGAGGTCCCAAGCATATGAGGCTAAATAGTAATTGGACCATACTCTATTAATATATAAGCTTGGAGAAAGAATGGCCCCAGCCCACTCTTTGTGCAAGTCCTGATGTGTTGTATAGGAAATGATGATTTTGGTGGGTGGAGGCAGGGGAATGGAAAAGGAAGGGAAAGGAGAGACTGCTTGCATTGCTGTTGCTACGGCCTTTCAGCTCAGATCCCCCTCTGTTAGCTGGCTTCCTGTCGCAGCTGCCCATATTGCTATTGCAATCTTTCTTGCCCATATTGCTATTGCAATCCTTATTCACCTCTTCACTTCAATAAAGATTGAAGATTTTTCCCTTAACCTGAATTCCTGACTCTGGCTGATTTTAAATATGCAGTCATTACACCCAGGTGTTCCATTAACATTATCTTTATTTACCCATGAGAGAAAATTTAGGTTCACACAGATTAAATGTAATATCCATGGCTATTTTTTCATTTCTCAGGCATTTATTAAATACATATTATGTGTCAATAACTAAGCTAGTAACTAGTGAAATAAAGATAAACATTTACTCAAGAAGTTTACAATAATTGTTTTTAAATATGTAGAGAGCTAAGTGCACATAAAATATGTGTGAAGTAAATAGGAATTAATAGTATGGAGAGGGCACTATCCACTGGGGGTATTAGGAAAAGGCACCATAATTTTTGCTAGTCATTTCCAAATCTATTCTATTTTCTCTTTATATATTGTCTTCCTTATTAAAATGTTATCTCTTTCTTTAAGGGCAAAGAGTATTTCTTGCCCCCCCCCCTTTTTTTTAAACCCCTGGTACTTAGAGCAGTACCTGCTACATAATTACCACTTTAATAAATTTTTTTTTCATTCATCGCTTCTTAATTTTTGTAAAATGTTGAACCTTTAAGAAAACTAAGGGATCAAAGTGAGGAGGGAATGCATTTCAGACAAGGAGAACTGCCAATGTATACACAGAGTGATGGAAAATATCATGCTATGTCAGGAGGTAATATGTTGGCAGGGACAGAGCAGGGAATTGGAAGTCAGGACATGAATTTAAATACTTCTTTAGACAATTTACTAATTCTGTGATCCTGTGCAAGATATAAAAATCTTTCATCTGTAAAATGGAGATAATAACGACCTGCCTCACAAGCTAATTATAAGACTAAAATGAGAAAATATCTATGAAGTGGTTTGCAAAACTTATAGTACTATAAAAAATTTTAGTTATTATTATTATGGTATATTTGGAAAATAGCAAATAGGGTCAGTTAAATAACTCATATTGAAGTGAAAATCTGAACTGAACATCTCTGATTTGGGAATGTAATTTCCAAACATAAAATTGTTTCCATAGTAAATACATCAAAAATCCTAGAGAGCTGACCTTCAAGGCAGCATGATAGATTTGAATTAAGGAAAACCTGGGTTCAAATGTTACATCATACATTTGCCAATTGTGTACCCTAGGCAAATCAATTACTGTCCCTGAAACTCAGTTTCTTAATCTGAAAAAGGAGGGGGTTAGATTTGGTTTTTTTTCAAACTCAATAGAAACACGCCACTATTTTGTACATAAGGATGTCTGAGAGTTGCATATTGACTTAATCTGAAAATGTAATATTGCCTGTGTTTTATTAAATTTTAGAATATATTTTGTTTTACATTTTCCAATTACATTTTAATCTTTTTTTCTAAGCTTCTCTGGACTAGATAACCTCAAAGTTCCATCCATATCTAAAATTATTACATTTATTTCCACAGGAACTTCAATGATACACAACTGGTTATTAGAAACTGTGGGAATATGTGCTACAAACAAATATTTATGTTCTTTTTTTCCTAAATATACAAAGAGCTACTAAAGAAGATCTAGTGTCTAGAAAATCTTGAAAGAAGAGGCAGAACCAATGTGAATTATGAGAGACAAAGAAAAATTTCATAACACTAATAGCTTTTGAAAACCTTTTGAAAAATTAGATAAGACTACTTAATTGAAAATGAATTGACAAGATCAGAGCAACTTCTATTTTGAAACATTCAGTACAAATGTCTGTTTAAAAAAACCTCATTCAATTTCTAGACTTTTTTCTACACAAGATAAAAATCAAACAGAGATGATAGTTTCTTTAAATTTGGGGAAGCTAATGAAACTTCCTGGCCAGGCGAAACCAGATCTCCTGGCACTCTGAAGCAGATGCTCTTTCTAAACAGGATGCTTGTCAAATGCACTTGAGAGACTTCACAAATAATGCAGCTGAGAATTAATTTGAATGATATTCATGCAAGTGATACCCACTGAGCAGGAAGGAGTTGACATGTGGGTGGGGAAAGTCTCCCTTAAGCACATACAGGTGACAGCTGGAGGAATTTTCACATTCTTTTTCTTCAGCCATAAGGGAAAGACAAATGATTTCCATCCTCCTCTACCTTGTCATTTATGAAGTTCAATTTGGCAAAAAATGTCCCAAAGAGACAGAAATCTGAATTCAGTCACTCATTCATCTATCTGTTCAATTCCTATTATCTTTAAAGCACTGAATGTGGGTGGGGGAGATGGCTCCTAGAGACCATCTGTGAACTCCCTCATCTCCCTCCTCCACACTTCAAACCTCCTCACTTTGCATTCATCTTCTCCCTCCTTTCCTTCTGTCTCAGAGGAAGAGGTGTTCTCTTATCCTTGCCAAGACTAACCACTCCCTACAAAAATCCAATATCTCTGATCCATTTCATCCTATCTCCTCTGGGATTTGGGGCCATCAATCATGTCTACTCTCTTTTGTATTCTGGCTTTCCCCCACTCTTATTTACTTAAATTTAGAAATATGGATACAAGAGGTGTCACTGGTAAATATTTAGCAATCAGCTCTCAGTAGGGGGGGTATATATATGACACATTTTAAATTTTAATCTTCATTATTAAGATTTTTCTTTCACTTCCTAAGCCTAGACAATAGACTATACAATAAACCAATTACCAATTTGTAGCATTTCCTGCTTTCCAAAGTTTAAATGTTCAGGTTGAAAGTTTAACAAACTGACTCTCCCATCAGTATGAAATGGTTCTAGCACACCCCTCCATATCTCCTAGCCTAAAGATCTTAAGTAGCTCCTCTCCAGATACTGTCTCCTTTCTTCCTGCACAAATAGTCTATGTTCACTATTTCTTCATCCAGTACCCCAATGACCATTGCCATTTAGTCAAATTATCCCATAATTGGGTTTTGGTTTTTATTGCTCTTTTGCTCAAACCTAGATAATCTTTACTTAAAAAAAGAATTAGGAATTTCTTTTGTTTTTTTTTTTTTTTAAAGCAAAAAATGCTCATTTATCCAAATTGACAGCTAATCAGAAAATAAGAGGAGGTATATATAGGAGAAAATATATCAGACAGTATAGAGTAAAGAAGCTCTCCCAATGGGAGCCAGATAGCAGATCAACAGAGTCTCAGATCTCATTAAAGTGAGACTCAGATCACTCTCTGAAGTCTTTAGAATAGAAATCTGGATTTAAGGATTAATGGAGATTCCCAGCTCCTCTCATGTTTTCCTAGATTTTTTCCCTCATGAACCTGAAATGGGGTTAGTCATTTCTATATTCTCTCTCAGAATTGGAAACCAGAAGAGCCCAAGCTTCCTAATTTTAAATCTAGTTATTAACAAGCATTTATTAAGCACCCATTCAGTGTCAGAGAATATATGTGTTGTGTGTGTGCTGTGCTTGTGTCTGTCTCTCTCTCCTCTCCTTCCTTTCTCTACTCCTCTTGTATCTTTTCCCTATCCCTCTATTCCTCCCTCCCTCTCCCACTTTATTCTATCCTTCTTCCTCCTTCCCTTTCTTCCTTTTTCTTCCTTCTCTTCCTCTTTTTCTCACCCATTCTCTCCTCCCTTCTTTCCCTCTCCCACTTCTCCTTTCCTCTTCTTTTTTTTTCCTTTCTCCCTCTCACCCTTCTTCACTTCCTTTCCCCTCCCTTTCTCTCTCCCTTCTCCCTTTCTCTTTGTATATTTCTGTCTGTCTTTGTTTCTGCCTCTTTCTCTTTCACTTTCTCATTCCTTTTGTCTCTCCATGTGTTGCACATATAATTGAATTCACATATGTTAAACAGCTGTATGATATAACTGCGCTATATCCAAAAAGAGGGAGGCATACTTTATTCTCTGTCTTGGATAGACAACATCTAAGCTCTATATAAATGGTATTATTACTACATTATCATCAACTTCATCAGCAGTATTTATCTATGCCACCATCTTTTTATACTTGGGCATGACTTAATATTTATCTCTTTTGAATTTCATCTTATCAGGTTCAACCCAAATTTCCAAAGTTTCAAGATGCTTTTGGATCTTAATTCTCTTATCCTCTGTGTTAGCTATCCTTTCCAACTTTATTTCACTTGTAAATTTGATGAATAGGTTATCAAAGGAACAATCAAAGGAATTTTTTCCCTCTCTCTTCTATCCTTTATACATAAATACATATCAATATGCATATATTATATTCTTTAATACTCCTTTGATTATATTTCCCAGATCCTTAGCAAAGATATTCTTACCATATTTTGTTTGGTGCATTGTATCTCTGCCAAGGAATCTCTATACATTGGAATTACAAATTTCTGTTGCTCTTTACACTTTCCTCTGCTTTTTTTTTTTTTAAACTGGATGAGCTTTCACTTGGTAGTACCTGTTAATTCTTTCCAACAACCTAGAATATACAGATGTTCTTTGAGTCCCTTTCCCTTCTTCTCCAGGAGAACGTGGATCAAGCAATTATTTACTGTGGCAATAATATTAAACCCTATATGCAGTGGATGAATTATCCTATAATTTTGCTTATTCTTCATAATGGTAATTTTTCTGACTTGTTTCTTTAAATCAGGGTTTCTTAAACTTTTTCCACTAACAACCCCTTTTTGCCTGAGAAATTTTTATATAATCCAAGATATATCGGTATATAAAATAGGTATAAAAATAATTTGCTGATAATTAATCATAAAGAAATTTATTTTAAAACAATTACTTGGCACACATATAATTTTACCATTTCTTAAATACAAAAACAAATTTGCATATTAGTGAGATGGGTGTGCTTATTTACATGAAGAATTAAATCTTGGAAGACTATTTGATACCTTTTATAGATGTTGAATTTTTCAGAATGTCCACATTCGGTTATGTAACTCTAAATGGGGTCATGATATGCGGTTTTAGAAGCTTTTCTTTACTGGATGATTTCAGAGAGGCCTGGAGAGACTTACATGAACTTACATGATCATAAATTGATGCTAAATGAAGTGAGTAAACCAGGAAAATACTGTGTACAGCAACAGCAAGGTTATACGATGATCAATTCTTATGGACATGGCTTTTCAATAACAAGATGATTCAAGCCAGTTCCGAGAGAGAGGACTGTAGGGACTGAGTGTGAATTGTAATATTTTCATTCTTTTTGTTGTTATTTGCTTGCATTTTGTTTTCTTTCTCTTTTTTTTTCTTTTTGATTTGATTTTTCTTGTGCAGCATGATAATTGTGGAAATATGTATAGAAGAATTGCACATGTTTAACATATATTAGATTACTTGCTATCTAGGGGAAAGGGTGGGGAGAAGGGAGAGAGAAAAAAATTGGAATATGAGGTTTTGCAAGGGTGGCTATTGAAAATTATCTATGCATATGTTTTGGAAATAAAAAGCTTTTTTTTTTTTTAAAGCTTTGCTTTAAATTACTTGTGAGTACTTAATAAGCCATTAATCCTAAGCACAAAGTTGTGATTTTTTTAATAGTCAACTATCACTTCCTGATTATTTGACAATCATCTCAAATTGCTTTCCTTTTCTCAATATCAACTCCAGAGCCACATCTACACCCACCTATCCTTCATCCTGCACCATTTTCTTTTCTGTTTCATTAGTTTATACTTTCATCCTGTCCATTTTATCAATTAGACTAACCTTCTAATTGTTCTACTTATAGTTCTTTCTTATTATATCTTGTCTTGCCAATGCCCTACTCCTTATTCTGCTTGAGTTGACCTTTTTAAGTTTTACTTCTAATCCTTTAAATTTTCCTTAATCCTCTTCAATCATTTTATGTGGTGTTCTCTTCTTTAAAATATAATAGTTCTCTGGGAACATGTTTCTTGGGGGAGGTTTTCTGGAGGCAGCCTTAGTTTTGGTTCAAAATAATAATCACCCCAAATACAGCCAGCTGTTAAAATCCAAACATTTATTTTCTTCTTCCAAGTCTTTCTTTCCTTGGGCCCAGAAAGCTTTCTTAGAGGCCTCTTTCCCTCCTTGGTTCCAAGAGCTCTTGCAGCTTCGACTGCAGTTTCTAGCTTGTCAATCTCCTTAATTGAACTCACTTGAGCTTTCTTTGGTTCCAAGAGCTCTGGTTGCTAATCTTTTGCCTCTAGCAGCTTCTGCTTCTAGCTCAACTCTGATCCTTGGCAATTTTCCGAACTGAACTGAATTCACTGACTCAGCTCCTTTTTAAGCTCTCTCAAAGGTTGACTCCTCCTCCAAGAGTGGGATTATGGGAAGTGTGAATTCACAAAATTACAAAGCTAACTTTGTGTATCTCCTATACTTGAGAACACTTGTGAATCTTCCAAACTTGTGAACTAATGTATGTGAGCTAATGTGTGAACTCTCAAAGGTGCAAACCCAAGCACATAAGCATTGCTTTTATCAATTCCATTGAGTTATCACCTTGTTTCAAGTTCTGGCACATAACAATTTTATATTCTCCTTAATTATTCTTGATCCTGATACTCTTACAATGCAGAAGTTGAACCTGGATCAATATCAAGATCTGAATATTGTTTTTCAGATCACCCTCAGTTTATCCCAAATTTTACTAAATTTTTCCTCCCCAAATTCAACCTCTGAACTACTTCACTAGTGCAATAATGGTAGCTATCATTTATATAGTACTCTGAGGCTGACAAAACTATTTACAAATATTGACTAATTTTATCCTCACAACAATCTTGAAAGGTGGGTGCTATTGTTATCCCATTTTAGATTAGTAACTAAGGCAGACAGAGGTTAAATGACAAATTTATCTGAAGCTAAATTTGAACCTGTGTTTTCCTGATGCTAAATCTAGTCTCTAGTCACTGTACCATTTAGCTTGCCACCAAGTATGACCCATAAATGACTATGCTAAGGTTGATCATAATCTGACTCCAGCTTATCTTTCCAGCCTTATTTCATAGAAAATTTTTTTTCATTTCAAAGTTTACTACTTTAAGTTCTTTGATTTTGTCCTGTCCTCTTCTGTTTCTTTACAATTATATAGCCCAAATTCAATGCCTAAAACAAATTCTCTGGCCCCTTTTAATTTTGTTTCAAGGGATTGTTCACTGGTTATCTTTGTAATAAAGTCTTACCTGATCCTACCAGGTAGTAAGCATAACTCCTTCTTAATCTCACTCAGTCACTCAGTTTTCTCTCTCCTATGAATGAATAACTAGGGAGTGAGAAAGCAAAAGAAATCATTTTAATGATTCTTCTATGTATAATGGTGAAAGAGGAAAAGAATATGTAAGAACCTGAAGTGTTTATAAAATCAAAGCAAGATTTTGGGAAGAATTTAGAGGACTCTACATATCTGAAGGCAGAGAAAGAAGCCAATAAAGATGGAAAGATTGATCACATAAAACAGGAAGGACTATAGATGAAGCAAATCATGGGGGGAGATAGGAAGGAATAAGAATGAAGGATTGAAAGCACAATTAGAAGGGCATCGACCTTGAAAGGGAGAAGGGTATTTCCTTTATGTTGGTGGGATATGAGGATGGGGAGCATTTCCAGAAAATTTTGAGGTATAAATAATATTCCAAAAGTGAAAAGGGGCAACAAAATACAATTTATAGCATATGAAAGAGAAGGTAGACAAGTGTTAAAGTAGCTTTCAGCAAACTATTGGCTTTTTAAAAATTATAATTCCCAAACAAAAACAGATGATTATAAATGTTGATTATGTTGGCAATATAATAAATATTCAAAATGTTTGCAAATAAATAAACTATTTGTAATATGGCTGTTTCCTGTCAATAGAGAGGCAGTACTTATTAAAATGTAGAAGAAGTTCCTTAAATATCTGACAAAAAGAAGACCTCAGGTTGCCAGTGTAAGTTTCTAAGTCATAATAATAAAAGTTTTCTTGACATGCTTGCAAGCTTCAGGTAGTCTGGAAGGCTTGGGGAAATAATTTCTGAGGGATCAGAAGGGAATAGGGACATTCAGTGGATAGTTATGGTTCAAAAGAAGATGAGATCTAGGCTGTGTAAAAGGTTAGCTTAATAGCTAAGATGGAAAATTCCATGTCCACTGTGAAAAGATCTTTCCTTTGATCTTTTATTGGGACATAAACTATGATGGAGTATGTTTATGAAAAACACACCTAAGTGGTTCTATTTTAAAAGAAATTGATGAAATAGTATGATATAGTAGATTAATTCAAATTCTGTCTCAGACACTTACTAGTTCTGTTAATTTAAGTTTTTTGTGCCATCATTTCCTCCTCTTTGAAGTGAAGGTGTTGGGAAGGTCTCTTCCATCTCTAAATTTATAATTCTTCTAATTTCTTATTACTATTTTTTCTATCTGCCCTCATCTGGAAAGTTTAGGGCAGAAAATGGTTTCTCATGTATGGAAGCTACTTTTTAAACTCTGAAGCAGAGATTTAAAACTTTCTCCAATGACAAGTTTCTAATCACAAAATTTCTGACTCCATAGTCCTGTCCCTAATTCTTCCATTGCTCAATGTGAACAGCAATGTTTGTGATGCCAATAATTGTCTTATCATCACACAACTCAGAAAATTTGATTGATATAAGAACAGGAAGATCTCAGGCAAATATGGACTGTGAGCAGTGTTACTATATATGTGTATATATGTATACACACATACATATGTGCATGATTGTATATACATATATATATGCATATATTTGTCAAATCCCTTATATGGAATTATCATATCCCTTCCAAGTAGTTAACGATTACTAAAATGGTAGATTTTTTGCAGCTATGAAATTCTCTAAATGAAAAAGGACAATTTTCTGCTTATAAATATTATCATCATTAGCATAATTTGCTTTTAAGTAAATTAAACTATCACTTCGATCAATGTACTCGTATAAGATCTTCTCAATATTATATAATTGTGATAACAACCACTTATGTCCATATAGCACTCATAGACTTCCATCTCTTCTAAAAAGCAATGAGTCATCACCAGAAAGTTAGTTACTGGATGACTTTTTTTTCTTGCCACAATAAGACCAGAAATGTAGGAAGAGAAGAATTGATTAGCTTTGAAAAGTTCTGTGTATTTGATGAACTAAGACTATTAAGATTGAAGAAGAGAAGGCTTGGGACTGAGTAGCTATTAAAGCATGTGAAAGAATGCCACATAGGAGAGGAATTAGACTTGTTCTGCTTAGTTGCCAGAAGTTAGGATTAGAGCAATGGATGAAAGTTGAGGAAAGCATACTGAAATTCAAGGAAAGGAGAACTTTCTAACAATTAGAGCTTTATTAAAGGTGTCTGGGTGGTAGCGAGTTGTTCATTCTAGGCAGAGGATGGACAACCATTTGTTAAAGGGAACCTTATTCATGTTTTAACTGGTCTAGATTCCATTTATCCCCCCCCCATTCAATTTTAATTATTTTTATAATCAATAAACATTTTTTCTTCCATGCTTCCTCCCTCCCCAGTTGAATAATTTAAAAAAGAAAAAAAAATACAAACATTCACAAACAAAGCAAATTTCCACAGGTGGAAAAGGCTAACAATGAGACTGTCAAAAGAACTTTAAAATCTTCAGCTTTCAGTTCCTGAAAAACCAGCAAGAATCACTGGATTCCCTGAGATGAAAAATTGTTGATGAGACTTTTGCAGTACTTCAGAGCTTACAGGAATTATTAGATTCCTGGTGCATGAACTAATGGACAATGGATTCCTTATCGACTATTTCTAGGACTTATGGACATTTGTAAATTTTCAGGTCGATTTATGTTGTTACATTACTACTAGCCTGTGTTATATTACTATGGGCTTATGTATTTTAAGCAATTGCAAGAATCACTGGATTTCTTGAGATGAAAGATTGTTGATGAGACTTTTGCAGTAGTTAAATTTTCATGTTGATTCATGTTATTTGTTACATTACCACTAGCCTGTGTTATATTGCTATGTGCTCATGTAAATTATGTATAATGCCTCCCATATTGATGGATTTATGTATACCATGTATATCTGTTACAAAGTTCTGGCCCATATTGATGGATTTATGTGTACCCCCTCAGAAACCCCCTATGTTTTAAAACAAAAGAAAGGGGGAGATGTTGGAATCCTTACTAACTGCTAAGTAATTAGAGTTGATCTAATCTTACAAGAAGATGTTTTGGGCAGAACCTGAAACAAGGTACTAAGTAGAACTACCCATAATCCCTCTCTCTGGAAGGAGCATAAATAGGCCAATGGGCCAGTCGGAGAGTTCTGGAGAGGAAGACGCTACAAGTCGAGATTTCACTGGAATGACATGAAGACTGGAGCTGGCTGGAGGCTGAAGAAAGCAGAGGCAGAGGCTGAAGCACCAGACCTTTGGATTTAAAGACATTTGGAGAGAGCTCTTGGAACCAAGCAGAGAGATAGGCCTCTAAGCTAACCGAGCTATATTGGAGATAAAAAAAGATCTGAACTTTTATCACCTGGTTGTGTTTTGAGAAGAAAAAGCTCACCACAGTAGTAAGCATAACTCCTTCTTAATCTCACTCAGTCACTCAGTTTTCTCTCTCCTATGAATGAATAACTAGGGAGTGAGAAAGCAAAAGAAATCATTTTAATGATTCTTCTATGTATAATGGTGAAAGAGGAAAAGAATATGTAAGAACCTGAAGTGTTTATAAAATCAAAGCAAGATTTTGGGAAGAATTTAGAGGACTCTACATATCTGAAGGCAGAGAAAGAAGCCAATAAAGATGGAAAGATTGATCACATAAAACAGGAAGGACTATAGATGAAGCAAATCATGGGGGGAGATAGGAAGGAATAAGAATGAAGGATTGAAAGCACAATTAGAAGGGCATCGACCTTGAAAGGGAGAAGGGTATTTCCTTTATGTTGGTGGGATATGAGGATGGGGAGCATTTCCAGAAAATTTTGAGGTATAAATAATATTCCAAAAGTGAAAAGGGGCAACAAAATACAATTTATAGCATATGAAAGAGAAGGTAGACAAGTGTTAAAGTAGCTTTCAGCAAACTATTGGCTTTTTAAAAATTATAATTCCCAAACAAAAACAGATGATTATAAATGTTGATTATGTTGGCAATATAATAAATATTCAAAATGTTTGCAAATAAATAAACTATTTGTAATATGGCTGTTTCCTGTCAATAGAGAGGCAGTACTTATTAAAATGTAGAAGAAGTTCCTTAAATATCTGACAAAAAGAAGACCTCAGGTTGCCAGTGTAAGTTTCTAAGTCATAATAATAAAAGTTTTCTTGACATGCTTGCAAGCTTCAGGTAGTCTGGAAGGCTTGGGGAAATAATTTCTGAGGGATCAGAAGGGAATAGGGACATTCAGTGGATAGTTATGGTTCAAAAGAAGACGAGATCTAGGCTGTGTAAAAGGTTAGCTTAATAGCTAAGATGGAAAATTCCATGTCCACTGTGAAAAGATCTTTCCTTTGATCTTTTATTGGGACATAAACTATGATGGAGTATGTTTATGAAAAACACACCTAAGTGGTTCTATTTTAAAAGAAATTGATGAAATAGTATGATATAGTAGATTAATTCAAATTCTGTCTCAGACACTTACTAGTTCTGTTAATT
Source organism: Antechinus flavipes (assembly GCF_016432865.1). NCBI lineage: Eukaryota > Metazoa > Chordata > Mammalia > Dasyuromorphia > Dasyuridae > Antechinus > Antechinus flavipes. The sequence goes on along the minus strand of NC_067398.1, from coordinate 454,591,043 downwards.
TAAGTTTTTTGTGCCATCATTTCCTCCTCTTTGAAGTGAAGGTGTTGGGAAGGTCTCTTCCATCTCTAAATTTATAATTCTTCTAATTTCTTATTACTATTTTTTCTATCTGCCCTCATCTGGAAAGTTTAGGGCAGAAAATGGTTTCTCATGTATGGAAGCTACTTTTTAAACTCTGAAGCAGAGATTTAAAACTTTCTCCAATGACAAGTTTCTAATCACAAAATTTCTGACTCCATAGTCCTGTCCCTAATTCTTCCATTGCTCAATGTGAACAGCAATGTTTGTGATGCCAATAATTGTCTTATCATCACACAACTCAGAAAATTTGATTGATATAAGAACAGGAAGATCTCAGGCAAATAGGGACTGTGAGCAGTGTTACTATATATGTGTATATATGTATACACACATACATATGTGCATGATTGTATATACATATATATATGCATATATTTGTCAAATCCCTTATATGGAATTATCATATCCCTTCCAAGTAGTTAACGATTACTAAAATGGTAGATTTTTTGCAGCTATGAAATTCTCTAAATGAAAAAGGACAATTTTCTGCTTATAAATATTATCATCATTAGCATAATTTGCTTTTAAGTAAATTAAACTATCACTTTGATCAATGTACTCGTATAAGATCTTCTCAATATTATATAATTGTGATAACAACCACTTATGTCCATATAGCACTCATAGACTTCCATCTCTTCTAAAAAGCAATGAGTCATCACCAGAAAGTTAGTTACTGGATGACTTTTTTTTCTTGCCACAATAAGACCAGAAATGTAGGAAGAGAAGAATTGATTAGCTTTGAAAAGTTCTGTGTATTTGATGAACTAAGACTATTAAGATTGAAGAAGAGAAGGCTTGGGACTGAGTAGCTATTAAAGCATGTGAAAGAATGCCACATAGGAGAGGAATTAGACTTGTTCTGCTTAGTTGCCAGAAGTTAGGATTAGAGCAATGGATGAAAGTTGAGGAAAGCATACTGAAATTCAAGGAAAGGAGAACTTTCTAACAATTAGAGCTTTATTAAAGGTGTCTGGGTGGTAGCGAGTTGTTCATTCTAGGCAGAGGATGGACAACCATTTGTTAAAGGGAACCTTATTCATGTTTTAACTGGTCTAGATTCCATTTATCCCCCCCCCATTCAATTTTAATTATTTTTATAATCAATAAACATTTTTTCTTCCATGCTTCCTCCCTCCCCAGTTGAATAATTTAAAAAAGAAAAAAAAATACAAACATTCACAAACAAAGCAAATTCCCACAGTGACCATGGACAAAAATGTTTGTTTCATTCTGCTTTTTAGGCATCTCATCTCTCTGACAGGAGATGAATAGTGCACTTCATCTTTGGTCCTCTGGAATCAGGGTTTGTCATTTTACTGATTAGAGTTGCTTTTCCTTATAATGTTATCATTGTATAAATTGTACTTAGTATTTTCTCACTTGTATTTATAAATTGTTGGTTGTTTTTGTTCATAGAGATTTTTGCAATTTTCTCTGAAACTATTCATTTTATCTTATTACGTGTATTATATTATACTTATTTAGCCATTCTCCAATTGGTGGGTATCTGCTGAGTTTCTACTTTCTTTTGCTATTATGAAAAATGCTGCTATACATATTTAATTTTTGGCAAGGTAATTGGGGTTAAGTGATTTGCCCAGGGTTACACAACTAGTAAGTGTTGAGTGTCTGAGGTCAAATTTTAACTCGAGTCTTCCTGACTTCATAACCCATGCTCTACCCATCATGCCATCTAGCATATTTATATATAAATATGGGTCTTTTCCCCCTTTTTCTTTGTCTCTTTGGAGTACATGCTTAATAGTAGTATAACTAGTTTAGTTTAGTAACTTTTGAGGCACAATTCCAAGTTGCTTTCCAAAATGACTACACCATTCATATTTCCACTAGAAGTTCATTAGTGTGCCTATTTTTCTGCTTTGCTTCCAATATTTGCCATTTCCTTCCTTTACCATCTTTGCCAATTTAATATGTGGGAGATAGAACTTCAGATCTGTCTTAATTTTCAGCAAATATTAACTGCTTAATAGGTACAAGATATTGTACTGGGCACTGACTTCTAGAGGTTCCTTCAACTTTGAGTCTCTACAATTCTGTAAAAGGCAGACAAGGTGAGAATTGCCATTAATGAGTAGAATGCCACAAATGGATTGTAATGGGCTGAGGCTTGAGTTGATGCACTGAGGTCCTAAGCACATGAGGCTAAATAGTAATTGGACCATACTCTATTAATATATAATCTTGGAGAAAGAATGGCCCCTGCCCACTCTTTGTGCAAGTCCTGATGTGTTGTATAGGAAATGACAATTTTGGTGGGTGGAGGCAGGGGAGTGGAAAAGGAAGGGGAAGGAGAAACTTTTGGGATTGCCACTGCCACAGTTGGCTCAGCTCACATCTCTCTCTGTTAGCTGGTTTCCTGTCGCAGCTGCCCATATTGCTATCTGCAATCTTTCTTGCCTATATTTGCTATCGCAATCTTTATTAACCTCTTCACTTGAATAAAGACTGAAGATTTTTCCCTTAACCTGAATTCCTGACTCCGGCTGATTTTAAATACGCGATCATTACAATGGATGATATCATGGATCCTTGAAGTATCAGATTCAAAGTAAATAATGGTCTGTGATGAATCAATATCTTTCACTGTAGCCAATCTAGCTAGTTTGCTTACATCATTTAAAAAAGCACTAGAATGAAACTACTATTCCCTCATTTGCTTTTTTTCTTCTTTGAAATAGCAACAAATATTGATGAAGCTTTTAAAAGCTGGATCTTTTTTGTTTCTATTGAAACATGTTGTAAGTAAGAAATCACATTTAATTTTTGTTCTCTTTTCTCAGGATTTTCTGGAATGGAAAGGAGAAAAGTTACCAAATACTTCTACCAAGGCAGATATTACAAAAAATAGCAGGTATAACATAGGAAGAATAATATAAATAGAGAGGATTAGTATCTAATTAAAGGCATTATTCTGGAAGAGAAACTGAAATAAAACATATGGTCTCAAACATTTATAAACAGGTTCTCAGGATATGAATGACTAAAAGTGAACTAGAGATTTTAATGCAAGGAGAAGTATGAAGGAAGTCTTTTGGAAAAGATCAATGAAGAGAAAAAGAGAAGTAATATCATGTTGGGAATATATATTACAGATCAATTGGCCAGAAGGGGAAAATGGATAGGAGGGGAAAACATTACAAACTTGTGCATGGAAGTATGACATAATAGTAATAAGAGGTGTCCATTATCTGGAAATTTGCTAAATCTCTGTCTCTCTTTCTCTTCCTGTCTTCCCTTCCCTCTTGGTTCTCCCTCCCTTCCCTACTTCTTTCCCCTCTTCTCTCCTAAAAGTAGAGCAACTGATGAACTTTAAAGGGCAGAATTAAAATGCTTAACAGAGAACGGAAACACAAGCTAATAAGATAGTAAGATACTTATCCTCAGAGAGTTCAAGTCAAGTCCTCAGAACTAGATGATCTATCCCAGAAGACTGAAAGAACTGATTGGTATGATTGCTGAACTATACTGTTGATATCACTCTGAATAGTTTGTGCAGAATGAGAGAAGGTCTGAAGCACTGGGGAGTGGCAAATGGGGCCACAGCTTAAAAAGAAAACAAAAAAGTTTTCATACTGTACATACGACAATGACTTTGACTTAGTGTCTGGTGAAATGTAAAATGTATTACTAAATATTTGGTTTGTGAGTATTTTGGAAAGGAAACTATGAGAGTAAGTATTGTCGATTTTTTTAAATTGAATTGCATGTTTTCATCAGTAACAGGTCAAGCTAGATGAAAGTTACTTCTTTTCTGACATGGTTTCTAGAATGGTAAAAGAAGAGAATGCTAGATGCTTAACACACCTGGATTTGAGCAAGGCATTTATTATAATAATTACAATTTATGTAATTATAATTAAGTCATTAAGCAAACTATCTCACAACAGGAGCTGACATTTTTAATAGTATTTCAAGGCTTACAAAGAACTTTAAATATTTTATTTAAGTAGCTAGGTAGGGCACTGAATCTGGAATTAGTAAGACCTCAGTACTAATTCAGTTTCACACAATTATTAACTGAGTGATCATAGACAAGTCACTCAACCTCTGTATGCCTGAGTTTCCTCACCTATAAAATGGAGATAATAATTGCATTTCCCTCCCAGGGATGTTGTGAAGATAAAAGGAGTTAATATTTGAAAAGTACTTTGCAAACCTTAAAGCATAGTATACATAGCTATTATAGTTATCTCAAATAATATTCACAACTCTTTGAAGTTGATAGAGGCTGCTTTGGGATATGCCTCTTAACTAAAGGTCTCCATACAAAGATTTCCTTAAAAAAACTTTTGGGGGGCAGCTAGATGGTGCAGTGGACAGAGCACTGGCCCTGAAATCAGGAGAGCCTCAGTTTAAATCCTCCCTCACACACTTAATACTTCCTGTGTGACTCTAGTCAATTAACCCCAATCACCTCAACAAAAACAAAAATCAACCAAACATCTTGTTGAAGATGTTGTAGGATTGTTGCTTAGGTTTAAGTTGGACAAGGTAATCTTCCAAAGTCTCTTTTACCTTTGAGATTCTGTGATCCTGATATTATTATCCTAATGTTTCAGATGAGAAACAGAAGCTAACAATCTTGTCTATGGCCATTTAGCTTGTAAATGCCAAAGACAGAATTCAGACACAGTCTTTTTTTCTGATTCAGAATCTGGCATCTCCCCCATTATATAATGCTATTTTTATGATACAAGAAAAAGATAGAAAAACATGGATTATATGATAGTATATTTGGGTGAAATTTAAACCCATTGTCCAGATGCAATCTATATGTTCATGGATTGATGTTAACCTGAAGAGAGGTCTCTAGTGAAATGCCCCAGGAATCCATCCTTCCCCAATTCTGTTAAATATTTTTATCGAGAATCTTGATGAAGGCAAAGATGACATGTTTATCAAACTTGCAGATCATACAAAACTTTGAGGTATAGTTACCACATTGGATAATGTTTGGGATGCAAAAAATACCTTGATAGACCTAGAATGTGTTGAAGTTTAGAAGATGAAATTTAACAGGAGTAATTTAGAGTCCTTTACTTAACATTCCTAAATTCCACTTCATAATTAAAGAAAGAAAACAGAAAGCATCTATTTTCTTAAATGGTTATTATGTATCAGATACTGTACAAGAGACAGATGTGACTAGGTAAGAGTTTAAGTAAAAAATATCTTTGGATTTTAATAGACAGTTGAATAGACGCTCAACAGGAGCCAACAGTATAACAGCAATCAAAATAGCTCTTATGAACTTGGGGTAATTAGAAAAGGATGGCATTAAAAAATGAGAGGAGTGATGTGTACAATATATTCTGCCATAGTAAGTTATCTTATTGAAAGTTAAAGTAGTGGGTTCAGTTTTGGGATGATGTTTTAGGAAAAATTTTGACAAAATATAGTGCAAAAAAAGGTACAAAAATGTGGAAATGACCATAGGAAGATAGTTTGAAGGAACTGGGAATATTTACCATGAAAAAAAGAGCCTTTGGGAGGGATTTAACTGTTCTCAAGTTTCTGAAGAGATATTATGTAAAAGAAAGGTTAGTCTTGTTCTGCTATGTCCCAAAGTGCAAGACTAGTAGCAGTTTTTGAAGATACAGAGTAGCAGATTTTAGCTGGTTATAATTATAGAGTTTACTAACAATTAAAGTTATTTCAAAGTGTCCTGAGTTGTCTTAAGAATTTTTGCTACCATGAAGCAAAGCTTGAAAAGCACTTATTGTTGGATCCTTGTGGGAGAAATGTGGGAATTCCAATTAGACATAAATTGAACATGACTTCACAAGGTAACCTCTTGATTCAGATTTTGTCCTTGTTAGACTTAAAAACTCACATCTAGGCTTGATCTTCCCATTAAATTGTATTAATTCACAATCTTAGGGCTGCTCCCCCCATCCAAATTCTTTATAGAAGGGACATGGTATAAAACATAAAGTTGTAGACTTGGAATCAGGAAATTTAAGATTCAAATCCCATGTCTGACACTTAATAGCTTTGTAACTTTGGTCCAGTTACCAGAGTTTTCTGAATTTCAGTTTTTTTCAAAGGCACAATGAAGATAAAAGTTCTTGCAATAATTGCTTCTCAGGGTAATTGTGAAATTCAAATGAGATATTTTGTTAAAACTGTCTTTGCAAACTTTTAAAAGCTATTTATGACTTATTATATAGTTGCAGATGTTCATTTTCTGAGCACATTTGAGAACAGGTATGAAATCGAATTATTTTATCCATTATATCTTTATGATCCATAACTTCTTCTGGACTTCAAGGCTACTCAATAATCTTTCTATTGTACTATTCGTTACTACCCTCTATCTCTTTCCCTATAATGACTATTATAAACTTTTCTCTTTTCAATTCCCTAATTGCACCAATAGTCCTATTATAATAGATGGCAACTTTCTACTTCATCAAGAAGACTGACGTAAGTAATATTTATTATCAGGTACCTCAGGATAAAAGGTAGCATTACAATGAACTCTTAAGTGAAAGGTGCATTGGGTTTCCCCATGTAGCTTGAATAAATGGTGCCTTTTTTTCGTCTTTTTTTAAATAACTTTTTATTGACAGAACCCATGCCAGGGTAATTTTTTACAACGTTATCCCTTGCATTCACTTCTGTCCTGATTTTTTTCCCCTCCCTCCCTCCAATGGTGTCTTTTTTTAGAAAAGGAAATAGAATAAAGGTAAAAAGCACTGGTGAGTGAGGGTTGGAAAATGTGCAGAGGTAAGGAGAGTTTGAGTAAATGAGGTATAGAACTGAGACAAATTTCTGTTATAGGTATTAAGAGAACTTTTAGTTGTGTCAAGTCATAGAAAATTATGGTCAAACTATTTCCAGAGACAATAGGATTTTCTAATTAGGAGCTTGTAGGAATTACAATTGAACTCATAACTTTTATATCTAAAATACACTCTAAAGCCACATGGGCTTTAGGAGAATTTTATTTTCCCAAGGCTTAAAATGAATTAATTGTTAAAACAAAGTATTACAAGCAAGAAAGCTAAATTTGAGGTCATTACAGCCTTAGGGCCCCAGCCCTTGACCCAGAGGCCTGATACAATTTTCCTGCTGACTTAATCTCTCCTTTTCAGTGTATGATGAAAGAACAATTTATTATCACAACACTGGATTCATATCCAGTCTATTGGTATTTCCTATGTTTTTCGGCTAACAGACTCTTATTCCTTACTCTCCTAAATCCAATTGTCTTAATGCAATTCTTCCTGAACCCCATACCCTTATACCCCCCACTCTCATCCCCATCTTATCCTCCTATTCACTCAGGCTTGAAAAGCATGTTATCCTTATCATGAGGTATCATCCTTGACTCCTCACTTTCTGCCAAAATATTCTTTAAAAAAAATTCAATAGTATTTTGTTTTTCTAATTACATGTACCATCATTGTAAACATATTTCCATATTAATCATGTTGTGAAAAAAAAGTCAGAACAAAAGGGAAAAATCATGAGGAAATAAAAAGAGTGAAAATAGTATGCTTTGATCTATATTCAATCTCTATAATTATCTCTGGATGTAGATGTTATCCCAATATTCAATGTTACCAAAATCTACTGATTTTATTTTTGTAATATCTCTTTATATGTGCTCCCTTCTCTCCTCTGACACTACCCTCATCACCTCGTACTTGAACTACTGCAATAGTCTGCTAACTGGCCTTCTGCCACAAGTCTCTCTTGACTTTAGTCTATCCTCTACTAAGCTAAAGTGATGTTTCTAAAACCAGGTTTGACTATGCTACACTGCTCTCTCCTCAACAAATTCCAGTGGCTCCCTATCACCTTTAGAATGAAATATAAGTCATTAGAGATAATTCAAAGACCTTTATAACCTGCCCTATACCAACCTCCCCAGTCTTATGGTATCTTAGATCTTTCACTCCACTCTTCCACCTCCATCCACACACTTACCTTATTATGGTTTTTCAAACAAAACACTTTCCCTTGGCTGTCTCTCATTCCTGGAATGCTCCCTGACTTTCTGCAAATCCCAGCCAAAATCCTACATTCTACAAGAAACTTTTATAACTCCCTTTAATTCCACTATCTTCTGTCTTTTGATTATTTCTAAATCATCCAGTATATAATTTGTTTGCACACAGTTGTTTGAATGTTGTCTCCCTAGGCTGAGTTTCTTGAAAGCAGGAACTCTTTCCTTTTTAAATTAAGTTAAATTAAATTTATTATTTTTTTTTGGCTTTCCCAGAACTTAGCACAGTACCTGGAACATAGTAGGTGATTAATAATTTTTAATTGATTGGTTGATTCCATACCTAGCCTATACCACAGAACTTCTCACCCTGAAACTCCATCTCTAGGTCCAAATCTTTCTTGAGTCTAACCTGGCTCTATGACCCAGAACTGAGTAATGAGCAACATTTCTGCCTGTTACCACCTGTCCCTGCATAAATTTAAGTGGTTTTCTGCTGAATCTGCTGAGGCAGGTAAGTGGCATAGTGGATAGACTGAAAATCCTAGAGTCAGGAAGACTCCTGTTCATGAGTTCAAATCTGACTCCAGATACTTACTTGCTGTGTAAGTCTGAGCAAGTCACTTAATTCTGTCTCAGTTTTCTCATCTGTAAAATGACCTGGAGAAGGAAATGGTAAACTCTAGTATTTTTGCCAAGGAAACCCCAAATAGAATTACAAAGACTTGAATACAACTAATGGACTAAACAATAACTGCTGGATCCTACTAATTTGGTGCACAATTTCTCCCTAGGTTTCATTCCCTGCTCCTAGACAGATCCCATCACTAGTCTCTGCTCTCTCTGTGTGTATGTGTATGTGTGTCTGTGTATGTGTGTTCATTTCTCTTTTTTTTTAAAATTATTTTTAACTTTCATTTAAGAATCTTTTTAAAGTTCCAATTTTTCTCCCTCTCCCACCCATTGAGAAGGAAAGCAATATGATTTCAATTATACATGTGAAATTATGCAAAACATATTTTCCTATTAGCCATGTTGCAAAATAAAAGCAAGAAAAACAAAGAAGGAAAAATATATATTTACACTCAAAGTTTATTACTTCTCTCTTTGAAGGTGGATAGTATTTCTCATCATGAGTTCTTTGGAACTGTCTTAGATTATTGTAGCTACTCAGAGTAACTAAGTCTTGGTTAATCATTATTATAATATTGCTATTGCTTTGTACAATGTTCTAATTCTGCTCTCTTTGCTTTGCATCAGTCCATATAAGTTATCTCAGGTCTTATCTAAAAGTGGCCTTCTTATTAATTATAGCACAATTATATTCTATCACAATCATATACCACAACTAATTTTCTGTCCCTGAATATCATCACTCTCTATCTTCTCTCATTATCTTTGTCTCTGTCTCTGTTTCTCTCATTATCCATAAATAAATACACATTTTTGGAAATAAAATATAGTGATATATACATGTTTGTGATTATATATTTATTTTATTTTATTTTTACTTTTTAAAGATTATACATATACATTCGTTTTTTTTTTTTTTACATATTTCTATGTGAATCATATTGGGAGAGAAAAATTAGAACAAAAGGGAAAAAACATGAGAAAAACAAAACAGAAAAAAAAGTGAAAATAGTATGCCTTATTCTACATTCAGTCTTCATACTTCTCTTTCTGGATGCAGATGGCATTTTCCACACAAAGTTTATTATAATTTTCTTGGATCACTGAATTGCTAAGAAGAGCTAAGTTTATCATAGTTGATCATGTGATTATATCTTTTAAACTAGACATATACACTCATATATTGAGAATATGAATAGGATGGATAGATGACTTCTGAGATCCTTTTTAATTCAAATTACAGTTTCTAATTTACAATTTTAGAGAGCTATATGAGACCACTAAGAAGTAAGCAATCTACCTTGAGTCACACAGTCATTATGTGTTAGGCAGGACTTCAATCCAGATCTTCCTGACTTTAATGCAATGATGTCTCTCAGTCTAAATATATCATTATACATACTAATACATACACAGTTAATCTTTTTTTAATAAGAAATTTAAGAAAGCTAGTGAGAATGAGGAAGAAAAAATTTTATACTTGTGTTAACTGTATTCCTTTTCATTCTTTCCCATATTTATATCATCTCTTTATCAGTTTTGCTTCTTTATTCTTCGTCATATTCAAACTTCTCTCATAGTAGAGTAATATCTTCCAGTTCCCTTTTCTTTGTAATCTTCTTTCTTTTGACTTTTTAATGCAGATATTATAATTTGATTATATTCACCCCTTAAAGCAATCCATCTTTATTTGCAATCACTTAACAACACACTCCCTAAGCTGACCTCGGTATTATGTTATTATGTTTTAATGCATTCTTAGAGCTTTTTATTCAATGGTCATATGTTAACATAATGCATCCATAAAGTAGGAGCAGAATTCTCTATTGCAAATGAGACCATATCATACCTTTTAAAAAGAAGAAAAGTCTTGAAGAATGAAAATTGTGCAATCTAGGGATGGAATAGCAAATATAGTTCAAGCCATTTGGGGAAAAATGTAGTTCAAATTATATATTGTTTTGTCATCTGATCAGATTCGAGTCACACTTAAATAAGCTAAACTTTTAAGAGTTTGTCAGAGAGAGCAAAATGGTGTTAAATGGTTGAGACAATCCTACCCTGTTTAGAAAGAACCTACAATTACACAGGATAACTTAGAACTGTGTAGAAGCTACACAGACCTATTTGTAATTGCAAAGAAGCTCCTCTTACATAGATGGAAAAGTAGGGCCCCCTTTCTTCACCCTGTCACTAACTGCCTCAGGTTTCATCATTTAGAATTTTCAGACACCTGGTTATTATAAACTTGAGACTGAATCATTAGGCATCAGCCGAAGAGCAAATGATAATAATTGCAGGCAATTCAGCACATAACAAAATATATTTTAGAGTCATGATTGGGACTCCAGAAGCCACAACTTCTAAAAAGAAGAGAAACAGTGACTGGCATCCTTTCATTCACTAAAAAGTCCCTAGAAAACTAGCTTACACCTGTTCAGCTGAGGGTAGGATTGTACCTTGTAATCTAGGCCTGTTCATAATGAAGTCATCCTGCACAAAATCACAATGGAGGGATAAAATGACAACTTTAGTCATGCTAATGTTCTGTGTCTTTTCTAAACCAATAACATGTACCTTTTTCCAGGGGATTGGGGGAACAGGTGGGTGGGAAGCATGGGATTTCATTAGTGTAGGGTTTGGAAATTACTGCTCCTTATGCAGGTCATCAGCAAAATCCTCTTAGAAACTGGCCCCCAGGGTCATAAGAAATTAAATTACTCATCCATCATCACAAAGCTATTTTATGTCAGAGACAGGACTTCTTTACTCCAAGGATAGTTCTCTATCTGTTGTGCTGTTTATGAGGTGTATGTGACATATTAATTTATTTTTGGTCCTGCACTGTGATTTTATCTTGGTAAGGGAATTCTTGGGCATTGAGGATAGATAGACAAAAAAATGAAACAGCTTTTGACCTAAAGAACCTTACATTCTGCCAGGTTAACAAATTGCCTGGGATACAGAATCTTATCAGCTAGAATGTGCCAGAAATAGGATTTGACTTCAGGATTTCCTGACTCTAAGATGACCCTCCAACCCTTATGCTACAGTGCTTTATGAATTAATTTTTTTTATTAAATACATGCTATATGCCAGGTACTATGCTAGCTACTACAAATATAATTATAGTGAACTGGGACAGCGAAATGATACAGTGGATAGGGCACTGGCCCTAATGTCAGGAGGTTCTGAGTTCAAATGTGACCTAAGATACCTAATACTTCCTGGTTGTGTGACTTTGGACAAGTCATTTAACCATAATTGCCTAAGCAAAAAAAAAAAAAAAATTATAATGAATTTATAAATATCCCATATGAAATCCACAAAGTATAATGCTTTCAAAAGGCTTATATTATTGAACTACTCATAGAATTAGGACAACTTGAATAATCTGTCCTCTTATATTGCCCATCCCACTCCCATATCCCAAAGGGTTTTTTTTTTTTGCCTTGTTTAATTGCTTTTCAGTCACAGCCAGTTATTTCCAGTCCCGTTTGAGGTTTCCTTTGCAAATATACTGCAGTAGTTTTAAGATACTGAAAAAAATGATTGATCTTAAGGCCCATTTGGTCCTCTGGCTTTCTCATTGAGCATGTCAACAGTGATGATAGACTTCATGATATAGAAACTGGGACTTTAGAAATCAGAGATCAAAAGTTAACTTCTTTCTAATTCACCCAAAGACCCAGAAGTGAAAGAATGGATCACATTAACAAGCTTTCTGATCCCTGGAGAGAGCTGAGACCATGTTTTTAAACTTTTCCCTGAGAAACTCTGCTTTTCATTGGCGTTCTAAAAGGTTGTCCTGATCACCAAAGGAACAAAAAAAGAGCAAGAGAAAAAGAATCACAATGTGTATGTCAAGGTCACAATTATAATACTGCATAGGATAATTTGCAAATGTCACCTTCTAGGAAAAGAACCAACTATGCTATGATACCCTTGAGTCCTTGTTTTCTTTTCCAGTTCAATCTAAAATGTTTCTCATCTGGAAACTGGGGAATGAATATTAGAACCCTGACAAAGACTTCAAGACACCATTTCCTCATCTCCTCATCTGCAAAATGAAAAATTTGGACTACATTCTCTTGAAAGGTTCCCTTTCCAGTTTTAACATTCTATGATCCAAAGATTAAAAGAGAACTCCAACCCACTCTCTCCTCTCAGTCTAACTTAAAGAAAAGAATATTCTATATGTCATCCCAATAAGAATCTTGCCTGTGCTGTATGTAATCCCAGCAAGACTTCAGGATAATAAGAGCAGAGAGTGCTCGACTCTCACTTTCAAGGGTTTCAATGGCATGAATAGACATGAACAAAATCTAAATTTATAACCAGAGTAAAAAGAAAGTGATTTCCCCATTTTCTTTAGACTTCCATAATTTTTTTTTCTTTTTCTTCTGACAATAATCAATTTTGATCAGGTTAATCTGAATGACAATAACTGACATTACACAGATTTGCAAAAGTTTGTGATGTGCATTCTCTAAGAGATAAACCATAATAGCTTTTTTAGTAGTAGTTGTTTTAACCCATTGCTGCTGAGAAATTTGACCACATACATTTCCAAAACCAAAAATCTGAATTCAAGCATTAATCCACATGAACACAATGGCAATCCCTTCTCACTGAATCTGAAGCGCCGTAAACACACATTGTAAAATAAAATGTTGCCAATTCCCAGACCAGCGGCTCCATCGCGGGGAGTCCAATTGTGAAGAGCAATAAAAAGTCGGGGTCTCTCAGGAAGTATTCTTTTCAGCAAGATGGAGCAAAGAAATAGAGGAGATTTATTATTATTTTTTTATTACATCCATGTCCATTTGAGTCACTAAGACAGTCCTTCTGTAGAAAGTTCCCAAGTCAGAAAAGATTGTTCCTACCAAGAGCAGGCACGAATCGGACACCCAGTTGGAATAAGTGTTAGAAGCTAAGGAGGAAGGATACTGGACTTACCCTGCATAGCGATTGTTGTAAAGGTAGCAGTGCTCTGGTTCCGGAATCCGCAAAAAGAGCAGACAAAGCAGCCACTGAGCAGCTGTCCAGCCAAGCGGCTTCATAGTGTCCGGAGGGAGTGAGCGAGCGACAACCAGTCTGCCAGCGGCAGACTCAAAGTGGCCAAAACCCACTCCCTACTAACTTAACTTCAGTCCCTGGAGATCAGGGAGCAGGAGGAGAGGGAAGTAGGCAAGAAGTACTTGGCTTTCAGCAAGAGAAAAGCAGAGCGGGGACAAAGTTAAGGCAACTGAGGAAGGAAAGTTGCTTGTGCTAAGAAGAGAATCCTGGAGGGAGAAGTTGGAGTGGCAGCTGCTCGGCTTGGCTAGGCGCGGCTCCACACCCCAGCAGCTGAGTCCGAGCCCTAAGCAGGCTCTCCACTTGCAAGAGCTGGGACCTCCTCCCTAGTTGCTGCTGCTGACTCAGCAGCCGGCGCCCCGCAGTGCCCTTCCTTTGGGTAACCCCTCTCTGTTTGTTTGTTTTCCCACTCCAGGCCCCAAACCCGCCTTTGACAACCTTCTACCCTCTCTCTCATCCTGCTGCGCTCACCCCTCCATACCCCTTTAATATTCTGCTCACACTATAAAGTGAACGCAGCTCCCCGGGTAATATGGTTAATTTCTTCAGAGGAGAAATTTACTAAGATTTTTTTTTTTGCCCCCTTAAGGCTGATGTCCCTATTAGACCCTAGGATCCGGTTCCCGATTAGTTTTAACTGGATCGGAGTTACTGCTGTAAGATCCTGGGTTACAACAGGTTATGACTCTAAGTCACTTGTGAATGTGTTAAAACTTCTTCATTTTTGAAGTCCTTTTCTTGACTTTTGTGTGCAAAGGAATAGAATAAGGAGGTTAGTGGATAAAAACGTAGCAGAAAACAGTTCCTGGCCCTTTAGGAGTTTATAATTTAGCTGGGCAGAGCAAAAGGGACCCGACCTGTGATATCATTGGTTGCAGCTCAAAACCTTTTCTTTAACCTCTGCTTTTAGAGAGTTGCTTTGGATTGTATTGAATGATTAAGTAATCTGTGCAGGGTCATATAACCAATATTTAGATGGGACTTGAGCCTGCAACCCTCTTTGCTCAAGAGCCTGTTCTGTATTCTTCTTACTACTACTTCTTCCAAGCAGGAAGAGGAAAAGTTAAATCCAAGAGCCGCTGTTGCAGAAAAATGAGACAGTTCAGGTACTCAATGTGGGCTAGAATGAACAAAGCTTCCAGCATAAGGACTTAAAGGGATGTAGTGTGTCTTATTTGGGAAGTTAGGAGAGTGAATGAGCAACACTGATAAGTTATTCTGAACAGACCAAATATGATCCTTTTTTGTTGTCTCTTGATTTTTTTCTTGTGCTATTTGAGTAGTCACGGCCAAGACCACTATAAATAACTTGTAATAACCAGTAAATCTCAACTATTTATTCAAGTAGGAGAGCATAATAATGACTATACTGATGGAGAAAGGTGATACCAGTGTCCATATTCAGGATGAACCAATAGCATCTGGTTGCTAAAGCCTCCAACCTGATAAGAGATGAAGCTCTACTCATCAGTCACTGTGGGTCAGGCACTGTGCTGAGGAACGAAGATACAGAAAAAAGGGGTTAAAAAAAAAGAAAAGCCACAAGAGAAAAAAGTCAGCTCAGCAATAGAGATTTCAGGGGAACAATGATCAGTCTTGTCATTTTGCACCCTTACATACAATTTTCCCCCCATTTCCATGCCTGTACTCTGGCTATGCCCATGCTGGAATGCTTTCTCTACTAATCACAACCCTCTGGAATCCCCGTTCTCCTTCAAGCATCAAGTTCTACTTTTTATATGATACCTTTCCTGGTCCCTTCTCTGGTAAAACTACCTTCTATCTACTGTATATAAGATGTATGCAGCACATACATACAAACATCTTTAGAATATAAGCATGCTGAAGACAGGGCTATTTCACTCCTGCCTTTATATCCTCTGAGCCTAGCACTGTGCTTAGCATATAGTGGATGTCTAATAAATGCTTTGATTGATTAATTTGACAATCTTGACTTTGTGTGGTCTATCTTTTTAAGTTTGTGAAGCCAGCCTGCAAGCCTCAGTCAACTTACTGAGGTAAAGAGGAAGCATTTCCACTGGCCTGGTTACTACTGAAACAAGAAAGGCTTGTCATAAACTGGGGGAAAATCATGTAAAGAAACAATTTTTCCCACCTTGGAACTTCAAAGTGTCAAGTGAATTTACTATAATCTGTTGTAATTCATCCACAAAGGTACCCTAGTCAAACCAGGAATGTTGGTTATGGCTGGGTGGTAAGCATACCATCAAAGGAGTCTTTCAGAAGGTTATTTGGATTTTAGTGATGTGTTACAGCAGCTGTGACAGTCTGGATTCAGATTCCAAGGTAATATCTTCTCTAGCCTTGGCAAGCAAAGATCTAAGATGTACTATAAAAATACCGAGAAAACTTTAGATCAAAGAGTTTCCCAAACAATAGAAGTCACTCTCAGGGAGAGTCCCTCAGCTTTTCAGGCACTATATTATCTGATCAAATTCCTCATAAGATAAGCTTCCATAAAATGTTAATGATAGAAAGATACCATCTAAAAAGTGGAAGAAGAGAGCTGACATGTAGGCAATAAAAAAAAAAAAGATTCTATTTTTTAAAGGCCTTAAAATATTGTGAACTTTAAACCCTGTTAAGAATATGGAAATAGGAAAGAATGGGCAGTGGTAGAAAAGGGGAAATCTTGCTTATCATCTATGGCTTATTAACGTTTTAGTGGATAAAATACTAAACACATTCTCTAATACAAACTAAAAAAGAAATGCAAATACAAACAAATAAGCAAAAACCCTTTTGGATCCTGATTCACTGGCTGACCAGTAATAAGGAAGAGAAAAGCAAATGTAGCAGTCAGAAGAGATTACTGATGTGGGGTCTGATGCTAGTTAAAGGATTACTATTGACTTGAGCCTGACAAGCTCCTTCTGGGATTTACATGATGTAAAAGTGACTATAAAGTCAAATAGGAGTTTCTCTCATCTGTAAAATGAGGATCTTATAAAGAATTTTGACTGCACCTCTTTTATACATTTCAATATATCAAGGAGCAGTGATTTCATGAATGTTAATTCCTCCCACATCAAGTATAGACAATATCCCTCCACACCTTACTATATGGTCTTTATGAATTGCTGTAGTCAAAACAAATTCTATTACTGAATTATCAGCAATCTGCAGATGAGTCACTCCTAACTTAGACTGGTCCTGAGCTG